>NC_135881.1:34238239-34838239 GCF_964194155.1 Cetorhinus maximus
CTAACGGGAGAGACAAAGCAGTGAGATTAGTTTTGGAGTTCTCTAGCAAACCGCTGGCACAGGTGCAATGGGCTGAATGGCCTCCTTCTATGCTGAAAACCTCAATAAGTTCTGTGGCTGTTTTTCTCCTAACCAGTTGCAAGAAAGAGGAATACTGCAGGAACATTTACAAATTGTGCACATACATAATTTGCTTAATCTTTTTAACAACTTTGTGCATTAAGCTGTACAAACCTCCTACATACCACAAATCATTTATTTTCATTACTAATGCCTATCTACAATTGCTACTTATAAGTTTAGAGCAAACGTACTTTAATAAAAGGCATTTTAAAAATATAAAGAATAATTCCACCATTGTAGGTGATCTGGCTGTTGCTAACCCAACAGCCTAATAGTTTTTGGTGGTGACTTTTAGATCTGGTAGAGGCAACACTCCAACCCACTTACCAGCATGAGCCCTGAATTTTAATTCCAGTTTTCAGCTGGATCGTTATGTGGAACATATCGCCATAGGGGAAGAATTATGTTCTGACTGAGTCATCGTAATATCATTGCATTAACAGAGGAAATCATTAGAAAATAATAAGCACAAAATTAATTAGCTCTGACTTAATAAGCTCAAATTTAAAAAAAAAAGATTCTGAACTAACTGTTTTACTGAGAGTATCACATTAACTTCAACACAATGGAAAGCAGGCATTTCAGGAAATCCAGCAGTTAGGTGCAGTTGTATTTGGAAAGAATAATTTTTAAAAAGATTGCATAAAGCACTACTTTTGTAATTATTAAAAGAAATAAATAAGAGCAGTGTTTTTTCAGCGTGGCTAATGCACAATAATAGATTTATTTTTTTTAAAGAGACCCCTTTGTATTAAAAAAAATAGACATTGTGCAGGAAATAATGGAGGTGTTTGGTAAAAGTGTATTTTTTTTTTTTACAAATGTTCCCTGTGGTTTTGAAAGCCTGAAAAAGCAGAAGCACAGAGAAAACACTTTTTGCCTCAATCTCGAATTCCCTGGTTGCACATCCTTCTATCTTCTCTCCCTCTTATCTTCAAAGCTTATATTTCAACCATTTAATCTTTATCAATTTTTGCCTGCTTTTATTCAGTTTGTGCCCACCTCATTGGTCCCCTGTGGAGCCTCATAGCTTTCTCCAACTACACGGCGCTTAAAAACTGCAGTGGCACAGATTTTGTGTTGAGTTTTCCTTACATCGCCTATTACCCCTCCCATTTCATACTGAGACAGACAATTTATATAAAAGGCTTTCCTCTGCTTTCATCAAACCCTGGTTGCAGGCCTATTTTGTAACATTAATTCTCTCCCTCTCTAACCGCCACATCAATTCTGCACTTTATAAACTATTTCAGGCATCCGATTTATCAGCCTTGACAGAGCTTCACATAGAAATAAACAGCATTGCTGTGGCCTAGATCACTCAGTAGTCCTATTTATCATTATTTAATTCAGAGTCCTAAAATTCTCTGACATCATTAATAGCAAGATGAATCACTGGAAAATTCCAGAATCTGTGACCAACGAGGCTGAAATAATCCATTTCGGGGGAAATGTCTGAACAGAATTGCATTCCCTGATGTGTAGCCTCTCTGTCATTAGCTTCTCCATATGCATGGGTGGTAAAGTGCTGAAGCATGAAGTCCCCAAAGAGTTAGATACTTCAACTACAATTCCATTCTACATGTTGGCACTTTACTAAACGATTGTACCACCTTCTTAACACTCTGCGTATGCTGAATTTAAATGCACCAATTTAATCTGGTTGCAGTTGTCTAAGTTTAACTTGTTTGAGGCTGAACTTGTACTTTAGCCTGAAAATTTATATGGTATGGTTATTGTTGGTCAGGGTTTTTTCTTTAGTGAGACAGCTTGATACAAACTAAACATTTCCTTGGGATATAAGCAAACAACCAATTCCATAATACATTTTTAATTACAGTTCAAGCTGCAGGAAGTGACAGAGCATGGTGGTGCGTGGCAATACACAGATGGCCTGGAATGTAGCTGTGCACCTGAAAATTCACCACAGTTCTCAGTAGCAGCCACACCATCAGTCAGAGGCATGGTGAGATCAACTGCAATGCAAGAAGGGAAATCAATGGGCAGTAACCACCCTCAACCAACCCCCGCAATCCCACCCCACCAAGGCTGCTGTCCCACACCTCTAAGTGATTGTATCAGTATTTGTGGTAGAGCTTTGCAATAAGGCAGGCCACCTCCCCTCACTCTTGGCTCAGGAACAATGCATGATATACTGAAATCTATCAGGTATTAACTTGCTTGAAAAGTTGTGAGGGCAATTTTTCAAAAAGAGAATGTGTGAGAGAGGGTAGGAAAGTCAATTAAATTATTTTCCATGTTTAATATTTTAGATACACACCACATATCACAGAATTTATTGTACAGAATTACTTCTACCCAACGTAATTGTCTCATCATAAAAGCACCCCACATATAGAAAACATAAATGCTAATTCTATAAAAGCCCCTATAAAAAACCCAATAAACCCACCTTGTTATATGGACTCCTTAAATTTGCTCTCTTCACCTCATAAAACCTTTACGGGTGTGGTTTATATGCTCAGAATCATGGTTCAAGAGAGTTTGATATGGTTTGTATGGATGTGACTGAGAGAATGGTCTTAGAGGAGCTTTGAAAGATCTGCTGAGTTCAGATAGTGGGTGCTTTGCAGGCTCCTTATAATAAGTCATAATGAACAAAAAGGGTGAAAAAGGCGTGTTCAGAGATAGTTTTGTGGCTGAGTGACTAGTGGAGTAAAGCTACGCAGTTGCCTGGAATTAACAAGGGGCAACAAGGCAAGAAGTAGATCACTCATGCTTGAAGGATGGAAAGTGGGCTAGATAGAAAGGCTGCAGTTGTTCAAAGTGGTCTGATGGTAACCTGGAGACAGAATGTGAACAGACTTTAATTATTCAGCAGGTACAGAGCACTCTGGAAGAAGCAGCAGGTGTTACACAGGAGTGAGGGATTGTGGGCTGGCAGACAAGCCATGGATTATATAAGAACCTAGGAATAACATTATGCCATTTAGATCTTGAACATCTCAAACACTAGGAAATAAGGTTATACTGAACATGAGCCATAGACAAAACCTCAAGTGCTAAGGGAAATACACAGAATTTCATTGATTTGTCAAATGTTATGTACATCTAACAAACAAAACATCCCCTTTGAAAGAGAATTGTAATATTGCATAATGCACAAAGCTTTATTTCTCCAGTTGCATGGATATTTCTGTGCTGTGTACATTTTAATGTTCACATTTGCAAGTATTCTGAGAAATTGTTCAATTCCATTATTTAAATTACAATTGCTCTCAGATCACCATAGTTGCTTCGTTTTAAATATAAATCCATTGATAGAGGGCAACCTGCTGTCTTAATAATTCAACATTTGACATTGGATTTGGAAGTTAAAATTTCAGATCATTGTAATTGCTATGTTTGATTTCTGATCCTGCTTTCTTAAATCTACATCAACAGGGATTGGATAAAAACCACCCTGACTCATCCACCATACCAAAAAGAATGCACACTTGGCCATTAGTTTGCAAACGCTCAGCCACTAGCTAAAACCCATTGAGGGTGATTTTGCCCAGATGTTTAAGGTGCCAAAGAGCCTACGGAGTGGCCAAGATCTGGCCTTAAGCTGAAATGCCAGTTTAGCCTGTATTTAGAGCAAGACACCATCTTAGTAAAGGAGTTGAAACAACATTCTGGTGGGGCAGCAGAGTTTTGGATGAACACAAGATTACACAGGGCAAGCCCACCAGGAGTGCATCACAATAGTCACGACGAGAGGTTATACAGGCATGTATGAGGACTTCGCAGTAGGTGAGATGTGATAGGGGCAGGGTCAGGCAATGTTAGAGGTGGAATGGGGTGGTTTTTGTGATGGAATGGAAATGTGGTCAGTAGCTCATCATATGACAGCAATATTGTGAACAGTCTGGTTCTGCCTCCGACAGTTGCCATGGAGGGGGCTGAGCTGGCCAGGGAGCCAAGTTTGCGGCAGAGATCCAAAGACAATAAACCAAAGACAGTTTTCCCAATATTTAACTGGAGGAAATTTCTGCTTCTTCAGTACTGGATGCCAGACAAGCAGCTTCACAATTTAACGACAGTGGAGAGGTTGTGGGAGGCGGTAATGAGGTGGAGCTGGGTATCACCAATGTGCATGTGAAAACTGACCATATTTTTTTTTTGTTCACAGATGTCAGCATTGCTGGCTAGGCCAGGATTTATTGCCCATTCCTAATTGCCTTTGAGAAGGTGTTTTTCGATGGAGTCACTGAGGGGTAGTATGTAAATAAGAAATTGGGGTTGAGGGGGAGGTACAAGGACTGATCCTTGGGGCACAGCAGAGGTAACGGTGTGGGAGTGGGCAGAGAAGGCATTGCAGTTAATACTCTGATAATGATTCGACAGATAAGAACGAAACCAGGTGAGTGCAACCCAATCTAGTTGGATGAGAGTTTTTGAGGAAGATGGTGCAGTCAACTACGTCAAAGGCTGCAGTCAGGTCAAGAATAATGAAGAAGGATAACTTATCTTTGTCACAGTCAAATAGGATGTCATTTGTGACATTGATAAGAGCCATTCTGGTGTTGTAACAGGAGCGAAACTGATTGGAGGAATTCAAACATGGAATTTCAAGAAAGGTGGACATAAATTTGAGAAGCAAAAACACATTCAAGGACTTTAGAGAGAATAGGGAGTTGGATATGGGCAGTAACTTGGAAAAGTGGGTATCTCAGGGGTTTGTTTTTGGAGGAGAAGGGTGATGATGGCAGAATTGAAGGAGTGAGAACCATTAATGATTTCAGCTGACATGGGGATCAGGAAGGGAAATTGGGTGGTCAGCAGTTAACTAGGAATAGATTCAAGAGGGCAGAAGGTTGGACTCATGGGCAAGATGAACTCAGAGAGAGCATGAGGGGAGATAGAACAGAAACCAGTGAAAGGTGTGAGTTCAGGACTAGGCTGTGGTGACTTAAGAGTGTTTGGCCTGGTAGGCTAGAGGAAGGGAGGGAAGTGGCAGAGGCAGCTGATCAGATAGTCTCGATCTTAATGACAAAGAATCCGTAAGCTCCTTAAACTTATTGTTGTAGGTTACTCAACAAGCCTGTATAAATGACTGGTATGAATAATGATGGTGGTGGGGGGAGCAGTATCAGTTGTAACTGATTTTCTAAGGTTTGGATTTGCGGTGCATTGAGGGAGAGTAAGAAGAGCATAAGAGCATTACAAATATAGTACTAAACACTAGGAGACTTCAGGACCCCCACAAATCACTGAAAGTCTACACTTTACTCATCCCTCAGAAGCGTGCCTGATGTGCTCTCTACACACTTCAGTAATTTAACACACAGCTTAATTGGAGAAATTACTGTACACCAGGTACAGTATATTAAAACACAGCTTCTATAATGCATTGTAAGTTGCTCTCCACAATGGATGAATCTACTAATCTTGGCAAGGAAATTCTGTTTGCTCTTACTTAACCAAATGAGACAAGCGATCATGCAAGAGAATTACCCACTGATGAGAGGTCACAGTGCTCTCACTCCTACTACAGTCTGTCAAGGATAATGCAGGGGTGTTTCAACATTGAACTTTCATAAAGATTGATGGCTGCGTCCATAATTTGCTAATTTTGAATTCAGTCAAGAATTTAAAATGGAACTGGTAATTTTTAGTGCACTAGCCAGATTTCCTTTGTGTTTTCGCTTGGAGCAAATGGACAGGAAGGAACAGTCCATTAAGCAGCCAGCCATAGTTGTAAAAGGCATGGTTTGAAAAACAGCAGCTTTTACAATGCAAACATTTTAAGAGCATTTTTCATTTGTGCTTAAAGCAATATTTTAGGCTAGCTTGTACTGTTTAAAAAAAATCCATACAAAATTGTCCTATTAGATCCTCTAACACATCAGCAGCATTTCTAAGCACTCCCTGCAGTCTACTGTCTGTCGTAAATGAGTGAAGATGTAAAATTATCTTTTTATTAAGTACTAATTTTCCCCTTATTTCAGGACCTCACCTCACCAAGGAAGCTTTCACTGCTAGAGCCCCTAGAACATCTTCCTCTAATTTCAGAGCACAGTCAGGTAGCCTAAATGCTCATTAAGGGCATGCAATTTTCTCTGCCTAATCTTGCATTCACTGACCCAACCAGGCAACTTTTTATGCTCGGAAGGTACAAATTTGTGTATTCTTTTGATGCAACTTGCATTTCTACAGGTTTTTCTTTAACATACAAGAGATAATCAAAAAAGGCTGGCAAAAAAATAGGAAAGGATGGGGGATGGTGTGGGATGGCAGTATTCATTAAGGAGAGCATTGCAGTGCTGGAGAAAGAGGTTGCCCGAGAGGGGTCAAGGAGAGAATCTATTTGGCTAGAGCTAAGGAACTAAAAAGGTGAAATTACATTGCTCAGTGTATATAGGTCTGTAGGCCACCGACTAGTAGAAAGGATATAATGGAACAAATTTGTAAGGAAATTAAAGAGAGGTGCTACAATTGTAGAATACTTACAATGGGGGACTTTAATTACCCTAATATAGACTGGGATAGTACGGTAGTATAAAGTGTTAGTAGCTATTATGCTAAGAGCTAATATATAGCATCAGTGATGCCGGATCACATATCACTAGAACTCAGAGAGACACTTCTGAAAGAATCACAGAATCTTAACAGCACAGAAGGAGGCCGTTCAGCCCATCATGTCTGCACAGGCTCTCCAAATGAGCATTATGACCTAGTGCCATTGCCCTGCCTTCTCCCTGTAACCCTGAAGATTGTTTCTTTTGAAATAATCCTCTGATGTCCTCTTGAATGCTACGATTGATCCTGCCTCTACCACACTTCCAGGCAGTGCATTCCAGACCCGAACAACTCATAGGGAAGAATTTTACGGGAGTGGGATTTTACATTCCCGCTGAAGTCAATGGGGTTTATAATGGCTCGCCGCATTTTACAGCCCTGTCCCCGCCGAAACGGGGCCATAAAATTCTCCCCAATTTCTAAAAATTTTTTTCTCACAACAGACTTGATCCTTTTGCAAATCACTTTAAATCTGTGCCCTCTTGTTTTTGATACTTTTACGAGTGGGGACAGCTTTTGCCTATCTATTCTGTCCAGCCCCCTCATGATTTTGAGCATCTCTACAAAATCTCCTCTCAGCCTTCTTCTCTCCAAGAAGAACAGTCCCAACCTCTCCAATCTATCCTCACAACTGAAGTTTCCCATCCCTGGACCCATTCTTGTAAACCTCCTCTGCACTCTCTCCAATGTGTTCACATCCTTTCTATAATATGGTGTCCAGAACTGTACACAATATTCCATCTGAGGTTTAACGAGTATTTTATATAAATTTTGCATAACCTCCCTGCTCTTGTACTCTATGCCCCTATTAATAAAACTCAGGATACTATATGCTTTATAAACTTCTCCCTCCACCTGTCCTGGCACCTTCAATGATCTATGCACATATACACCCAAGCCTTTCTGCTCCTGCACCCACTTCAAAATTACACCCCTTATTTTATATTGTCTGTCCATGTCCATCCTACCAAAATGCATCACCTCACACTTCTCTGCATTGAACTTCATCTGCCACCTATCTGCCCACTCCACCAACTTGTTTATGTCCTCTTGAAGTTACACACCATCCTCCTTGCAGTTCACAACACTCCCAAGCTTTGTATCATCCGCAAACTTTGAAATTGTCCCCTGCACACCAAGATCTAGATAATTAGTATATCAGGAAAAGCAAGGGTCCCAATACCAACACCTGGGGAACTCTCCTACAAACCTTCCTCCAGCCTGAAAATGTTTAAAAGTTCCTAGGTGCCTTGTTTCCAGTAGTCTCTGTTAAACATGCCCTGGGACCATTTCTGATGATGGCAGCAGTACTTCAGCGAATAGCAAGGATCCCCAACGAAACTGCCGGTGACGGGAAAGTGAAAGCCATTGAGAATAAAGCAGTGGGGAATTGGCTGTGGCAAAGAATAGGAGGGAAAAGCACCAATAGCATCCCAGCACAGTTGATTCAAGTAAGCAGACAATCATGGAGAAAGTCCTACCTCTACCTGATTTCTTTGACCAGGTGGAAGGCCCCGACCAAGCAGCACACTGGAAATACTAGCATTACAGATTCAACGGGTATAGGACCGCTTCAGGGTTAGCACAGAAGCCTGATAAAGAACAGGTCAGCACACTCCTCTATTCCATTGGCAGGAACACAGGTGATATTTTAGTAAGACAGAGCGTTAATGAGGACATTACAACCTACAAAGAGGTTATTAAGGCCTTCATTTGTATTTCAGTTTCAGAAGGACATTATTATAGATTGGGAAAGATTTAACCGGCATGCTCAGAGATCTGGAGAAAGTTTTTTTTTAATTAAAGGCATGTATCGTTTGCCTAATAGTTGCGAGTATGGTGCTCTAAAGGAAGTACTCATCTGAGACCACATTGTGGTGGGCGCACTTGTTGACTCTTTATCTGATTTTCGCTAGTCCAGGGAAGAGTTAACATTATCCAAGGCAGTTGAAGTAGCGAGACAGGCTGAGCTACAGAAGCGGCAAATAGATTTAATGCGGGGTAATGGATTTGTGCAACCAAGATGACCCAGTCCAGTTTGTGATAGAGGCACCAGTGCACCCACTAAAAAGCACATCCAGAATGAAGATTATGGACACCGCCATTATCCAGTGTTCCTGTTTTGACACCAAAAAACCCCATAGGCATGAAGACGGTCCCGCCATACATGCAGAGTGTCATTCCTGCAGGAGGCAGGATCATTTTAAAGCAATAAAAGCAAAGAACTGCGGATGCTGGAAATCCAAAACACAAACAAAAATAGAAATACCTGGAAAAACTCAGCAGGTCTGGCAGCATTGGTGGAGAAGAGCACAGTTGACGTTTCGAGTCCTCATGACCCTTCGACAGAACTAAGTAAAAATAGAAAAGGGGTGAAATATAAACTGGTTTAAGGCGGGGGGTGGGGGGGGGGGGGGGTGTTGGGACAAGAAGAGCTAGGTAAAGAGCCAGTGATAGGTGGATTTCTACCCTTAATTAGCTAAAGGAATGTGCTAATTAAGGGTAGAAAGCAGGACAAACAAGATACAGATGGCTCTAATGGGGGTGGGGTGGGGTGAAGGAATACTAAAAAGGCTAAAAGGTAGAGACAAACAATGGGTGGAAATACATTTAAAAATAATGGAAATAGGTGGGAAAAGAAAAATCTACATAAGTTATTGGAAAAAACAAAAGGGAGGGGGAAGAAACAGAAAGGGGGTGGGGATGGAGGAGAGAGTTCATGATCTAAAATTGTTGAACTCAATATTCAGTCTGGAAGGCTTAGTCGGAAGATGAGGTGCTGTTCCTCCAGTTTGCGTTGAGCTTCACTGGAACAATGCAGCAAGCCAAGAATGAACATGTGGGCATGAGAGCAGGGTGGAGTGTTGAAATGGCAAGTGACAGGGAGGTCTGGGTAATGCTTGCGGACAGACCGAAGGTGTTCTGCAAAGCGGTCACCCAGTCTGCGTTTGGTCTCTCCAATGTAGAGGAAACCGCATTGGGAGCAACAAATGCAGTAGACTAAATTGAGGGAAGTCCAAGTGAAATGCTGCTTCACTTGAAAGGAGTGTTTGGGCCCTTGGACGGTGAGGAGAGAGGAAGTGAAGGGGCAGGTGTTGCATCTTCTGCGGTTGCATGGGAAGGTGCCGTGGGAGGGGGTTGAGGAGTAAAGGGTGATGGAGGAATGGACCAGGGTATCACGGAGGGAATGATCCCTACGGAATGCCACCGGGGGGGGTGAAGGGAAGATGTGTTTGGTGGTGGCATCATGCTGAAGTTGGCGGAAATTGCGGAGGATGATCCTTTGAATGCGGAGGCTGGTGGAGTGATAAGTGAGGACAAGGGGGACCCTATCATGTTTCTGGGAGGGAGAAGAAGGTGTGAGGGCGAATGCGCGGGAGATAGGCTGGACATGGTTGAGGGCCCTGTCAACTACCGTGGGTGGAAAACCTCGGTTAAGGAAGAAGGAGGACATGTCAGAGGAACTGTTTTTGAAAGTGGCATCATCAGAACAGATGCGACGGAGGCGAAGGAACTGAGAGAATGGTATGGAAGCGGGGTGTGAGGAGCTGTAGTCGAGGTAGCTGTGGGAGTCGGTAGGCTTGTAATGGATATTGGTGGACAGTCTATCACCAGAAATTGAGACAGAGAGGTCAAGGAAGGAAAGGGAAGTGTCAGAGATGGACCATGTGAAAATGATGGAGGGGTGGAAATTGGAAGCAAAATTAATAAATTTTTCCAGGTCCTGACGAGAGCATGAAGCAGCACCGAAGTAATCATTGATGTACCGGAGAAAGAGTTGTGGGAGGGGGCCGGAGTAGGACTGGAACAAGGAATGTTCCACATACCCCATAAAGAGACAGGCATAGCTGGGGCCCATGCGGGTACCCATAGCCACACCTTTTATTCGGAGGAAGTGAGAGGAGTTAAAGGAGAAATTGTTCAGTGTGAGAACAAGTTCAGCCAGACGGAGGAGAGTAGTGGTGGATGGGGATTGTTCGGGCCTCTGTTCGAGGAAGAAGCGGAGAGCTACCAGACTATCCCGGTGGGGGATGGAGGTGTAGAGGGATTGGACGTCCATGGTGAAGAGGAGGCAGTTAGGGCCAGGGAACTGGAAATTGTTGATGTGACGTAGGTTGTCAGACGAATCACGGATGTAGGCGGGAAGGGACTGGACTAGGGGAGAGAGAAGGGAGTCAAGATAGCGAGAAATGAGTTCCATGGGGCAGGAACAGGCTGACATGATCGGTCTGCCGGGAAAGTCCTGTTTGTGGATTTTGGGTAGGAGAATCTGCCATTCAACTTCAGGGGCACTCCTGTCAAGGTGCATGGGCAGACGACTGCCACACTTCAATGTAATGAGAGAGAGCTTAGCAACACTCTCTATGCCATTCATAATCGAGATTGCTCTTTAGTAAGCAGAGAAGTTTGTGTATTTTTCCAATTCTTTATTCTCCAGTTGCGGTGAAAACCCAAGTTAACCCGGAATAGTTTGAACTAGTTTCCTTTGATGAAGCTCCACTTCTTTAGCCAGAGAGTGGTGAATCTATGGAATTCATTGCCACAGAAGGCTGTGGAGGCCAGGTCATTGAGTGTATTTAAGACCGAGATAGATAGGTTCTTGATTGGTAAGGGGATCAAAGGTTACGGGGCGAAGGCGGGAGAATGGGGTTGAGAAACTTATCAGCCATGATTGAATGGCGGAGCAGACTCGATGGGCCGAATGGCCTAATTTCTGCTCCTATGTCTTATGGTCTTATGGTCTTATCTGCAGCCACAGGAGGACATTCTGGAACTTAGGTTACTCTCTTAGGAAAGCGTGAATGAAGAGGCAGGTTATACCACCACTGAACATGGTGACCAGCCAGAAGAGGGAATTCTGGACCTCATGCTACTTTTTGAAGAGACAGTGGGCTGCATTTTACGTGCCCCTGCAGCGTGTGCTTTCGGCAAGGCATCGTGTAAGATAGGGGGGGGTTGGCCCACCCCACCACGGCATTGTGTAAAATAGGGGGGAGTTGGCCCACCCCACCACGGCATCGTGTAAAATAGGTGGGGGGTTGGCCCACCCCACCACTTCCTGCCCAACCCTGAGCTCACCTCCATAATATGCGGGGGTTGGATGCACGCACCAATTCAGCAGCCCGCTAACACATTGCAGCAGATAATCAAGAGGGTTACCATGTCAATTGAGCCCAAAAATATGCTGCCACACCATAACACGGTCGGCATGGGCAGTCAGGCAGGAGTGGACAGCCCAATTTTCAAAAGAAAAAATTTCAAAGGGCTGGAAGGAAGTGGGGGGTGGGTGACTATCTTTGGGGGCTGCCCTTTGCAGGTCTGGGATAGTCCCCCCTATGATAGAAGCCCCCCTCCCCCATCTTTCCTACCCGCCTGCTACATTAAACACGCCAACTCCATCCCCCACCTGCACCCCCACCCCCCCCGCCCTAACCTGCCCAAACCCTCCCTGCCCAAGACCCCAGGCTTAACAAGCTCTGGATCCATTGGGTTTCTTCCTCTTCCCAGTTGCAATCCTGGCAGCACCTGCTAACACGTGTTTGGCACTGCTAGGACTGATGGAGCTGCCAACCAATCGGATTGGCCAGCAGCTCCCGAAAGTGGGACTTCCTGCCCAGTGAGGGGCGGAAGTCCCACACTGCCCCATTTAGCCCGCCCGAAGCACATTATGGCTGCAGGACGAGTTGGCTTGGAGTGGGTTGGCTTTGCTTTTGGTGGGGAGGTGGGCATAGGTGATGAATGTGACAAGGATGCCAATCCACCTGACTATTCTGGTAAGGATAATGATGACATAGAATAACCTGATGCAAGCACTGACTTTTGTGACAAGAAACCAGGAACAAAAGGTCTGACAATGGCCAGTGAGACAACTGCAGAACACAAATCTAGCTCCCCAAACCTTGATGTCAAGGCTGAAGAGGAAGAGACTGAAATTACTGATATACTAGCTACTGGTCAACACACACTTCAGAAGTGTAAGGAAGTGTAATTTCTCCGAATCTAGTGGAGGCAGCAGAACAACAACATAACCCAGTAAAACACTGTACGGTACTAGAACCCGAGGTGACATCCATTCCATTTGTCCTGATGAGTGCAAGACAAAAAGTTTTGGCGTGTCTCTTTTTTATCAGCAATAAAGAAGAGATATTGGGCATAATCAAGGTATGTTCCCTTGAAAGGGAAAGATAGGGCAAACAAACCCAGAGCTCCCTGGATGATAAAGGGGATAGAAATTAAGATAAAGAAGTATAAGTGTGCTTATGACAGATGTCAGGTAGAAAATACGTTTGAGAACCAAGCTAAATTTAGAAGCTTCAGAGGGGAGGTGAATAAGCAAATACAGAAGCAAAGATGGAGTATGAAAAGAGACTGGCAGCCAACATGAAGGTAATCTCGAAGTCTTCTGTAGGCACATAAATAGTAAAAGGGTGATAAAAGGAGGAGTAGAGTCAATTAACGACCAAAAAGTGAACTTATGCATGAGGGCAGAGGGGAAGGCAAAGGTATTGAAGGAAAGCTTTGCATCTGTCTTTACCAAAAAAGGAGATGCTACCCAGATCATGGTAAAAGAGGTGGTAATTGATAAGGAGGAGATATATGATAGGCTGTCTGTACCTAAAGTGGATAAGGCACCAGGACCAGGTGAGATGCATCAAAGGATACTGAGGGAACTGAGAGTGAAAATTGCAGAGACACTGGCCATAATTTTTCAGTCTTCTTTAGACTCAGGGGTAGTGCCAAAGGACTGGAGAAATGCAAACGCTACACCCTTGTTCAAAAAAGAGTGTAAAGATAAGCCCAACAACTACAGGCCAGTCAGTATAACCTGTGTGGTGAGGAAACTTCTAGAAACAATAGCGCAGGACAAAATTAATAGTCACATGGACAAATACAGGTTAATTAAGGAAAGCCAGCATGGCTAACTTAAGGGAAAAGTGTGTTTAACTGACTTGCTGGAGTTTTTTTAGAGGTAACAAAGAGGGTTGATGAGGGCAATGCAGTTAATGTAGTGTACATGGACTTCCAAAAGGCATTTGATACACTGCCACACGCATACTTGGGAGCAAAGTTATAGCTCATGGAGCAAAAGGGAAAAGCAACATGAATATGAAGTTGACAGAGTGACAGGAAACAGAGAGTAGTGGTTAATGGATGTTTTTCAGGCTGGAAGAATGTTTGTAGTAGAATTCCCCAGGGGTCAGCATTGAGACACTTTTCCTGAGATATATTAATGAGCTAGACCTTGGTGTACAGGGCTCAATTTTGAAATTTGTAGATGTTATGAAACTTGGAAGCACTGTGAACTGTGAAGTGGATACTGCAGAACTTCAAAAGAACATAGAAAAATTGGCGGAATGGACGGACAAGTGGCAGATGAAGTTCAACGCAGAGAAATATGAAGTGATTCATGTTGGTCAGAAGAACATGGAGAGACAAGATAAAATAAAGGATACAACTCTAAAGTGGGTGCAGGAGCAGAGGGACCTGGGTCTACATGCGCATAAGTTTTTGAGGGTAGCAGGACAGGTTGAGAGAGTGGTTAGAGAATGCCATTTTTCTCTCAGAGTGTCGTGAATCTTTAGAAATCTCTTCCCCAGACAGCAGTGGAGGCAGGGTCAATTAATATTTTTAAGGCTGAGTGTAGTAATTGTGGTTTTATTTGGTGTATAATAAACCTTTAAGAAGAATGCTTGTTAAGGAAGATCACATGATCTATAGTAACCAATAGGAGAGTAGCACAGGCTACCTCAGTAGTGAGTAGTACGGAGATAGAGTTGGAGTTGAAAACACACATGTAGTAGCTGCTGAATACCTTGTAAATAAACTTAAAATTTCCACACAAGAGGTGTCTGCAGATCAAATCTATCAATGATACCAACTCAGCCACTACTCACAACAAACTGGCGATGAGAATAAAACAAGATTAAACAGAAGAAATCAAGTTGAAAGAAATCGGCACTATACTTCGCCCAGTGACTGTAAATAGAAAGCTCCATTAAAATTGAGGAAGGTATCCCTTCTCAAAATGCCACAATTGGGAAGAATTGATCCTTTTGATCCAGCCACAGACAATTGGTCTCATTACATAGAATGCCTCACGTTCTTTTTTTCAAGTGACTGAGATTATGGGGAAAGAGAAGAGGTGAGCGATCCTCTTATGTACCAGTGGGAATAAAACCTACAGTTTGATTCAAAATTTGACGGCAGCCAATGCCCCAGGATCAAAAAATGTCACCGAATTGGTGAACCTCGTGAAAGGTCACTTTGAACCTAAGCCCTCAGTCAAGATGCAGAGGTTCAGGTTTAATTCGTGAAACAGAGCCCCGGATGAGACAATTGCATGCTACTTGACAAATTTGAAGCAGCTAATGGAACATTGTGAGTTTAGTATATCTCTAAATGACATGCTCAGAGATTGTTTTGTGTGTGCTGTGAATGAGGACACTATTCAGAAAAGATTATTGTCCAAAGTGAATTTGGATTTCAAGAAGGCGCTAGAATTAGCACTGGCCATGGGAGTGCAGTAAGAGATTCAAAAGCAATACAGGGCCCCCAAATTGCGCTGTCCTCCACATCGGGCGGGAAACCCCAGCCAAAAAGGGCGCGGATATACAAGACTCTGCTGAGAAGCTGGAACCAGCCCCCACTAGCCAAAGAATAAGGAAAAATAACCGAGCAGTGAAATTCAAGAATAATTTCAATAGAGGTGGAAACAAGCAGTCTTTTAACGATTGGCGGTTTAAGAAATCGAATGCTATTATTGTCACAGAAATGGACATATGATGAGGCAATGCAAGGAAAGATTCAAGCAGGCTTGTAAACAAAAGAAGAAGCCCAATGAAATCTACAATGTAGAAGATGCTGAAACAACAAATTCAGACATTTACTTGCTGTTTCATCTGAAAGTTGGAAAGACAGAACCAATATTTGTCACAGTGAAAGTAAATGGCAAACCTGTTAGAATGGAAGTGGACATGGGAGCTTCCACCATAGTAATTGGAGAACATACCTTTAGATATCTGAATAATGGTGAACTCAATTCAGCTTAGAAGAAACAGCTTCCAAAATAAAAACATATACGGGTGAAGGCATCCAAGTAAAAAGCATAAGCAGAGTAACTGTCCATTATGGGAGCCAATCGGCAAAGCAGGCGAGGGGCCAAGCCTCCTATGGAGAAACTGGTTTAAGGAGATTAAGTTAGAATGGGCTGAACATTTCCAGTTGAGAGCAAATGGGTTACCAGGGCTAGAATATTACACTTGTCAGGCGGGCACGCGCCTGACCTGAATGAGCATAAAATGACGCGCGATGACATCGGGCAAGCGTCCTGACTTCATCGTGCACTCACACGAGGTATCAGTTGGCGGGCACGCGCAGGAGTCGGTAGCATGCCCGCTGACAATTAACAGGCCTATTAAGACCATGAAAGATCTAATTGAATTTAATTTTTCGCTGCCCGTCCAACTTGATGGCTGGCAGACAGGCGAAAAGGCCAAGCGGCCTTTGGATTTTTTGCGAAACCTCATCCACGGGCAGGAAGAGGTTTCAATCCGACATTAAAAAAAATAATTTCTAACATGTCCCTGCTCGTGTGACAGAGTCACATGAGGGGACAAGTTTTTAACATTTTTAAATTCTTTCCTTTTCATTTTCAGAAACCTTCATCTTCCTGAGGCAGCTCTGTGCCTCAGGGAGCTTTGTTTGCACACACCTGGGAACATGCGGGAACTTCCGCGCTTGCTCCGCACCCCCCATCTCCCCCAAACACAGGCAGTGCTGAGCACCGCAGCACACGTTTCACACTGGGCGGGCCCTAATTTGGCCTGCCAGCACGAAATCATGGTCGCGGCCCGATCGTGGATGGCAGTCAGCTTCCCGATTGCTCCCACTCGCCCCTGCCGAGCCCACCCGATGAGGGCAAAATCCTGGCCCAAAGCCACTTCGAAAGTACACCACGGTCTTCAAGGATGAACTTGGGATAATCCAGGGGCTGCAGGCAAAAATTCATGTGGATCCGGAAGCAACCCCTCAATTCATGAAGGTGAGCCCAGTACCATATACACTGCGAGAAAAAGTCAACACTGAACTGGACAGACTAAAGAAACTGGGCGTCATACAACCTGTGCAGTTCTCAGAATGGGCAGCACCCAAAGTCCCTGTCCTTAAACCCAACCAAAGTGTCCAACTTTGTGGAGACTACAAACTGATGGTTAATAAAGTAGCTAAGCTAGACAGACAGCCCATTCCAAAAATCAAAGACCTGTATACCAGGGTGGCAGGTGGAACCACCTACAGGAAGCTTGATATGAGTCATGCTTATCAACAACTAGAGTTGGATAATGCCTCACGGGAATTTGTCCAAATTAATACCCACAAAGGGTTGTGCCAATATACACAATTGCCTTTCAGCGTCTCCTCAGCTTGTACCATCTTTCAGAGAACAATGGAAAGTTTACTGCTGGGACTGCCCCCGGTTGCAGTCCATTTAGACGATCTATTGGTGACAGGGTGTACTGAAAAAAATCATTTGGCGAGCTTAGAAGAAGTCTTAAAATATTTCTTTCAAGCTGGAGTGCATTTAAAAAAAGAAAAGTGCACTTTCCAAGCGAGGGAGGTAATCTATTTGGGTCACCGTGTAGATTCACAGGGCCTCCACCTGGTTGAGGAGAAAATGAGATCCATAAGAGAGGCACCTGCGCCAAAGAACGCCTCAGAGCTCAAATCATTCCTAGGAATGATCAACTATTATGGGCGGTTCTTACCCAATTTACCTACAGTGCTGACCCCCCTGCATTCCCTAATCAAAAAGAACTAATGTTGGTCTTGAGAGGGGCCCCAGAAAGAAGCTTTCATCAAGGTGAAACTATTATTGCACTCGTCCAATCTATCAGTGCATTACAGCCAGACAAAAGAATTGGTGCTGACATGTGATGCATCTCCCTGCGGAGTGGGAGCAGTGCTCTCTCATTGGATGGACAACAGCACAGAACTGCAATAGGTTACGTATCAAGAACACTCACCACAGCAGAAAAGGGATACTCGCAGATAGAAAAAGAAGGCCTGTCCATCACCTTTGGTGTCAAGAAATTTCACCAGTACGTACACGGCCACCATTTTACAATCATTTCAGACCACAAATCATTGCTAGGATTGTTAGTGAGGACAAGGCTATACCACCATTAGCTTCAGCAAGAATACAATCCTGGCAGCATCCAAATACACTTTCATACATAGGCCTGGCAATCAAATCGCAAACGCCAATAGCCTTAGTCGTTTGTCTTTACAAGAAAATGATGAGGATGTCCCAGTTCCACAGGAACTTGTTTTACTGTTAAATTTCTTAGATCCCTCACCGGTATGTGCTCGACAAATCAGAGACTGGACAAGTCAGGACCCAGTCCTATCTCAAGTACAAGAACAACTGCTTTTATGGTTGGCCACAAGAGCCATTTCTGATTAAATGAAACCGTACTTCAACAGAAGGCATGAAATAACCAGCCAGGATGGCATCTTATTGTGAGGAGCACAAGTGATAGTTCCTCCAAAGCGAAGGAAGCTACTTTTAATTGAACTACACAGTGCCCATCCAGGAATTTCCCGAATGAAGACCATAGCACGCAACTATCTATTGTGGCCTGGGATGGATGGCGAAATAGAGTTTAGTAAAGCACTGTGTGCAATGTCAGCAACTGCAAAATTTGCCATCAACAGCTCCATTACACCCTTGGGAGTGGCCAGGTAAACCCTGAGTGCAGTTACACATTGACCACCTGGGACCTTTCTTGGGAACAACGTTTCTGCTCATTGTCAATGCCCTTTCAGAATGGTTGGACTTATATGAGGTGAAGTCACCAAGGTCGACTGCTACAATTGAGAAGCTTTGTCAGAGTTTTGCCATTCACAGACTACCAGAGGTATTCATTTCTGGTATTGGCACAGCATTTACGAGTGTTGAGTTTCAATGGTTTATCATCCTCAACAGTATCACTCATGTAAAAACTTCACCGTACCACCCTTCCTCAAATGGACTGGTCAAACAATCAAGGCAGGCATGAAAAAGCTAACTGGTGATCCCTTGGCAACCAAGCCAGCACACTTTCTTTTTCATTATAGGACCACCCCTCACACAACAACAGGCGTTACACCTGCTGAGTTATTGTTGAAACGCCATCTCAGGACGAGATTGAGCTTAACATGCCAAATTTAGAGGGGAAGGTGGAAATGAGGCAGAGAAGCCAGAAAACTAGACATGACTGGCACAGTCATGAGAGAAAATTTACCATGGGAGAGACGGTATATGTGAAGAAATTTGGAGAAGGACCAAATTGGATACTGGGCGAAATAAGTGCAGTGACTGGACCTCTTTTTTACCACGTGGAAGTGGAAGGCTGGATCATATGGAAACATGTGGACCATTTAAGGAAGAGAGAGACAAATCACCAAGATTTGGTTCGACCAGTGACCATGACTGGATCTGCGTTTCCTGTTGAGGATATTCAACCCAGGATTGACATGTCTGATGTTCCGGTAAGAGTTGAGGATACAGAACTACAGGTGCCCACCGATGCACCTGATGTTCAGGCAACTCCGGAATAGGAGGTTCCTGACAAAGAACCTGAAGTTGTGGAACTGAGACATCCTACGTGCATCAGGAAACCACCTGAAAGGCTGAACTTGTAAATTCTTTACCCAGCGTAAATATCATGTTGTCTTTAAAAATTTGTACTTTTAAATATAATACGTATATCTGAGTTAAAGGGGGAAGAATGTGGTAAATATTGTTTTGTTTAGTGTGTAATGTACCTTAAAGAATAATGCTTGTTAAGGAAGATCACATGATCTATAGTAACCAATAGAAGAGTAGTGTGGGCTACTTCAGTATTTAATAGTATAGAGATAGCGTTGGAGTTGAAAGCACGCATGTAGTAGCTGCTGTGTGCCTTGTAAATAAACATAAAGTTTACTCCCAAGAAATGCCTGTGGATTAACTCTATCTATAGTACCAACTCGGCCACCATTCACAACACCGAGGTAGATAGATTCTTGACTAACGAGAGTCAAAGGTTACCAGGGTAGGTGGAATGTGGAGCTGAGGCCATGATCTTATTGAATGGCAGAGCAGGCTCAAGGAGCCAAATAGTCTACTCCTGCTACTAATTCGTATGTTCATATGTTAATAAAGCATACAGTATACTCGGCTTTATTAATAGGGGCAGAGAATACAAGAGCAAAAAGGCTACGTTGAACTTGTATAAGACGCTTGGTTGGCCTGAACTAGAGTATTGCTATCAGTTACAGAGCAGAAGGAGGCCATTTGGCCCATCATGTCTGCACCAGCTGTCTGAATGAGCAATTCACTTAGTGCCATTCTCCCACTTTCTGGGAGTTGGGACTGTTCTCCTTGGAGAGAAGAAGGCTAAGAGTAGATTTGATAGAGATGTTCAAAATCATGAGAGGGCTGGACAGATTACATAAGGAGAAGCTGTTCCCGCTCGTAAAAGGATCAAGAACGAGAGGGCACAGATTTAAAGTGATTTGCAAAAGAAGCAAATGTGACGTGAGAAAGAACTTTTTCACACATGAGTGGTTCAGGTCTGGAACGCACTGCCTGGAAGTGTGGTGGAGGCAAATTCAATCGAGGCATTCAAGAGGGCATTAGATGATTATTTGAATATAAACATTGTGCAGGGGTACAGGGAAATAGCAGGGCAATGGCACTAGGTCATAATGCTCAATTGGAGAGCCAGTGCAGACACAATGGGCCGAATGGCTTTCTTCTGTGCCATTAAAATTCTGAGATTCAGTTCTGGGCATCGCACTTTAGGAAGGATGTGAAAGCATCAGAGAGAGTGCAAAATCAGATTCATAAGAATGGTTCCTTGGATGAGGAACTTCAGTTATGCAGTTAGATTGGAGAAGAAAGGACTGTTTTCTTTGGAGAAAAGAAAACTGAGAGGACATTTGAAAGAGGCATTCAAAATCATGGGAGGCCTGGACATATTAGACAGGGAGAAACTATTCCCACAAACGAAAGGATTGAGAATGAGAAGTCACAGATTTAAAGTAATTGGCAAAAGGAGTAAAAGTGATATGAGAACAACTTTTTCATGCAGCAAGTGGCTGAGGTGTGGAATGCACAGCCTGAGAGTGTGGTGGAGGGAAGTTCAATCAAGGTATTCAAAAGGGACTTAGACTATTATCTGAAAAGGAAGAATGTACAGGGTTACAGGGAGAAAGCGGGAGAATGGCGCTAAGTGACTTGCTCACTCAGAGAGCCGGTGCCAACATGGTGGGCCGAATGGCCTCCTTCTGCTCTGTAACAATTCTGTGATTGGGTTTGAGAAGGAGGAAAGAGGAGGGAAGAGACAAAGAAAGCTGGATAAGGAATTTCAGAGAATGGGGCTAAGGTGAAGGCTCTGTCATCAATGGTGTGGGAGCCAGAGGTGCACAAAAGCTAAAGACAGAGGGCGGAAGGGGGTGAGTATGATGTAAGTCTGGAGGAGTAGAGTGTGGCATAGCCATGGAGCAATTTTAAGATAAGAATAAGGTGCTTAAACTTCATATCTTGGGGAAGAAGGAGCTAATAAAGCACAACAAAGTTCTGTGCAAACCCCATTGAAATGAATGAAAGGAAAAACGTGGAAGACAAACACAGGCACACAAATGACATCTATGCACCTGAAAACACATTGACCATAAATACCTCTAATTTTACTATTTTTAACTTTTACAGAGGTTAAAGTGTTAATGACTGGGTAATGCATCATATTTGAAAACAATCATTATTCTCCTGGAATCAAGTTGAGGCAATCAGTTTGCCATCAGATAGCCCTCCCTTCCTCCCCATCTTAACAGCTGCTGTGAGTCACTGCACTCTTCAGCTTATTTCAATGCCATCCCAAGTGGGCAAGAATTTGCACTCTAAAGCAGCCCCAAATTCAACTCTGATTGTCTCAAATTGACAATCAACATTATTGCTTTGAGAGTCTTCATGGGTATAAAATTTCTAACAAGTTGATGGTCAGGTACACACTGGGACTCATCAGACAGCCTTTTATCTGCTTGAAGAAATCATGATTCACGTCTGGTCCTTGTCACCGTTTGCCTGCAATATTCACTCGGTGCACAAATTAGTCAAATATTTCATTCATCAGCTTATTTCTCCTTCACATTTAGCAGACTGACTCACAACCATTAGGTCTTTAAGTACTGACTAAAAGGTTGGTCTCACTATCAGTACCCTCTTTGAAAAATTAAACAATCACAAGCAATTATGCTTCATTTTGATTTTTTAATGCCTTTTTAACTTTTAAGGGATTTGTGTTTGAGCAAGAAGTGAAGTTGATGACTCCTTCAGGGGGAAAGAAGCATATTATCTAAATGGTGAGAGATTGCAGAGCTCTGAGGTGCAGAGGGGTCTGGGTGTCCAGGTGGATGAATCACAAAAGGATAGAATGCAGGTACAGCAAGTAATTAGGAATGCTATTAGAGTATTATCATTTATTGCGAAGGGAATTCAATACAAAAGTAGGAGGTTATGCTTCAGTCGTACAGGGCACTGTTAAGACCATAGCTGGAGTACTATCTACACTATTGGTCTCCTTATTTAAGGAAAGGTGTAAATGTGCTAGAAGCTGTTCAGAGAAGGTTTTGCTAAACTAATACTAGAAATGGGCAGGTTGTCTTATAAGGAAAGGTTGGACAGGTTAGGCTTGTATCCACTGGAGTTTAGAAGAGTAAGAGATGACTTGATCGAAACTTAAAATCTTAACAGAGTGGATGTGGAGAAGATGTTTCCTCTTGTGGGAGAATCTAGAACTAGGGGTCACCATTTAAAAATAAGGGGTCGCTCATTTAAGATAGAGATGAGAATTTTGAGGGTCGTGAGCCTCTGGAACTCTCTTCCCAAAAGGCAGTGAAAACAGGGTCTTTGAATATTTTTAAGACAAAGGTAGATAGATTCTTGATAAGCAATGGGGTGAAAGGTTATTGGG
Source organism: Cetorhinus maximus (assembly GCF_964194155.1). NCBI lineage: Eukaryota > Metazoa > Chordata > Chondrichthyes > Lamniformes > Cetorhinidae > Cetorhinus > Cetorhinus maximus. Next base: position 34,260,883 of record NC_135881.1, read on the forward strand.
GGTAGGTGGCAGTTACAATCAGGTCTGCCATGACCTGATTGAATGGTGGAGCAGGTCTGAAGGGCTGAGTGGCCTACTCCTGTTCCTAGTTCATATGTTGAGGAAGTGTTGAGCCCAACAGTGTAAAGAAACTGAATAGCTATGGGCATTAACATTATGATTAAGCATTTACATTGAGCCTGCTAACTCTAGCTGTAACTAATTGTAGGGTAATCCAGTTAATCTGGCCTCTTTATCTCAATATCCCATGAGTATGTCTGAGGGAAAGATTTGTTTTTTGACCAGTTTATGACTTAGGCTTTTAAAATATGTTTTTCCTTGTCAGTGGCTATACCATGCTTCTTGTAATTTGAACTCTCCCACCATGATCAGAAAGTGCACTTCATAAAAGAACCTGCCCTTCATAGAGATTGAAAATCTAACCATGAATCCAAGTGTATTGGAATATATGTAGTGTGATCAAACCTCTTCCTCACTTCTCTCTGGAATGGCAGTCTATCACTGCACGCTTCACAATGGTTACAGGCTTAAAACTGACAACAATGTTTACTTAAAAATTATGGTAAAGGCTACACAGAAGCTTAAAAACTACAGAGAAAATATTTCAGTTGCAAGGTAATAATGTTGTTGGTTCAGTGTTGAAGGTATTTCCAGTGATCTGGCACTCCCAGTGGATTCCGAGACCACGATTCCCTGAAACATGCTTTCTGGGACCACTGATCCTCACAAGGTTTGTCCAATCACAGAATCACCCTCAGAACGTCTATTAAAACCGTTATTAACTCTCTCAGATCGTCTCCGTTTCCCTCCTGATTGTAGACAGGCTGGCACAATGTTTCATCCTGGGTGATGTCTGTCAGTTGTTTCCTTACTGCTCCTCTCCTCGTGTGTAAAATGGAGCTTTGCTCGCTTGATAGTTTCAAAAGAACATGACACCTGTGGTTAAGAGGGGCACCATGTACCTTTAAGAGAATGCAAGTGGACTAACCATGTGGCGGCACTGACCAGGCTACTGGTTAACTAAGTTTAGAGCTGGAAGTGGTTTTGGGAGTATGCAAGGATTTAGTGCTCTGCCTCCTGTTGCAATAAACAATGACAGTTTGTTTTTATGTCGCTCTCTCTCCGTTATTGATAGCGAGCATCAATTAGCAAGTGTATATGAAGGCGTGCAATTCGAGGTTACTTGATTAATGAACTCATAGATCCCAAGACATAAAAAACACCTTTCATATATATATTGTTGAAAACATGCAATTTAAGCCAGCGTGATTAAAATAGAACATTAGAAGACAGCAACACAAAGCCTCCAAAGATGTGTTCAGTTTTACACACATACTTGATAAAATTCTAATGAGTAGTTCTGGTATCTTGTGTGATTTACCGCTGGGTTAGTTTGATGGTGTGTTCACACAGCTGCCACCACCTGAGTATAACAACAAAGGTATCAAATACACAAGAGACAATTGTCACCTGACCCTCCTGGAGGGATTTGGACTACAGATAGTTAAAATTGCACAGGGGTCCTTTACATTCACCTGTGAGGGCAAATGGGACCTCCGTTTAACCTGTCATCTGAAAGATGGCAGCTCCAACAGCATAACACACCCTCAATCATCAGCCTAGAATTTATGCACACAAGTGAGGCCACATCTGGAGTATTGTGTACAGTTCTGGTCACCACATTACAGGAAGGACGTAATAGCTCTGGAGAGAGTGCAGAGGAGGTTTACAACAATGTTGCCAGGGTTAGAAAAGTGTAGCTACGAGGAGAGATTGGATAGGTTGGGGTTATTTTCCTTGGAACAAAGAAGGCTGAGAGGTGACTTGATTGAGGTGTACAAAATTATGAGGGGAATAGATAGAGTGGACAGGATAAAATTGTTTCCCTTGGTGGAGAATTCTAGGACATAGATTCAAGATAAGTGGCAGAAGGTATAGGGGGGACATGAGGAAGAACATTTTTACGCAGAGGGTAGTGGGTGTCTGGAATTCGCTGCCCAAGTTGGTGGTAGAGGCAGAAACTTTAAACTCTTTTAAAAAGTACTTGGATCTGCACCTAAAGTGCTGTAAGCTGCAGGGCTATGGACCGGGTACAGGAAGGTGGGATTAGAAAGGGCACCTGGGTGTCCTCGGGCTGGCATGGACAAGATGGGCCGAATGGCCTCCTTCTGTGCTGTAACTTTTCTATGGTTCTATTGTTCTAAGAAGTCTCTGGAGTGGGAGTTGAACCCACAACCTTCTGGCTGAGGTGAGAGGACATGCGCCAAAAATCTTGGTTGTGGTGAATTTGTTGTGAGCACGCACTTTGGGCTGAATTTAACGGCAGCGAAGGTGACTCTGTCAGAGGCAACCCATTTTAAGAGGCCCTGACGGATATCAATGTTAATCAGGCAGCTAACTGCCTGCCATCAGGCTGTCCATGCCTTTAAAGGCAGAGGTTCCACCTCTAAAAGCTGCCTGTCAGTTCTTCAATCCCAGCAGGAGTGGTGACCACTGTTGGGACAGCAGCAGGCCCCAGAGAAGCCAACGTGGACAAGGCAGTGCAGGTAAGTTAGTTGGGCCCACTGGGGTCAGTCAGGCAGGCCCCTGCGAGCTGTGGGGGGGGATGGTCATTGAAGTGGTCAGGGGCCTCTTTCAGCAAGGCTACCCTTGACTTGGGGAGGCCCTCTGATCAGGTGGGTTCCCTCTGAGCTGCTGGGTGGTTTTCCCATATAATGTAGAGCCACTACACCACTGGGATAATGCCAATTATAAATTGGCCACTTGAGGGCCTCAATTAGACTTCAGGTGGCAAGGCTTTCCTCAACCTTCCCTGCCCCTGACTTAAATGGTGAGGGAGTTGGGAAAGCAACCAGCACTCAACCCCCAACTCCCCCCACCCGATTCTACGGCAATTTGCAAAAGTCTGTCGTTTCTCACGGTCGTTTTGCTGACGCGAATCACCATATTTAATGAATTCAGTTTCACAACTTGCTATGGTCGGATCGTGGACTCACAACTGCTCGTTGGCTGCACTAGTACCATGACCATTAGTACCACCACTGTCACCATGAAACGAATGGGAGCTGTGCATTCTGCAGGGTGCAGGGTTTATTATTATGCTAGTTAACAGTATTTACAAAGTATTTACAAAAACAGATTTACAAAGAAGTTTTGTACATTGGCCAAAATGTAGTGAGCTGCAAAAAGCCATCCAAATGAGGAGGGAAGAGGCAGAGATTAGGGGCAGAATTTTATGACCCGCAGGCGGGCGCGGGCCCGACCCAATCGGGCATAAAATTGCGCGAGAAGACGAGCGTCCCGATGTCATTTACGTGATATTTCACTCGGCGGGCACGCACAAAAGTCAGAAGTGCGCCTGCCGACAATTAAGAGGGCAATTACGCCCATTAATGGTGAATTTTCGTGGTCCATCCAACCTCACGGTTGGCGGACGGAGGGGCGAATCAGCCAGGCGGCCTTTACATTTTTCATCAAACCTCATCCAAGGGCTGGATGAAATTTCTGTTATGAAATAAAATTAAAATAAATATCTGTGCACAGCATTTTTATGAGGTATATTTTCAGGTGCTTGATTGTGATGCATGGGCAATATATTTTGCAATTTTTTTAACCTTTATTTGACCATTTGAAGGTCTGCAGGTCCCTGAGGCAGCTGTCTGCCTTCAGAGAGCTCTTTCGTAGCGCTCACCCATGCCCGCAGTGACATCATCCCTCGCCCCCACCCCGGCAGCGCTGAGCTTTTCAGCGCACTTTTCTGGCTAGCTGGCCATTGATTGGCCAGCCGGCGTGAAATTGAAGTCGGGAGCCAATCGCAGATGGCGGTCCATTTCCCGACCGCTCCCAGGCCAGCCGATTGTGCGCATTCGACAAAGATAAAATTCAGGCCTAGGGATAAAGGGTCCTTTCTCTGATTAGCAGCATGTGATAAGTGATATTCCTTAGGGATCTGTACCAGGGCTTCAGCTTTTCACCATTTTTTTTTATTCATTAACGGGATGTGGGCTTCACTGGCTGGGCAAATACTTATTGCTCATCCCAAGTTGCTCTTGAGACGGTGGCGGTGAGCTGCCTTCTTGAACCGCTGCAGTCCCTGCGGTGTAGGTACACCCACAGTGCTGTTAGGGAGGGAGTTCCAGGATTTTGATCCAGCGACATTGAAGGAACAGCGATATAGTTCCAAGTCAGGATGGTGAGTGGCTTGGAGGGTAACTTCCAGGTGGTGGTGTTTCCATGTAACGACTGCTCTTGTCCTTCCAGATGGTAGCACTCGTGGGTATGAAAGTTGCTGCCTAAGGAGCCTTGGGCCAGAACTTTACATCCCATGTGTGGGCGTGTACCCAATCTGAACGGTCGTGAAACAGCGTGAGATGACGTCGGGCGAGCATCCCAACGTCAGCGCGCACTTGCGCGATATTTCACTCGGCGGATGCGCACGGCAGTCAGAAGCGTGCCCACCAGCAATTAAATAGGTAATTAAGCCCATTAACAATGCAATTAACAGTGATGTTACATGGCCCGTCACCAGTACGGTTAGCAGACAGGCCATTGCCCCAGGCAGCATTCGCAATTTTGCTCCAACCTCGATCCAGGGCGGGATGAAACCTCCGTGGGGAAATCAAATAAAAAGGAATATCTGGGGACTGTTTTATTTTATGAGATATGCTATCAGGTGCTTGACTATGCAGCATTTTTTGTCATTTCCTTTATTCTGTGGAGGTCTGTAGCTCCCTGGTGCAGCTGTCTGCCTTCAGGGAGCTCATTGAAGTGTTCACCCGGACCCTCCATTAGGCTCTTCCTGCCCCCACCTCATTTCTCAGCGCTGGAGGTCAATCACCTTAGTTCCAGGACATCGCTGCAGGAGTTCCTCAGGGTAGTGTCCTTGGCCCAACCATCTTCAGATGCTTCATCAATGCCCTTCCTTCCATCATAAGATCAGAAGTGGGGATGCTTGCTGATGATTGCAAATTGTTTGGTGACTCTCAGATACTGAAGCAGTCCATGTCCAAATGCAGCAAGACCTGGACAATATCTAGGCTTGGGCTGACAAGTGGCAAGTAACATTCGCGCCACACAAGTGTCAAGCAATGACCATCTACAACAAGAGAGAAAGCAACCATTGCCACTTGATGTTCAATGGCATTACCGTCATTGAATCCCCCACTATCAACATCCTGGGAGGTTACCATTGACCAGAAGCTGAACTGGACTAGCCATATAAATACTGTGGCTACAAGAGCAGGTCAGAGGCTAGGAATCATGAGATGAGTAACTCACCTCCTAACTCCCCAAAGCCTGTCCACCATCTACAAGTCACAAGTCAGGAGTGTGATGGAGTACTCCCTACTTGCCTGGATCAGTGCAGCTCCCACAACACTCAAGAAGCTTGACACCATCCAGGACAAAATAGCCTGCTTGATGGGCACCACATCCACAAACATTCACTCCCTCCACCACCAACGTACAGTAGCAGCAGTGTGTACCATCTACAAGATGCACTATAGGAATTCACCAAGGCTCCTTAGACACCACCTTCCAAACCCACGACCACTACCACCTAGAAGGACAAGGGCAGCAGATGTATGGGGACACCACCACCTGGAAGGGCAACTACGGATGCGTAATAAATGCTGGCCCAGTCCCCTGAATGAATAAAAATACCTAATCCGGAATCATAACAAATTGAGGGAACCTTGCCCAGGGACCAGTCATAACACAATCAAGCGGCTGCTTTGTTCTGGGTGGTGTCAAGCTTCTTGCGTGTTATTGCTGTGAGTGAGCAGGTAATTGCTGAGCAAGTACTGCTTGATAGCACTGTTGATGATACTTCCATCACTTTACTGATGATGGAGAGTAGACTGATGGGGCGGTAATTGGTTGCATTGGATTTGTCCTGCTTGTGTACAGGACATACATGGGCAATTTTCCACATTTGCGGGTAGATGCCAGTGTTGTAAGTGTACTGGAACAGCTTGGCTAGGGGCGCAGCAAGTTCTGGAGCACAAGTCTCCATACTATGGCCAGAATATTACCAGGGCACATAGCATTTGCAGTATCCAGTGCCTTCAGCCATTTCTTGATATCACAGAGTGAATCTAATTGGCTGAAGGCTGGCATCTGTACAGAGGAAGCTGAGATGGGTCATCCACTCGGCATTTCTGGCTGAAGGTTGTTGTGAATACTTCAGCCTTATCTTTTGCACTAATGTGCTGGGCTTCTCCATCATTGAGGATGGGGTTATATGTGGAACTTCCTCTTCCAGTGAGTTGTTTAATTGTTCACCACCATTCACGATTGGATGTGGCAGGAATGCAGAGCTTAGATCTGATCTTTTGGTTATGGATTCGCTTAGTTCTGTCTATCACTTGCTGCTTATGCTGTTTGTCATGCAAGTAGTCCTGTGTTATAGTTTCACCAGATTGACACCTCATTTTTAGGAATGCCTAGTGCTGCTCCTGGCATGCCCTCCTGCACTCCTCATTGAACCAGGGTTGATCCCCTGGCTTGATGGTAATGGTAGAGTGGGGAATATGCCGGGCCATGAGGTTACAGATTGTGTTCGAGTACAATTCTGCTGCTGCTGATGGCCCACAGCGTCTCACGCATGCCTAGTCTTGAGTTGCTAGATCCGTTCAAAGTCTATCTGATTTAGCATGGTTTTAGTACTGCACAACACGATGGAGGGTATCCTCAATGTGAAGACAGGACATTGTCTCCACAATGAATGTGCGGTGGTCTCTCCTACTGATACTGTCATGGATGGATGCATCTGCGGCAGGCAGGTTGGTGAGGGTGAGGTCAGGTATGTTTTTCCCTCTAGTTGCTTCCCTCACAGACCCAATCTAGCAGCTATGGCCTTTAGGACTCGGCCAGGTGGTGGTGCTACCGAGCCACGCTTGGTGATGGATATTGAAGTTGCCCCACCCAGAGTATGTTATGCGCACTTGCCACCCTCAGTGCATCCTCCAAGTGTTGCTCAACATGAAGAAGTAATGAGTGGGGTTTGTTTGGGGGCGGTATGTGGTCATCAGCAGGAGGTTTCCTTGCCATGTTTGACCTGATACAATCAGGCTTCATCAGGAGCGGATTCGGTGTTGAGGACTTCCAGGGCAAATCCTTACCAACTGTATACCACTGTATCGCCACCTCTGCTGGGTCTGTCCTGCAGGTGGGACAGAGCATACCCAGTTATGGTGATGGTGATGTTTGGGACATGACCTGCAAAAGGATTTAGGTGCCCACGTGCACATATTATTAAAATCTAGTGGACAAGTACAAAAGATTTTAAAATGTTAAAAGAATTTTAGCCTTTATCTCAAATGGGCTAGAATTTAAAAGTGAGGTATTGACAATTCAATTGTAGAGAACCTCGATCAGACACCATCTGGAGTATTGTGTTCAGCTTTGGACACCAAACCTCAGGAAGGATACGTCATCCCAGTGCAAATCAACCAAACAGGGTTTAAAGAGTTAAATTTGGAAAACAGGTTGCATGAAACAGGCTTGTATTTCTTAAAGCTTAGAAGGTTAAGCAGAGATCTGATTGAGGTACTTAACATGATTAAGTGACTTGATAATGCAGATACAGGGCATTATCTTAAAATTAGTGTTAAGTTCATGATCAAACCATAGCAAGTTGTGAAATCAGAAGGCACTTCTTCACACAAAGGGTAGTGGATATCTAGAACTTTTTCCTACAAAAGGCAGTAGATGCTGAGTAGCTTGAAATTCTCAATTTTGAGATTGATAGATCTTTGTTAATGCGGGTTTAAACAAAGACAAAAAATGGAGTTAAGATAAAGATCAGACAGGATTGATTAAAGCGAAGGAGCAGGCTTGAGGGGCTGAATGGTCTTCTCCTGTTCCTGATGTTTCTATGTCAGTGTGATATGCATGTTTCAGTCAGCAAAAGAATGACCATTTCATCTTCTTCACCCTGTCATCCTTGCTACTCAATCAATTGCACTTGGAAGAATATCTGCTTCTATCCTCAGGTATGTGACATATGAGTAAAATGGGTGTCAATAGTCTTTGCTGCAACCTCACCAGTCTGCCCTCCTTCCATTGGTTCCACGCACCTTTTAGAAAGCAAAGTGGCAAAGACTACCCATTGGAAAGTCCATTATACCCTTTCCTAAAGAGGGCGGAAATGGCAGTCCAAAAGCAATTAGCAAACTGGCAGATGGCAAAATAGCTAGCAAGAGCATAGAAATAAAACAAAACCATTTTAATCATTTTTGACGGGACTTAAAAGTTTTGAAATATACATAGGTATATGATATTTAAAGCACCAAGACAGGCTATTTAACCCAACAGGTTTATGCCATTGTTTCTACTCACATGAACTTTCTCCCAAACTCTTCATCTAACCCCATCAACATATCCTTCTATTGCTTCTGATAAAAGCAAAATACTGCGGATGCTGGAACTCTAGAACAAAAACAAAAATAACTGGAAAAACTCAGCAGGTCTGACAGCATCTGCGGAGAGGGATACAGTTAACGTTTCGAGTCCAAATGGCTATTCATCAGAACTAAGGAAAAATAAAAAAGAAGTGAAATGTAAACTGGTTTAGCGGGGGTGGGGGGGGTGGGGGGGGTGGTGGTGTTTGGACAGGTAGAGCTGGATAGAGGGCTAGTGATAGTTGAGGATTGCCAAAAGGTGTCATAGACAAAAGGGCAAAGAGGTGTTGACTGTGGTGATATTAGCCAAGAAATGTGCTAATGGTAGAAAGCAAGACAAGAAAGGGACAGATAGCCCAAGTGGGGGTGTGGTTGGGGGGGATCAAAATAGGCTAAAAGGTAGAGATAAAATAATGGATGGAAATACATTTAAAAATAATGGAAATAGATGGGAAAAGAAAAATATATATAAATTATTGGAAAAAGGGGGATTGGAAAGAGGGTGTGGATGGAGGAGAGAGTTCATGATCTAAAGTTGTTGAACTCAATATTCAGTCCGGAAGGCTGTAAAATGCCTAGTCGGAAGATGAAGTGCTGTTCCTCCAGTTTGCATTGAGCTTCACTGGAACATTGCAGCAGGCCAAGGACGGACATGTGGGCTTGAGAGCAGGGTGGAATGTTGAAATGGCAAGCGACAAGGAGGTCTGGGTCGTGCTTGCGGACAGACGGAAGGTGTTCTGCAAAGCGGTCACCCAGTCTGCGTTTGGTCTCTCCAATGTAGAGGAAACCGCATTGGGAGCAGCGAATGCAGTAGACTAAATTGAGGGAAGTGCAAGTGAAATGCTGCTTCACTTGAAAGGAGTGTTTGGGCCCTTGGACGGTGAGGAAGAGGGAAGTAAAGGGGCAGGTGTTGCACCACACTCCACCCTCACACCTTCCTCTCCCTCCCAGAACCATGATAGGGTCCCCCTTGTCCTCACTTATCACCCCACCAGCCTCCGCATTCAAAGGATCATTCTCCGCCATTTCCGCCAACTCCAGCATAATGCCACCACCAAACACATCTTCCCTTCACCCCGCCGGCAGCATTTTGCAGGGATTGTTCCCTCCGTGACACCCTGGTCCACCCCTCCATCACCCCTACACCTCAACCCCCTCCCACAGCACCTTCCCATGCAACCGCAGAAGGTGCAACACCTGCTCCTTTACTTCCCCCCTCCTCACCATCCAAGGGCCCATACACTCCTTTCAAGTGAAGCAGCATTTCACTTGCACTTCCCTCAATTTAGTCTACTACATTCGTTGCTCCCAGTGCAGTTTCCTCTACATTGGAGAGACCAAACGCAGACTGCTGAACACCTTTGGTCTGTCCGCAAGCATGACCCAGACCTCCCTGTCGCATACCATCCTGATCTCATATCCACATGTCCTTCCTTGGCCTGCTGCATTGTTCCAGTGAAGCTCAACGCAAACTGGAGGAACAGCACCTAATCTTCCAACTAGGCACTTTACAGCCTTCCGGACTGAATATTGAGTTCAACAACTTTAGATCATGAATCTCTCCTCCATCCCCACCCCCTTTCCGATCTCCCTTTTTGCAATAATTTATATAGATTTTTCTTTTCCAACCTATTTCCATTATTTTAAAATGTATTTCCATCCATTGTTTTATCTCTACCTTTTAGCCTATTTTGATCCCCCCACCCCCCACTCCGCCACCCCCCCCCACCCCCAAACCCCCCACCCCCCCACCCGCCCCCCCACCCCACCCCCACTAGGGCTATCTGTACCTTGCTCGTCCTGCTTTCTACCCTTAATGTCACCTTTCAGCACATTTCTTAGCAAATATCACCACCGTCAACACCTCTTTGTTGTTTTGTCTATCACATATTTTGGCTATCTCCACCTATCACTTGCCCTCTATCCAGCTCTACCTGTCCCACCCCCCTTAAACCAGCTTATATTTCACCTCTTTTCTATTTTTCCTTAGTTCTGATGAAGAGTCATACGGACTTGAAACATCAACTGTATCCCTCGCCGCAGATGCTGTCAGACCTGCTGAGTTTTTCCAGGTATTTTTGTTTTTGTTCTTCTATTGGTTCTATTCCTTTCTCCCTCATGTGTATAGCTTTCCCTTAATGTATCTATGCTATTCACCTCAACTAGCAAGTTCTACATTCTAACCATTCTCTGGGTAAAGTAGTTTCTCCTGAAATCCATATTGTGTTTATTCTACCTTATATTTATAGCTCTCAGTTCTGGTTTCATTCACAAGTGGGAACATCTTCTCTACGTCTACCCTATCAAAACCTTTCATACCATTAAAGATCTCTACCAGGCCACCCGTCAGGTCGCTCCAGCCTGTTCAATCTTTCCTGATGGGTACAACTCCCTTCCTTTTTTAAATCTATATCCAGCTATTTCCCAGCATCTCGATGTCCATTTATACAGCACTGATTACCATTGACTGCAAGTGTGGATGTACTAAGGGTAACTGGGGTGGATACCTCCACTACATGCATTACCGTCTTGTTTCAAAATGGGCAGCTCCCATAAATGGAAGTCGCAGAGAAAGACTGAAGTGAGTGAGGATATCCAACTCATTTCCTACCATGCACACCCAATTACTGTCCCAAAACTTGGCACAAAACTGGATTTAATAGAAGCAATAGGGTTGAAGAGCTGGTGGGAGACCCATGTCACCTCTTTTAGGGAAGGCCTGCTGAATTAAGTGGCGCTCAGGCACATAACTGGAGAACAACGGGTCTTCCCCAGGATCAAGGACTCTGAGAGGCGGAAGTCTCGTTCACTGAGAGCTACCAGCCAATCAGAGGCAGGCAGCTCTATTGAACAGTGGTGCCACCAAGGAGGCGGTGGCTGCTGCTGGTACTACACCCACCTGAGCCTAATGTCGTCGCTGGATCCCAGGCAGATGGCGGGAGTGGCAGTCTCAGAGTGGGGGGTCAGCAGCGAGGACAGGGTGGTAGCTCTCAGTGGGCACACCCCCACATCCCCCTTGCATTAACTGCCCACTAAAGGGCCTCAATGACAGCGGGACATGAAGGCCATCCATGAGCCTTCACACTACAACCTTAATTGGGGTGGAGAAAGGAAGGCAATTAAATGCAGACCCCGCTACCAAACTCAGCATGGCGGGGGGGTGGTGGGGACGGCATTAAATTCTGCCCAGGGAGAAGCCTAGGTTCTTATTTAATTGAAGCACTTGTATTAGCTCCATTCATTTTCAATGCTCACTGTGACACCTAGTGGAGGATATCTATGATGCTTCTATAATTTTTCAGTCAACCAAAAACTGCAGGTAGTGCTGTAAATTGCATAGGCTTTTCATATGAAGGAACTGGATATGTAGCGTAGCCCTTTGCAATGTAGATCCCCCGCTCAATTTGTCTTCCCCCTCTAATCTCTTGGATTAGACGCCAATCAACGAGAACTTTATTGTTAATTACAACTGGATGACTGTAGCTGAAGCAGAATTTCTCATTGGCAAGGTTATTATTTAGACCTCTGCAACTTTACATACAGGAACATACAAACAAGAGTGGTCCATTTAGCCCCTCAAGCCTGTTCTACTATTCAATGAGATCATGACTAATCTGTGACCTAACTCCTTTGCCCCATACCGCCTCTGGATGACAAGATTTTATTATTGCAATAAATCTGAAAGTTAATAGAGATTTGTAGTGTCACAACAACAAAACTGTATTTTATTCATGACTTGACCCAGAATTGTCATTGAGGCCTGAATATCAAAATCTGTCTTTAAATATGCTTTTTGGATTATGTTCATGCTGCTAATGTTTTGTTGAAGAAGATTCAGCAGAATAGCCTACCAGGGCACTGGTACTTATAATTTGAAAGAAATTTTTAAAAACTGATGGTGCTAATAGTACAATTGCTATTCAGGAATCCTGCCTGACAAGATGCTCCTAGTTTTTCAAGTGAGGTAAAGTGGAGGCCATTCAGCCCAACTTTACTTGATTAGATTAGCCACACAAAAGTCGTCAGCAACACTATCAACAGGGAGACTCAAATATCGAGCCCGGTTTCTGTTGGTTTTTGTCATTTGTGTCATCCAGTGTTTAACCAGCACTGTTGTGTATTTTACATGCTTTGGAGATATGCAGAGATGATACAAAATAGTACAAGCACAAAAATGGGCAGTCAGATGGCAGGTACAATTTAAAGTGGAGCCAGTGTGAAGTGATTCAATTTGTGAGGAAAATAAACAGGGGTTTGAGAGGTGAACACAGAGATCTAGGAATCTGAAATTCAGTATTCCCCACAAGTTGCATTCTCGGTAAATAAACTCATTGAATGGCAAGTGTCGTATGGAAGTTTTTTTTTAAATAGAGCAAAGAATACAAGAGTAAAACGGTCAAGGTATACTTGTGTAAGTAATGACTAACTATTAAAATTATTGTATTGAGTTTTGGGTGCTCCATTATAGAAAAAGCTAAAAAGCTGTTTCCACTAGTGGCAGAGGCCAAAACTACGGGCCAGAAATGTAAGGTAGTAATTAATAAAGGAGAATATGTTAAAGAGAATTACAAAAATAACAGAACTGAACTATTAGCAAAGCTTGAACAAGCTGGGATGCTCTTCCCTGAAAAAGAGAAAGCTGAGGAGTTAACTGAGAGGGGTCTTTAAAGTTATCAAAGGATTTATTCAACTAAACATGGAGAAGAGGTTTCCACATGTGTTGAAGAATAAAGCAATGAGCCATAACTATTAGATGGTCACTAATAAATCCAACAGGGATTCAGGACAAACTTCTTCATCCAAAGCATATAGAACCTGTACACCACACAAAGTAATTGAGGCAATTAGCATAATGCAGTTCAACGGAAGCTGCATAAGCACAATAGGGTCAAATAGAAGGCTATGCTGATAGGCTTAGATGAAAAAGGGTGGAAGGAGTGGAACATAAACACTGGGGTGGGCAAGTTGGGCTGAATAGCCTGATTCTGTTCTGAATAATCGCTGAAATTCACAAAAAACATGCCGTGAAGATTCATCGGGATAATTCCAAGGATGAGATGCAACTATTAGGAGGCAAGCGTTGCAATTCTGGGACTAATTCCACTGGAACAGATAAGCCTAAAACAGAAGTTTGATAAATTATGAAGGGTTTTAATAAGGTAAATAAGGAAACAACTGCTTTCTCCTGTTGGAAGCGAATAATTTGGGGGAGTGGGATTGGGGGGGGGGGAAAGGTGTGCAATTTAACAGTGTCACCATGAGAGTCAGGAGACAGTTTAGGGAAAAATCTCTATGACGAGGACAGTTTGAGCATGGAATGCTTTGCCACAATGAGTAACTGAGACCTAGACAACTGCATCTTTTAAAGGAAAAGTGGAGAAATGTTTGAAGAGGCGAAAAATATGGAAAGAGAGCAGAGTAGTGGGACTAGTTTTAGATGACTCTAGCAAAGAACCAGCGCAGGTACAATGGCCTCTTTCCATGGTTCTTAAATGCATTATTGAATACATAGTCTTCCACTCCCTTGCCACCCAGCCAGCTGTTTATATGTTCACAGCAATTATTAACTTGCAATCTAGAGACTTCTGATGTCAGTACCACTTAAAAAAAAACACCCAATTCATGTTAAATTGATCCATTAATCATTGCTATCATTACTGATCTAACTGCCTTAGCTTTCAATGGGCAGCCTTCATTTGTGATTACCGACCTTACAATGTATTCCAGAAAGCTGATTCTGAAAGACCCTAAAATCATTTCTGACTTCATGAGCAGTGAATTGAACATTTTATTCTGGTTATTTTTAATACAGTAATAGACAGTTAGGCTAGATTTTCCACTCAGTGATGTTGACATTTGGGGATTCTTGAAATTAAGATACTTTCCACGTTATTTTTTTACAGAATAATTTATTGCCACTTGCAAAATTAACAGTAATCAAACCAAGCATAATCACGGATATTATCTCCAGTCTAAACTATTAACCTTTACAATTATATGCACAAAATATATCTCCTTTCATTTCCAATAAAAAAACTGCCTAATTTTTCCCTCCTCTCCTCAAGGCTTCTCATCAACTCCTGCTGGAGTACATTTTGTAGGCCTCCCTCATTACCTCCTGTCCCTTGCCCAAGTGGTCAACCTTCAAGGATGAATACAGGCAAAGGGTCAATCTTTGTCTTCTGGTCGAAGAACTAGGACCACTCCTCAAAGGATGCATCAAGTAGTTAGCAGCCATTGCCAAGGCTGGAGAGTCAAGAAGTGGCTGATTAAAATGGAGGCTTTGGAGACAAGTGACAGGGTATTGTAGTGGTAATTAGTAATCCAGAGACCCAGGTGAATAACCTGGGGATAGGTTCAAATCCCACCATGGCAGCTGGTGGAATTTCAATTCAATTACTAAATCTGGAATTGAAAGCTAGCCATGCCAACTATCACTGAGTGTTGTAAAAACCCATCTGGTTCACTAATGCCCTTTAGGTCCATCCTTACCTTTTGAGACCTACATGTGACTTAAGATAGGTTGACTCTTAAACTGCCCTCTGAAATGACTGAGCAAGCCATTCAGTTCAAGGGCAATTAGTGGTGGGCAACAAATGTTGGCCTTGCCAGTGATGTCTATATCCCATGAAAAAAAATCTGACTCGCCGTTTTGGTAGATATTATAATATTCTTGTTGTACTCACACAGAATATTTAACAGAGTCTCCTGAGGTAAGGAAAACATTAACTTTATTGGAACATCTCTTACTGTGGGCTTCCTTGCCATGAGGTGAACAAGACAGAGCTGGCTCATGAGACATTGCATCATTTCCTGTGATGATGTAAAGTGTATATAATTAGCATATTACACAGTTAGAATTAATCCCTTTTACTACATCTGCTCCCAAGTCTCTGTTTTTAACCCAGTATACTGCTTTTTCCCCCAAATCTCTGACTTCCATTTCTTTTTTTTATCAGGACAACTGCTGTGGTAGTTTCACAAGTCTACCCGGTCGGGTCCTCTGCTCCTTTGGAGGAGGTTGGGGATTTGAGTCATGTCTGTGATCTCTCAGACACTGTTGGGTAAAAGGAGAACTTGTAGATGACTCAGGTTCACCAATCTGGCAATCACCTGGTTCTCTCAATGAACGCATCATCTCTAATCTGTTCAGTCATGTAGATGACTGCCTCAACTGTGTTGGAGGTTGCTTCTGTGTGGCAACTAGTGCATATTTTTTCCATCTTACCATGCCATTACCTGTTTGGATGCGGTAGGACCGTGGATGTGATGTCTGTTCAGCCACTTGTCCATAACAAGCTTGGCCTCAGATCCAAACTGGTTCTCCTAGTTGGAGGTCTGGTAAGTTGTATGCTTTGTGACGTTTGCCATAGTTTCACATCTGTCTCAAATAATATGTGGTCTCTTTCTCTCTCACTTTGTCCAAGTCATCAGCTTTCACTTGCAGCATGCATGTGTGTGAGAGAGTAGGGGATTCAGTCCTCAGTTTTCTTCCCGTTAGGAGTTCACATGGTGCTAAACCATTTTGGAGTGAAGTTGAACAATAGCTCAGAAGTGCAAGTTGGATGCCATCGTTCTTCTTCAGCAATGCTTTCACTGTACGCGGATCTCTTTCAGCTCCACAGTTGGCTTGAGGGTATCTTCGTGAGCTGGTATATGGACAAGGCCATACAATGTTGTGAGCTCTTTAACGTATTCATTGGCAAACTGCAGTCCATTGTCTAAGATTACAAGGCCTGGGATTCCATGAAGTTTAACAATTTCAGACCATGAACTCTCCCCTCCATCTTTACCCCTTTTTTAATCCAACACTTACTTATATATTTCTAATTTTTAAATATCTTTTTTCCCCAACTCCCCTCCACCCCCCACTACAGGGCCATCTGTCACTTGTTTCTATGTTGTGCTTTCACAGAGCGCTAACCCTTTTTCTGCGTTTAACACATTCTGCTATCTTGCCTTTATGCTACTATCAGCACCTTCTTTAGTCTTTAACACTACCATTAACACTCCCTTTGTCTTATGTCCATGACATCTTTGTCAATCTCTCCTGAGCTCCCACCTATCACTGACCTTCCATTTTGCTCCAACTGCTCCACCCCCTCTTAAACAATATAAATCCATTACATTTCTACTTCTCTTCAACTCTGAAGAAGAGTCCTATGGACTCAAAACATCAATTCTGTTTCTCTTTCCACAGATGTTGCTAGACCTGTTGAGTTTTTCTAGCATTTCCTGTTTTTATATCTGGGATTCCATACATTGCAAATATCTTCTTCAGCAATATAATCACTGCTTCAGAAGTCTGATCCTGCAGTTGCTTGTCTTCTATCCATCTTGAGTGTAGTCCACTATGATCAAGAACATTTCACCTCTGTGTTCAAAGAGGTCCATCCCAAGACATTCTCATGGCTTTGATGGAAAGGAAGATGATAACAATTGTTCTTTTGTCTCCTGATGATAAGTAGCATAGGTCATAGCGTTTAACATAGTCTCTTCCAATGATTTTGAGAGACCTGACTACCAAACAGAATATCTTGCTCTGACTCGACACTGTGATACCGAAGTGTCCTTGGTGCAATCATTGTATTATGTTGAATCTCAGAACTCTCAGAACGACTACTCTCTCGTCATAGATGAGTAAATCATCAACTACACTGGAGGTGTCCTCTCCATTCATAGCATTGTCTGAGAATGGAATTGTGTGGCATGTATGCTGGCTATCCTTTGGCACAGTGCTCTCTGACCTGAACTCATTCTTCACCTGTGCCTCTCTAATTTCATTTAGTCATTGAGTTGTTTCAGGTAAAGTTGTAATTGTTGTTGATGTGAAGGTTTCTACCTCTTCGAAAGGGCTCCATCACCCTGTACAGGCCTTGCCACTGAGATGCGGGGTAAGACATCTGCTGTGGTCTGCTTTTTCCCGGAAACATGCTCTCTCTTTGTATTAGGTCTGAATTGTTATATTCATGGAGGCAATTTTGCTAATTCCTCAGAATTTAAGAGTGTTACTAAGGGTTTGTGGTCTGTCCCTATCTTGAAAGGTAGACCAAGAACATAATCTGCAAACTTTTCACAAGCCCATGTAGCAGCTAATGATTCTTTCTCTATCACTGCATATCTCTGTTCAGTCTCTGTCAGTGCACAGGATGTATAAACTAGTCTGTGCTTTCCATTCGTCTGTATCTGAATGATTACAGCTCCCAGTCCTGGAGAAGATGCATCTGCTGCAATGTTAGGGTATTCTGGGTCATATTGAGCTAAAATATCAGGCGACATCACCATCTCTTTGATTTTCTCAAAAGACCTCCATTGTGCTTCCTCCCAGCACCATACATTGTCCTGTCATAACAGCTGCCGTAGTGGCATTGATGACAGCTCGGCTGGGCGAGAACTTTCTGACTTGGCTTATTTCCTTTGTTCAGCTGCGTAAGATCTACACAAATGCTGATAAATCCATTGGGTTTTGGTCTTGGGATCATCCCCGGGCACCAACTTGTTGGTTCTGTCACAGGTGAAATACCATCTTGCTTCAACATGGGAGTCAATTTCCTTCTTTACTTTTGGCAAGAGTGGATGAGGAACTTTTCTGGGTGTGCAGATACGCTGGCTTTGTTTCAGGACATTTGTTTCAGCATGTGTTACACTGTCTTCAGCTTTCCTAATGCTGTGAACAGCTGTGGAAATTTAGCTCTGAATTTTTTAGGCTGATCATCTCAACTGAACAGTTCCTCTACTCTGCCAAGCAGTACAGGCTTTCTGGCTTGAGAGTGAACAGCTCTGGCTCAGGATCACATATAAGGTTTCACTGATTTTTCTCCCTCTATATTGAAGTGTTGAGTTCTATGCATCCTGGCCCACTGTCAGCAAGTGGGGGAGGGGGGGTGCGGGTGGGGAGGAGTGTTGGGGGCGGGGGGGCATGGGAGGGGGGGAGTTGGGGGGGGCGGGGACGACACCAAGACGCAGCACCCGCAGACGTAAGCTGAAGGCGCCTCGAGCACAGCAGGGACGTGTCATGGGTGACATTTTTTGCGTTAATTATTTTGATTCTTGTGTTAGGGATGGACACTTTGTTTATTCTTTGTTTGTTCATGTGAAGTAACATAAACGTTTATTTGATTTAAATGGGCTGAGTTGGCTGGATGGCATGAATCGGTGCCAGGTGCAGCACCAGCTTGTAACAGTATGGCATTGTGTGGTGCTGGCGTTATGTGTTGGGTTCTCATTTTTTGATTGTTCGCAAAGGAGACAGTGCCATTGGCTTGACGAGGCATCGATGCCTTGGGTGCCTAGCAGAAGGTTCGCTGGATCAAAGTATCCTTGGTGTCCCTGTCTCCATGAGGGTTCCTGTCCTCAGCCTCAAGGTCCTCACACTGCACCTCCCCAGGCACTTCCTCTTAGCCATCACTCAAGTCACCCTCTGTGGCTTGTGGGGCTGCCTCGATTTCCTCAGCTGTCAGTGGGTCCCCCCCTTGCCAGAGCCAGGCTGTGCAGGGCACAACATGCGATGACTATAAGGGAGGCACGCTCTGGAGGATACCGCAATGTTCCCCCTGATCAGTCCAGGCATCTGAAGAGCATCTTCAGCAGCCCGATGGTCCTCTTCACCACTGCCCTTGTGGAGGCATGACACCTGTTGCATTTCTCCTCAGCCTCATTTCTTGGGTGACGGAGTGCGGTCATCAGCCATTTCTTCAAGGGATAGCTATTGTCACCCAGGAGCCATCCATCCCCTTGTGCAGGATCCACGAACAGCCTTGGTAACTGATTGCCACAGACATAAAGCATCGTGTGAGCTCCCAGGGTAACAGCGCAAACTTGGAAAATATGTGTCCTGTGGTCACAGACAATCTGAACATTCATTGAGTGGAACTTCTTTCTGTTTACGAAAGCTCCAGGCTCACCTGCTGGCACCTTGATGGCTGCGTGAGTGCAGTCTATAATATCTATTACACCCTGGACGTGGGGAGACCCAGCCATCGTGATGAAGCCTCGTGCTCTCTCCGCCTGGCTCGCCTCATCTGTCCGGAAGTGGATGAACGTGCGGACATGTCTAAAGATAGCATCAGTCATGAGCTTGATGCAACTGTGTGCAGCTGATTGCAAAACGCCGCACAGATTCCCCCATTGAGGCCTGAAAAGAAACGGAGGCATAGAATTTGAGGGCCACTGTGACCTTCAAAGCCAACGGCACGGGGTGTCTGCCCACACAGTTGGAGGCGATTTCTGGACCTATCATGTGACATATTGCTGTCACTGTGTCCCTGGAGAGGCAGAGCCTCCTGTGGCACTGGACCTCGGGCATCTGGAGGTAGTTGGAGTGCTGCCTGAACACTCTAGACACTGGGTAGTCGCGTCTTTGGCGTGCCCTCCTGCCTTGGCCTCTCTGCTGGCCCTGCGCCAACTGAGCCCATGCCTCTCCTCTTAAAGGTCTGTCCCTGGCTCACCTGACATCCTCTCCCTCCCCTTCAGAGGAGGTTCCACTGGTGGAATACACTATCCCCATTTGATGAGATGCAGAGGAGCAGTGCCTTGAAAATGAAGGAGAACGGTGCTGCAATACTCAGGGGAACATTGCAGGGAAGACGAGGACCTGAGATACTGAGATACCTGAAAGGCAGTCTTGACAATGAAATGAGATGCCAATGAACTCTGGGGCGACTCTGTACTCACACAGCAAAGGACTGGCAATAACAGAGAAAGTGCTGCTGCTCTGGGGGCCTTTTATCCCGCCTGTGGATGAGGAAATGATTAAAGCGTGATTTCCGCCCACACATTTTGCCCATGCAATGAGCTAAATATCGCATGGGCAATGTAAAATCGAAGTCAATAGGTTTTTTAATGACCTTAACTGGCCCTTAACTGTTGGCGGGCCGCTGCTCCAACTCCCGTACGTGCCCGCCAACCTCAATATTGCATACGTGCGCGATGACATTGGGACGCACGCTCGACGTCTTTTCATGCAACTTTGCACGCGTTCAGGTCAAGCAGTGCCCGACCTCGGAACTCAGGATTTAGGCCTTAATGTTCAACAGGAATACCATGACTGGCTTGAAGATCAGGAGTTGTAGGAGGACTACGGATCATAATTTGTATATTGTTGCTGCCACCCTCTGGCTTCCCATGGCTGACCAGAGTGAAATTTGTTTCCTAATGAAAAACAGAGAAACTAAAGATTCATTAACGAAGCCACACACTTAGACAGCTTACAGTACAAAGCTATAAGCTACAACAGCATCAGCAGGCCCTTAGTGATAGAAGGAACAGGCATCCTCGCATTTCCTGTTTAAAGAAATTTCATCGCTGAAGTATTCTGCTGAACTTGTAAAGAAAGCACACCTACATTGAATCTAATGTCAAATTCAACAGGCAAGAGTAAGCATAAAAGGGAGAAAAATGCTTCTGAATTACAAATCAAATCCCTTTGCAACCCTTCCCCCCAACCCCATATCCTGTGTTATGATCTCCATTGAGACTGATAACTTTTAAAAACAGATGTGGATTTCTAAGTGACTGACACAAAGGAATTACATGACAAGATCTCATGTTATAAAATTTTTACTGTAACAAACTAAAATCAACATCGGCTAAACATTACTAAGTAAGCAGCTAATACACTAAACTACAGAAAAGGTGTTCTCAAGTAACTTAACACAACCAAAACCCCATGCCACGTTTATACATTAGACCATGCTCTCCACAGAGATGCAGTATTATGAAGTCCAAGCTGTTACAGAATCTTTTCTCCCTGCTTCACCAGAGTGAATTTTCCAGACTCTTTTTAAACCAAGTCCTCTTCAGTCAGCCCTTTAAGTATAATCGAATGGGCTTTCCACTGGGTCAAAATCCTGGAACTTCCTCCCTAACAGCACTGTGGGTGTACCAATACCACATGGACTGCAGCAGTTTTTTTTTCAATCATGGGATGTGGGCTTCGCTGGCTGGGCCAGCATTTATTGCCCATCCCTAGTTGCCCTTGAGAAGGAGGTGGTGACCTGCCTTCTTGAACCACTGCAGTCCATGTGATGTAGGTACACCCATAGCACTATTAGGTTCAAGAGGTAGCTCACCACCACTTTCTCAAGGGGACCTAGGCATGGGCAATAAATATTGGCCTAGCCAGTGAAGCCCACATCCCTAAAATGAATTTAAAAAAAGATACCCTCTGGTGATTCTGTGGTCTTTAATTTGTCACAACCTTTTTGTTCTTATGTTCTTCTGTTCCTCAAACAGGGGTTCCATCTCGAATGGAGTCCTTTTCTTCTGACTGGCATAGCAGCACCTATTGTGGGTCTTCTTCCCAACACTGTTGGTTTGACTGTCTGAGAGTCTGTGCGTTTGCAAGCAACAAGAATAGCTGCCTTCTCCTTTGTGTTCAGATGTTCAAACTGCCACCTTGCCTTCAATAGGTTTTGACCCTGGGCACCTGTCCCCATGGCAACCAGGTCACATGGACTTGCCCCCGGGCAAAGTTCAGCCTGGTTACTATCCCCAATTCCAGGACATTCTGTTTTACCTTAAATTAAAAGATACAATTTAAAACATAAACATCTTATAAGGTCCAGCATTCATAACACCGGTTAGAGGTTGAAAGGTTTAGGAACTGGTTAATTCCAGCAGAGCAATCCCTCCTTTAGAATGGGTTGATTCAGGGAACACCTGATATTGGACCATGGGCCTTACTTCCATGAGGCCAGTGAGCTGCATGTTCCTGATGAACATCCCACAGGCAGCTTGCCGATGAAGAGGAAGTCAATTTTGGGTTTCTGTAGAATGCTGGGATCGTTGGAGGTGGTGCAAGGAATGGAATGTTGGGGGTGCTGCTAAGTGGGAGAGAGGGAATCTATCAGAAGGGAGGGGGGCTGACTAAGGATCGGCAAAGTTCTTCAAAACCCCAAGTAAAGCTGAGAGAAACACCCCTGCACCTTCTAGCTCCAGATTCAGGCAAGTATTTTTTTTAAATGTACCTTTCGGATCAGGCCGTGGATAGACCACATTTTCCTGACAGCCTGCCTGGCATCAGTTGCATTAGATTAGTACAATTTTGGAAGGAGACCTCAAACAGCCACTGGCCCATCTATTTGCATATTCAAAAGGCTATTTGTAGTATACTTGTTGCAGACCCTGGGTACCTCCTTTTCTGCTTTTACCAATATGATGGGCCCTGTAATTCTGTCGCAGATTCAGCACACTATAATAGATGTTTGGACATCCATTGTTAGCCACGTAGATTAATTTGCATTGCTTTATATAAACCCACTGCAATATAACCAGAAGCGTGCAACACATTTGCGCCCCATTCTATTTTAATTGCTTTCTATTAAAAGGATGGAGGCAGACTTGTAAAAAGTATTGCTTTTTAATTCTCATTGATAGGCCAGAAAAATGGAAAGCTGGCTTGTAACCAGGGTAATTTTTCCCTAACATCATTTTTGATATTTTAAACCTATTCTATGACCCAATGGAATGTATACGATTAGATTGTGAACCATATCAAATTCACTCACAAATGGATCACATTCCCGTAATCTATGTTCTAATCCAGCTAAAATTAGCATGTTAAATCTGTTCTAGGGAACTCCATAAAATAAATTTTATGAAGTACGGCTTCATAAATGAAAATCACTGCCATGAAGTATAGTTTCAGTGAAACGTTTAGGGGTGTTACAGTAATGTTATTTGAGTGCCCAATCTGATATTCCAGATGTGTTACTGGCCTGTTCTACTTTTAACATGCATGTAAGTAACCAGCCGCGGCTTGGTGATAGCACTCTTGCTTCGGAGTCAGAAGGTTGTAGATTCTGACTCTCTGTCACTAAACTTAATTCTTAAATTGTTTAATGGATTGTTAACTCGCCACTTCCTTCCCAGTTCACTGGTCATTTTTCTCCCATTTCAAACCATTTGGTCCCCCACTGCCCCCTCCTTCAGTTCATTCTTGGCACTACTCACCCTCTCCTTCGCAGCACATTGAGCTGATTCACTCCTCACACAGTGGGCAGGATTCCAGGTTTTGCAAATCAGGCTGAGTGTCTCACTGAGCTAATCACTCTTTGTATGTGAGTTAGATAGTGAGTGTTGACAATTGTTCAGCAGAGCTGGTTAAGTCCCCAGTTGACATCAATACACCTGCATTTCTATCAGATATCATGGGATAGAGATCAGGAGTCGAAGCCTTGGTTGCTTTTCATCCATAGTCCAGGCATGCGGGGGCCAATTCTAGTGTCCAGGGCTCTAGCCTGGCTAATTCTGCAAATGGATTAAACCCGGCATCCTTACCTCCTCTATACAGCTCAGTGCAAGCAATGCTTTTACCTCTATCCTAGACAGTAGCAAGCATTTCCATAGTTTTGCTTTGGAGATCTAGGCAAATTTAGGAGCAACTAGGGAAAGGCAATAAAGCTTGACCAGAGTTTAGTGTTGAGATAGACAAATTCCACAGGATTAAACTATATTTACCTGACAACTGATGCATAAGATTATGGATGCATAAAAGATCCATTTTTCACAACAGATATAACAGATTCAGCTTCAATATGATAAAGGGAATCGACAATTCCAGGTCTAAAGGAAAACACAGTCAAACTCAAATAATGAGGGCTGGGCTCACGCGCGCTCCAAAGAAATAATTGCACTGCTAACAGGGTATGCAGAGGTGACCAAGAGAGCTGTGCAATTAGCAGGATAATAGGTAAGTCAAAAATTCTGTCTGTCTTGCTCATGTTATTTGCTCTGCCCTCATTTGTTGTGGTTCTTTTCAGCAATCTCACGCCAAGCAATCCCTGGTTCAGTACCAGAGCCATTTTCTCCAATTTTCCGGTGGTTTAGTAAGCATGATACAAGAAAGGAAAAATGAGGCAAAATAAATACCTCTCCCCATATGACTTTGTGGCTATGCTGTTGGAAGAAAATGATAACGACAAAAAGAAAAAAAAAAAAGTCCTTATTTGGAGCAGCTCAAGAGCATTCTAATGTTAATTATTCTTGGATATTCCTAGATGATTTATGTTGGGCAGGATTAATTTTGCAAGACAGAACATCTTTATTGATATCCTGCTTGTCTCAAACCGACAGAGCTTCACAAAAAACATTTTAAACTGTCAGATCCACCATATTTATGCCTTTATTGCTACCTCTCCAGTATTTGTAATGCAAATAACACAACTGTTATGTGACATGAATCAAAAATCACAGCTAAGTTCTTATAATAGTAACATTGGAATCCCATGGCAGGAACAAATAGGATTTTGTGGGATTGCATTATTGGCTCAAAATGGTAGATGGAGACTTGACAGAAATGTTGTAACAATAACTGTGAGACCAGGTAATTGGCAATGGGTAGAACCTGGGGAATCGTTGCTCATTGCAGCATCTGCATTTAGGACACTTCTGATGGCAGATAATCAAGTCCTGTGGAGGAGTGCATTCAGATGAGAATTTCACTGAAAGTTGAGGAAGATTTTCTATTGCCTCACAGAAGAGAATATTCACGGCAAGAGAAATAAACTTGGTCAACACTATAAATAAAATTTGATTGAGCAAGTACCACTGAAAAACCCAGATTTGTCTAAGTGCCAAGCCAATAATCGGTCCCTTAAATTCCCACTATAGGAGCTTCAGTTTGGGAATGGGTAAACTGTCAGCACGAGCCAAATCGATTCTTAATTCTGCCTGGTTATTCAATTAAGTCTCCATCTTTGAGCAATATAAATCATGAAGATCTGGGCAAAGTTGGGTAGCAAAGAAGCAACAATTTTCCACATTGCCCCAGTTTAGGGAGGGAAACATTGGTCGGAGCAGCAATTCTTGATTGATGTACAACAAGTTCAACTGAAATTGGGTGTTTGAGAACTCCTGA
The DNA here is from genome assembly GCF_964194155.1 of Cetorhinus maximus. Taxonomy (NCBI): domain Eukaryota; kingdom Metazoa; phylum Chordata; class Chondrichthyes; order Lamniformes; family Cetorhinidae; genus Cetorhinus; species Cetorhinus maximus. The sequence continues at coordinate 34,286,143 of NC_135881.1, forward strand.
GTGAGGACAGGGTTCCATAAGGCTTGGGTGTCTTTCACAGATGGACAAAATGCCTGTGTCAAGACCCGCATATGATTGCTACTTTCTAAGGCTAGGTGTCAGGCGGTGGGTCAATCAATAGCTTGAGAAGAGCAGCGGAATAAGATCAGACAGAAGAAAAGAAACAAATAGCCTCTGGTAGGATATACTGATGGCTGCTGGGAGCAAGAGGTACAAATAGTGTAAACATATTTCGTATAGTTTTTAAAGAATAACTTGAGCTGAAGCCAATTATGGTGTTTGAACTGAGATGATTAAGCTTCTAGCCCCCTCAACGGATCAAACTTTGAGAATTTGTTGTCCAAGTGTGATTACAGCAGTGAGGATGGACAGCTGAATAACAGTATAAGGCAGATACTCTGTGTTACTACAAAGACATAACTCAAGCCAAACTTCAATAAATGGCACCAATGTTTTTAACAGTTTGACCTTTCTATTCCTTAAGATTTACAAGCTTTTGTAATCCTGACTGCACATTGGTACAATTGCGAGGTTTAATAGATAATTATGTTGTGGGACTGTAACTTTAAATTTAGGTTAAGTGAAGTGGGGTCATGTAACCTGTTCTGCAGCCTGCTTGCTAAAAAACCCGGGGGATTTGATTGTTAGAGATCAAAGGAGGGCTTAGATTGTTTTACGAGAAGAAGGTACAAGGTATTTATGCTAGGTGACAATGGCAGCAGTCTCTGAGTTTACTATGAGTAGACTCAAAGCCCCAGAAAGGTGTTGTCAGTATTGGGTTGCTAACAGTTGTGCTGTAAATTACCCATTTACTTTGAAGATGAAAGGGAGTTGGGATCAAGGATAGCTAATTACCATTTCTACCCAGGTGCAAGGTTAATGTGTTTCACAAAGTCATGGGGAAGAGGGAAGGGGAATCCATTTTTGAAATCAGGTTACAGGCTTCACTACAAATCAATGAATATCACAGCCAGACAGGAGTTGGGTGTGGTCAGCAGAGAGGAAAGGCTCCTTGGCTTTGCGAGCTGCCACAGCCAAACCCGAGAGGGAGATGGTCTCTAGTCGAAGACATGCAGCCATTTATGGATTCTGGGAGATTTGTCCTGGGAGAAGATGAATCATCAGAGCAGGCTTTACTGCTGGTGGTTGATTTAAGAAACTCTCCAAAAATTGAGGAAAGCACCTGAAGATGGTCACTTGAAGTTACTACTCGGCAAAACAGGGAGCTGTTGGAAGCTAGCAGCAACTGTGGATAGTTTGTAATTTTGTGGAGAGTGTGTGGGGTGATAAGCATACAAGGGAAATGTCACTTTCTGTAGATTAGAGTATAAATTGCCTACAAAAAGAAAATAATGTTTAGTCAATAGTGCTTTAAGTCATTTGTTACAGCAAAAGTTTTAAAATGTGAATTCTTGCCAAGTCACTATTTAAGCGGAAAACTAAATTATTGAATCTCTTTCTAAAAGTTATCAGTCTCTATGGATTGTAACAAAATGTATGTCAACAGATGACGTGGTAGAATACAGGTGCCTGGGTGCAGACATTGGGCGGAATCATCCCAGATTTGCACTAAGTGCAATAGCGGGCGAGAAAAAAGAATGTTTTACCCCCTGGCCACAATGGCGGCTTTTCACACCGTATCATCCCAATTCTGCCTCATTAATCATGCATTCCCGGAAACCACACTGTTTCAATAGCAGGCGGCCACTCATTCACCCACCACACTGTCACCTCGCCGCTTCCTCATGCGAGGTGCCGCATTTAAAGTGGAGCCGCGTGCACACCTCTCTGTGCTTCCAGCCCAGGACTGTTGCAAAGAAGACATGGCCCCGAAAGGCAAGAAGACTGTAGCCCCTCGGTTTAGTGGCACCTTCCTTGAACACCTTTTGGAAGCCCACCATGATGTCCTCTACCCCTGCTTTGGCTGCAGGAGGGGCAGCAACATTACCAATCTGGCTTGGGAGGCAGTGGTCAGTGCCAATGCCCTTCAAAAGAGGACAACCATCCAGTGCCGCAAGAGGAAGAATAATCTCCTCCGTCAGAGTAAGTCACTCTTCTCATCGCTCTGTTCACACATTCATAAACCCATCACACACCCACAGGGATTTCACTTACTGCCAGTTCAAAGGACATCACCATTCACTCTCTCACACACACTTCATCCCATCCATGGCACAACTCACCACCCAAACATTCCAGGCATACTTATCATTTGGACTGGCAGGTAGCCCACCTACATTCTCTCCATCTATATTCATGCAGGACAAGTTGGCACACAACAAGAGGGAGAGGTCACAGGCAGGTGGAGGAATGCCTGAACATCCTAATAGACTTTGAAAATAGAGTCATACAGCTGGCTGACAACAATCTGGATCATTCCTGTGCTGACGGTGAGGTCGGCAGCGCACAACCAAGTGAGGATCCAGCAGTGCAACATCCATCAGACAACCATGCTGTGAGTGATGTGTCCTGTTTCACAGGCTACTGACATGCACTAATGATCTCTCCTTGCTTTCCCGGGCACATTTGGGATTCAGCCGAGGGAGTCTATGATCCAGGGCCTGCAATCATGTCCCAAAACCACCTCAGAAGAAGAATCTGAAGGCACCTTCATTGAAGATTCATCACAGCGCTCACCCACACCCTCCACCAGCGCAGAGACACACACCTTTGTGGGGCTTAGTTCTAGAGCAGCCTTGGGATCAAAATCTGGTGAGCTCATCGCACTGCCTGATCCACAGCAGGTGGCAGTGACAAGGACTTCCCAGGTTTCCGGCACTCGGAGGACTCCTGGAGGCCAGAAATCTGCTGCTTTTGAGTCAGATGATGAGCCTCTGGACTTGGTCATACTTCAGTTGCTGAAGCTGCAACGGCAAGCTCCGGAATATCAGGAAGCTGTACACCTCAGATTATAAGACATGATGGAGGAGTCCATCCACCTTCAGTCTGAGGTGATAGCGACGGCATGCCAATGCACCGAGGTCAACAATGGTACGATGGCGGCCACAATGGAGACCTTGTTCCAGGACATAGATCCTGCACTATTGTGCAGGCTGAACTCCATCACTGATGCCATAGTTGGCTTCCAGCAGTGTCAACGCGAGAGGGGTGCAGGGAAGCTCGATCTCACTCCAGCTTCCCCCTCTTGCCAAGGAGACAGCCAGGTGACTCCAGGAGTGATCGGCCCATCCGAATCCCTTCTTCCTGTGACCTCAGCAGCTCCAACTCTACAGGCTGAAGAGGATTCAGAAAGCAGGCCAGCGCCCTCCAGAGGGTGCCTGTCAAAGGTTATCAGGCAGGGCGTAGCAGTCAGCAGGCTGCCTCCACCTTTGCTGTGGCTGTCGGAGGAGAACCAAGATGTAGTGGCAGGGTTAGAAAGGTTAAGAAGTGGTAGTTGCGCAGCCTGGGCACAGGTGTTAATCACTTGTACATAATGCTCACTATTGTAAATAAACTCCCAAGAAGTCTCCTTGCTTATGGCTCCTTGTTCTGATGAGCAGTGTTCATGTCACTCAGGTGTGAAATCTTGGTTCCTGCGCAAGATAAAGGCAGGTGTCTAGTCCAGGGCCTCGTCCCTGTGCTTTGCACAGACTTCAGGCCAAAGTGATGGTCAGGCTTCACACTCCCTGGACACATTACTGATGCCTGCGCATTGATGGTGCTTGTCACTGCTGTCAGAATATCGTGAGCAGTCATCACAGAGTTCTGTCATTCTCTCTGTGTGCTCTCAGCACCTTTGATGTGGGGCTGGCCCCCATCACTTCAGCACCTGTGACCAGTCACACTGTGCTTCTGAAGGGGTCAGATGCTGAAGGCTAACAAAGGATCAGGTGCATTTAAAGTTTTACAGCTGCGTCTCCACGATATGAGCCTGATCACAGAGTGCAAGTGAGCTGCCCTCAGCCAGACAGGAGTCAAACATTCACAGAGGCTACGTGGAGATCTTTGGATTGTGCTCACTGCATGTCGTCATCATCCTCCTGGAATCGAGTGACTATTAGGGCCTCCATTGCATCTCCATAATAGGAGCATTATCACAGAGGTATGTGCACTGCCATCAGCCAGACTGGAGTAAAACGTTCACAGATGCAATGTGAGGATCGATGGTGTCATGTCGTCACTATCCTCCACAAATCTAGCAGCTAAGAAATCCTCCCGAGCGTCTCTGCCTCAACTGGCCAGTGCAAGAGCCTCATTGGCATCACCTTCAACTTCAAGGACCTTCTCACCCTCATCCCTGTCGACATCCTCCTCATCAGAGGAGGTAAGATGTCCAACTCCTCCTTCTCATCCCCAGCCAGCTCCTCCCCCTGTTGCAGTGCCAGGTAGTAAATGAAGCAGCAGGAAACGATGATGCATGGCACCCTCTGTGGACTATACTGCAGGGCGCCACCAGACCGGTCCAGGCATCGGAACCTCATTTTCAGCATCCCAATGGTCTGCTCCCCCAAGGTAGACCATAAGACCATAAGACATAGGAGCAGAAATTAGGCCATTCGGCCCATCAAGTCTGCTCCGCCATTCAGTCATGGCTGATAAGTTTCTCAACCCCATTCTCCCATCTTCTCCCCATAACCTTTGATCCCCTTACCAATCAAGAACCTATCTATCTCGGTCTTAAATACACTCAATGACCTGGCCTCCACAGCCTTCTGTGGCAATGAATTCCATAGATTCACCACTTTCTGGCTAAAGAAGTTTCTCCTCATCTCTGTTCTAAAAGGTCCTCCCTTTACCCTGAGGCTGTGCTCTCGGGTCCTAGTCTCTCCTACTAATGGAAACATCTTCCCCACGTCCACTCTATCCAGGCCTTTCAGTATTCTGTAAGTTTCAATCAGATCCCCCATCATCCTTCTAATCTCCATCGAGTATAGACCCAGAGTCCTCAAATGTTCCTCATATGTTAAGCCTTTCATTCCTGGGATCATTCTTGTGAACCTCCTCTGGACCCTCTCCAGGGCCAGAACATCCTTCCTGAGATATGGGGCCCAAAATTGCTCACAATATTCTAAATGTGGTCTGACCAGAGCCTTATAAAACCTCAGCAGCACATCCCTGCTTTTATATTCTAGTCCTCTCGAAATAAATGCCAACATTGCATTTGCCTTCCTAACTACCGACTCAACCTGCAAGTTAACCTTAAGAGAATCCTGGACTAGGACTCCCAAGTCCCTTTGCACTCCAGATTTCTCCCCATTTAGAAAATAGTCTATGCCTCTATTCTTCCTACCAAAGTGCATGACCTCACACTTCCCCACGTTGTATTCCATCCGCCACTTCTTTGCCCATTCCCCTAACCTGTCCAAATCCTTCTGCAGCCTCCCCGCCTCCTCAATACTACCTGTCCCTCCACCTATCTTTGTACCATCTGAAAACTTAGCCAGAATGCCCTCAGTGAAAAATTGTGGTCCCAACACTGACCCCTTCGGAACTCCACCAGTCACCGGCTGCCATCCTGAGAAGGACCCCTTTATCCCCACTCTCTGACTCCTGCCAGACAGCCAATCTACTATCCATGCTAGTACCTTGCCTCTAACACCATGGGCTCTTATCTTACTGAGCAGCCTCCTGTGCGGCACCTTGTCGAAAGCTTTCTGGAAGTCCAAGTAGATAACATCCATTGGCTCTCCTTTGTCTAACCTACTCGTTACCTCCTCAAAGAATTCTAACAGATTTGTCAGGCATGACCTCCCCTTGATGAAACCATGCCAACTTTGCCCTATTTTACCATGCACTTCCAAGTATTCTGAAATCTCACCATTAATAATGGACTCCAAAATCTTACCAACGACCATGGTCAGGCTAATCGGCCTGTAATTTCCCGTCTTTTGCCTCACTCTCTTCTTAAACAGGGGGGTTACATTAGCGATTTTCCAGTCCTCTGGGACCCTCCCTGACTCCAGTGATTCCTGAAAGATCACCACTAACGCGTCCACTATCTCTTCAGCTATCTCCTTCAGAACTCTGGGGTATAATCCATCTGGTCCAGGTGATTTATCCACCTTCAGACCTTTCAGTTTTCCTAGCACCTTCTCCTTGGTAATGGCCACCATACTCATCTCTGCCCCCCGACTCTCTTGAACTTTGGGGATGTTACTCATGTCTTCCACCGTGAAGACTGACGCAAAGTACCCATTCAGTTCCTCCGCCATTTCTTTGTTCCCCACTACTACTTCTCCAGCGTCATTTTCCAGTGGCCCAATGTCCACTTTTGCCTCTCTCTTACCCTTTATATATCTAAAAAAACTCTTGCAATCTTCTTTTATATTACTGGCTAGTTTACCCTCATATTTAATCTTCTCCCTCCTTATTTCTTTTTTAGTTGTCCTCTGTTGGTCTTTGTAGGCTTCCCAATCCCCTGGTTTCCCACTGCTCTTTGCCGCATTGTATGCTTTCTCTTTAGCTTTTATGCTGTCCCTGACTTCCCTTGTCAGCCATGGTTGCCTCATCCTCCCTTTAATATGCTTCTTCTTCCTAGGGATGAATTTTTACTGTGTCTCCCAAATTACTCCCAGAAACTCCTGCCATTGCTGTTCCACTGCCTTACCTGCTAGGCTCATCTCCCAGTCAATTTTGGCCAGCTCCTCCCTCATTCCTCTGTAGTTGCCTTTATTCAACTGTAATACCGTTACATCTGATTCCAGCTTTTTCCTCTCAAATTGCAGGGTAAATTCTATCATATTATGGTCACTTCCTCCTAAGAGTTCCTTCACCTTAAGCTCCCTTATCAAATCTGCCTCATTATACATCACTAAATCTAGAATTGCCTGTTTCCTAGTGGGCTCCACGACAAGCTGCTCCAAAAAGCCATCTCGTAGACATTCCACAAATTATGTGAGTGCAGCACGAGCCTCATTGTACCTTCTCTCTGCTGTGGTCTGAGGCAGCTGCACGGGTGTCATCAGCCACGTCCTTTGTGGGTAGCCCTTGTCCCCGAGGAGCCATCCCTGCAGCTTCTGTGAACCGGGAAAGACGTCAGGGATCTGAGACCAACTGAGAATGCAGAAGCCATGGTCACTCCCTGGGAACCATGCGCTGACCTGCAGGATATGTTTGTGGTGGTCGCACACCAGCTGAACATACAGCAAGTGGGAGCCCTTGCGGTTGACACAGTTGACCGCTTGTTGCCATTAGTGCCACATGAGTGCAATCAATGGCACCCTGCACCTGTGGGAAATCTGAGACCTGGGCAAATCCCAGCGCTCTTGCATCATGGCTTTCCTGGTCCCGGGCGAAATGCACTTTATGAAGATGGTGTCCGTGACCTCATGGGTTCATTTGTGGGTGGAGGCTTGCGATATCCTGTGGAGCCCTGAAAGGAGACATTGGTGTGAAAATTGAGCACCATGGTCACTTTCATGGCCACTGGCATGGATGCCCTCCATGTCCCCAAGGCACCAAATCTGGCAGCAGGTGGCAGATGTGACCGTCTTGTTCCCTGGACATGCGCAGTCTTCAGAAACACTGGTTCTCGGTCATCTGCAGGAATGACAAGCAGCATCTATAGACCCTGGGTCGAACAAGGCACCGACCAGCGACAGCTTGCTGTGGCTCTTCAGTGGTGTGCGAGAGCCCTGACCGCCCCTTCTTCCAGTTGGTGCTGCTTCTCCCTTTGTCCAGCCAGGCGCCTCCGTCGCTTTCTTCTCCTTCGTCTCCACGCTTTGTAAGCCAAGAGGTATATATCTGGGTCACCAGGCTCCATGCTCCTGATATACTCCTCTTGCAGGATGAAAGTTCGAGACACATGCATTAGCAGAAGTGTTCTAAGAGCCTCTCTTATTTAAGTCTGAAGGCCCCTAACACATCCCAGAGAGTGCTGACAACCACTTGGATGGCCAGAGTTTAGTGCACTGCATGGCTGCCCGAGACACCACCCACCTCCGCCCCACTCCACCTGACTGATTGGCAGCAGCTTTGGCCACTGGACTGCATGCTGTGCTCTCAGCTCAGGCGCAGGCATTCTCCTAACCCACACTGCAAGGCTGCACTGTTAGCTTGAACCATGGGGGAGACTGGTCCAATCCTGAATGATGACATGTGAGCGCCTCCATCAGTAACTGCTCTATGGCCCGCTTTCGCAAGGAGATTATACAACGTGCACAGATGTCCAACTGTTCTACAGTCCACTAAAATGATCATTAGTTTGCAGTTTGTGCCCAAGGGGTGAAAAGCTCTGGAGAATTTGATGACAATTTTATATCTCTGCATTGCTTGAGTGGGCAGATATACTAGAGGCCCGGCTCCAATCATATCAATGTGGCTGCGCCTGAACTGTCTCAGCTGCAGAGGAATGGTCACTTTATACAAGGTTTACCTCATGCGTGGCTGCTTCCCTGCCCCGCATGTGCTTGTACACTACCATCAACCACTGGGCAACCCTTGCCACCCCAACTCACCTCAACTGCAGTGCATCCCTTCCCCAGCACCACTCTGTCAGCCAGCCGGGAAAATGCAACTGGCCTGTGCCCTCACCTGAATGCACAGCGCCTTAACCTTGAAGTCCAACAGACAACTCTTGTGAGCGCTGCGCAACGTTACAGTGCACTGATCTCTAAGTTCCCCTCAACGTGCAGCTCGCCAGATGCACGCCTTAAATATGCTGTTGTTAAACACGTTGGCGCGCAATGAAGCTGACATGCTCAGACGATCCAGCGAGGGGGGATGATTCCGGTGAGCTAGAATCATAATGATATGCAGATGTATCAGAATAAATTTCCTGACATCCAACGGCGAGAAACACAGCATGGGCGGAGCGGACAATTGCAAACTGGGGCCAGGATGTCGTGAAAACAGTTTTGGCCTTCCTGCCATATTGTCTGCCCATGCCCGCCATGACACCCGAGGCCAGCGGGCATGGAAAATTCCACCGGATGTCATATGCTGCAGGACTGAAGCTCAAACAGCCTATTCCTGCCTGAAGAACTGAGATTGAACTGCTTTCTGGATATTTGGGATATGGCATAAGTTTGGTACATTATCACACCAAGTTCAGCATACATTAGGCAATAATTCATTATTAGTGATTCTGTACTTATTTGTGTCACAGCAGAAAATGAAGCAATTGGGTCATTTTCAGTATAAAAAAAAATAAAGTTTAATCATGGGGAGGTGATGGTGTAGTGGTAATGTCGCTGGACTAGTAATCCAGAGACCCTGGGTAATGTGCTGGGGACCCAGGTTGAAGCCCTGCCACAGGAGATGGTGGAAATTGAATTTGATAAAAATCTGCAATTAAAAGTCTGAAGATGACCCTGAAACCATTGTCGATTGTCGTAAAAACCCATCTGGTTCACTAATGCCCTTTTGGGAAGGAAATCTGTCGTCCTTACCTGGGCTGGCCTATGTGTGACTCCAGACTCACAGTCAAGTGATTGCCCCTTAAATGTCTCTGAAATGGCCTGGCAAACCACTCAGTTATAAACCTCTACCAAAGGAATGAAACCAGATAGACATTGACCTAGGCACCGGAAATTACAATAGCAGTCACAGCCCTGTCGACCTTGCAAAGTCCTCCTTACTAACATCTGGGGGCTTGTGCCAAAATTGGGAGAGCTGTCTCACAGACTAGTCTAGTCAAGCAACAGCCTTTACACAGTCATCCTCACGGAATCATACCTTACAGATAATGTCTCACCATCACCATCACCATCCCTGGGTATGTCCTGTCCGACCGGCAGGACAGACCAAGCATAGGTGATGGCACAGTGGTATACAGTCGGGCGGGAGTTGCCCTGGGAGTCCTCAATATAGAGTCTGGACCCTATGAAGTCTCATGGCATCAGGTCAAACATGGGCAAAGAAACCTCCTGCTGATTAGCACATACCGCCTCAACTGATGAATGTTGAACATCACTTGGAGGAAGCACTAAGGGTGGCAAGGGTGCAGAATGTACTCTGGGTGGGGGACTTCAATGTCCATCACCAAGAGTGGCTCGGTAGCGCCACTACTGGCCGAGTCCTAAATGACATAGCTGCTAGACTGGGTCTGCGGCAGGTGGTGAGTGAACCAACAAGAGAGAAAACATACTTGACCTCATCATCACCAATCTGCCGGCTGCAGATGCATCTGTCCATGACAGTATCGGTAGGAGTGACCACCGCACAGTCATTGTGGAGACGAAGTCCTGGCTTCACATTGAGGATACCCTCCATTGTGTTGTGTGGCACTACCACCGTGCTAGATGGGGTAGATTTTGAAGCAAATCAATCTAGCAACTCAAAACTGGGCATCCAGGTGGTGCTGTGGGCCAACAGCAGCAGCAGAATTGTACTCGAACACAATCTGTAACCTCATGGCCCGGCTTATCCCCCACTCTATTACCATCAAGCCAGGGGATCAACCCTGGTTCAATGAAGAGTGCAGGAGGGCATGCCAGGAGCTGCACCAGGCATACCTAAAAATGAGGTGTCAACCTGGTGAAGCTATAACACAGGACTGCTTGTGTGCCAAACAGCATAAGCAGCAAGTGATAAACAGAGCTAAGCGATCCCTTAACCAACGGATCAGATCTAAGCTCTGCAGTCCTGCCACATCCAGTCGTGAATGGCAGTGGACAATTAAACAACTCACTGGAGGAGGAGGCTGCACAAATATCCCCATCCTCAATGATGGAGGAGCCAAGCACAGCAGTGCAAAAGATAGGGCTGAAGCATTCGCAACAATCTTCAGCCAGAAGTGCCAAGTGGACGATCCAACTTGGCCTCCTCCGGAGGTCCCCAGCATAACAGATGCCAGTCTTTAGCCAATTTAATTCACCCCACGTGGTATCAAGAAATGGCTGAATGCACTGAATACTGCAAAGGCTATGGGCCCTACAATATTCCAGCAATAGTACTGAAGATTTGTGCTGCAGAATTTGCCGTGCCCCTAGCCAAGCTGTTCCAGTACAGCTACAACACTGGCAACTACCCGGCTATGTGGAAAATTGCCCAGGTATGTCCTGTATACAAAAAGCAGGACAAATCCAATCCAGCCAATTACCGCCCCATCAGTCTACTCTCGATTATTAGTAAAGTAATGGAAGGGGTCATCAACAGTGATATAAAGTGGCACTTGTTTAGCAATAACCTGCTCACTGATGCACAGTTTGGGTTCCAGCAGGGCCATTCAGCTCCTGACCTCGTTACAGCCTTGGTTCAAACATGGACAAAGGAGCTGAACTCCCAAAGTGAGGTGAAAGTGACTGCCCTTGACGTCAAGGCAGCATTTGACCAAGTGTGGCATCAGGGAGCACTAGCAAAACTGGAGTCACTGGGAATCAGGGGGAGAACTCTCCTCTAATTGGAGTCATACCTAGCACAAATGAAGTTGGTTGTGGTTGTTGGAGGTCAGTCATCTCAGCTCCAGGACATCCTGGAGTTCCTCAGGGTAGTGTTCTTGGCCCAACCATCTTCAGTTGCTTCATCAATGACCTTCCTTCCACCATAAGGTCAGAAGTGGGGATGTTCGCTGATGATTGCACAATGTTCAGCACCATTTGCGAGCGACTCCTCAGACACTGAAGCAGTCCATGTCCAAATGTAGCAAGACTTGAACAATATCCAGGCTTGGGCTGATAAGTGGCAAGTAACATTCATACCAGACGCCAGGCAATTACTATCTCCAACAAGAGAGAATCTAACCATCGCTCCTGGACATTAGTGACATTACCATAGCTGAATCCCCCACTATCAACATCCTGGGGGATTACCATTGACCAGAAACTGAACTGGACCAACCGTATGAATAATGTGGCTACAAGAGCAGGTCAGAGGCTGGCAATTTTGTGCAGAATAACTCACCTCCTGGCTCCCTGAAGCCTGTCCACCCTGTACAAGGCACAAGCCAGGAGTGTAATGGAATACTCCCCACTTGCCTGGATGAGTGCAGCCCCACACAACACAGAAAAAGCTGGACACTGTCCAGGACAAAGCAGCCCACTTGATTGGCTCCCCATCAACAAACATTCATTCCCTCCACCACCGACGCACAATAGCAGCAGTGTGTACCATCTACAAAATGCACTGCAGGAATTCACCAAGGCTCCTTAGACAGCACCTTCAAAACCCACAACCACTACCACCTAGAAGGACAAGGGCAGCAGATAGATGGGAACACCACCACCTGGAAGTCCCCCTCCAAGTTACTCACCATCCTGACTTGGAAATATATCACCGTTACTTCACTGTTGCTGGGTCAAAATCCTGGAAGTCCCTCCCTAACAGCGCTGTGGGTGTACCTACACCACATGGACTGCAGCGGTTCAAGAAGGCAGCTCAGCACCACCTTCTCAAGGGTGACTAGGGATGGGCAATAAATGTTGGCCCAGCCAGCGAAGCCCACATCCCATAACTGAATTTAAAAAACGACACCTAAGTAATTTGATCTTCCTTTGAAACATATTGGGTCAGAATAAGCTGTCATAAGTGGGAGATTGAAACAGTGCAGCATCAACTTCAGGGCATCTGGGACCTGTGAACAGGGCAAACAATCATCCTTAACCAATCTGACTGAAGAAATTGTTAATGAGCCACGCAGAGTCTAAACCAGGAAGTGCCAGTTAGAATAGAGAATTCAATATCAAATCAGAATCAGAAAACAAAATAAGAGGGAAAGAAAGATTAGACTAAGGGAGTGGGAGATACAAATAAAGAGACAGAAAGAAAAAGTTTCATTTTAACCTTTTATATCTCCATCAATAATTAAAATCTAAAGGAATGAAACTTCACACTTGTAGAGCTTAATTTTCATAACTGAGGTTGTTTGGCAGTAATTAATACTTATCAGGCTGTTAAAAAGGATACTTAGGCTTGACAGGACTAGCTGCACAAGTGCAGGAACTTAACATCACTTGATGCATTTCAATAGTGAGTCAGATGGTGAGACTTGCTTCTGTAAAACTAAGGCCGGAATTCATGAGACTAAGTGTGGTGCCGAGTGGTTTCAGCAGTGCCCACCTAGCTGGCCGGAATGGCTGGAACCCGTACCCGATTCCGTGCTTGAAGGGTCATTAATTATGCAAAGGTGAGTATCGGGCTGAATCGCTGGCGGGTCGGGAGCTGATTCGTCCGCCCACCATCAGCTGGTGGGGTCAAAGGTCCAGGCAGCATATTTAAAGGCAAGTCCAACACATAATCTCACTCACTCCGGCCCACCTGTCTTGTGGACACGTGCAGAGATGTCTTGCAGCCAGAAGACGAAGCTCAAGAGCCTCAAGAAGAAGGCAGCACCCGGCTTCACCCATAAGGCCCTCCAGGCTTTGATCAAAGGAGTGCAGGCCCACAGGCAGGTCCTGTACCAGGTATGGCTGCAGGAAGCATAGCAGCCTCACCTCTCCAGCCTGGGAGGCCATTGCAGAGCAGGTCAGCGCTGCTGGCAACTGCGCCCTAAATGCCATCCAGTGCAAGAAGAGGGTGAGTGATCTCATCTGCCCTGCCAGGGTAAGTCATCCTTCAACTCCCTCCAATATCAAACTCGCATCATGTAGGCAAATGGTCACTTTCTTCAAGGATATCACATGACCATTAGTAGCGGACACATATCAACACTCGTTTTCTCACTGAGACTCTCACATCACCACCGTCTCATCTATCATGTTGCTCACACTCCATCCTCTGGCCCTTCTGAGGAGGGCTCACCACACACAGGGGGACATGCATCTCACCCAACCTCTACTCCATTCCTTCTCATCACATGACTTTCTTTTTCATTCGGGCCAAGCTGGCGCACAACAGGCACAAGAGATCACAGGCGGGGGGAGAGACGACCAACATCCTGGCCCCCACTGAGTTTGAGGAGGCTGCAGCTGAGCTGGCTGGGGAGGACAAGGATGACTCCTGTGGGGAAGGGGAGATCGGCCTCTCCCATCAACCTAGTACCGATCACAGCTCGATCACCTCATCAGAAAATAACAATCACGGTGAGTCACATGCAGTCTTATCTAGCTCATGCTCATTAACTGAAACTTTATTTTCTAGGAACCAGCAGATCGAGGTCACAAGCCAATCGAGCACCAGTGCGAGCCCCCAGAACACATCCAAAGAGGAAGCTCTGGAAAAACTGTCACGGCACTTATATTCACACTCCACCAGCTCAGAGACACACGTCGATAGGGCACAGCCCTAGATTAGACTCAGGCTCATTTTCTGTGGAACACCTCACTGACACAACCCACTGCAGTCGGAGGCAGGGACAGCCCAGGTCTCCGGCACTCGGAGGGCTGCTGTAGACCAGCCACCAGCTCAGTCTACGTCAGATAATAAACCTCTGGAAGTGGCCTCCAACTCAATGCTGGGGATGCAACGACTGGCGGCAGAACATCATGTAGAGATTCGACAGTCACTTAGCAAATGAGAGCGAGCAACGGAGGAGTCCGTCTGCGTTCTGGCTGATGTCAAGCTCCAATATGCGAGCGTCTCAGGGTCACCATGGGAAGACTGGCAACAACCATGGTGACCTTGGTTTAGCAGGTCTTGCAAGATGCCCTCCATGGTGGGCACCATCAAGATGTGGATGACATGGGGACAAGGCGGTTTGACCTCCCTCCAGGTGCACCATCTTCTGCATGGGTCAGGGCGGGGTCCTCGAGCACCTGCAGGGAGGGTGACCGTCAGCCGGACACCCCAGGGGCCTCCTCTCAGGACACTCCAAGTGTGCACAGCTGCTCACAGCCCCCCTGCCTGTGACCTCATCCACTTAACTGCTCAGGCCGCCGAGGGCACTTCTGCCCCTTTTCAGTCGGAGGCCCTCCAGGCCTCGAGCCACCAGAGGACGCCCGCCAAGGTCATCACAGACATCAGGACATAGCAGTCAGCAGGCTGCCTCCACCTCTTCTGTGGATGTCGGGGCTGCACCCAGGCCTAGCGGTAGAGTTAGGAAAGTTAAGAAAAATTGATGCCGCTTTTGGGTCAAAGGTGTGCTGTATGTGTAACGAAATTGTACTTTGTGAATACATTTGATGGTTCTCTGAATGTTTTGGGTAACTGAAGGCATTGTGATTTTGTACTTTAGCCATCTTCTCGCTCAGTGATAGTATCCCACTGTGAGATTCACATTCCTGTGATGTCAACCATAATTGAATTAATTTCCGCACGCTTGTGTGATGTCAGGGAGATGTGTTTAAATCTTTACTTGAAGTGTGTGATGTAAGCATTTCTAACCCTTCTTCCTCAAGAAACACCATTGAGTGAGAGCAGCTCATCAGCACTGATATTCTACCGGCATTTGCGTCTCCTCAGTGGTAGTGGCAAAAGACAAGACATACACGGGAGGAGGAGATCCCTAGGTATGTCCACATCTCAGTCACAGCAGTGTTTGCATCATTAGATAGCGGCGAAGGTTTAAAGTCTTCTCTCACATTGCTCTTGTTCCTCAGTGGACTCTCAGATCCCAGAGTGAGCTCTCTCACAGGGCCCCACGGAACAAGGCAAAGATCATGGCCTGGCGATTCATGAGGCCAGAATGCGCAAGTGTGAATGCAGGACTCATTCTCACAGCTAGTGGGTGGACATCCCCGGAGATGGAAGTAAATGGCGTTGAGGACTAGGAGAGATGTGGCCATATGCCCTCACTTAACTTTCCTCTTCCTGGAACCTGTCAGTGATTAACATATCACAGGCACGTCTCCCACGTCTTCCTTCCTCCATGGTGTGACCCTCAGCAGCCTCCTGAGGCCCCTGGGCCACCAGATCTTCATCCTCCAATGACCTCTCATCCTCCTCCAGGTCATCCTCTGGCAGGGATTCACCTCTTTGCATTAGCAGAGTGTGAAGGGCGTAACAAACTGCGATGATGTGGGAAACCCTGTTGGGGGTGTATTGGAGTGAGCCACCTGAGTGATGCAAGCATCTGAAATGCATCTTCAAAATGCCTATGGTCTGCTCTATAAGGGAGCATGTGGAGCTGTGAATAGCATTGTACCTCTCCTCAGAATGACTCTGAGGGTGACGCACTGGTGTCATCAGCCAACGTTTCAGTGGGTATCCCTTATCCCCAAGCAGCCATCCCTGCAGACGTAATGGCCCCTCAAAAATCTGAAGCACCTGGAGTGACTCAGGATCTAAGAGTTATGACAACTCCCAGAGTACTATGTACAAATGTGCAGTATGTGCTTCCGGTGATCACACACCAGTTGTATGCTGATGGAATGATAGCCCTTGTGATTTATAAGCATTAGGGCCTGCTGCTATGGAGCCCGTATAGCCACATGGGTGCAATCTATCGCACCCTGCACTCTTGGGAAGCCTGAGATGGCAGTGAAACTGGTGAATCTCACAGGCTGGCTATCTTCGTCCAGAGAAAACCTGACATAATGATGGGCCTTCCTGTAAAGGGCATCTGTGACCTCCTTTATGCATCAATGTGTTGCGGACTGAGAGATATAGCACAGGTTGCCTGTTGATCCTTGGAAAGAACCAGAGGCAAAGAAATTTATTGCAGCAGTCACCTTCAAAACCACTGGCAGAGGATACCCTCCAACTCCACCTCAGATCTTCACAAAGAATGTGGCATATGTGAATTACCTCAGCGCAGACATGCACAGCATTGCCTCTCACTCATTTGTAAATAGGAGACTCTTCTATGATAAACCCTAGGTCTGGCGAGTCACCCCCATTGTCTGGTTCTCTCCTCCTGAGCCTCCTGTTCATGTTCTGGCTCCACTTGGCCATGTGCTTCCTGCTGGAGTTACGCACGGAGTCACCTCTCCCTCCTTCACCTTCTCCATTGCATTAGGACCCTGACAAAGGCAGCATTGAGCCCTGGATCCATATGTGCTTTTGCCTTCTCTCTGAAAGGAAACATTGAAGACATTAATGATTCAAGAGGCAAGAAAGTGAATCTCAGAAGATGACACGTTTGGAAACTGTAAGGGTCCATTGTTTTTCCTGCCCTACTTGCATGGTGGCTGATGCCACCTTGTCCCTGAGACAATGGCACACACATTGAGGCGACCAAGATGGCATCGCAAATATGTAACATCTTGAGCCCTGTGTGGGATGCTAAAGTTTAATTGAGATGAGTGACTCAACCGAGCTCTGTGCTCCAATCTCTGCTGTGGCATATTCATGACCAATCAGTTTTTTTTAATTCATTTACGGGATATGGGCATCGCTGACTAGGCCAACATTTATTGCTCATCCCTAATTGCCCTTGAGAAAGTGGTAGTGAGCAGCCTTCTTGAACCGCTGCAGTCCCTGTGGTGTAGGTACATCCACAGTGTTGTTAAGGAGTGCATTCCAGGATTTTGACCCAGCGACAGTGAAGGAACGGCGATATATTTCCAAGTCAGGATGGTCAGTGGCTTGGAGGGTGTTGTAGGGTAGCCGAGTTGCGCTATAAGTGATAAAGCTGGTCAGCAGACAACTTCTTGGGTGGAAACGTTATGTTTATTTACAATACACTCAGCAGCAATTATACGTGCACTTTCAACTCCAACTCTATCTCTACACTGACTGTTGAGATTGCCTGTGCTGCTCTCCTATTGGTTACTACAGATCTTGTGATCTTTCCTAACAAGTATTATTCTTAGAGGTATATTACACACTAAATAAAACCATAATTATTACATTCCTCCCCTTTTAACTCGGCTATACATATATTTAAAAGTACATATTTTTCAAGATAACATAATATTTACACTGGGTAAGGAATTTTAAAAGTTCAGTCTTTCAGATGGTTTCCTGATACGTGTGGACCTTTGCAGCTCCACAACTTCAGATTCTTTGTCAGGAACCTCCTTTGCCAGAGTTGCCTGGACATCAGGTGCTTCGGTGGGCACTTGCAGTTCTGTATCCTCAACTCCTACAGGAACATCAGACATGTCAGTCCTGGGGTGAGTATCCTCAACAGGAAACGTTGTCCCGGTCATGGTCACTGGTGGAACCAAATCTTGTTGATTTGTCTCTTTCTTCCTTAACTGGTCCGCCTGTTTATGGAAGGCTCAGCCTTTCACCTCCACATGTTAAGATAGAGGTTCAGTCACCACACTTATTTTACCTGGTAATCACTTAGGTCCCTCCCCGAAGTTTGTCACATATACCGGCTCTCCCACAGTAAGTTTCCTCTTGCAACTATGCCAGTTGTGTCTAGTTTTCTGGCTTCCCTGATTGCTTTTCACCTTCCCCTTTAAATTCAGCATTATTAAGCTCAATCTCGTCCTGAGACAGCGATTCAACAATAACTCCGCAGGGGTGACACCTGTTGTTGTGCGAGGGGTAGTCCTGTAATGATAAAGAAAGCATGCTGGCTTGGTTGCCAAGGAATCACCAGTTAGCTTTTTCATGCCTGCCTTGAACGTTTGAATCACCCTTTCAGCCAGTCTGTTTGAGGAAGGATGGTACAGTGCACTTTTCACATGAGTGATATCGTTGAGGCTGATAAACTGTTGAAACTCAGCACTTGTAAATGCCATGCTGTTATCGGAAATGACTACTTCTGGTAGTCCATGAATGGCAAAACTCTGACATAGTTTCTCAATTGTAGCCATCGACATTGGTGACTTCATCTCATATACGTCCAACCATTTTGAATGGGCATCGACAATGAGCAGAAACATTTTTCCCAGAAAATGTCCAACGTAGTCAATGTGTAACCGCATCCAGGGTCTACCTGGCCACTCCCATGGGTGTAATGGAGCTGTCACTGGCAACTTTTGCAGTTGCTGACATTGCACACAGTGCTTTGCTAAACTCGCTATTTCACCATCCATAGATAGCTGCGTGCTCTGGTCTTCATTCAGGAATTCCTGGATGGGCACTGTGTAATTCAATTAAAAGTGGCTCACTTCCCTCTGAAGGAACTATCACTCATGTTCCCTACAATAAGATGCCATCCTGGCTCGTAATTTCATGTCTTCTGTTGAAGTACGGTTTCATTTCATCAGATACGGGCTCCTGTGACAAACCATGTCGCACTTGTTCACGTACCTGTGATAGGACTGAGTCCAGTCTCTGATTTGTCGAGCACATACCGGCAAGGAATCTAAGAAATTTAACAGTAAAGCAAGTTCCTGTGGAACTGGGATATAATTTTCTTGTAAAGGCAAATGACTAAGTGCATCAGCACTTGTGATTTGATTGCCAGGCCTATGTACAAAAGTGTGTCTGTATGCTGCCAGACTGAGTGCCCATCGTTGTATTCTTGCTGAGGCTCTGGGTGGTATAGCCTTGTCCACACTAAACAACCCTAGCAATGGCTTGCGGTCTGAAACGATTGTAAAATGGCGGCTGTGTACGTACTGCTTGAAATTTCTTGGCACCAAAGATGATGGACAGGCCTTTTTCTAACTGCGAGTATCACTTTTCTGCTGTGATGACCATCCTTGATAGGTAACCTACTGGCCGTTCTGTGCCGTCATCCATCCAATGAGAGAGCACTGCTCCCGCTCAATAGGGAGATACGTCACATGTCAGCACCAATTCTTTCATCTGGTCATAATGCACTAATAGATTGGGCGAGTGCAACAATTATTTCATCTTTATGAAAGCTTCTTTATGGGGCCCCTCTCAAGACCAACGTTGGTTCATTTTGAGTAGGGAACGCAGCGGGGTCAGCACTGTAGACAAATTGGGTAAGAACTGCCCATAATGGTTGATCATTCCTGGGAATGATTTGAGCTCTGAGGCGTTCTTTGGTGCAGACACCTCTCTTATGGCTCTCACTTTCGTCTCAACCAGGTGGAGGCCCTGTGAATCTACGCGGTGACCCAAATAGATTACCTCCCTCGCCTGGAACGTGCACTTTTCTTTTTTTAGACACACTCCAGTTTGCAAGAAACGTTTTAAAACTTCTGCTAAGTTTGCCAAATACCCTTTTTCAGTGAATCCTGTCACCAATACATCTGGACTACAACCTGGGGCAGCCCCTGCAATAAACTTTCCATTGTTCTCTGAAAGATGCCACAAGCAGTGGAGACACCGATAGGCAATCATGTATATTGGTACAACCCTTTCTGGGTATTAATTATGACAAATTCCCAGGAGGCATTATCCAAATCTAGTTGTTGACAAGCATGACTCATGCCAAGCTTTGTGTACATTGTCCCTCCTTCCAGCTTGACATACAAGTCTTGATTTTTGGAATGGGGTGCATGACTAGCTTGGCTACTTTATTAACCGTCTGTTTGTAGTCTCCACAAATTCGGAGGCTTTCGTTAGGTTTAAGGATGGGGACTATGGGTGCCACCCATTCTGAGAACGGAACAGATTGGATACCGATCAGTTTCTCTAGTCTGTTCAGTTCAATGTCGACTTTTTCTTGCAGGGCATATGACACCGGTCTCGCCTTCATGAAGCAAGGGGTTCCTTCCGGATCCATATGAACCTTGGCCAACAGGTCCTGGATTTTCGTCCTTGAAGACGGTGACATACTTTCTAAGTAGCTCTAGTAGCCAACTTGCTCTCACTAGAAAATTTCAGCCCACTGTAACTTAATCTCCTTTAACCAATTTTGCCCCAAGAGGCTTGGTCCTTCACCTGCTACCACCACCAAGGTTAGCTTTGCCGATTGGCTTCCATAATGGACAGTTACCCTGCTTATGCCTTTTACTTGATTTTCTTCACTGTATATGTTTTTAGCTTGGCAGCTGTTTCTTCTAAACTTAGTTGATGTTCTCCATTATTCAAATATCTGAAGGTATGTTCCACAATTACTGTAATGGAAGCTCCCGTGTCCACTTCCATTCTAACAAGTCTGCCATATACTTTCACTGTGAGAAATGTTGGTTCTGTCTTTCCAACTGTCAGGTTAAACAACGAGTAAATGTCTGAATTTGTTGTTTCAGGCTCTTCTACATTGTAGATTTCATTGGGTTTCTTCTTTTGTTTACAAGCCCACTTGAGCCTTTCCTTGCATGGTCTCATCATTTGTCCATTTCTGTGACAATAATAACATTTGATTTTTTTAAACTGCCAATTGCTAAAATGCTGATTGTTTCCACCTCTATTAATATTATTCTTGGTTATTTTTGCTAAGTCATTTTTCTTTATTCTTCAGCTAATGGGGGCTGTTTCCTGCTTCCCCGCAGAGCCTCGCTTTTTCGTGTCTCTTTCGGCTGAGGTTTCCCACCCGATGTGCAGGACGGCGCCATTTTATGCACTCTGTATTGCTTTGGAATCTCTGACTCCGCTTTCCATGACCGGCGCTATCTCTAGCGCCTTCTTGAAATCCAGATTCACTTTGGACAATAATCTTTTCTGAATAGTGTCCTCTTTTTTCACACCACAAAATAAACAATCTCTGAGCATGTTGTTCAGAGTCGTACCAAACTCACAATGTTCCATTAACTGCTTCAAATTTGCCACGTAGCATGCAATTGTCTCACCCGGGGCTCTATTTTGCAAATTAAACCTGAACCTCTGCATCGTGACTGAGTGCTTGTGTTGAAAGTGACCCTTCACGAGGTCCACCAATTCATTGAAATTCTTCGAATCTGGGGCACTGGGTGCCGTAAAACTTTGAATCAAGCTGTAAGTTTTGCTCCCTCAAGTACTCAAGAGGATTGCTCGCCTTTTCTCTTTCCCCGTAATCCCGTTCACTTGAAGAAAGAACGTGAGGCATTCTATGTATTGAGAGCAATCATCAGTGGCTGGTTCAAAAGGATCAATTCTCCCAAACTATGGCATTTTGAAAAGGGATAATTTCTTCAGTTCTAATGGAGCTTGCTACTTACAATCACTGGGCAAGGTAGAGTGCTGATTTCTTTTTAACTTGATTTCTTCTGTTCAATCCTGCTTTATCCCATCCTCATCACCAGTTTGTTGTAGGGTAGCCGAGTTGTGCTATTAGTGATAGAGTTGACCAGCAGACACTTCTTAGGTGGAAATGTTAAGTTTATTTACAATATGCTTACCAACAACTATATGTGTAATTTCAACTCCAATCTATCTCTGCACTGACTGCTGAGGTAGCCCACGCTACTATCCTATTGGTTACTACAGATCATGTGATCTTGCCTAACAAGTATTATTCTTAAAGGTACATTACACATTAAATGAAACCATAATTACTACAGAGGGGAACTTCCAGATGGTGGTGTTCCTCTGTGTCTGCTGTGACTGGATGCATTTTGACCCATTAGGCGTGTCAAACCTGTTGAACACGTGACAGACCTTCTTTGCCATATACAATACAGCTGTGCCACCTTCACTATTGCCTGCATTCCCATATTCTAAATTCCTATGTGTTACTCTTGAGATGCAGTGACTGTGATGTGAAGCCACTGAGATCTGAGCAGCCCTTTAACAGCGCTAATGAAGCCATTAGATTTTAGTGACTTTCATTGCAAGGAGGTGTTCCTCCTTTCTTTCTAAGCAGACCCCTGTTCACTCCTGCAGCAACAAGAGGTTAGAGGGTGACCCCCAGAAAGGCCCCCTCACATTGGCCCTTCCCCCTCACTGCCATTCCACAACCTTCCTATCCCGTTGCCCACCTTGTCTTCATCAACCTCATCCTCATTTCACAGCCCACCCCCGGTTGAAGTGCTAGTTTCTGAAAGTGGAGGCCTGCATGAGTGCCACAGCACAGTGGGGTCCTTTGGGACAATGTAAGCAAAGAGCAGGAGCAGACCAACCCTACAGCACCAACAGTGTGGCATTCATTGCAACAAGACCGGCGCAGCGCTCTAGCAGGTAGGCTACGTATGCTGCACTCACCTTGAAGTTACCGGCGAGCTCAGGTCCAACTTTTGCACACCACCCCTTTTCAAAGGGGTTTGAGGCCAATGTAATTTCCCACCAGTGTAACGCAAGGTTGGAAAGTCTGACAAGATTCTGGCAAGCAGCTGTTTTAATGAGCATTCATGAGATGTTAATGAATGCAAAATGCGTTCACGCCACTAGCTGGCAGGATAACCAGTCTGCTATAAACCCACCATCGGGAGAATTGCAAGCTGTTTTTATGCCGACAGATTTCCAACTCTGCCTGCCGTGGATTTTCTGCTCTCCCGCACCAAGGGCGGGATGGGAAAATTCCACTCTAAGAGTGGGTGGCAAATCTCAGACAGCAACTTACACACTTTTCAGTTTAGCCTTGTATCTGCCCTTGCTTGAAGTTGCTGTGGAATTTGTGCATAGATAATGGTTAGCACCATTATTCCGATCACTTTTTTGACTGCAAATTCTAGCCCATTGCATTCTGTTAATGAAAACCTGAAAATTAAAACATGTGAGTATTGGAGCTGTAAATGTTCCCTTCCTTGACTTCTCTGTCTTCATTTCTGGTGATAGACTGTCTAGCAATATTCATTACAAGCTCCACAGCTACCTCGACTGCACCTCCACACACCCTGCTTCCTGTTCTCATTCTCCCAGTTTCTCCACCTCCGTCGCATCAGTTCCAATGATGCTACCTTCCAAAACGCTGCTTCCAAAAAGTCTTCATCTTCCCGAGCCTAGCTTCCCCGCCCCACTGTGATTGACAGAGCCCTCAATCATGTTCGACCTATCTCCCGCACTTCTGCACTTACCCCTTCTCCTCACCCCCACAACTAAGATAGGATCCCCCTTGTCCTCACTTTTAACCCCACCTGCCTTCGCATTCAAAGGATCATTTTCCACCATTTCAGCCAACTCCAGCATGATGCCACCACCAAACACATCTTCCCCTCACCTCCCCTGTCAGCATTCAATATGGACCATTTCCTCCGTGACACCCTGGTCCACTCCCCTAGCACCCACAACACATCATCCCCTACTCACAGCACCTTCCCATGCAATCAAAGGAGGTGTAACACCTGCCCCTTTACCTCCTCCATCCTCACCATCCAAGGCCCCAGACAATCCTTCAAGTTGAAGCAGTGATTCACTTGCACTTCTTTCAATTTAGTCTACTGCATTCGCTGCACACAATGTGATCTCCTCTATATTGGGGAGAATAAACACAGACTGGGTGACCGCTTTGCAGAACACCTTCACTCAGTCCGCAAGCATGACCCCGACGTTCCTGTCACTTGCCATTTCAGTTCACCATCTTGCTGTAATGCCCACATTCCTGTCCTTAGCCTGCTACAATGTTCCAGTGAAGCCCAACACAAACTAGAGGAACAGCACCTTATTTTCCAATTAGGCATTTTATAGCCTTCTGGATGTAGTGGTGTAGTGGTATTGTCACTAAACTAGTAATCCTGAGACCCAGGGTATAGCTCTGGGGACTGGGGTTCAAATCCCACCATGGTAGATGCTGTAATTTGAATTCAATAAAAACCTGGAATTAAAAGTCTAATGATGACCATGAAACCATTGTTATAAAAGCCCATCTGGTTCACTAATGTCCTTTAGGAAAGGAAATCTGCCATCTTTACCTGCGACACCCACATCCCATGAACGAAAAAAACAACTTCAGGCCACAAACATTATCCTCCATTTTGATATTATTTTCCAACCCCCTCCCCCCAAAAGGCCAGTCTGTAACTTGTTCTTATATTTTGCTTTCAGAGAGTGTTGACCCTTGTTCTGTTATTAACACATTCTGCTATCTGACCTTAATGCACTATTAGCACCTGCCTTAGTCTTTAACACTATCATTCCCTCTCCCTTCGTCTTGTGCCCATGACATCTTTGTCAAATCTCTCCTGAGTTCCCACCTATTCCTGACCTTCTATTTTGCTCCATCACCCCACCCCCCTCCAACCCCCAATAGTATAAAACCTCATTTCTACCTCTCTTCAGAAGAAGAGCCATATGGACTCTGTTTTTCTCTCCACAGATGCTGTCAGGCGTGTTGAGTTTCTCCAGAATTTTCTGTTTTTAATCCTGGTGGATATGCTTTGAAAGTAAAGTGTTTCCCCAACACATTGTACAAAACATGTTAAGTCACTCCTGAATGAGAAAACATTTTCACTTGAAGCCATCAGTGCTGAGTCCCAAGCAAGTACTGAGTCCCAAATAGTGCTGAGTTCCAAGCAAGTACTGCATGGCTAATTGGACATCAGGTCTGACATTCTGGATAGTAGGAATGGCATTCTGAAACAGAAATTAAATACACCGAAGGATCTTTACCAAACTTATCCTGGGACATAAAACCAGGAAGGAGGCTGATCCCTAACCATCCTAACTATAATGACAGCTGCCCAAAGAAGGAGCTCCCAAACACACAATCTTGGACTGCGAGCAAATATCCACATTTTACTGAAATAAAAAATGGTGATTTCCTCCTAACAGGCAGGAGGCCTACCATATTTAGATTCCTAGAAGCTAGTACTTTCTCTAAATGTAATGGAAGCCAGTATGAAATAGAGGCTTGTCTTGGCCAGTAGCACAAAATGGCAGTGTCAAATCAGCTGCCTAATGTACACTACACTGTGGGCAGAGCCAACAAAGTGAGACCACTGAAGGAGATCATTGAACACAAGCTAGGGGGGATGGTGGCGTAGAAGTAACATCACTAGACTAGTAATAGAGGCCCAGGCTAATTCTCTAGGGACATGAGTTCAAATCCCACCACAACCACTGGTGGAATTTAAATTCAATTAATAGACCTGGAATTGAAAGCTGGTTTTAGTGATGGCGACCATGAAAACCGTCATTAATAATTCCCTTTAGGGAAAGAAATCTGCCACCCTCACCTAGGAAAGCAATGTGGTTGACTCTTAACTGCCCTCTGAAATGGCCTAGGAAGCCATTCAAATCAAGGGCAGTTAGGGATGGGTAATAAATGTTGACCCTGCCAGCGATGCCCACATGCCGTGAAAATATTTTAGAAAATCTCGGCATAACTGCTGGGATCCCAGCCCATGGAATTTCAGGGCCAAGCTTTTCCTTTTAAGCAGTCTTACTAGGGCTTTAAAAGCTGCATTAAACTTTTGTCTTCATTTAGCAATTACTTCTGGTCCTGTCTAAATTAAATTTTAAGACTACACCTGTCTGTCAAAGAGTGTGCAACTAAACCTTTACATGTGTTAGCATCTGTACCAACTAATTACTACAAGCTTGAAGTTTATGTGTGCAATCTATGCTGGTATTCACGATTAGATAATTTGAATTCCATAAGCAAATGCCAATCACTTCTAAAAGACCATCAGCTTTCACAATAAATATATAAATAGGCCTCCAGTATCTTGACCTACTCTTCCAATGCAAGGCCAGAAATGACTGCCAGTGATAATAGCAGATGAATGCTTAGCAGATTCTTGCACTATTCATGTGATTCATGTGAAATTCCTCTGTCGCCTATTTTTGATGAAGGGATTAATCTATTTACTTTAACTCCTCAGTTAGTACAATAGACAGAGAAATGTCATTCAAGTGTGTTAAGCATTGGTACATAATATTTCTAACAATATTTCTACCTTTTAGATATTTTGTCTTGGTAGTTAAACATAGAAGTCAATTTTCCTGTCCTTGCTACCCCACTTGTGCAGTAAAGTGAAGTGGTAGCCAAACCAATATTGTGTGAACATGTGGAGTACTGATTTACTGCTTAATTTCCGTCCGTCCCGATTCTTGGCTGGACCTCATTTAGACAATGCATTTAGAGTTTCTGCAGAAACAGATGGGAGTCTTTTTAATAAATTAAACCCAGGATCAGATGATTGGGGCTAATTAAAGTGAGGAGATTAAGTTACTTAATATCAGTAGGGAAATAATACTGGAGAAACGCAAGGGACTAAAATCCAACACATCCCCAGGATCTGATGATCTACATCCTAGGGTTTTAAAAGTAAGTGCTTCAGAGTTAGTGGATGTGCTGTCTATGATTTTCCAAGATTCCCTACATTCTGGAACAGTCCCAGCAGACTAGAAGTTAGAATGTAACACTGCTATTCAAGAAAAGAGGGAGTAGGAAAACAAGGAAATACAAGTTAGGGTGACATCAATCATCAGTAAAATGCTGGAATCTATTATCAAGAAGGTCCTAACAATGCATTTAGAAAATTATTATCTGACCAGGCAAAGTCAACATTTTACAAGAGGGAAATTGTGTTTGAGAAATGCATTAGTCTTCTTCTTGAGTTTAAGAAGCTATAGCAGGGCACTTGGATAAGTTCAAGGTAATCAGGCAGATTCAACATGGTTTTGTGAAAGGAAAATCATGTTTAACCAACTTATTGGAGTTCTTTGAGGAAGTAACATGTGCTGTGGGTAAAGGGGAACCAGCAGATGCACTCTACTTAGATTTCCAGAAGGCATTTGATAAAGTGTCACATCAAAGGTTACTGTGGAAAACAAAAGATCATGATAATATAGAGGGTAACATATTGGCATGGATAGAAGATGTTCGTTAACAGGAAGCAGAGAGTTGGCATAAATGGGTCTTTTTCAGGTTGACAAGATATAACGAGTGGTGTGCCAAAAGGATCAGTGCTGGAACCTCAGCTGTTTACAATTTATATAAATGACTTGTATGAAGGGATGGATGGGATGGCTGCCAAATTTGCTGATGACACAAAGATAGGTAGGAAAGTGATTTGTGAAGAGCACATAAGAAGACTACAATAAAGATATAGATAGGTTAAGTGAGTGAGCAAAGACCTGGCAAATGGAGTATAATGTGAGAAAATGTGAAATTGTCCATTTTGGCAGGAAGAATAATAGAGAGGTATATTATCTAAATGGTGAGACATTGCAGAGCTCTGAGATGCAGAGGGATCTGGGTGTCCGAGTGCATGAATCGCAAAAGATTAGTATGCAGGTACAGCAAGTAGTTAGGAAAGCTAATAGAATGTTATCATTTATTGTGAGGGGAATTGAAAACAAATGTAGGGAGGTTATGCTTAAGTTATACTCAGCACTAGTGAGGCCACATCTGGAGTGCTGTGTACAGTATTGGTCACCAAATTTAAGGAAGGATGTAAATGCATTGGAAGCAGTTCAGAGAAGGTTTACCAGATTAATACCTGGAATGGGTGGGTTTTCTTATTAGGCTTGTATCCGATGGAGCTTAGAAGAGTAGGAGGCAACTTGATTGAAACATATAAGATCCTGAGGGGTCTTGACAGGGTGGTTGTGGAGAGGATGTTTCCTCTTGTTGGAGAATCTAGAACTAGGGGTCACTGTTGAAAAATAAGGAGTCGCCCATTTAAAACACCCATTTCTCTCTGAGAGGGTCATGAGTCTTTGGAGCTCTTCCTGAAAAAGTGGTGAAAGCAGAGTCTTTGAATATTTTTAAGGTAGCGGTGGATAGATTCTTGGTAAGCAAGGGGGTGATAGGTTATAAGGGTAAGCAGGATGCAGATTTGAGGTTATTATCAGATCAACCATGATCTTATTAAATGGTGAAGCAGGCTCGAGGGGCCGAATGGCCTACTCCTGCTCTTGTTCATATGTTCTTATAAGAGGTTAGCTTTATTGTATTTACACTGACCAGGGTAAAAATGCACCAACTTTCACACACATACACACACTTGGTGGGCCCATACATACACAAATACAGATTACAGAGAGAGGAAGGATAGGTTGATCAAGTTACAGTCCATAAGTAAAAGGAATATACAGTCAGCGGCTCGGTGAATCTGCTGGTCAAATGCTCCTTTGGTGGTCCTGATGTTTCAACTTGAAGTTGCGGCTGGTTAATTTGGTTGTTCCTCTGGAGACAATGGTATTAAGCAGAGTTTCTGTTTTAAAACATTTCTGTTCACAGTAGATATGCCTCTGGCTGGTCTCAACCAGCAAATAGGGTTCAAAGCTTGCCAGGAAGATTGGAGAAAGAGCAAGGCTCAACAGCTTCAACGGCTGGTCTTCAGCATCTCAGCCTCAACTCTCTGCAAAATGTGTCTTTTTTAACACCCAAAAGGGGTTTGCTAGTCATGTGACTTGCTCTCTCCACTGTTGGAGGGGGGAATCTAAATACGGCTGTTGTTTGTATATTCCAAAAAGTGGCTTGATTAGCTTATGTCTACAAAGTTACCTTAGCCATTGTCTCATGACCCAAGTGTTTAGATTTAATGTTCCATAATCCAGAAGTTAAATCTCAGGTGTTTGACTTAATGCCTTGTTAATGGCACAGAAGATAGGGTTTTTCACTTTCCTCAGGGGCTTATTGTCTCTGGTGAGGTCTTCGTAGTCTCCAGCCCAGTGAACTGAAATGTGGAATGCATAATGATGCAAATTAGGGCAGCCATTTTTGGCTGTGATACCCAGTCATTCTTTCTGGCTTGTTTCAAAAGGTCTGTTTTTTTAAAAGGTCTCTAGCCAGTGGATTAAAAATCATTATTTGCAATAAGCACATCTTCATGATAGGGAACCAATAGATGTCACGTACTTGGGTTTTCAAAAGTCATTCAACAAGGTGCCACACAAAAGATTAATATACAAACAAGGGCTCATGGAGGTAATATATTAGCATGGACAGAGGATTAGTTAATGGAAAAGAAGCAGAAAGTAGGGATAAATGGGCCATTTTCAGGCTGGCAGGCTGTAACAAGTGGAGTTCTGCAAGGATCAGTGCTCGAGCCTCAGCTACTAATGACAGAGACAGAGTAATGTATCTAAGTTTGCTGATGATACAAAGTTAGGTGGTAATGCAAGCTGTAAAGAAATCACAGAGACTGCAAAGAGATATAGACAGGTTAAGTGAGCGGGCAACAAGGTGGCAAATGGAATGTAATGGGGGGGGAGTACAAAGTTATTCACTTTCCTATTTTGAATAGAAAAGCAGAATATTTTTAAAAGGCATGAAACTTGTAAGTGTTGATGTTCATAGAGACTCGGGTGCGCTCGTAAAAGGAACACAGGTACAGCAAGCAATTAAAATGATCATTGACATGTTGGAGATTTCTATTCCTCACTTGACTGCTTCATCATAGAACCTGGGACTCCGGTCAAAGTCATCTTACAATTTCACTGCCCGTTATCCACCTTAAAAAAAAACTTCCCTTTAAATGCTACAGGATGTAGCAGCTAACCCATTGGATATCCAGTCCTCCCAATCAGCCAGCCATATCTCATGAGTGAGCTTTACATCAGCAGATGGCTAATTTTATTTATATAAGGCCCAGATACAAAAACAATATGGGCCCCATGCCAATTCCTTCAAGGTGAGCAAAATTCAAGTCCTGCCCATTATCCTCGGTTGATGGAGATTGCAACCCTATTTGAAGCCATATATTAACAGTTAACCTCTGTTCCCCTAAGACAGGTCAATAGTTCAGTTAGGAAAATAAAATTCAGCTTAACTGGTCCAAATGTGTATCTCACTAGAAGAAGACAATTCTTTTTTATGTTTTTTCTTTGTTTTTGCAGACATCACAGATATACACTTGTCAGAACTGACTAGAAATACTTGTACATACTGTTGCTTTGCTATGTGTCAGAAAAATGTTGAATAGAATAAATCAGACCTAGTTATATTTGAACATGCTGAGTGAATAGAACAAATGCTGCATGTGCAGAAATTCTTTTTCTTTTTTTTGGGATGTATAGGAAGAAGAGGTTGACTAAAGTTCAAGAATCATTTAAAAAGTATTAAGTGAAGCAAAGAGGCTACATAAAATCTTTAATATGCAGCAAATTAATGGAAAATGTCCTTATTTTAACTGAGTTTTCCAATTTGGTGTCTAGTCCAAATGACCAGATATTGAACAACCAGTATTTCAACAAGCCGCATACAGCCTTACATTATAACCACTTATATAGCAAAACCCACTCACTACTGCACCCTTCCAAAATACACAAGCATTTCCCATTTATTTCGATGTACTGCATTTTTGATGAACTAAAGTGCATTCTCCTCCTGATTCTATGTGAGTTGTGATCAACTTACCAGTGACCCCCACCTCTGAGTCCTATAGCCCACCTCAATCCCCCCTCCCAGGGCTTACCTGAGGGCCATTATCTGTCTTTGCTCAGGCTAGCTGCCTATGGAGGTGTGACCAGTACCAACAGTTTGCTCCCAGTTATGTCAATGAAGCCCGTAAAACCAATGTCCATTGTTCCTTGGCCCTCTCTCTTTGGACACATGCTTAATTTCTCGGCAACTGTGTGCAGCAAACCAAAAGATGTAGCAGTTAGTTGGATTGAGCTGAAGTCTTCTTAAAGGAACTATCAGTTCTTTTGCAGCTTTGAGGAAGAAAAAATATAAATTATTTCCAAGCATGCAAATAGATTTCAAAGGATAGATATGAAAGCATTTATTTTCTCAGCGGTTAAAGCGAATCGGGCCTCTTTCTGAATACGTTGGGATGAAAAGTAAAACTACTATGAACTTCGCCTCAAAGCAACACTAGAAAATCAGATTAGAAGGGATTCTCAGGGCATTAGCTCTTGTCTTTTGCAAATATTTCTATATCTTGATGCACAACTTGCGAAGAATTCTTTGAAAATCTATATTTGCTATACACCTGCACTTCTTCCTTTGCTGCTGGAGCAGAAATGCATTACTAGAAAGTGGAGCTCATAAAAATAGCAGTACAGCAGGCTTCAGAAAAATAGTAGTGCAATATAAACATTCACTCCCTCTCCACTACCGACGCACAATGGCAGCAGTGTGTACCATATACAAGATGCACTGCAGCAACTCATCAAGCCTCCTTTGACACCACTTTCCAAACCCACAACCTCTACCACCAAGAAGGACAAGGGCAGCAGATGCATGGGAACACCACCACCAGCAAGTTCCCCTCCAAGCCACACACCATCCTGATTTGGAACTACTGTTGTTTCAGGGTCCAAAATCCTGGAAATCTCTTCCTGACAGCAATGTGGGTGTACCTACACAACATGAACTGCAGCAGTTCAATAAGGCGGCTCATCACCACCTTCTCAAAAGCAATCAGGGATGGGCAACAAATGCTGGCTTAGCCAGCGATGCCCATGAAAGAATTTTAAAAATAGTTATAGTGCTTTTGATAGCTGGCTTCCAATTAATTTAATCCGCTATTAAAATTATATTGTGTTGCCACAGGAACATAGTAGTTACTAAACAGTGCCAAACTTAGGAGTGCATTACAAAGATTGCATTTATTCTGTCACTTTCTTGTCAATGCAAAGTGATTTTGAGTCCGTGTTATTCCAGGTCCCAATCTGACTCCAGAATATGCTAAAACCAATCAGTGTGAGGCTCCACAGGGTGGCCCTCTCACCCTTAATGTTGCCTGGACTACAAGTGTTGGCTTTTCATGATAGCAGTCCGTGATTATGATCACTATTCACTCTGCTTTCGGCGGGGGGATAAAGAATTTACTAAAGTTGGAGATTTCCAATTCATCTCACAAAGCATTGCAGTGACCTCATCATTATGAAATATAACTCATGCGCAGGAGAACGTGACTGCAATGTTTTATGTGACAGGTATATCCAGCTGTTCCTAACTTCAGGGGAATAGCGTGAGTAGTTTGGCAAATTTGCCCAGTGCCTTGTAAATATAAAGGAACTAGAATAAAAAGCATCAGTTTGCGTAATTATAAATGGATTGTTTGACATTATGAACCATTTTACAGAGGAAGAGTCTTTGGAACTCCTGTGTATGTAATGAAAATGCCCAGGGGCATCCTGAGGATCGCCATGTTACACAATGCCTTCCAAGCCACACAGTAATTCATGTTCCAACTTCCAAAAGAAAGAAGCACACCCTTTTGAAAATCTACAAAACAACCACGTGGAGACAGTCTCAGGGCTTGAATTTGGTCCACGTATATTTTTTTTCGGCACAGGGTTCACGATTGACAATGTGCCTATACCAATTGAGATGAAGGTAGACAGCATGCAAATTTGGTGTTGCCACCTCAGTCGCCTGATTGTAACTTTGGGCCAAGTGGGCTCCATGCTGCTGGCTCCCTCTTTACTCAGCAGGGAGCTGAGCAGTAGGTGCTAATAGCACGTGGTGCAGCCAGCTAACTGTTCTGAAAGGCAGTCTGTCCTTCTTAAAAGGAAGCTGCAGTGAATTACAGGAGCCTGCTGCTGAATACTACTTTAGTAATTGTAAACAAGGAAAATGGAACACCAAAGCACAGAGAGGGTTCCAGAGTCATGGATGTGGCACTGGAGTGAGTGGGGAGGAGAGTGGGCCAAGAGGCTGGCAAGGACCCTCCTCAGAAGGGAGTAAGAGAGGGTGGCCAGGGAGGTCAATTCCCAGCATATGGACCTGAGGGCCTGCAGTAGCAGGGTGACTGACTCTTGTGGAGAAAAA
Organism: Cetorhinus maximus; assembly: GCF_964194155.1. Classification (NCBI taxonomy): domain Eukaryota; kingdom Metazoa; phylum Chordata; class Chondrichthyes; order Lamniformes; family Cetorhinidae; genus Cetorhinus; species Cetorhinus maximus. The sequence goes on from NC_135881.1 coordinate 34,319,180, forward strand.
TCAGTTTCCCATCCGCGTGAAAACAGGTTGTGATCATGCGCTCTTGCCATCAATGGTGGCGTACTTTTCTCACCGCGCCATGTTGGGAACGCTATTTGGGTACATTAGAATATCATGAATGCTCATTATCAAGGCAGATCACTGGAATCATGCCCCCCACGCGGAATCAAGGCCATGACGGCGTCTAATTAAATCGGCATGATTCACAACCGCATATAAGCAACGAGCACCCATCGACCTGCACTTCACTTGTGACTTTGAGGTCTGTTCGCCCGTCTTACATTGCGCAGCACTCGCGGCACCTGCTGGCTTTGCAGGCAGCACCATATCATTGTCAAGGGGGGTATACACAGACAAAGCTCTATATACCTGACCAGGTGAGGGTGGACTGCAATGGGTTGCAGGGCAAGGGCTCAACTGGGGTGGGTGGAGAAAGACAAGACAGAGGCAAGGGAAGGGACTGAGGGCAGAGGCTTGACCAGAGGGAGGGGACAAGACTAGGGAAGGCTGCACTTGGACACGTGACTGGGGTGAGGGGAAAACGTCCTCCGGGCCAGAATTGGAATAGAGTCTCTTGACTCTATAGAGGGACAAAAGCAAGTCGGGGCCAGAGTGAGAGGATTGCAGAGTGAAGAAGCACTTCAGTTTACAATGCACAGCTCCAAAAGACATTTTTTGTCCCAGTCCAGGGAGGGAGAGTGTATGTAAGTCCACTGTCAGTCATGCCCAGCATAGTGTGCGCAGGGCGTGGTCATCAACTCACGCAAGGCGGTCCAGATGGTCTCTGGCATAGTCCTCAGCCGCAAATGGAACAGTCACAGTCAGTGAGGGGCATTTGCAGCCTGTAGATCAGGAATAGGCAGTGTAGGGGTAGGAACTTGATGGTCTCATGAGGGGGGGAGGGGTCATTCCTATACATGATGGTACAGTAGGCCTCAAGATGGGGAGGGGTAAGGACTGCATGGGGCGTAGGCACATTCACCTCAAATGACTCAGGGAGTAACACAGGGATACCAACCACAATTGCAATGGGATCAAGGATTACAGGGGAGGACTGAGAGTAATAGGAGGGAGGGAAACCTAAATGTTATGCTCCTCCAGGACAATGGGAGGGATTTCCACAGCCACACGGGCGGGGGGTGGATGTTGAAGCTGGCCTGATCATAAAACTTGAGGACCACCATCTTAGAACCTCAAGCAATAGCCAGCAGAAAGCGAAACTAAAAAAATAACGTGCTGGGGAGGGTGTTAGGGCTTCTGGGAGGAGTGGACCACAGCACGGGATGGGGGGCCATTAAAGGTGCACCCATCTGGAATCTGTATAACCACATGGGGAGGAATACACAGCTGAGAGATGTTAGGAGTATCTCAATAACAATAGAGGCAATCTGGAGCCTTCAATGTAATAGCGCTTTCATGCGAGATTAATTCCGATGTTTTTCAATCATCGATCTCCCTGCAATAACCCACTGTACCAATCGTGGTAATTCCCCAGTGTGATAATGACTCCAAAAACAAGTGGGCACCTGGACAAACAGGAGAAGCGTCTTGAAAACCGCACCTCAGAAACTGGCAGCTGCCAGGTTCAGAAATGGAATCTCCCAGGCACCCCTAAGAGAATCTCATCCCCACACAGAACATATGCCCTCATGTGTATTCCAAAGGGTATAGTCATAGAGTCCACTGAATGAGTGATCTGCCACCTCGAATAAATGCAGGACATCCAAGTGTCTAGCCAAATCCATCTCTTAGCAGTAGGTCTACTGAAAAGGGTCCAGGGCGGGCTGGGGAGGTGGGAGGTGGGGAAGCATACTGTGACACTGAGAATGGTCACTGCAATGGCCACAATCGTATTGGCCAATAGGGGCCTAGACTGTAACCAAGCCCTTGAACCCACAGTCACTCACTAGTCAGCGACAGAAAGGGAACATTTGGAGGCTAATGCTCACTCATGTCTTTCTTTCACTGTTCCTGCAGAGCACTCCAGTCACTAAGGCAGCCTACAAGAGGCAGGAGTCGCACTGCAGTGCTCAGTGGACTTGTGGCAGTATATCTTCAGTCTGACAAAGTGCCTCAAAGAGATCCATCTCCAACAATGGAAAAATTCCTTATATATAACTCTGATGGTGATATTGCTAGGTGAGACTTGGACCAAGGCAGGCGAGGGTGTTCAATAAGTGCTAATGCATATTCAAAGCACTCAGTCCTCAGCGTTACCTGAATCCTCATTACATTGAGACCCTCCACTCTCAGTTAGGGATGTGGGGCTCCAGTTAGCCTGACCTTTCAATGGATGTTGAACATGAGTATTGCTGCAAAAAGAGACATGTTGAAGCTTTTCGCCTTACACTCATCAGGACACTAACAGGATGCTGCCATCAAGCCAAAAAGACATTCTGCCTATCACACAAATGAGAAATGTGGTATGTGAATTTCAGTGCCAGTGTGATGTTAGGTATGTAGGTTGTACGTCCCAAAGACCAACAGATCATATCAAACAGCATGTCCCAGCCACTGTTCACAACAGCCAAGGTAGAGACCATATCCAACCAGCTTGTGCTGCAAAACTCAAAACACAGTGTCCAACATTGATGTGATTCCCAATTGGACAACATTTGCTAAATCATCCTCAATGTGCTAAAAATTACGCTGACAACCAAATTAAGATTGTGAGATGAGCTCGCAGTGTGGCGCATTTGCTCCTACCAAAAGCTACATACATCAATATACAGGGTCCTGTTCTTTGCAGACAGAAAGAGCATGAAACATTGCACCTGTTTCAGCTAATCAAAATAAGTGATAGCCATTCGCTACCTCATTCCTCAGGGCAATGCCTTGACCAATCAGGGTCAAGCTGCCAAGTTTAAGTTTCAGACAATGCTTGGCAGTTAACTGTCAATTGCCATCAAATGGTGCATTCTCATGGCAATGCCTCTGCCAATCAGAGTCCGCTTGCCAACCAATCAGCGCTCTCTTCTCATACAGTATAAATTAATAAGTTCTCCTTATATTGACATTTTTGCAAAGTGTCCTGATGAGTGCAAGACAAAAGGCTTTGACATGTCTCTTCCTTCAGCAATGCACAAGTTCCGTACTACCAAATGACTATTCAGACATAGGACTGGTCACGATGACCAGCTTCACACATTTGCCTGACAGACATAAGAAAACTTCCTTTTCCACACCATCAGTTTTCCAGAATGGTCAGCCCTGGCCCTTGCAACCCTGAAAAAGTAGACACATCATGGAGCTCTCAAGGTTCCTCTTCACTGATAATAATGAGCACATATCAGCTGCATTACACCCTCGCTCCTAGCCCATTTCTGCTTTCAGCACTGTCTTCTCATCAAGCTAATATATGAGTATAAGGACCATGTTCAACAGCTCTATTGAGTGCAGTGCATCTACATATGGATGTAGCATCGCTGAGCTCAGCGAGTGTTTAGGGGAGGGGAGGCTAAGTAGAATGAATGGCTAGCGCTGCATCCCTTCCATTTGACGATTGCCTTGGCGCTATGCAAACTGTTCCAAGGTGAAAAATGGTTAAAGCTGTAGCTGTGAGCGCCAGGACAAAATTGTGCCTGTGAGGGACAGAGCACCAGCACATTGTTGTGGGAAGGTGCACAGACTTAGTGGTCAACTTAGCAGATGTACACTCGGGGGAGAGTCGATAACGTGCAAGGCGGGCAGGAACACACGTGACCTCTGAGTATGGGCTTATAGATTGCAAACCCTCACGGATGACAGAGAGTACACGGAGGTAAAGGAAAGATTACCCTTCTCTGTACATATCTACATCACTCCTTCTACGCTACACCTTCGCTTTTCCAGAATGTAGACAAGCTGGGGGATTACATGAGCCTCCAGCTTACACAGCCAAAAATGAACATCACTTGAACCTGCAATGCATGTCAATGAGATGCCTGGAACAAGCACTTTTGACATTGAGAGTGAGACATCACTGATGCTGATAATGAACTGAGAAGGGACAAACACTGTGATGAGATGGCTGCACACAACCAGAGGCACATGATGTGAAATCAGCTTTAAGTGGGGGGAGGGAACATGGTGTGACATCTGAACGAGCACAGCACAACTCAGCATACAAAGGAGGCGTAGAGAAGAGGAGATATGGAATGAGTGTAGTTTTGACAACATTGGTGCAATTTATTTTTATTCATTCATGGGATGTGGGCATCGCTGACTAGGCCAGTATTCAATGCCCATCCCTAGTGGCCCTTGAGAAGGTGGTGGTGAGCTGACTTCTTGAATCGCTGCAGTCCACGTGGTGTAGGTACACCCATAGTGCTGTTAGGAAGGGAGTTCCAGGGTTTTGAACCAGTGACAGTGAAGGACTGGCAATATAGTTCCAAGTCAAGATGGTTAGCAGCTTGGAGGAGAACCTCCAGGTGATGGTGTTCCCATTTGTCAGCTGCCCTTGTCCTTCCAGATGGTAGTGGTTGTATGTTTGGAAGGTGCTGTCTAAGGATGCTTGGCATATAAATGTGGTGAATATCAGTCTCACCATTGTGCTCCTAGTATTTCTTGATCTTCCTAACCATACTGCTATGTCTTGGTACATCCCCGACATCCACAGTGGAGTTGGAGGCAGCCTGATGACTTTGGCAGGCGTCCTCTGGAGGGCCGAGACTTAGAGGGCCCCGGCCTGCTTTGGGTCTCCTGCTGTGGGGCAGGTGCATTCTCCTCAGCCTGTGGAGCAGGAGGTGATTTGGTCACAAGCAGAGGGGATTGGGATCAGCTGGACACTCCCTGAGCCCCATAGATAGATGGCCCCAGGGTGTCCAGCTACTGATCCTCCTCCCAATGCATGCCCAATGACACCTGGCCAACTCCTTGAGGAGAAGGGGCAGCTGGAGTGAGATTAAATTGCCCTGGTCCCCTCTTGCGTAGCCACTGATGGATGCCACCAATGCCTACAGCGATCGAATGCAACTCCTGGCGCAGCTCAGGCCCTATGTCCTGAACCAAGGTCTCCATGGCCGCCGCCATCGTACCGGTGTTGACCTTGGTGTGCTGGCATGCCGGCGCTACTACCTCAGACTGAACACAGACAGACTCCTCCATTATACAATGCAATCTGTGGAATGCAGCTAACAACCCAGCCTGATATTCCTATGTCTACCGCTGCAGCTTCAACATCTGAGTTAGTAGCCTTGTCATCTGACTGGGACTCAGCAGAATCCTGGCCTCCACCAGTCCTCCGAGTGCCAGTGACGTTGGATGTCTCTGCCTCTGCCTGCCATGGACCAGATTCTGTGCTGTGTCCACCAGATTGTGGCTTTGAGGCTGCTCTAGATTTAAGTCCCACCGAAGTGTGTGTCTCTGCGCTGGTGGAGTGTGTGGGTGGGCGCTGTGATGGGTCTTCAATGGTGGTGTCCTCAGGATCCTCATACAAGGTGTCAAGGGGGCTGGAGTGGAGGGGCTGGCTCCTGGTGTCCCTGGGGCACTTGGCGGAGGTGTCTATGAGAGAGAGTAGAGATAACTAGTGCATGGCAGCCGGCTCAAAAACATGACAATGCACTCACAGTATCGCTGTCTGAAGGATCAGCTGCTGCAGGGTCCTCAGTTGGATTTGCACTGCTGACCTCACCATCGCCACAGGCACAGTCCCTGTCCTCTCCAGCCAACTCAACAGCATGCTCCTCATAGGGAGTCAGGACCTTCGGCTCAGGCATTCCCGCCTCCGCCACCCCCCACCCCAACCAACCCACCTCCCCCACCCCACCAGTCTGGAACCTCTCCCTTTTATTGTGGGTGAGTTTGTCCTGCATAAAGACATGCAGGACATGCCATGTCAAATGATAAGGATGCCTGCCATGTGTGGGCGCTGAGCGGAGCCGTGCATGGGATGATGACAGGAGGTACACTGGATATGAGCCCAGATGGAGATGTGCAGGTGTGTGTGAGTGAGTGGTGAAGTCCCTTGAGCTGGCAGTGTGTGAGATCCCCGTGGAGTGTCATCTTGTGAATTTATGAGAGGCTTGTGAGAGTGAGATGAGAGTGATGAGATGGTTGACTTACCCTGGTGGAATGGATGAGATCATTCAACCTCTTCCTGCACTGAATGGCTGATATCCTCTGTGCAGAATTGGCGCTCGCCCCAGTGACCACATCCTCCCAATCTGCAGTTGTGAGGTTTGTGGACTTCCTTCTACCATCACGGTGGTAGAGCACCTCCCAGCGATTCCCGATGGCGTCTATAAGGTGACCCAGTGAGGCGTCACTAAATTTGGGCGCTGCGGACTTCTTGGTTTGGGGGCCACCTCTCACCTGGAGCAGTCCTGGGCTGCAGGCATTGAGAACATTGCTCGGGTGCAGTTTAAATACAATGCCCTGAGCAATGATCCGCTGACATCACGGTGGGGTGGGTGAATCAGAGGCAGCCTGCCCGTGATACAATATGTTTCCTGTTGATGCATATTTAATGAGGCGCAAAGCCTGGGTGTGAAAATCTGTAATTGCGGCCAACGGGGGAAACGCCAGTTTTCCCACCCGCCGCTGCAATTAGTCCACCGAGAGGAAAATCCTACCCTATGTCCAAAATTTGCAAGAAGGTAAAAATACACATGACCTAAGGACAAAAGTTCAAGGGATTGATTTTCCACTGCTTATGCACTGTGTTTGTGTCAATGTACATGTGCTATTTTGACAATTAAATCTGTTTTAAATAAACAATTTCTTTATTTCAAAAAGCATTCAAAGGAACTTAACGCAGATAGATTAACCAGCAGACTACAAAAGGAATTTAAACAACGAGTCTCAGGACAAAATTCTGACTCTGATGATAACTATCACCATGTACATGTCCGACTGACAGACTGTAGGATGAATTCCAGCTAGCTATATCATCTGGGCATCAAAATCTCAAAGAAACCATAGACAATAAAGCAAAAAAATTTCAGAACAATTAGGCTTACCTGTCTTTACCTGTTACCTGTGATTCCTGAAATTGTTAGAATTTGTAAAACATCTATTGGGAAGCAAATTGTTTTCAGATCAGTAAGCAGCACAATGGAACAGTTTCTCCACTACACATGTAAGAAAAGAATAGTGCAGAGCTGTATTCTATTTTCATTGATTGAAAAAAACATCTTTGACATGAGTTGAAGTAAGCTTGTTTAGCTTGCTATATCCGAATAGACCTGCCAACAGAATTTCAGTCCTTCAAGATCTGTACTGTGAGCAGAGAGTGCTGTAAAACGTGACAAAGGTTTATCAGACTGGTCCCCAGCCTTTACTGGGGTTCAGCATTGCTGCCCTCTTTCCCCAGATGTCTTTATCATTTTGTTGTAGCTGTAGAGGTGAAATGTGCTACACTGAAAATTAGTGAAAGCCAACAGACCTGAGGGAAGCCGATGGATGGAATAGGGATTAATGTTGGACAAATAACTAGAAAGCCTAGAAAAAGTACCCGTGGGATTCAAATAGTTTTGGGGAAACATGCAATACTACAGAAGCTTAACAAAAAAGATATCTAAAAAGCTGCAATAGATTCACTGCTGAGAACACAAGAACATCAGGAATAGGAGCAGAAGTACGTAGCGGCTTTGTTAGAACAAAAATGAAAGAAATTTGATGTGAGTTTAAAGGAAACAATAAATTTCAGGCTATTGTATCTAACTAATTTAATGTATAATATTCTTCTTTTCCTTCTTTATATAGCATTTTCACATAATAGTAGATCAGTAACATAGTCCACTGACTTGCCATGTTATGGAAACATTTTGACATATTTACGTGTCTGATTTTACTTGTTGTGATGGCACTGAGTAAGGCTACACACATGACCAATGCAGTCAGCCATTATTAAACAACTTTATTTACATATCCCCAACAAAGAGGGCAGTATAATAAAATGCTCGGCTATTAACATATTACATTACTGACAAATAATTGGAAGGTGTAAAGCTCTCAAAGAATGTGATTTCTTGAGCAGGAAGACTTTTATATGGATATTGTATATATGCTACCATAATTTTGAATTTGAGAAGCAAGCAGAGACATATGGCTCCTCCAAAATCACTTCACCTTAAAGGTAAAAGAAAATATAAGCTTCTTATGTGTGTGGTTGCTAATGCTGCATGAGCTGAAGGATGCTCCTCCTCCATCTTGTGTTCAGGCACAAAGACTGATCAACAAAGAGGTTAAGCCAGAGGGCCGATCTTAATTCCCTCTGTTTCGAGGTAAATAGGCAGAACATCAACCTAACAGCCATACCTGCTCCACTGACATTTCAACACCAACCTTCCACCTGAATCAGGCTGAAAGTGCATTAATCCATGTAAATTGGGATCTTATTGACTGCAATTCAGTGTGTCTGCTGGGAAGAGTTTGTACTGTGAAACCTGGTAGTCAAGACGAAGAAGCTCAAAAAGATCAAGAAGAGGCCAGACAAGGTTAAGTTTAAAATTATTTGCTGAGGCTGGGAGAATAAGGAGATTTTTTTTAAATTCATTCAAGGGATGTGGGCTTCGTTGGCTAGGCCGGCATTTATTGCCCATCCCTAGCTGCCCTTGAGAAGGTGGTGGTGAGCTGTCTTCTTGAACCGCTGCAGTCCATGTGGTGTAGGTACACCCACAGTGCTCTTAGGGAGGGAGTTCCAGGATTTTGACCCACTCAACAAGCGCCACAAAAGTAATTTGGGCCACTGCCACCCTGGTCTTCACCACCACTACCACAAAATGTCAGGAGCTACCTCCGGAAAAGTGCCATCATCTTTTTTCTGATTGTGTGCTGTCTTCGTTTGTGCGCGATACAGTCCAACCATGTCGCCAATGCAGCAAACATGTTTTTTGTGTTTCAGTGTCCACTTTCTGCTTTGCGCCATGGTTTTCCATTATCTGTATCAACTTTACCTTCTCTCTGATTGACAACACTTTAAATTTCACATAGATTTAACTATATGCAGGGAGATCTCGATGTCAAATGATGGCTTGCCCACTGCTGCATGATTTCATGCTCTTATGCGTTCTAACTCCACTCTGATTGGTTGGCACAGTCATATTACAAGCTTAAACAAATTTGGCTAATCTGGAGTTACCAGTATGGAATTTCAGTTTATTTCTGGCATCGTTTTATGGGATTTGCTATTCTGCTGATGGGAATGGTTGATGACTTTGACATGACCAGAATTTTGAGTCAACTAAGTTTGGCTTATTGCAACTTCACTGTAGTTAGAAAAATGCAAATTGCAAGCATGTTGGTTTCAGGATAATTAATCCTGGAAAGTGTGTGAACAAACGTTATTTTATTTTTTGCGGAGAAGATGTGTTACCCACTGATGCAGACTTCAGTTTGTACTTACACTTGTTGTGTTTACTCCATTAAGTGGGATTCATATAGCCTACACTGCATTCATAGTCAACACAAGAAGGCTCATTAGTACAAATAACATTAAACTAAAGAAATGCATTTTAAAAATCTGTGCACTTTGTGAGACTCTAACTACACAACAAAGCTAATTGCATTTTCTAGACAATATCTCGAGCTATCGTGATACATGGGTCATTTGGATAACGATGCAAAATAAATTAAATATGAATCACTGAGCAAGTGAAATGATGTGCAACGCATAATCATCTAAGCAATAATGAGGCAATCATTTTACTGACCTAAATAGATCACACATGGAGCAGCTTGACACAGTGACGAAAAGAATGCATGATTCCATATAGATCAAAAATGTTCTGCAGCCCTTCACCCATAGTCATGAACTCAGATGCAACCTTTGTTTCTGTTTATTTTCCATCCAACTATTAAAACATTGCACACGCACCAGCCCAAAAATCCTGGTTACATATACAATTGGCTGATAAGGTGTCAGCTTTGGTTCTGTGGTAGTACTTGCGCCTCCAAGTCACATGATTGTGGTCTTAAACTCCACTCCAGAGGCTTGGTTCATGAAGCTTCAGTGCATGACAGAGGGAATGCTGCACTATTCGTGATGCTGTCTTTCAGATGAGCCATTAAACTGCAGACCATCTGCTCTCTCACGTGGATTTGAAAAATCTCATTCAGCGCCGAAGCAGTGTGGCATACTTGAAGAAGACAAGGGAAGTTTTCCTGGTGTCCTGACCAGTATTTAACCCTCCACCAATACTGCAAAAACACATCATCTGCCCATTTCTCATATCTGATTTTGGGAACCTGCTGTATGCAAATTGGCTGTAGTGTTTCCTGCTATTGAGAGATTGAAAGCAAGTGAGGAATTCATTTTGTGTTAAGCCCTTAAAGTTATTAAACAGGTGATCTCCTTGAAACATATAAGATTCTGAAAGGTTTCAACAGGGAAGATGTTGAGGAGCTGTTTCCCAGGCTGGAGAGTCTAGAAAGAGAGAGCTTAGTCTTAGGATAATGGGGTCAGCCATTTCAGGCTAAGGTGAGAAATTTCTTCACTCAGAGAACTGTGAATCTTTGGAATTCTCTTTCCCAGAGACCTGTGGATGGTCAGTTATTGAATATATTCAAGGTTGAGGTTGATAGATTTTGGACTCTAAGGGAGCTGAGAGATATGTTGATAGGGTTGGAGTTGATGTGGAGCATGAGCCATGATCTTACTAAGTGCGGGAGTAGGCTTGACAGGCCAGATAGCTCACAAGTGCTCCTATTTCTTATATTCCGAAGTTTGACTTCAGCCATAAAACCTTCATTTCTGGTACATAGAGAAAGACTGCAGCTTCAGACTACCTTAACACTACAGGTGGAATTGTCCGTGCCCGCTGGCATCGGGTGTGTTTGGTGGCGTGAGTGGACAATGTGGCGACAAGGCCAAAAATTGGTTTCACAATGTTGTGAAACAGTTTGCAATCGTCCGCTCAGCCGGTGGGCCGCATTAATCACCATCAGTCATCGGTAGCCTCATTGTAATACATTTGCATATCATTATAAGGCCAGGCCACCAGAATCATCCACCCACACTGGATTGTCCATCGAAGTCGGCGTGATTGTATGTTGACATGTTTCACAACAGCGCATATAAAGCATGCACTTGGTGGGCTGCACTCTGAGGGGAACTGAGAGATTACACATAACATTGCACAGCACTCACCCGGGTCAGCTATTGGACTTCAAGGTTGAGGTGCATTGGAGGCATGTGGGTAAGGGCTGCCCTGTGGCTTAGGCACATTGGCAAGGAGGCAAGGGCTGCCCTGCAGTTGAGGCGGATTGGGGGGGTGGGGGGGTGACAAGTGCTGCCCTGTGGTTGAGGCGCATTGAGGGGGGCGCCAAGGGCACTGGTTTATTAATCTAATTGTGTGCCGTTGAACTTACATCATCAAGTCTACAGCATAGAAACAGATGTTTGGCCCAACAGGTCCTTTCTGCTCCTTGGATAAAGAAATTTCTCCTGAATTCCCTATTGGATTTAATAGTGACTCTTACAATTCCTGGTCATCCTCATATGTGGGAACATCTCCTCTCCATTTACCTACTAAGTCCCCTCGTGATGTTAAATACCTCTCTCTCAACTCACGCCTCAGCCTCATCATTCCTAGTTGGTAAACAAACAGCAAACTTAATGAAACATACCCTGAATTTGAACCACCTCTAATTCAGGTTGATGACCCTTACTCAAAACTGAGGAAAGATAGAAACGTAATAGGCTCTAAGCAAGTGGTAGGGGAGAGGGAGGAGGAAGAACAAAAGAAAAAAGCTGTGATAGGGTACGTCATGTTATTATAATGATACAATACCTTGGGCTTATTTACTATACAAGAGACAAGGCACCAGTTGCTCATACCCACTTTGTGGCTTCATTCATTAAGATGAGGCACATGAGAACAGATATACAAGGTACAAAGCTTGAAGAAATCAGAGCTGCGTGTGTATGTGTGCTTTGCTCAAAGTAAAAATGAAACAAAGACTGGATCACATGACACATTTCCCTTCTAGTGATGTCATGCTGAAATCCCATGAAGGCATATTACAACAGGGTGGAGGGCAGGAGAAATTAAATGACAGAGGGTTTCATGGTACAAAAGCCAAAGGCAGTGATGATGGGTATAGTAAAGAGACAAAAGATGTGTCCTGATGAGGTGTAAATGACTGCATAGCAGGCATCTGATGCAAAGTGAAGGCATAAAGAAAGAAGGTGAGAAAAAAATGAATCAGCAAAACCAAACATGAAACTAAAATGGAGGCAGGGGTTATGGTCTAAAATTGTGGAACTTAATTTTGTAATAGATAGATAGGTCTTCTCCTTCAGCTCACTGCCCAAAGGCAGATCTGACCCCCAGGGCCACAAAATCCACCAGAGGTAGGGCAAGAAGCACAACCCAGTTGGAATGGGGATAATGCTACTGTAGGCACTAATATGGTCCCACCAGCCAACACAACAAGTCCAAGTGGCTATGGCAACATGTACATTGTAGCTGTGAGTGATGGTAGAGACCCCAATTTTCTTTCCATTACATGGATGGCCAGGAATCTCTCCTGTTCTTAATGCCTCCATTATCATATGTTAGAAGGATTTGCAAGTTGATATTCAACATGCTTGGCCACATTATGAACACAGTTTTCTTGACCATCAAGTCCTGGGTGGGAACTGAAACTGGAACTTCTGGTTCAGAGGCAAGAACGCTACTCACCGCACCACAAGACCTCCTAAGACAGGCCAATAGAGTGATGACATTTGAACACTTGAAGAAACAGAGTAGATATTATTCCTTAGAGGTTCAAATATCCACCTCAATTATCAAGCTACCAGAGGAGCTGCAAAATAAATAGGACAGTAGTGCAATACTGGTGAGTGGTGGGCTTGTGTTCATGTTTTACTACATCACACAATTCCCAATTTCAGCCAGGCTGGTTAAGACAAGGGATAGGTGAAGTTCCTGATCAATCCCACAGGGAAGGAGTGAGGAAAATTTCAATGGAAAGTCATTTCTGAGCTACTTTAACAATCCTCCTAACAGCTGGTACATGGTGGTATTGAACTATTCTGGTGAAAGGTCGCAAACCTGAAATGTTGGCTGAGATTTTTCGGTCCCGTCCACAGCAGGAATCATTGTGGGTGGGATGGGTATATTTGACAGACCAGCCAAAGGCCTGTTGACTTCGGGTGGGAATTTCTAGTCGAGCTGCAAGTGGAACTGGAAAATCCTGACTGTTAACTCTGTTTCTTCCTTTACAGATGCTGTCAGACCTGCTGTGTATTTCGAACATACGAATGTACGAGCAAGGGGCAGGAGTAAGTCATTCAGCCCCTCGAGACTGCTCCGCCATTTAATAAGATCATGGCTGATCTGATAGTAGCCTGAAATCTGCACCCCACCTACCGCCAAAAACCTATCACCCCCTTGCTTACCAAGGATCTAGCCACTTCTGCCTTAAAAATATTCAAAGTCTCTGCTTCCACCACCTTTTCAGGAAGAGTTCCAAAGACTCAAGACCCTCTGGTGAAAAAAATTCATGTGATCTCTGTTTTAAATGGGTGACCCCTTATTTTAAACAGTGAGCCCTAGTTCTAGACTCTTCTACAAGAGGAAACATCCTCTCCACATCCACCCTGTCAAGACCCCTCAGGATCTTATATGTTTCAATCAAGTCACCTCTTACTTTTCTAAACTCTAGCGGATACAAGCTGAGCCCGTCCAACCCTTCCTCACAATACAACCCACCCATGCCAGGTATTAGTTTGGTAAACCTTCTCTGAACTGCTTCCAATTCATTTACATCCTTCCTTAAATATTGTGACCAATACTGTACACAGTACTCCAAATGTCGTCTCACTAGTGCCCTGTACAACTGAAGCATAACCTCCCTAACTTTGTATTCAATTCCCCTTGCAATAAATGATAACAGTCTATTAGCTTTCCTAATTACTTGCTATACTTGCATATTAGCCTTTTGTGATTCATGCACTAGGACACCCAGATCCCTCTGCGCCCTCAGAGCTCTGCAATCTCTCACCATTTAGATATAATGTTTCTCTTTTATCCTTCCTGCCAAAATGGACAATTTCACATTTTCCCACATTATATCCATCTGCCAGATCTTTGTCCACTCACTTAAACTATCTATATCTGTTCATAACCTCCTTTCATCCTCTTCACAGCTTAGCTTCCTATCTACCTTTGTGTCATCAGCAAATTTGGCAACCATCCCTTCATCCAAGTCATTTATATAAATTGTAAACAGCTGAGTTCCCAGCACTGATCCCTGTGGCACACCAACTCATTACATCTGGCCAACCTGAAAAGGACCCATTTATGCTTACTCTCTGCTCCCTGTTGGCGAGTCGATCTTCTGTCCATGCCATTATATTACCCCCCCATACCTTGAGCTTTTATTTTCTGCAATAACCTTTGATGAGGCACTTAATTAACTGCCTTCTAGAAATCTAAGTATAGTACATCCACCAGTTCCCCTTTATCCACAGCACATGTTACTTCCTCAAATAACTCCAATAAGTTGGTTAAACACAATCTCCCTTCCTCAAAACTATTCACATACCACATCATTTTCAGCATATTCAGTTTTTATTTCTGATTTCCAGCAACTCCAGGACAAAGCTGCTTGATTGGCACTCCCTAAACATTGACACTACCTAAAACATTCACTCCTTCCACCACCAGTGCATAGTAGCAGCAGTGTGGGTCACTTTCAAAATGCACTGCAACAACTCACCAGGATTTCTTTGACAGCCCCTTCCAAACCAGCAACTTCTATGAACTGGACAAAAACAGCAGACACATGGGAGCACCGCCACCTGCAAGTTCCCCTCCAAGTCACACATCATCCCGACCTGGAAATATATTGGCATTCCTTCATCATGGCTGGAAACTAGGGGCAGAATTTTTTGCTCGGCATGCAGGCAAGCGCCCAACACGCTCGAGTGTAAAATAGTGCGCGATGACATCAGGGGAGTTCTCTGACATCATTGCGCACTCGCATGTTATTTCGATCGGTGGGTGCACACTAAACTGGGAAGCATGCCGCTGACAATTAAGAGGGCTATTAAGCCCATTAACGGTGCAATTAACTGGGATTGTCCATTGCCCATCCAACGTTACAGCTGGCGGGCGGGCTAATCAGCCAGCCGGCCTATGTATTTTTCAGAAAACCTCACCCAAGGGAGGGATGAGGTTTCTCGCATTAAATCAATAAATAAATAAATAAAAATGTTTGGACAGAATTTTCATGTTGTATATGTTCAGGTGACTGTTTCTGATGCATGGGCATTTTTTTCCGGATTTTAAATTCTTTATGTTTTGTATTTAAATTGCCTTCAGGGAGCTTTCTGTGAGCCAATTGGCCAGCCAGCATTGCCAGCCGGTGCGAAATCGCAGTCAGGAGCCAACCGTAGTTGGCGATCCATTTCCTGACTGCTCCCAGGGCTTTCCCATCATGCCCATCTGCTGTGCTGAAAATTCAGGCCTATGTGATGTGGCAGAAAATGAACACCAGCTCACCTCTCATCAGTATTGCGCCACTGCAATATTTACTATTCACATTTTATATTTGAGGTACTGAAACTCTGGCCCTAACAGCACTGTGGGTGTACCTGCATCACATGGACTGTAGCGCCTAAGAAAGCAGCTCACCACCACCTTCTCAAGGGCAACTAGGGATGAGTAACAATTGCTGAAAAAATCTAATTGGGCATCACAGACTAAACAATTAAATCCTGTTCTGTCAAATTGTGGGTCAATAAAATTTAGTCCAATATTATAAAATACCATTGAACTTGCAGTGCCATAAATTGTAAGACTTTCCAATGAATGTAGCAAAGGGCATGTGATAAGGGGCCTAGTAATAAAAGCCATGCATTCCAAACTAGGTTGCCAATGCTTCAAATTTCAGGACTAGCTGCTACTGAACCCATCTAACGATGCCTTCTAGTAAAGGTTTAGATTGAGGGAGATGGCTATACTGCCACTTCCCCACTTCATGCAGTCAGATACCGATCTCATCACAGTTTTTTCCTACATTACAACAATGGCTAAGCCTCAAGGGTACTTTATTGGCTCTCTGAGGTCATCAAAGACAATATATAAATGCAAAACAAAAATAAAAATACCTGGAAAAACTCAGCAGGTCTGGCAGCATCTGTGGAGAGGAACACAGTTAACGTTTCGGGTCTATATGACTCTTCAACAGAACTGCTTTTAATATATAAATGCAGCTCTTTCTTATGAAACAGTTTTGTCTGGTGCATCCTCTCTCCCTTAGGATGAAGTGATCTTTATAGAAGTAAGCAGAATAAAAAAGGAATGATTTTGCCTTAAGATCTTATGACATTTCTGTAAGGATATTGGGTGTTTTTTTTTTAAGATTCCTGAAATACTAAGAGAAAAAATTGTCAATGGCTGAGAAAACCCATCATAATAAAAACATTGAAAAGTGACAGGCGTGGAGAGCAAATGTTCTCCTTGCCATTCCAGGCTCTGCAAACAGTTCAGAAAGTTTAATGAGTTTTTCAACCCCATCGTGGAGAAAACACAGTCCTGCTAATACATTTCCCACTTAAGACTGGTGATTTTTCATCACTCACAAACACAGTGAGCTAAAGTTAATGCTTGTCTTTGCAACTGTGTGACCCCAGTGTTGATTCCTGCTAGCTGCGTGCTGGGATTTTGTGACTTAATAATTAGATTTACTGATGCCCTGGACTTTGAAGTCCTTGCATTCAAGTGGTGTTAATATAGTTCCCGCACTAAATAGATACGGAGCTAGCATTACTTGTATTAAACTGGAAGGAGTGGATGGGACAAATTGGAAGGTGCCATTTGACTTATGGAAATCTTAGGTTCCTCTGATAGATCAATGGACTAAAAGCATCAGTCGGTGTGTTACTGCACAATTCAGACAAGGAAGATCCTCTCCGTGATCCCTGTGTTAGCTGATCTCAGTCAGTGTTGAGACTATTATTCAGGCTCCAGATGGGAAAATTCTCCAGGGTTTCTGCTCCTGGCCCTGCTGATAAAGAAAGCACATCAGGAGTGGTAACTGCTCTGCTTGTTATGTGCAGCAGCCCTATAAATATATTAGTGCAGGTTCCTTCTGTTTAGTATTTCTCGCATAGCATAATGCTTTTACATATCATGGTCAAAGGCATTCTTACCTGATGTGGCGATGCCTGAGAAACACTGTGATGTTTAAAACGTTTAGCCTACACCTTTAAAATGAACTTTTACCTCTCCTTAACAAAAACAGAATTACCTGGAAAAACTCAGCAGGTCTGGCAGCATCGGTGGAGAAGAAATCAGTTAACGTTTCGGGTCTTCATGACCCTTCGACAGAACTGAAGCATAAACTATGCTTCAGTTCTGCCGAAGGGTCATGAAGACCCGAAAGGTTAACTGATTTCTTCTCCACCGATGCTGCCAGACCTGCTGAGTTTTTCCAGGTAATTCTGTTTTTGTTTTGGATTTCCAGCATCCGCAGTAGCTTTTAGCTTTTTGTTTTTACCTCTCCTTATTCCCTCCATCAGATACACAGTAAAGAGATTGTGCATTATGAATAAAGGGAACATATTAAGATAAACTATTTAACATCTTGAGCCTGCTTTGCTACTTTTGTTAGCCATTGACGCACTATCTTTTTAATCCAGTTTTTTTTTCATATCCCTTAATACCCTTTCTCCACGAAGAACTGTTTATTTCTCTTTTAAAATTCCTTGGGATGTTTTACTATGTTCAAGGTGAAATATAATTGCAAGTTATTCATGTTAAACTTGATACCTATCGTTACTTTGATACCTATAGTCTTCTGGGGGAGTGGCTTCCACATTCTCACGACCCTCTGAAAAAGTTTTCCCTGCATTTACTATTAATTAGCTTAGCGGGCTTCCTAAGATCATGTTCTCTTGTTCGAGATTCCCATGCTAGAGGAAAGATTTGCCTCAAATCTTCCCTATCAATTCCCTTCAATGCCAACATCTCCTTCTTAAGGTGTGATGCTGAAAAATGAATACAATAGGGTAGATTCAGTGGTGAAGTGACCCTGGTGCACTGTTTTCTCAACTTGTCTTCAGTCTTTTAGATAGTGACCACTCTACTCCAAACCCTCGCTTCCATTGTCTGGCTAAGTGGGACTGTCCACACCTGTTCCCAATCTGACTTGTCCAGTTGTCCTGTTGCCTCAGGATTGTCCAAAGGAGTAGCCATTAGTCCCTTCGTATTTCTCATCTATGTGCTTCCCCTCAGCAACATTATTGGGAAATAAGTCAGGCTCCATATATAAGCTGTCGAAACCCAGCTCTGCATCATCACCAACTCTTCTTGACGGCCTCTGTTTTGTCAGATTGTTTGTCTGGCATCCATTTCTAGATGAGCCAAAATTTCTGTCACTTAAACAACAGAAAGACCAAAAGCACTTGTCTTTGAGACCATTGCAAACTTTCTTCCCTAGCCATGCATCTAATCCCCTCACAGGCCAGTGCCTCAGGTGAACCCAGCAGATTGCAACTCTGGTATCCTATTCAACCCTAAGATAATTTTCAGATCCCTTACTCTCTCCATTACTAAGACCTCTGTAATATCGCTTGCTTCACCCTGCTGTGCTGAAACCGGTATCTGTGACATTATCATCCAAACTCAACTGTCCCATTGCTCTTATTGCCAGCCACTCACACATCCTCCACAAACTTCAGTTCATTCAAATTTCTGCTTATTCTGCACCAAGTCCCAATCAACACCCCTGTCTTGACTGATCTATATTGTCTTCTTGTCCCCGAGTGCCTCTAATCTAAAATTTTCATCCTTTTGTTTTAAAGCCTTTCTTGCCACTTCCCCTCCCCTCAGCCCCCGCAACCTGCTGCAGCCCCACCTCGAATTCCCTATTTTTTTGACCCTAGCATCAGGTGCAACCCTACCCCAGTCTTCGCCCAACCATGGTAACCATGCCTTCAGCCACCTCGGTTCTAGACTTTGGAATTCCCTCCCTAAAAACCTTGTTGCCTCTTAACCTGCCTCTCGTCCTTTAACAGCCTCCTGAAAACTCATTTCCAGCCTTCAGAGTTTCTCTTTCTTTGACTTTTTCTTCACATTTGTTTGATTTTGCTTCTGTTAAGCACCTTGGGATATTTTTCCAATTAAAGGTGTGATATAAATGCATATTGTTTTTGTTGTTATTGCTATTATCTGTATGTCTTCTTGAAAGAATAATTATTATCAATTAACTTGTAAACCTTTGACAATAAATACACATTCCTTTAAAAATCTACATTATTTTAGGAATTTATATTGTGTTTTTGGCTTTTGATAATTGTAAGAATTATGGAAGAATCTGACACTCTATCCTTATGTCTGACTGTAAATATACACCACAAAAAACATTTTAGTTCATTTCTGTGACTGAAATAGAGTAAGGTGCTCCCTCTTGTGCTTAAACCAATATTACATCTTTTCCAATGTAAAGAATGAGGATGTAACCTTGTGGTTATAGTTGACAATGAAAATATCTGATGTGAGGATAATAAACAGTTTTGTTGAACATTAATTTGTTAAAATAAATTAGGTATAAGGCTATGTTGCAGCCTAACACTCAAATGCGAAACTCAGAAATATTAATTTAATTCATTTGTTATTTAGTATGAGGCTCATGTGCCTCCTATCTCAGGGGATCAACTTTAAGATTCTTGCCTTGGCTTTCAAATCCCTTCAGAATCTCAGTTCTCCCTACCTCTGTGGCCTCTTCCATCCCTATGTCCTGTGCTTACCATCTAGTCCTCCAACACTGGCCTATTCCTCATTTATTGCCCCTTCTATTCTGCTATCAATCAAAGCACAAACAATTTTAATTTAATTCTCTTTTTTTGTGCTTTTAAAAAAATCCAATTGCAATGTAAGCAGATCCCGTATTCTGATAATAAATTAGAAAGTATATCAAGGGCTGGATTAAATAAGCAAACAGCCAGGCATTGATTAAACATTTGAAAGCTATCTAGTGTTTATTTTATCATCATGGACTCCCTTTATTAACCAATTTGGAGAATTATTACACAAATAATTGCAGAGTTTTATCACAATACTAACCTCATTCAATATATGCAAAACTATTGCGGATTAACTATATAGCTAAATAAAAATGCATTTCAAGTTGGGATCTCTAGATTCAACAGTGCAGATCTTTTCTAAAATGCCTTTGAGTCTTTGTTTTGTTAACACATTTGATTCCTATTAGAACTTGAGGGGATGTTTCTAGTTCCATCCTCTGCATATTAGCTTTTATCCAAATGTTCCCCAGGTTCCAATGTTACTTTCAAAACAGCCTTGTGCACAATCAGTCCCTACAATTTTCCCAAGTGAGAAAAATAATTTGTGTCTGTAGGGAAAATGACATCTGTCACATTAATCAATGCAGTGTTCCCCCAGAGTGGTTTTATTTTTCTATAGAAGAACTTGATGTTTAGACTGAGACTCTCTTTCTGCTTATAGTCCAACTATTTTCATTGTCTCTCCATGCTTCTCACCATGCATGTGACCTACTTCTTGCCCAATGTCAGTGTGCTGCAGCCATTGGAGGATGCATGTTAACAGCTTGTGGGGGAAGCTCTACAGCTGTTTCTCCTCCTTGTCTGGAAATAAGTTACAAGATTAGCCATGACGCAATTGAATGGCAGAACATGCTTGAGAGACTGAGTGATGTATCCCTGTTCTTATGTCTCTATGAAAATTGAGGTTCACATGAAGAAGGTTTCTTAGCTCATGTGAAATCATTGTTCCTCGATACGTCCTGTCTAGCTCCCCATTACAACAAGTAGTTATTTCCTAAATTGTCTTGTCCTTTGGCCTCAGCCATCCATTCTGGCAACCCATCCAATGACTATGGTCAGTTACACCGTGGACTTTTACTTCAACTGACAGCTGCAGCCTAGTTTTATTTTTTTGTTTTTAAAGGGCTTGTGATTTAAATAACTTCAGATCATGACACTTAAACAGACCTTGGCCTCCTTCAAGAGCATTTATATCACCTCCATCAATTCGCGACTGTGGGTTAAGGCCCCTAAAACAGCGAAAATGGGGTCTGTTTGAACTCAGAACTAATTTCCAATGGCTCTGCTGAGTTTGGTTTTCCTGCCTGTGTGATTCATGCCCCCTTCCCCTTTCCCCGCCCTATCCCCCTCACCCTCCTGGCAAAAATAGGATCTGCTGGAAATAGAGGCAGGATCTCAGAATTGGGGTCCCGCACACCCTTTTTTAAAGGTTTCCAGAGTCAGCCAACTCCATGAAAATCCGGCCATTATTCTGAAAGGGGAAACAGAAAAGCAGGGAAATGGGAAACCAAAATCTGTAAATAAAAACAATAAATAAAATGGTGTGAAATTATTAACTGAGAGTAACAAAGTAGAGGCCAAGCTCAAAATAGGAAATGATTGATCATAAAGCAAGGTACAGATATCAGACCCCTTATCAAAACCCGGGAGGACCTGAAAACCGGCAATTGTGAATTTGGCGCGCAAACCCTTTTATTCTTTATTTGACTTTCTTATACTGTGATATTTTGTTGTCTTGGTTTCAGTAAAGGCTCCCTCCAGCTGCCCACCTCTTCTCAAGAAGTATAACTGACAGGAGACCTTGTCAAAGAAAGTCTTGGAGTGTGATGTGGGCTGTATCGGGGATGGCGGGAAAATACAGGGAGGATGCAACTGGACGGCTCCCTGACTTCATCCCATTGCTAGTCAAATTTCCCAGGGGACAGCTGGGGAGCAGGGACTGGAGCCTTCAGCCAGTGGCAGGTACCCAATCCAGCCTGTTATGGGGGGGGTGATTAACTTTGATTTTGTGCAGGGATTTGAATGTTGTTGGAGAAACAGCAAAGGCCCCATGGGGCTTCAGCGGTTCACCAACTGTGATGAGGTGAGAGCACAACAGGAGGAGGCTGTTGTTTGTAACTTTACTTTTCATATTTTATTTTACTTGATGTGTTATAATTTATTTTTATGTATTATAAGTACAGGACCCCAAAATCCGTAAAGCCCCCAAATCCGGCACACGTTCGGTCCCGAGCATCCCAGACACAGGGTCCGGTCTCTGTAATAATAAACCAAAATATGTAGAATTTAGCAAAATGGGGGAAATGGTTAACTAAAATCCAAAAATGATTTAAATCTGAAGAGATTAAGAATCTGCTTTCATGCAAAACCATACTACCCTCTGTAGGCCAGATCCTGGAATTACCTCAGTTAACATATTCTCACTGTGCATTTCCCCTCATTCATACTCCTGTCATCAAATGCATTTTGCTCCAGAGATCCAAGCCCAATTTTCTCTGGGATTGACCCATTGGAAAGTTGGGCCACTGCCGTGTGCTATGTGTCTGCACTGACCCTGATCGAGCAAGGGGCGAGGGTGAAACGGTGAAGTCCACTGTGTCTGTGTACCTGCACCTCTGCTGGATGCAACAACAGTTGTCAAGCAAAAGACCTTTTCAAGTGATAAATCACACGATGCCCATGACCGGTCTTGCATGCGCCATTTGGACTAGCCTGAGCAAAGGGGCACCAAACAATATCAGAACTAGCCCAGCTGGAAACCAAAAAGCTGGGTCTCTGAAATCTATTGAGTTGGGTCCGTGAAAACTGCGGAGAACAATGTTGCCCCCTGCTGGTGCATCAGTCACCTTACCTCAGAAATCGCTTTCCACTTCACCAGTCAGTACTTCAACCAGATGTATTTTGTTCCTGAATTTAGATTCATTCAAAACCCATGAAATCTTCTCGCAGCTGTGGCTCAGTGTATAGCACTCTTGTGAGAAGGTTGCGGATTCAAATCCCACTCCAGGGCCTGAGCAGTAAAATCAAGGCCGATAGTCTAGTGCAGAACTGAGGGAATGTTGCAATGTCAGAGGTGTTGTCTTTAACTCTGACTTGAACCGAGGCCCTTAGGTGGACGTAAAAGATCCAGCGGCACTATTTTGAAGTAGAGCAGGGGAGTTATCCCCGGTGTGCTGGCCAATGTATATCTCTCAATCAACATCACAAAAACAGATTATCCGGTCATTATCACATAGCTGTTTGTGGCATAATTCGCTGCCACGTTTCCAACAGTGACTACACTTCAAAGTACTTCATTGACTCTAAAATGTTTTGAGACATCTAATGGTCGCTTAAAATTCAAGTCTTTCTTTCTTTCAGGTCCTTTTGGAGCTGCAGACCCCCAATTGAAAACCCCTGTGATACACCTCACACCATCATGGCTTAAATTGGAAGCATTTATTGCGAGTGATCACAGATAAAACCTGCTCTTGTCATTTGGCACAATATTATGTTGAAGCCCTAATGCACTAATCAAGAGCTTAGCAGCCATTTGTCCAACTGATGTTGTTCTTCCATCCAATTTCATTAGCAAATGGTATAGGCTAAAAAAAAATCTGTTGGATTTCAGAATCCGTGTATTAAAATGTGTTGAGAATATAAATCGACCTGCTCCAGCGCTGAGTTACAGCAAAACTACAGCAAGGTTTTTCTTTCATGAGATGTAAAATGAGAGCATGCATAGAAAGCAAACAAGGATAAATCATGACACAGGATATGTTTGAATATGTGCAGTTGTCTTATTAAATGATAAATATCAATGCATTTGGTTCTTTCTCCATTGGTCCTAAGGTAAAACCACTTCAATTAAAACAAAATGTTAATTATAATTGAAAAATAAAGGTTTGTTTATTTCTTTTACTGGGATGTGACTTATTTATTTTTCTCGTGACTGATCATTCTGTGGTTTTCTTATTGTTCAATGTATAGTACTGAGGCAGCATTGTAATATCAGAAGCAATGCTCATTTGGATGAGATATCAAAGTCCCTACCATTTCCCTATTCAGTTGGATGTAAATGATCTCGTAGCCCTGTTTGAAGAAGAGTAAGGGAGTTTTCAGGTTGCCATGGCTTTTTTATAGCCATTTACCAGATGTGGGCATCACTGGCTAGGCCAGCATTTATTGCTCATTTCTAATTGCCCTTGAGAAGGTGGTGGTGAGCTGCCTTCTTGAACCGCTGCAGTCCCTGTGGTAGGTACACTCACAGCGCTGTTAGGGAGACAGTTCCAGGATTTTGACCCAGCGACAATGAAGAAAACATTTTGTAAAGCTTGTAATGATATTCTAAGGGTACAGTCCTATGTCCCAGAAATGAAGGAGCCAGTTGCAGAGGTCAAACGCTTACAAGTTTATTCAGGGTTTGATTACACACCCACAGGCAGCACCTTGGGCACAGAGTGATGCTTTGCTGTAGAAGATCACATATTGCAATCATTGAACTCAGGTTTGAATCCCGCCACGGCAGATGGTGGAATTTGAATTCAATAAAAATCTGGAATTAAAAGTCTAACTGATGACCATGAAATGATTGTTATAAAAACCCATCTGGTTCACGAATGTCCTTTGAGGAAGGTGATTCCATCCTAGAGGAATGTGATTGACTCTTAAATGCCCTCTGAACTAAGGATGGGTAATAAATACTGGCCTGGCCAGCGACACCCACATCCCATGAATGAGTAAAAAAAAATGAAGACTGCAACTGCAGGTCTTCAAGTTTAGTCTTTAGTATAAAATGCATTATATACCTGCAGAATGGATTCCTTTACTCACTCTTGTTTCACTAATTATATATCCCTGAACCACCACCACCAAAAATAAATTGATTGGTTATTTAACTGATTTGTTGCTTGTAGGGTCCTGGTACATGAAAATTAACTGCTGCATTTGCCTACTTGGCCTGCAAATGTTTTTTTTTTGTATCCTGAGAACATAAGGTGCTTCTGACAAAACTGTACTGTTGCTCTGTGTTCAATTTTTAACTCATATTCCTCATTGTTGAAACTGCATTTGACAAGTAAGAATCACATGGGGAATATGTAAATGGAAAACATAATATTGTTGCCCAGAACAAGTTTTCTCGCAAGGACTCCATAAGTTGTGAGATCTTGGAGCCCCATAATGCTTGCCTGTTGTGTTAGTTGTTTAATCAACTCGGGACCATTACAATCAATTATAAATATCTTCGCCATTTGTCAAAAATGCCTACATTTAATATTGTTGGCTGACTGTTTGGTCAAGTGTAAATTTGAAAGACTGCTGTCGACTGCTTTTGTTTCAAGGTAGCAGTGAGAACATCTCTAACTCATGTTGGCAAAGATCACGAATCAGAACTCAGCCTGGCAGAGTAAGTATGATCGACAGCTCGACCCAAAACCTTTGAAAGGAGACAGGGTCATAGATTGTTTGGCATCGTCTTTGGTGGTCAGTTCAAAAACATGTCGAGTGGACAAAACGAAGAACACGACGATTCTGTATAAATACAAGCTTCTGGTTATTTTATCTCTTTTCTTCTTGGACATTTCAAGGTGTTTCCTGGTCATCACTAATGCTGGAGGTCTGATTTAGTCCTTTCTGGGCACCATGTGAAGACGCCTCCAGTTGCGAGGGGTAACTCAAGACCTAGACTTTTCTGAAACATTCATGGAAGCCTGGATTTCACAATGGACAGAGAAATGGCAGATAGCATTAAATACAGAAAAGTGTGAGGTGATGCATTTTGGCAGCAAAGTGAGGCAGCATATACCTAATGGCACAGGGCTAAAGAGTGTGCTGGGACAAAAGAGCTTGTGAGGTTCATATGCATAGATCTTTGAAGATGGCAGGACTTATTGAGAGAATGATTAGTAAAGCCTATGGGATCTTGGGATTCATAAGTAGGGGTATTGAGTACAAGAGCAGGGAAGTAATGCTGAATCTTTGTAAGGATATAGGCCATAACTAGTGTATTGCACCCTGTCCTGAGAGCTACACTTTAGGAGGATGTGGAGGTCTTAATAGGGTCTAGAGGAGATTTACCAGAATGGTTCCAGGGATGAGGAATTTAGCTAAAAGGTTACATTGGAGAAGCTAGGGTTGTTCTCCTTGGAGCAAAGGTAGAGAAGGTAGACAGTTGGCGGGGGGTGATGGTGTCGTGGTATTGTCACCGGATTAGTAATCCAGAAACCCCCAGTAATGCTCTAGGGACCAGGGTAATGTTCCGGGGACCCAAGTTGAAATCCCGCCATGGCAAATGGTGGAATTTGAATTCAATAAAAATCTGGAATTAAAAGTCTAATGTCAATTGTTGTAAAAAAAAACATCTGGTTCACTAATGTCCTTTAGGGAAGGAAATCTGTCATCCTTACCTGGTCTGGCCTACATGTGATTCCAGACCTGTAATAAAGTGGTTGACTCTTAAGTACCTCGGAAATGGCTTAGCAAGCCACATGCTACAATATTCAAAACAAAAACAGAATTACCTGGAAAAACTCAGCAGGTCTGGCAGCATTGGTGGAGAAGAAAAGAGTTGACGTTTCGAGTCCAACATGACCCTTCAACAGAACGGAAGTATAGTTAGGAGAGGGGTGAAATATAAGCTGGTTTAAGGTGGGGGGCGGGGGGAGAGAAGTTGAGGGTGGGGTGGTTGTGGGGACAAGCAAGCAGTGATAGGAGCAGATAATCAAAAGATGTCACAGACAAAAGGATCAAAGAGGTGTTGAAGGTGGTGATATTATCTAAGAAAAGTGCTAATTAAGAATGGATGGCAGGACACTCAAGGTACAGCTCTAGTGGGGGTGGGGTGGAAAGACTGACAGGGTATTGGTTGTAGATTTAAAAATAATGGAAATAGGTGGGAAAAGAAGAATCTATATAAATTATAGAAAAAAAAACAAACAAACAAAAGGGGGGGGGGAAGAAACGGGGTGGGGGGGGGAGAGGGGGAGTTTAAGATCTAAAGTTGTTGAATTCAATATTCAGCCCGGAAGGCTGTAAAGTGCCTAGTCGGAAGATGAGGTGCTGTTCCTCCAGTTGGCGTTGGGCTTCACTGGAACAATGCAGCAAGCCAAGGACAGACATGTGGGCAAGAGAGCAGGGTGGAGTGTTAAAATGGCAAGCGACAGGGAGGTTTGGGTCTTTCTTGCGGACAGAACACAGGTGTTCTGCAAAGCGGTCGCCCAGTTTGCGTTTGGTCTCTCCAATGTAGAGGAGACCGCATTGGGAGCAACGAATGCAGTAGACTAAGTTAGGGGAAATGCAAGTGAAATGCTGCTTCACTTGAAAGGAGTGTTTGGGCCCTTGGACGGTGAGGAGAGAGGAAGTGAAGGGGCAGGTGTTGCATCTTCTGCGTGGGCATGGGGAGGTGCCATAGCTGGGGGTTGAGGAGTAGGGGTGATGGAGGAGTGGACCAGGGTGTCCCGGAGGGAATGATCCCTATGGAATGCCGCCGGGGGGGTGAAGGGAAGATGTGTTTGGTGGTGGCATCATGCTGGAGTTGGCGGAAATGGCGGAGGATGATCCTTTGAATGCGGAGGCTGGTGGGGTGATAAGTGAGGACAAGGGGGACCCTATCATGTTTCTGGGAGGGAGGTGAAGGCGAGAGGGCGGATGCGCGGGAGATGGGCCGGACACGGTTGAGGGCCCTGTCAACGACCGTGGGTGGAAAACCTCGGTTAAGGAAGAAGGAGGACATGTCAGAGGAGCTGTTTTTGAAGGTAGCGTCATCAGAACAGATGCGACGGAGGTGAAGGAACTGAGAGAATGGGATGGAGTCCTTACAGGAAGCGGGGTGTGAGGAGCTGTAGTCGAGGTAGCTGTGGGAGTCGGTAGGCTTGTAATGGATATTGGTGGACAGTCTATCATCAGAAATTGAGACAGAGAGGTCAAGCAAGGGAAGAGAAGTGTCAGAGATGGACCATGTGAAAATGATGGAGGGGTGGAGATTGGAAGCAAAATTAATAAATTTTTCCAGGTCCCGACGAGAGCATGAAGCAGCACCGAAGTAATCATCGATGTACCGGAGAAAGAGTTGTGGGAGGGGGCCGGAGTAGGACTGGAACAAGGAATGTTCCACATACCCCATAAAGAGACAGGCATAGCTGGGGCCCATGCGGGTACCCATAGCCACACCTTTTATTTGGAGGAAGTGAGAGGAGTTAAAGGAGAAATTGTTCAGTGTGAGAACAAGTTCAGCCAGACGGAGGAGAGTAGTGGTGGATGGGGATTGTTGGGGCCTCTGTTCAAGGAAGAAGCTAAGGGCCATCAGACCATCTGGTGGGGGATGGAGGTGTAGAGGGATTGGACATCCATGGTGAAGAGGAAGCGGTTGGGGCCAGGGAACTGGAAATTGTTGATGTGACGTAAGGTGTCAGAGGAATCACGGATGTAGGTGGGAAGGGACTGGACAAGGGGAGAGAGAAGGGAGTCGAGATAACGAGAAATGAGTTCCGTGGGGCAGGAACAGGCTGACACGATCGGTCTGCCAGGACAGTTCTGTTTGTGGATTTTGGGTAGGAGGTAGAAGCAGGCCGTCCGAGGTTGGGTGACTATCAAGTTGGAAGCTGTGGGAGGAAGATCTCCAGAGGAGATGAGGTCAGTGACAGTCCTGGAAACAATGGCTTGATGTTCTGTGGTGGGGTCATGGTCCAGGGAGAGGTAGGAGGAAGTGTCTGCGAGTTGACGCTCAGCCTCCGCGAGGTAGAGGTCAATGCGCCAGACAACAACAGTACCACCCTTGTCAGCGGGTTTGATGACAATGTTGGGGTTGGACCTGAGAGAACGGAGTGCAGTGAGTTCAGAGAGAGACAGATTGGAATGGGTGAGAGGAGCAGAGAAATTGAGACGGCTAATGTCACGCCGACAGTTCTCAATGAAAAGATCAAGAGAAGGTAAGAATCCAGAGGGAGGGGTCCAGGTGGAGGGAGAATATTGGAGGTGGGTAAAAGGATCCGTTGAACGGGGAGAGGACTCCTGCCCAAAGAAGTGAGCACGGAGACGAAGACGGCGGTAGAAGAGTTCAGCATCATGCCAAGCCCGAAATTCATTGATATGAGGGCGTAAGGGTATGAAATTAAGTCCTTTGCTGAGCACTGAATGTTCAGCATCGGAGAGGGGAAGGTCAGGGGGTATAGTGAATACGCGGCTGGGGCTGGGTTTGGAAGATGGGGTGGGGACGGAGGGACAAGCAGGAGTGGAGGGTCCCAGATGGGTGTTGGTGTCAATGAGTTGTTGGAGCTTGCGTTCCTTAGCACTTGAGAGAAAGAGAAAAAGTTTCTTGTTGAGGCGTCGGATGAGGCGAAGAATAAAATGAAACTGGGGGCACGCGCAGCTTTGAAAAAGGGTGCGGCGGTACTGCTGGAGGGAGAGGTCGTGTGTGTTCATATGGCGGCGCATGGCACTAAGTGTGAATCTCAGAATGCGACGGGAACAGCAGTCTGAGAAACGTTTTATGTCCCGGAGATACCTGTAATCCTGGGTGGGTTCGAAACAAGAGGGATGGAATTTCAGTTGAAATCCACGTGGGGTGAGTCGGAGACGGAGACAGTCACTGAGAAAGGAAATATGGCTGTGAAAGCGGGTTTTAGTAAACACCTTGTCAAACACCAGGAGAGAAATGGAAAGCAATGAAGGTGAACAGGGCAGAAGAGACAGACGGAAATCCTGTCGGAGAACAGAGCAAAACTTCTTCAAGGAAGGCATTTCTTGAAGAGAAGTGGCAGTCAATTAAACACAGAGATAAAAACAAAAAGCTACTGTGGATGCTGGAAATCCAAAACAAAAACAGAATTACCTGGAAAAACTCAGCACGTCTGGCAGCATCGGTGGAGAAGAAAAGAGTTGACGTTTCGAGTCCAACATGACCCTTCAACAGAACTGAAGTATAGTTAGGAGAGGGGTGAAATATAAGCTGGTTATATATTCAGCCAGAAGTGCAGAGTGGATGATCCATCTCAGTCTCCTCCAGAGGTCCCCAGCATCACAGATGGTGGAATTCGAATTCAATAAAAATCTGGAATTAAAAGTCTAACGTCAATTGTTGTAAAAAAAAATCTGGTTCACTGATGTCCTTCAGCCAAGTCAATTTAATTCACTCCATGTGTTATCAAGAAACAGCTAAAGGCACTGGAAAGTACAAAGGCTATTGGCCCTGACAACATTCCGGCAATAATACTGAAGATTTGTGCTCCGGAACTTACCGTGCCCCTAGCCAAGCTGTTCCAGTACAGCTACAACACTGGCATCTACCCGGCTATGTGGAAAATTGTCCATGTTTGCCCTGTACACAAAAAGCAGGTCAAATCCAACCCGGCCAATTACCGCCCCTGAAGTCTACTCTCCATCATCAGTAAAGTAATGGAAGGGGTTATCAGCAGTGCTATCAAGTGGCACTTGTTTAGCAAATAACCTGCTCACTGATGCCCAGTTTGGGATCCTCCAGGGCCACTCAGCTCCGGACCTCATTACAGCCTTGGTTCAAACATTTCAAAAGAGATGAACTCCAGAGGTGAGATGAGAGCGATTGCCCTTAACATCAAGGCTACATTTGACCGAGTGTGGTATCAGGGAGCCCAAGCAAAACTGGAGTCAATGGGAATCAGAGGGAAAACTCTCCACTGGTTGGAAGCATACCTAGCACAAACGTAGTTCTGTTGAAGGGTCATGAGGACTCGAACTCTTTTCTTCTCCGCCGATGCTGCCAGACCTGCTGAGTTTTTCCAGGTATTTCTGTTTTTGTTCTAGCACAAAGGAAGATGGTTGTGGTTGTTGGAGGTCAGCCATCTTAGTTCCAGGACATCACTGCAGGAGTTCCTCAGGGTAGTGTCCTAGGCCCAACAATCTTCAGCTGCTTCATCAATGACCTCCCTTCCATCATAAGGTCAGAAGCAGGGATGTTCGCTGATGATTGCAAAATGTGCAGCACCATTCGCAACTCCTCAGATGCTGAAGCAGTCCATGTGCAAATACAGCAAGACCCGGACAATATCCGGGCTTGGGCTGACACATGGCTAGTAACATTCACGCCAAACAAAAGTACCAAACAATAATCATCCTCAACAAGAGAGAATCTAACCATCGCCACTTGACATCCAATGGTGTTACCATCACTGCATACCCTACTATCAACATCCTGGGGGTTATAATTGACCAGGAACTGAACTGGACTAGCCATATAAATACTGTGGCTACAAGAGCAGGTCAGAGGCTAGGGATTGTGTGATGAGTAACTCACCTCCTGACTCCCCAAAGCCTGTCCAACATGTGCAAGGCACAAGTCAGGAGTGTGATGGAATACTCCCCACTTGCCTGGATGAGTGCACCTCCCACAACACTGAAGAAGTTTGACACCATTCGGGACAAAGTAGCCTGCTTGATTGGCACCATATCCAGAAATATTCACTCCCTCCACCACCACCGAACAGTAGCAGCAGTATGTACTATCTACAAGATGCAGTACAGGAAATCACCAAGGCTCCTTAGACAGCACCTTCCAACACTACAACCACTACCAACTAGATGGACACGGGCAGCAGATAGATGGGAACACCACCACCTGGAAGCGGCCCTCCAAGTCACTCACCATCCTGACTTGGAAATATATCACCGTTCCTCCACTGTCGCTGGGTCAATATCCTAGAACTCCCTCTCTAACAGCACTGTGGGTGTACCTACACCACATGGACTGCAGCGGTTCAAGAAGGCAGCTCACCACCACCTTCTCAAGGGCAACTAGGGATGGGTAATAAATGCTGGCCCAGCCAGCGAAGCCCACATCCTGTAAATGAATATAAAAAAAATAAGGTGATCAAAGAAGATGTGTTCCTATTGGTTGATGGTACAAGGGCTGGAGACACAAATTTAGGCCTGAATTTTACCTTTGGCGGGCATGCGCAATGGGCGGGCCCAGGTTCGGCCAGGAAACCGATGCCAACCGTATTCGGCACCTGACCACGATTTCACACTGGCTGGCCAATTAACGGCCAGCCAGAGTGAAACTCGTGCTGAAAATCTCAGCGCTGCTGGGGTGGGGGCGGGAAGAGGGTGGGCGATGACATTTCCATGCGCGCAGGTGAGCGCTGCGAGAGAGCTCCCTGTAGGCAGACAACTGCCTCAGGGAGCTGCAGACCTGAAAATGATTCAATAAAGGTGTAAAAAACAGCAAAAGAAATGACGATGCATCACAATCCAGCACCTAAAAATATACCTCATAAAAATGCTGTCCACAGATATTAATTTTTATGTTATTCCATAACGGAGATTTCATCCCAACTTTGGGATGAGTTTTCATTGAAAATGTAAAGGCCTCCTGGCCGATTCGCCCGTCCGCCAGCCGTAAGGTTGGATGGGCCGCAGAAAATCGTGGAGAGTTGTGCCATTAATGGGCTTAATTGCCCTCCTAATTGTCGGCCAGCGGGCTGCTGACTTTTGCATGTGCGAAATTCCGCGTGAGTGCTTGATGATGTTGAGTTGGGCGCGCGCCTGCCCAAGGGGCGTAAAATTCTGCCCGCAAGGTTTGGGGAAAGAGGTACAGCAAGGATGTGAGGAAGCACTTTTTATGCAGCAAGTTGTAATCACAGAATCACAGAATCACACAGTGCAGAAGAGGCCCTTCGGCCCATCGAGTCTGCACTGACACGTGAGAAACACCTGACCTACCTACCTAATCCCATTTACAGCACTTGGCCCATAGCCTTGAATGTTATGACGTGCCAAGTGCTCATCCAGGTACTTTTTAAAGGATGTGAGGCAACCTTCCTCCACCACCCTCCCAGGCAGCGCATTCCAGACCGTCACTACCCTCTGAGTGTAAACGGTTTTCCTCACATCCCCCCTAAACCTCCTGCCCTTCACCTTGAACTTATGTCCCCTTCTGACTGACCCTTCAACTAAGGGGAACAGCTACTCCCTATCCACCCTGTCCATGCCCCTCATAATCTTGTACACCTCGATCAGGTCGCCCCTCAGTCTTCTCTGCTCCAACAAAAACAACCCAAGTCTATCCAACCTCTCTTCATAACTTAAATGTTTCATCCCAGGCAACATCCTGGTGAATCTCCTCTGCACCCCCTCCAGTAATGATCTGGAACTTGCAGTGAAATACCGCGTGAGTGCGTGATGATGTTGAGTTGGGCGCACGCCTGCCCGGCATTTGGAGGATTGCTGGAGGCCAGAAATCTGCTGAATTCTAGTCAGATGATGAGCCTCTGGACTCAGTCATACTTCAGTTGTTGGAGCTGCAAAGGCAAGCACTAGAATACCATGAAGTCGACTGCACACCTCACATTGTATGACATGATCGAGGAGTCCGTCCGCCTTCAGTCTGAGGTGATAGCGGCGGCATGCCAATGTACCAAGGGCAGCACTGGTAGGATAGCAGCCACCACGGAGACCTTGAGTCAGGATATTGGTTCTGCACTGCTGTGCAGGCTGAACTCTATGGCTATAGTTGGCCTCCAACAGTGTCAGCGTGAGAGGGGTGTGGGGCAGTTCAATCTCAGTCCAGCTTACCCTTCTCCTCAAGGAGTCAGCCGGGGGCCCTCGGGCACCCATAGTGCGGAGGATCACCCCGGGGCCATCCATCCAGGTGACTCCAGGAGTGTCCGGCCCATTCAAATCCCCTCGCACAGGCCGGGGTTAGGGGTGGAGGGAGGGAAGGTGAGGGAAGTGACCACGCACTTGGAAAAGCTTGTCAAAAGTGAGCATTCTTCTGCAGCTGAGACCGTTCAGCAGCAGCTCCATTCATATGTTTGGAGTCGGGCCTCTGAAGCTTTTCTGCCTATTCAAGCAACACAAAAGCATCAGTGTACCACCAAATGCTCCAGAACTTTTCACCCCTCGGGCGCAGACTGCAAATTAAGGTGCATTTTAGGGACCTGCAGAACAATTGGCTGACTGGACAAGTTGTAGGATCCTCTTGCGAAAAGTGGCCCTGGCGCAGTCACTGGAGGAGACGTTCACAGCCCCTTGCAATGTCTTTATCAAGGTTTGGACCACTATCCATTATGGTTCAAGCTAACTGCGCAGCCTTGCAGTGTGGATTAGGAGAATGCCTGCAGCTAAGCTGAGAGCACAGCATGCAGTCCAGCAGCTGAAGCCGCCGCCAATCGGTAAGTGGCGGAGGTAGGTGGGGATTCGGACAGCCAATGAGCACACTACACACTGGCCATCCAAGTGGTGGACAGCACTCACTTCATTTGTAAAGGAGCCTTCAGACTTAACCAACAGAGGTTCTTAGGACCCACGTGTCTTTTGCTTTGATTCTGTAGGAGGAGAACATTAGGATCATGGAGACTGATGATTTAGCGGTTTGGCTTATGGCTTACAGGGAGCAGAAAATAAGAAGAAAAGAGCCTTTATTGACAAAGGAAAGAGCCCTCCCTCAAGATAAAGGGGTGACAGGGCTTGCTGCACACGCAGCTGAAGATCCACAGAGAGCTGTCGCTTGTAGGCCTCGCTAGACCCAGGGTCTATAGATGGCACCTGTCATTCCTGCTGATGACTGAGAACCAGTGTCGCGAAAGACTGCACATGTCTGGGGAGCTGGTTTGTCACATCTGCCACCTGCTGCAGGATTTGGGGCCACAGGAACATCGGGGGCATCCACTGCAAGTGGCCATGAAAGTCACCGTAGCACTCAATTTTTACGCCATTGGCTCCTTCAGGGGATTCACAGGTGACTTCTGTGGGATATCACAAGCCTCCACACACATGTGTATCCAGGAGGTCACAGACACCATCTCTGCAAAGGCACAGAATTTTGTGCATTTTGCCCAGGATCAGGAATGGCAGGTAGCAAGAGCTGGGATTTGCACAGGTTTTTGGTTTCCCACAGGTGCAGGGTGCCATCAACTGTACTCATGTGGCGCTCAGATCTCCATGGCAACGAACTGTCAATTATGTCAACTACAAGGGCTTCCACTCACTGAATGTTCAGCTGGTGTGCAACCACTACAAATGCATCCTGCAGGTTTGTGCATGATGCCCTGGGAGCGTCTATGACTTCTACATCCTTAGCAGGACTCAGATCCCTGACATCTTCCAGTGTGCACAGAGGTTGCAGAGTTGGCTCCTCAGGGACAAAGGCTACCCACATAGGACACGGCTGATGACGCCTGTGCGGGGGCATCAGACTGCAGCAGAGCAATGGTATAACAAGGCTCATGCCACGACCCAGACTTTGATGGAGCAAATGGTAGGCAGCTTGAAAATGGTGTGCCTCGACAAGTCTGGTGAAGCACTGCAATGCAGCCCCCAGAGGGTGTTACGCATCATCATAACTTGCTGTGTGCTACATAACCTGGCGCTGCATTGGGGGGAAGGGCTTGGCTGAGGAAGAGATGGAAGAGCTACACGGCTTCTCTGATGAGGAGACTGTCGAAGGGGATGACAACGATGAGGGCCTTGAATGCGAGGATGTTGGCGATGAGGCCATCACACTGGCCAGACGAGGCAGGCGAACTCGGGCGGCCCTCATAGCCAGAAGACTAGTGGATGATGATGACGAGATGCAGTGAAGACAGTCCTGACATCCTCACCTTGCGGCTGTGAACATTTGACTCCTGTGTGGTTGACGGCAGCGCACATACCCTCAGTGCTCAGGATCATGTCATGGAGACGCAGCAGAGGCCATAATAAGCACTCAATTCCAGGAGGAAGATGGCGACATGCAGTGAGGATAGCCCATAGATCTTCACATTGCTTCTGTGAATGTCCGACTCCTGTCTAGCTGAGGGCAGCTCGCTTGCACTCTGTGATCACAGTCAACTCATGGAGATGCAGCCGCGAAATTTTGAATGCACCTGATCCTTTGTCTGCCTTCAACACCTGACCCCTTCAGGAGCACAGCGTCACTAGTCACAGATGCTGAAGAGATGGAGGGCCAGTCCCATCTCAAAGGTACTGAGAGCACACAGAGAGAATGTGACGCCTGCCCACAACATTCTGGCAGCAATGACAAGCACCATCGAGGTGCAAGCATCACTGATGTGTCCAGTGAATGTGAACTGGACCATCTCTTCGGTCTGAAGGTTACACACTGCACAGGGGAGAGGCCCTGGACTGAGACACCTGCCTTTATCTTGTGCAGAAAGGTTTCACATCTGAGCGACACGAACTCTGCCCATCAGAACAAGGAGCCATAGGCAAGGACACATTCTTGGGAGTTTATTTACAATGGTGAACATTATGTACCTGTGCCCAGGCTGTGCAACTACATCTTCTTAACCTTCCTAACCCTGCCTGGGTTAACCCAGTCTTGGCAGGACCAGGGTGATTGAGAACAGAGCCGGGAGGATAGAGAGCGGAGACAGGAGGATAAAAGAACACTAGAAAAAATGAGGGTGGAATTGTCCCAAATTTGCAGGAACTGCAGTGGCGGCCGGGAAAAAGAACGTTTTCCCGTCGGCTGCATTGGTGCTTTTTCATGCTGTAACATCCTAATCCCACCTCATTAATCATGTGCACTTGTGAAACACACCGTTTTGATGGCGGGCGGGCTCACGTTTGTCCGCCATGCCATCGCCATCGCCTCGCCACTTCCTCACACTGGGCACCATATTTAAAGTGCAAACGCGCGTACACTTCTCAGTCCCAGGACTGCTGTAAAGAAGACATAGCCCCAAAGGCAAGAAGACTGCAGCACCCCCCTCCCCCGTTTAATGATGCGTCCCTCAAGCGCCTGTTGGGTCCCATGGAGGCCCGCCATGATGTCCTCCAACCCTGCTCTGGGCCAGCAAGTAAAGTCACCAATCCAGCATGGGAGGCAGTGCCAGCAGTGGCCAGCGCCAATGCCCTACAAAAGAGGACAGTCACTCAGTGGGGGGAGGCAGTGCCATAGTGGTATTTTCACTAGACTAATGTTCTAGAGACCCAGTAATGCTCTGGGGACCTGGGTCCAAATCCCACCATGGCAGATTGTGAAATTTAAATTCAATAAAAATCTGGAATTAAAAGTCTGTTGATGACACAAAACCATTACTGACTGTCATAACAACCCATCTGGTTCATGAATTCCCTTTAAGTAACAAACCATTGTAATGGTAATGTCACTGGACTAGTAATCCAAAGGCCCAGGTGAATGAAGTGGCAGCTGGCAGAATTTGAATTCAATTGAAAGCTAGCCATGCCAATCATCACTGAGTGTTATAAAAACCCATCTGGTTCACTAATGCCCTTTGGGTCCATCCTTACCTACTGGGGATGCAATGGCATAGTGGTATTGTCACTGGGCAAGTAATCCAGAGAGCCAGGGTAATGCTCTGGGACCTGGGCTCAAATCCCACCATGGCTGATGGTGGAATTTGAATTCAATAAAAACCTGGAATTAAAAGTCTAATGATGACCATGGAGCCATTGTCAATTGTTATAGAAACCCATCTGGTTCACTAATACCCCTTTTGGGACATGCTGGGTGGCGGAGGAGTGGGTAGGATGATTCCGCAGGAATTGGCGCATCGCACGTCAGTGGAAATCCAGATCGTGGCCAATGCCATCCAAGACCTTAGGACGGTCGTGCTCGGCCCCGATGTCATACTGGGACTCAAAGTGGCACACGTTCGCGGTGGTCTTCCACATTGGCCCGAAGCCCCAAGCCCTCCCTCGGGGCCCGGTGGCCCACAAGCTGAAATCGCCTTGTGGAAATGTCCTCCGTACCTCTAGCACAGCGTGGAGGGGTTTCCTGTATGTACTATCTGTATGTATCATACCCTTCACTTCCTTGCCCTCACCTGCTGCCTGGACGCACCCTGGCATGCCTTGCTGCCATCCGGCAGCAGAGGTCCCCAGTGGGGTGGGGGCCTCTATGGGGGGGGTGTTCTCCCACTTTGCATCGGGGACCTGGGGTGGAGGGTGTTGCATGCAGAGGTCCCATACAACTGCAGGTTGTGTCAGCTCATGGACTCACAAGATACCTGCATCTTTTGCGGCCTTGTGGAGTCCTGGATCATGGTGTTGTGGGCTGCATTCCATTTTAAGTTAGTTAAGAAACTTTTTACTGTTGTTTTGTTTGCACTTCAGTCCCACACTCCTGATCTGCAGGCACCTGGTGCGGAGGGGGGCCGGGAAGGAGGAGGACCTCCTCCTGAACCTGCTCCTGGGCCTGGCCATGTTGGCCATTAACAGGTCCAGGCAGTGGGCGATCGAGCGAGTCATTCAACCCAACTGTCTGCCTCTCTTCAGTGGCTATGCTCACAGCCGGGTGTCCCTGGAGAGGGAGCACACGGTGTCTGCCAGCACTGGCGAGGCCTCCCGTGCTTGATGGGCACCACGGGGACTGGGGTGTTTTACTGACCCTGTTAATCACATATTGGTTTAATGTTTGCAAGTTTCCTTTAAATTTTGTCTTTGTTTTTGCAGTTTCCCTTTAAGGGACTGCTTTTTACTTTGTCCCTGATTTTGCTAATTTGGTTTATTTAGTTGACTCAAAAGAGTTCCACTTCTCAGTGCTTCCATCCCAGGACTGCTGCAAAGGAGACGTGGCCCAGAAAGGCAAGAAGACTGCAGTCCCCCGGTTTAATGATGTGTCACTCAAGCGCCTTTTGGGTCCCATGGAGGCTCGCCATGATGTCCTCTAACCCTGCTCTGGGCCAGCAAGGAAAGTCACCGATCCAGCATGGGAGGCGGTGGCAACAGCGATCATTGCCAACGCCCTGCAAAAGAGGACAGCCACTCAGTGGGGGTAAGTGGTGGCATAGTGGTACTGTCATTGGGCTAGTGTTACATCGACCCAGAGTAATGCCCTGGAAGCCTGGGTTCAAACCCCAACATGGCAGGTGGTGAAATTTGAATTCAATTAAAATCTGGACTGTCAGATCCATTGTTGTAAAAACCCATCTTCTCCACTAATGTCCTTTAGGGAAGGAAATCTACCATTCTTACCTAGTCTGGCCTACATGTGACTCTTAAAGGGCAATCAGAGATAGGCAATAATGACACCCACACCCCATGAACAAATAATAAAAAAAGGATGAATGGCCTCATCCATTACACCAGGGTAAGTCACTCTTCTCATCAGTCTCAACTCAAACACTCACAAACCCACACATATTCCTCAGACTCATTCCCTCTTGAGTTCATGTCCTCATCCTGTCCATGACTCTGCTCACCACACAGTGCCATTCCATGCAGTGCCATATGTCCTGCTCACATCTCTCCACCTGTTTAAATGCAGGAGAGGTCTCAGACCTGGGGTGGGAGCAGTGGAATGGCGCACATCAAGCCCCTCACTCACTTTGAGGAGCTTGTCACTGCACTAACTGGTGAGGATGTGGACTGCACACATGAGGATGCTGCACTACTTCATCCCTTTCTCAACATGATTGTGAGTGCTCTCTCCTGCTTTTGGCTGTGCTTTGATGCACTAATTATCTCTACTTTTGTTCACAGGGAGCTCTGCCAAGCAACTGACACCCTCAGCGAGCCAGTCCCTCAGCTCCACCCAGGTCCTCATCTCCAACCAAGAGGACACCTCCTCCATTCAAGAGCTGGAAATAAGCAGCCTGGAAGACCTGTAATACACTCACCCACACCCTCCACCAGCGCAGAGACTCACGCCTTGTTGGCACCAAGATCTAGAGCAGGTTCGGGTTCATAATCCACACGTCACTGCATGGACACATATCCGCAGCAAGAGGAGGCAAGTTTAACCAAGCTTCCCGGAACTCAGAGGACTGCTGGGAAAGAGGAGTGGCAGTTGGACACTCCTGGGACATCCATTCAGGAATCTCAGATGTTGCCCATTCCCTCTGAGCCCCCTTTGCCTGTGACCCCCTCAACCTCATCTTCCATCACCGCACAGGGAGCAGGTGGCCCACAGGAGAACAGCCAAAGCAAGCCTGGGCCCCCAAGGTCTTGGCTCTCCAGAGGACTAATGCCAAAGTCATCAGAGGCAACAGGGCCAACCACTGCTCAGGCTGCCTCCACCCCTGCTGCGGATGTCAGGGCAGCACCTAGAAGAAGTGGTAAGCCTTGAAAAGTTAAGAAATTCTGATCACAAGCTGTTGCACAGGTGAACACATTTTGTCACTTTATAATCTGAAAATATATTTACTTTCAATGAATAATGTGTAATGTTGTCTTTCAGCTTCATTGACAGGCTTTGTGAGTCCTCCCATTGCATCCCCCACCCCCTGCCTCCCCAACTAACAGTTCAGCTGCAAGCAGCTGGCCCACGAGTGATTCTGTGGGGAGGAGTGTGTGTGTGGCAGGGCCTTTCGGAACCTTGTGCATGCACTCTCCCTCACACATGGATCCCTCCTGTATCGCACTCAGCTCACTGTCCTGAGCATTTCCAACGCTGCCTGCTGGGGTTCACTTTCAGTTGACCATCTGAGCTGACCTGCATCTCCACCCACCCAGTGATCACATCCCCATGCAGCACCTGATCTCGCCCACCACGAGTCTCATTGCAATTTCAATTTAACAAGCATGGTAGTGGTATAAGTTTTTTTTGAGATCCCCCGTCCTTTCCTCTCCCCCAGTCACCCATATCCTTTCCCCCATCACTGTCGATCCTCCGGCATCAGCTTCTACCTCCCCACTGTCGCCAACCAGCCACAGCCCTTTCTTTCAGGGATGACCATGTGAACGTGTATGTCCCCTACCTTCCCAAAAATCCCAACCCCATCCACAGTAACCTCCCCGACTTCCTCGTTCACATCCCCAGGGTTCGTGTCTGCCTCTGAGTCCACACCAACCACTCTCACCATCCCTTCTACCACTACTGTTGCACCCTTAGCCTCCCACTCTACCGCCTCACTCTGCCCTTGGTCATTCTTACCACTCCCTCCTACCACATCCACCCTCAGTTCATCAGTCATCGACTCCACAGATCATTCTCTTGCACGTTCACCTGGACCTCCCCACTGACTCCTTCCTCCACCCTTACTCTTACCCCACTCTGGACTCCTTCCTCCACCCTAACTTCTTCCTCCACCCTTACTCTTACCCCACTCTGGACTCCTTCCTCCAGCCTTATTCCTTCCTCTAGCCTTACTTCTTCCTTCAGCCTTACACCTTCCCTCTTCCCGACTCCTTCGTCCAGCATTACTTCTTCCTCCACCTTACTCCTTCCCCTCTCCAGACTCTTTCCCCCCTCTGAACTCCTTCCCTTAGTCCTTCCTCCCCCTTATGCCTACATTCCCAGTTGCCATATGCTCCCCATTACCCCCTCCTCTCCCGTAATCCTACTCCCCTCCCAACCTCACTCCCCTAACGCCTTTGTTCCCACCCCCTCCCCCACCCTGACCCCAGTGACACCTTCATTCCCCCCTCCCAACCTCACACCCACCCTACACACATTCCTCTCCCAGTCAAACCTAGACCTTCCTCTCCCATCCCCAGTACAATCTTCCTCTCCCGAACACAGCTGGACCTTTCTCTCTACCCCCTCAATGATCAACCATTGGACACCATGGCCAAGACACTGAGGAGACCCTCAACAGTGACTTCCCACCTTCCGTGAGCTGCTTTGTGGCGGAGCCATGTCCATGAGAACCCACCCAGCATGCGATCGATGTTCCTCCAGGGTCCCATTGCTATCCAGCTCCAGCATCTTCTGCTCCTTGAATGTCCGCGATGTGAGCAAGGCCCTGATGCTAAGTCCTGACTTCTACACATTACACTTGTGAAGACGTGTTATGCACTGGCGCGTTTTCCCGCCGATGTGCTCAGATGATCCAGCGTGGGGGGATGATTCCAGCAAGCTGGACCTATAATGATGTGCAGATGTATTAAAATGAAGTTCCCGACATCCGATGGTGGAAAATGCGGCCCACCATTGGTGGGCAGTGCGGACGATCGCAAGCTGGTTTCACGACATAGTGAAAGCAATTTTTGGCCTTCGCACCATATTATTCACTCACGGTGCCAATCACACCCGACGCCAACAGGCACAGAAAATTCCGCCTTGAGACTGAGAGTGAAGCCTGGAGGATAAAAGAGTCAGTTGTTGCTGTTGCTGCTGTTCCTGGTGTGAATGTCACTGGATCAACCAGATTTAGAGAAAATCAAGTATGATGCCATCGGGGACTAAGTGGTTGGTAGGTATATTACTTGATTTACTTGTTTTGCTTATTTGTCTTTTAATACTGGTACAATTTATTGGTAACTTCAAGGTTGTCTTCATAACAAGATTAATTTAGATTAAGTAGTGTTTAAAGAATACAAGGTAGAGTAAGATCCCTAGTACATACTTAATATTCTTTAAACTGAAGGAAATAAAATGTACGGGAGTAATTTAAGGGTAAGTCATGGCAGGGCAGCCTGGCTCCTCCTGTGTGATGTGGAAACTCAGGGACACTCCCAGTGTCCAGGGTGATCAGGTGTGCAGGAAGTGTCTCCAGCTGCAGCTTCTCAAAATCCGCGTTTCGGAGGCGGAGCTGTGGCTGAAGTCACTGTGGAGCAGCCGCAAGGCTGAGTTCTTTGTGGATAGCATGTGCAGTGAGGTGGTCACACCGCAGGTAAAGAGTGCACAGGCAGAAAGGGAATGGGTGACTGCCGGACAGAGTAAAAGCACTAGGCGGGTACTGCAGGAGTCTCCTGGGTCCATCTCCCTCGCTAACAGGTTTTCCGTTTTGGATAATGCTCGGGGAGATGGTTTCTCAGGGGAATGCAGCAAGAGCCACAAGTGGTTCAACTGCACAGAGGGGGAGAAAAAAGTGGGAGAGCAATACTCATAGGAGATTCTACTATAAGGGGAAAAGATAGATGTTTCTGCGGACGCAGATGTGACACCAGGGTGGTGTGTTGCCTCCCTGGTGCCAGGGTCAAGGATGTCACTGAGCAGCTGCAGGACATTCTGAAGGGGGAGGATGAACAGCCAGAGGTCGTGGTCCAGATGAGGTCCTGAAAGCAGAATATGGGTAGCTAGGAAATAAATTAAAAGCAGGACCTCAAAGATAGTAATCTCAGGATTACTCCCAGTGCTAGCGAGATCAGGAATAGGAGAATAGACCAGATGAATGCGTGGCTGGAGAGATGGTGTAGGAGGGAGGAATTTAGATTCCTGAAGCATTGGGACCAATTCTGGGGAAGATGGGATCTGTACAAGCTGGGTGGGTCTCACCCCAGCAGGACCGGAGCGGAGCAGAGCTGCGGGAGACAGTCGGGAGCTGAGGAGCGCCTATAAACGCAGACTGGGGATGCGAGAGAGGCCTACCTTGCTGAGAGTTGAAGCAGAGCAGACCTGCGGGAGACAGTGGGGAGCTGAGGAGCACCTATAAACACAGACTGGGGATACGAGAGAGGCCTACCTTGCTGAGAGTTGAAGCAGAGCGGACCTGCGGGAGACAGTGGGGAGCTGAGGAGCGCACTGTTTCAGCTGCTGTGAGGTTGCAGGATTGGGGGTGGTGGAAAGAAGCAACTGTGATGTCACAGGAAGCTAGTAAGTTGATTGGCCAGTAAGTGCTCAATCTAAGGGACAGTGTGTGAGAAACCACCTTAGGACTGGCGAGTTAAGGTAGATCTATAAATAAAAAGAAGCAAAACTTTAAACTAATAAAGTAAAATTTGAAAACTTTCAAATTAAAATAAAACAACAAAGATTTTAAAAAAGCAATAAAAATAAAGTTATTCAAACAAACACCTAAAACACAGACCTTGTAGTTAAGAAGCATATAACCTTTAGTTGTCAGTTGTACTAGCATTCAATAAACACAGTAAATTGTAGCATACATAGGAAGAAAGTAATTAAAGTAAATTAACTAAATAACATAAGTTAAAATGACAGGACAAGTGTTATGTTGCAGCTGTGAGATGTGGGGGCTTTTGGATGCCAAGGCGATCCTTGACAAGCTAATCTGCAGGAAGTGTAAGCAGCTTGAGGAATTCCGGATCAGGATTATTAATCTGGAAGCCAAAATGCAGACACGGCGCAACATAAGGGAGGGAGAGAAATACCTGGATACTTTGTTCCAGGAGACAGTCACATGGCTTAGCAGGTCAGCAGTGAGGGACAGGAGGATGTGACTGTCACTGAGGCAGGAAATGGGACCAAGCAGACAGTAGTGGAGGAGCCTCAGGCTTTGCAATTGTCAAACAGGTTTGAGGTACTCACAATGTATGTGGATGAAAGTGAAGTCTGCAAGGTGGATGAGCTGGCTGGCCATGGCACTGTAGTACAGGAAGCCGTTCAGGCGGGGGGAGCAAAAAGGAATGTAGTGGTAGTAGGGGATAGTATAGTGAGGGGGATTGACACTGTTCTCTGCAGCAAAGAGCAAGAGTCCAGACGGCTATGTTGCCTGCCCAGTGCCAGGGTTCGGGATAACTGCTCAGGGCTGGAGAGGAACTTGTAGTGGGAAGGGGAGGATCTAGTTGTCATGCCCATGTAGGTGCCAATGACATGGGGAGAACTAGGAAAGAGGTTCTGCAAAGTCAATATGAGGAGCTAGGAACCAAAAAAGAAGCAGAACCTCAAAGGTAATAATCTCTGGGTTATTACCTGAGCCACATTCAAATTGGCATAGGGCAAATAAGATTAGAGAGACATATGCATGGTTCAAAGACTGGTGTGGGAGAAGTGGGCTACAGTTTGTGGGGCACTAGCATCAGTACTGGGGAAAG
The DNA here is from genome assembly GCF_964194155.1 of Cetorhinus maximus. NCBI lineage: Eukaryota > Metazoa > Chordata > Chondrichthyes > Lamniformes > Cetorhinidae > Cetorhinus > Cetorhinus maximus. The sequence continues at coordinate 34,363,491 of NC_135881.1, forward strand.
TGGGGGCTGTACCATTGGGATTGTTTACACCTGAACCGTGCTGGGACGAGTCTCCTCGAAAATTGCATAACTATGGAAGTAGAGATGGCTTTAAACTAAACAAAAGGGGTGAGGGATCAAGCTTGGGTAGAGGTAGCAATTCAAGGTGTAGAGTCAAGACAGGAGAGCAAAACAGTAATATGAGAAATGAGGGTCAGAGAATGGCAAGAAGGAACAGAGAGAAAAAACCTTTACATCAACAGTCAAGATTAGCTGTTACAAAGGTAACAAAAAGACAAAACTGAAGGCTCTCTGTCTGAGAATGCACGTGGTATTCATAACAAAGTAAATGAGTTGATGGCCCACATTGAAGTAAATAAATATGATCTGATAGCAATTACAGAGACATGGGTGCAGGGCGACAAAGATTGGGTCCTTAATATTAAGGGGTACATGAAATTCAAGAAGAATAAGAAGCTAGGTAAAGGTGGAGGGGTAGCACTGTTAATCAAAGAGGGCATTGGTGCAAATTACCTTGGTTCAGGAGATCAGGCTGTAGAATCGGTTTGGGTGAAGATGAGGAATAGTAGGGGAAAAAAGTCATTGGTGGGAGTGATCTACAGGCCCCCTAACAGTAGCCACAGTGTTGGAGAAAGTATTCATGAGAAAATATTGTGTGCTTGTGATAAAGGGACGGCAATTATCATGGGTGATTTTAATCTGCACCAATACTGGAAAAATCAGATTAACAGTAGTAGCCTGGATGAGGAGTTGTTAGAATACTTTTGAGATAGTTTCTTAGCGCAGCATTTTCTGAAACTAACCAGGGGGCAGGTTATGTTAGGCTTAGTATTGTGTAATGTGACAGGATTGATTAATTACCTCAGAGTAAAGGCACCACTAGGTAGCAGTGACCACAATATGATTGAATTTTACATCCAGTTTGAAAGGGAGAAGAGTGGGTCTGAGACTAGTATCTTAAACTTAAATAAGGCTAACTATGTGAGGATGAAAGCTTAGCTAGCTGAAGTTAACTGGAAAACTAGGCTAGAGGATAGATCAATAGAGAAGCGGTGGCAGACATTTAAGGGGATATTTCAGAGTATTCAGAATAAGTACATTTCTACTATAAAGAAAAATTCTGAAGAGAGGACCCACCATCCGTGATTATCTAAAAAAGTTAAGGAAAGCATCAAACTTAAGGAAAAAGTATACAACTCCGCAAAGATGAGTGACAGGACAGATGATTGGACAGAAGGCTAATCAGGATAAAGAAATTAGAGTATGAGAGGAAGCTAGCTATAAACGTAAAAACAGATAGCAAGAGTTTCAACACATATTTAAAAAGGAAAAGAGTAAGCAAAGTGAGTGTTGGTCCTCTAGTGGGTTACAGTGGGGAGTTAATAGTAGATAATAAGGGAATAGTGGAAGAAATGAACACATATTTTGCTTCTGTGTTCACTAAAGAGGATATAAAAAACACCATTAATAGCTGCAAATCAGGGGGTGAACAGGAGAAAGGAACTTGGTGAAATTGAAATCACTAGGGTAATGGTGCTGAACAAATTGATGGAGCTGCGGGCTGGCAAGTCTCCCCGTTCTGATGGACTACATCCTAAGGTATTTTGGCGGCCAATGAGTTAGTCAAAGCGTGGATGTTAAATTTACAAAATTTACTAGACTCTGGAAAGGTTCCATCAGATTGGAAAGTAGCAAACATTACTCCTCTATAGAAGGGAGGGAGGCAGAAAATAGGAAACTATAGGCCAGTTAGCTTGACGTCAGTCATGGGGAAGTTATTAGAATCGATCATGAAGGAAGTTATAGCTGAGCACTTAGAAAAGCTCAAGGCAATCTGGAAGACTCACATGGTTTTGTGAAAGGAAAATCATGTTTAGCCAATTTATTGGAGTTTTTTGAAGAAGTAACATGTGCAGTGGATAAAGGGGAATCTGTAGACGTACTGTACTTGGATTTCCAGAAGGCATTTGATAAGGTGCCACATCAAAGATTATAACGGAAAATAAAAGTAAGGGGTAAAATATTAGCATGGATAGAAGATTGGCTGGCTGGCCGAAAGTAGAGAGCATGCATAAGTGGGCCTTTTTCTGATTGACAGGATGTGACGAATGGAGTCCCATGGGGGTCTGTGCTGGGGCCTCAACTTTTTATGATTTACATCAATGACTTAGATGTGGGTAGTGAAGACATAGTAGGTAAATTTGCAGATGACACAAAGATAGGTAGGAAAGTATGTTGTGACGAGGGCATGAGGGGGTTGCAGATATAGATAGGTTGGGTGATTGGGCAAAAATCTGGCAAATGGGGTTTAATGTGGGAAAACGTGAAGTTGTTCACTTTGGCAGGAAGAACAAAAAAGCAGAGTATTACTTAAATGGAGAACAGCTGCACAATTCTGAGGTGCAGAGGGATCTAAGTGTTCTAGTAAATGAGTCACAAAAAGTTAGTATGCAGGTACAGCAAGTAATTAAGAAGGCTAATGGAATTCTATTCTTTATTACAAGAGGGATTGAACATAAAAGTAAGGACGTTATACTTCAGTTATACCGGACATTGGTGAAACCACACCTCGTATTCTGTGTTCAGTTTTGGTCCCCTTTTTAAGGAAGGATGTAAATGCATTGAAGGCAGTTAAAAGGAGGTTTACTAGATTGATACCTGGAATGAGTGGGTTGTCTTATGAGGAAAGGTTGGACAGACTGGGCTTGTTTCCACTGGAGTTTAGAAGAGTGAGGAGTTATTTGATTGAAGTGTACAAGTTCCTGAATGGCCTTGACAAGTTGGACGTCGAAAGGATGTTTCCTCTTGTGGGTGAGTCCAGAACTAGGGGGCACTGTTTTAAAATTAGGTGGCGCTCTTTTAGGCCAGAGATAAGGAGAAAATTTTTCTCTCACACGGTTGTGTGACTTTGGAACTCTGCCTCAGAATGTGGTGGAGGCGGGGTCACTGGTTATCTTTAAGACAGAGGTAGATAGATTCTTGTTAGGCAAGGGTATCAAAGATTATCAGAGTTAGGTGGGAATGTGGAAATTGAAACATAAGAAGATCAACCATGATCTTATTGAATGGCAGAGCAGGCTCAAGGGGCCAAATAGTCTATTCCTGATCATATTTCTTATGTTCTTATGGTTTTCCATTTTGGATACCGGTGAGAGTGTTGTTTCCTTGGAGGAGTGCAGTCAGAGCCAAATTTGTGGCATCAAAGGCAGCTCTGCTGTACAGGAGATGAGAAAGAAGAGGGGAAGAGCAGTGGTAATAGGGGACTTGCTAGGGGAACAGACAGGTGTTTCTATGGCCATAGACGTAACCCCAGGATGGCACATTGCTTCTCTGGTGCCAAGGTCAAGGATGTCACGAAGCAGCTGCAGGACATTCGTCTGGGGAGGGTGATCAGCCAGATGTTGTGGTCTACATTGGTACCAATAACTTAGGTAGGAAAGAAGATGAGGTTGGGGAGCTAGGAAGGAGGTTGAAAAGCAGCATCTCTAAAGCAGTAATCTCTGGATTACTCCCAGTCCCACGTGCAAGCGAATATAGAAATAGGAGAATTGAGCAAATAAACATGTGGCTGGAAAGCTAGTGTAGGAGGGAGGGCATCAGATTTCTGAGGCATTCGGCCCAATTCTGGGGAAGGTGGAACATGTCCAAGTTAGATGGTCTACACTTGAGCAGGACTGGGACGAATATCCTCGCAGGGAAATTTGTGAGTGCTCTTCAGGGGGGATGTAAACTAGATTGGCAGGGGGAGGGGAACCTAAGGGCAAATTGAGAGCAGGGAATGGGAAATGGAGAATTAGTGAGTGAGTCTGAAAGACAGAAACAGTACAGGTTAAAAAGTATACAGCACGTGAATTTGGCAGTGTTAAAAGGTATCTATGTAAATGCAAGGAGCATAGTAAATAAAGCCAATGAGCTGAGGGTACAGATAGATACATGGCAGCGTGACATCATCTGGTTCACTGATGTCTTTTAGGAAAGGAAATCTGTCGTCCTTACCTGGCCTGGCCTACATGTGACTCCAGACCCACAGCAATGTGGTTGACTGATAAATGCCCTTTGAAATGGCCTATCAAGCCACTCAATTGTAAAAAACCTCTACAAAGTCCCAAAAAAGGAATGAAATCGGACGGACCACCCAGCATTGACCTAGGCAGCTGAAACGATAACAGCAATCACAGCCCTGTCGATTCTGCAAAGTCCTCCTTACAAACAACTGGAGGCTAGTGCCAAAATTGGGAGAACTGTCTCACAGACTAGTCAAGCAACAGCCTGACATAGTCATCCTAACGGAATCATGTCCCAGACTCCACCATCACCATCCCTGGATATGTCCCGTCCCACCGGCAGGACAGACCCAGCAGAGACAACAGCACAGTGGTATACAGTCGGGAGAGAGTTGTCCTGTAGCCCTCAACATCGACTCTGGACCCCATGAAGTCTTGTGGCATCAGATCAAACATGGGCAAGGAAACCTCCTGCTGATGACCACGTACCGCCCTCCCTCAGCTGATGAATCAGTGCCCCTCCATGTTGAACATCACTTGGAGGAAGCACTGAGGGTGGCAAGGGTGCAGAATGTACTCTGGGTGGGGGACTTCAATGTCCATCACCAAGAGTGGCTCAGTAGCACCACTACTGACCGAGCTAGCCAACTCCTAAATGACATAGCTGCTAGACGGGGTCTGCAGCAGGTGGTGAGGGAACCAACAATAGGGAAAACCATGTTTCATCTCATCCTCACCAACCTGCCTGCTGCAGATACATCTGTCCATGACAGTATTGGTAGGAGTGACCACCGCACAGTTATTGTGGAGGCGAAGTCCCGCCTTCTCATTGAGGATACACTCCTTTGTGCTGTGTGGCACTACCACTGTGCTAAGTGGGATAGATTTCGAACAGATCTAGCAATTCAAGACTGGCCATCCATGAGGCGCTGTGGGTCATCAGCAGCAGCAGAATTGTACTCGAACACAATCTGTAACCTCATGGCCTGGCATATCCCCCACTCTACCATTACCATCAAGCCAGGGTATCAACCCTGGTTCAATGAAGAGTACAGGAGGGCATGCCAGGAGCAGCACCAGGCACACCTAAAAATGAGGTGCCAACCTGGTGAAGCTATAACACAGGACTACTTGCATGCCAAACAGCATAAGCAGCAAGTGATAGGCAGAGCTAAAAGATCCCACAGCCAATGGATCAGATTAAAGCTCTGCAGTCCTCCACATCCAGTAGTGAATGGTGCTAGACAATTAAACAACTCACTGGAGGAGGAGGTTCCACAAATATCCCCTTCCTCAATGATAAAGGAGCCCAGCACAGCAGTGCAAAAGATAAGGTTGAAGCACTCGCAACAATCTTCAGCCAGAAGTGCCGAGTAGATGATCCATCCCAGCCTCTTCTGGAGTTCTCCAGCATCACAGATGCCAGTCTTCACCCAATTCGATTCACTCCACGTGATATCAAGAAATGGCTGAAGGCACTGGATACTGCAAAGGCTATGGGCCCTGACAATATTCCAGCAATAGTACTGAAGACTTGTGCTCCAGAACTTGCCACGTCCCTAGTCAAAGACAAAGCAGTCCACTTGATTGGCACCAGATCCACAACTATTCACTCTCTCCACCACTGACGTACAGTGGCAGCAGTGTGTACCATCTACAAGATGCACTGCAGAACTCACAAATGGTGCTGAACATTGTGCAATCATCAGCGAACATCTCCACTTCTGACCTTATGATGGAAGGAAGGTCATTGATGAAGCAGCTGAAGATGATTGGGCCTAGAACTCTACCCTGAGGAACTCTTGCAGTGATGTCCTGGAGCTGAGATGACTGACCTCCAACAATCACAACCATCTTCCTTTGTGCTAGGTATGACTCCAACAAGTGGAGAGTTTTCCCCCTGATTCCCATTGACTCCAGTTTTGCTAGGGCTCCTTGATACCAAACTCGGTCAAATGCGGCCTTGATGTCTAGGGCAGTTACTCTCACCTTGGGACTTCAGCTCTTTTGCCCATGTTTGAACCAAGGCTGTAATGACGTGAGGAGCTGAGTAGCCCTGGTGGAACCCAAACTGGGCATCAGTGAGCAGGTTATTGCTAAGCAAGTGCTGCTTGATAGCACTATTGATGACCCATTCCATTACTTTACTGATATTCGAGAGTAGACTGATAGGGCAGTAATTGGTTAGATTGGATTTGTCCTGCTTTTTGCGTACAGGACATACTTCAGCAATTTTCAACATAGCCTGGTAGATGCCAGGTTTGTAGCTATATTGAAACAGCTTGGCTAGGGGCGCAGGGCACAATCTTCAGTACTATTGTCAGAATATTGTCAGGGCCCGTAGACTTAATGCTATCCAGTACCTTCAGCTGTTTATTGATATCATGGGGAGTGAATTGAATTGGCTGAAGAATGGCATCTGTGATGCTGGGGACCTCTGGAGGAGGCTGAGATGGATCATCCACTCAGCATTTCTGCCTGAAGATTGTAGCAAATGCTTCGGTCTTATCTTTTGCACTAATGTGCTGGACCCCCCATCAATGAGGATGGGGATGTTGACTTATTTAATTGGCCATCACCATTCACGACTGGATGTGGCAGGACTGCAGAACTTAGATCTGATCCATTGGTAGTGGGATCTTTTAGCTCTGCCTATCCTTTGCTGCTTTTGCTGTTTAGCATGCAAGTATTCATGTGTAATCGCTTCACCATGTTGACACCTCATTTTTAGGTATGCCTGGTGCTGCTCCTGGCATGCCCTCCTGCACTCTTCATTGAACCAGGGTTGGTCCCCTGGCTTGATGGTAATGGTAGAGTGGGGATATGCCTGGCCATGAGGTTACAGATTGTATTCAAGTACAATTATGCTGCTGACAGTGCCTCATGGATGCCCAGTATTAAGTTGCTAGACTTGTTCAAAATCTATTCCATTTAGCACAGTGGTGGTGCCACACGATGGAGGGTATCCTCAATGTGAAGACGGGACTTCTTCTCCATGATGGCTGTGCACTGGTGACTCCTACCAATGCTGTCATGGACAGATGCATCTGCGGTAGGCAGGTTGATGAGGATGAGGTCAAGTATGTTTTTCCCTCTTGTTGGTTCCCTCACAAGCTGCCGCAGACCCAGTCTAGCAGCTATGTCATTTACGACTTAGGGGATAGGGACAGGGTCGGCATTAAACAGGAAACAGATACACGTAACAAGGATGCTACAGTAATCATGGGTGACTTTAATCTGCATATAGACTGGGCAAACCAAATTATCAATAATACTGTGGCAAATGAATTCCTGGAGTGCATACGAGATGGTTTTTTAGACCAGCACGTCAAGGAACCAACTAGGGAACAGGCTATCCTAGATTTGATGAGAAGGGGTTAATTCATAATCTTTTTCTGTGGGGCTGTTTTGGAAGACACAGAATTCTTCATTAGGATGGAAGGTGAAGTAGTCCAATCTGAAATGACAGTCCTAAATCTAAACAAAGGAAACTACAAAGGTACGAAGGGTGAGTTGGCTATGATAGATTGGGGAACTTCATTAAAAGGCATGACAGTGGAGAGGCAATGGCTAATATTTAAGGAACAATTGTATGCATTGCAACAGTTATACATTCCTTCCTGACGCATACACACAACAGGAAAAGCTGCCCAACCATAGCTAATAAAGGAAATTATGGAGAGTATTAGATCCAAAGAGGAGTATATAAAGTTGCTAAAGAAAGTAGCAAGCCTGAGGATTGGGAGCAGCTTAGAATTCAGCAAAGGAGGACCAAGAGATTGATTAAGAGGGGAAAAATAGATTATGAGAGTAAACTTGCAAGAAACATAAGAGTGGACTGTATAAGTTTCTGTAGGTATGTAAAAAGAAAAGATTAGTGAAGGCAAATGTAGATCCATTACACTCCAAAATGGGAGAATTTATAATGGAGAGCAAGGAAATGACAGAGCAATTAAACTACTTTAGTTCTGTCTTCATAGAAGAATTCACAAATAAATTCCCAGAAATGCTAGGGAACCAGGCATCTCGTGAGAAGGAGGAAATGAAGGAAATTAGCATTATTAAAAAAATAGTGCTGGAGAAATTAATGGGGCTGAAAGTCGATAAAACCCCAGGGACTGATTATTTACATCCAGGATAACAAAAGGAGGTGGCCATGGAAATAGAGGATGCATTGGTTGTCCATCTTCCAAAATTCTGTAAATCCTGGAGCAGTCCTGGCAGATTGGATGGTGGCAAATGTAACCCCACTATTTAAAAAAGGAGGGATGGAGATGGAGAAAACAGGGGATTACAGAGTGGTTGGCCTAACATCAGAGTCTATTATAAAGGATGTGATAACAGGAAACTTAGAAAATATCAACAGGATTAGACAAAGCCTAAATCAAATGGCTGTCGGGAAGCCGCCCGCAATCGGGCAGGGGGGGGGAGTGTGAGCCGGGTGAGCGTGATCTTTGTGCATGCACGTCCGTGTGCTTTTCATAATCTCCCTGAGGCACAGAGCTGCCTCAGAGGTAATGAAACACGTCCCCTCATGTGACTCTGTTACTCATGAAAAATTAAAGTTTTTATTTGATTTGATTTACTTTTGGGAGTTTCATTCCAGCCGTGGATGAGATTTCCAAAAAAATGCAAAGGCCACATGGCCTTTTCGCCTGCCCACCAATCGCTAGGTTGGACAGGCAGTGAAAAATTTAAGGTTAATTGATTACTTATTGGTCTTAACAGGCCTTTTAATTGTTGGCACGTGCCCGTCGACCAAACCATCGTGTGACTGCGCGTTGACACCGACACGCTCATCAACGCATCCCATTTCACATTCGAGCAGATCGAGCACACACCCGCCCACTGAGCGAAAATTTCTGCCCCAGGCAATTTCCTGCAGAAGAGTCAAGATCCATTTTTCTTTGTTTGACTCAGCTGACATTTGGTGAGGTGGCAATTCCTGTGATGGTCCTATTCATCTTAACCTTGGTCTTGTACGATGGTTCAAGGGGAAACATGGCGGAAGGAACCTTCCCTGTGTAACCACGTTATCTTCTGATGGGACATACATCTGCTATAAAGGTTATCGAGTTTCCAATGATACTTCTGCTCAGGACACATCAGAGTTTCCTGATATTAAAGTTTATTCCCTTTCTTCTGAAGTAAAGCCTTGCCTGGGATGACACTAAGAATAAATTGAAACACACATTAGTTTATGCCAACAGGACCTTACCGATTCAAGATCGAGCTGCGACTGTTGCACCTTATGTACCTATGAGTGTGTCATCTGGATAGGTGTTTGACAATACTTCAGTCCCAATTTATCAACCTGATGTTTATAGAGCAGTTATACCTTTAAACCACCTTTTGCAGATTTTATCTGACTAGCTAATTTTTCCGGAAGTTGTATAAAGCTTTCTGCGTTAATGAACACTTGTTCACTGCATGGGTCTTCTCTACTGTTAACAGATTCAGTTCTTATGCTAGATCGAGGGCGTCCCCTATTATTTGTCATTTATATAAACGACATAGATGACTAAGTGGGGGGTAGGATTAGTAAGTTTATGGATGACACAAAGATTAGCCGGGTGGTTAACAGTGAGGTTGAGTGTCTTGGGCTACAGGAAGATATAGACGGGATGGTCAAATGGGCAGATAAGTGGCAGATGGAATTTAACCCTAAAACGGTGAGGTGATACACTTTGGAAGGAGTAATTTGACAAGGAAGTATTCAATGAACGGCATGACACTAGGAAGTTCTGAGGAACAAAGGGACCTTGGCGTGTGTGTCCATAGATCTCTGAAGGCGGAGGGGCATGTTAGTTGGGTGGTGAAAAAGGCATACAAGACATTTGCCTTTATCAATCAAGGCATAGATCACAAAAGTAGGGAGGTCATGTTGGAGTTGTATAGAACCTTGGTGAGGCCACAGCTGGAGTACTGTGTGCAGTTCTGGTCACCACATTATAGGAAGGATGTGATTGCACTGGAGGGGGTGCAGAGGAGATTCACCAGGATGTTGCCTGGGATGAAACATTTAAATTATGAAGAGAGGTTGGATAGACTTGGGTTGTTTTCATTGGAGCAGAGAAGACTGAGAGGCGACGTGATCGAGGTGTACAAGATTATGAGGGGCATGGACAGAGTGGATAGGGAGCAGCTGTTCCCCTTAGTTGAAGGGTCAATCACAAGGGGACATAAGTTCAAGGTGAGGGGCAGAAGGTTTAGGGGGGATGTGAGGAAAAAATTTTTTTACCCAGAGGGTGGTGATGGTCTGGAATGCACTACCTGGGAAGGTAGTGGAGGCGGGTTGCCTCACATCCTTTAAAAAGTACCTGGGTGAGCACTTGGCACATCATAACATTCAAGGCTATGGGCCAAGTGCTGGTAAATGGGGTTAGATAGGTAGGTCAGGTGTTTCTCACGTGTCGGTGCAGACTCGATGAGCCAAAGGGCTTCTTCTGCACTGTGTGATTCTGTGATTCTTTGATTCATCTAGGTTCAGTTCCAAAATTTCGCACAAAATCTGTCTCTCCCACAGAAAATATTTGACCTTTACTGTGAATACCATGATTCACTTTTTGACTAATCTGGTTCTCCTCTACCTTTCCCTCTAAATTTGGGAACACCAGGCTTAACCTTGTACAAAAGCAGCATTTCATTAGTAATCCAGGCAGTGTTGAATCCATAGTTGCATGAGGAGTCATGCGATAATTGAGAATAAATCATGAAATTTCTGTTTCTAATGTTCCTGCAGGATAATTTCTTCATTCCTGTTTAAAAGTTTGTACTGGTCTTTCTGCTAACCCATTGGATGAGCGATGATATGTTGCTGTTTTGACCTGTTTAATCCCAATTAAGTTTATGAATCTCTGAAATTCGATACTAGTGAAAGCAGTACCATTATCCGAAACAATGACTTCTGGTAGGCCATGTACACTAAAACATTGGTGCAGCTTTTCAGTAGTCGCACACAATGTAGGTGATCTCACTTCATACACACCCATCCACTTAGAATGCGTGTCGATGATCACTAAAAACATGGGTACCTAAAAATTGACATACATAGTCTATATTTAGTCTAACCCAGGGTCGGCCAGGCCACTCCAACAGATGCAGCGGAGCGGCAAAGGGCAAATTCTGTTGTTGCTGAACCATTTTTTCTATAACTGGCCATCAGATATAACGTCGCGCAAGCATCTTCATTTGCGAAATGCCTGGAGCGGGCTGTGAAGCTCTGTCAAAAGTGGTTCTCCTCCTTGTGAAGGGGTGATGACTCTTGCTCCCCACAACAAGATACCATCTTGACAACTTAATTCAGTTTTATGGGCATAGAATGGTTTTAACTTTTCAGAGACTTGTGCATTTGACCATTTGACCATCCTTGCTATACCTATTCTCAGACTCTTTATAAAATTGGATCCTGGTTTGTCTAATTCTTTATCTGCTTTGCACAGACCGGCGAGGAGTCTAGGAATTTCAACACAAGTACAACTTCTTGAGGCACTGGAGCATGGGCAATGCTACCTGGCAAAGGAAGACGACTGAGGGTGTCTGCATTTGCTAGATACACACCTGGACAGTGCATAAAAGTGTATTCATATGCCGACAAAACCAAAGCCCACCTTTGAATTCTAGCGGAGGCTATCGGCGGAATTGCCTTATCTTCACTAAATAAATCCATTAGTGGTTTGTGATCTGACACTATGGTGAAATGGCAACTTTGCAAATATTTATGGAACTTCTTTACTCCAAGTACTATAGATAACCCTTCTTTTTCTAATTCTGAATAACCCTTCTTGGCTACAGAGAGGGTTCTGAAGACCTACCCTACTGGCCTTTCAGAACCATCTTCTATCTTGTGTGGCAATATCGCTCCCATTCCTTAGGGAGATGCATCACAGCTTAATATTAATTCTTTTGATGGGTCATAGTGTACTTGCAGACATGATGAGTAACCTCTTGACTTTTATGGCTAATATGTCTGGAAGTATGCTGGAGGCAGGTTCAATCGAGGCATTCAAGAGGGCATTAGATGATTGTTTGAATAGAAACAACGTGCAGGGGTATGGGGAAAAGGCAGGGCAATGGCACTAGGTCATAATGCTGATTTGGAGAGCTGGTGCAGACACAATGGGCTGAATGGTTTCCTTCAGTGCCATTAAAATTCTGTGATTCTATGATTAAAGCCTCTTCTTGTTGTGCCTTCTAAGACCATCTGTGGTTCCTCGTCAATAATAAGTGTAAAGGGGCTAACACTGTAGACAAATTAGGCAAGAGGCAGCCCATAATAATATCATGCCCAAAAGAGACTTGGGGTAGGATCCCCCCTGCCCCACCCCCCCACCGGGTTGGGGGGGGGTTGTGCGGGGGCGGGCGCAGGCCCGATCAGCACCCCCGATTGGGTCCGCGCTGTCATTTTACATGGGGCAGGCCAATTAAGGCCCACCCAGCGTGACGCGTGCCAGGAAGTGCTGTGCGGGCAGGGGTTCCCTGAGTCGGGAGTCATAAATCTCCCTGAGGCACAGAAGTGCATCAGGGAGATTAGTTTAAAGTTTCTAAAGTTTAATAAAGGAGAAAAAAGTCTTTACGCCATGTCCCCTCATGTGAATCTGTCACATGAGCTGGGACAATTTTTCCAAGCTTTCAAAAATATTCATGAAACCTCATCCCGCCCGTGGATGAGGTTCCATGAGAAATGCAAATGCCGCCTGAGCTCTTCACCTGCCCGCCGACCTTAAGGTTGGACGGGCAGCTTTTGCAATAGGGTTAATTAGTTAACAGGCCGAGCTGAAAATCTAAATGACGTGCGGTGACATCGGGACGCACGCCCGATGTCACCCCGCGTCATTTTACACCTCGGTGAGCGGGCCCCGCCCCTGCTCGCCAAGCCGGAAATTCTCCCCTTGAGTTCAGTGACTCTGGTTGGACAGGGCACTTCCTTGACTGCCCTGACTTTCTCCTCTAGTGGATGCTACTCTTGGGAATCCACTCGATGACCCAAATAAGTGACTTCAGCCGCTTGGAAAGTATGCTTCTCTTTTTTCAATCATGCACCAGCCTCCAAAAATCTCCTTAAAACCTCCTCCAGGTTGGCCAAATGTTCAGCTTCCATTGATCCTGTGATCAGGACATTATCCAGGTACAATACAACTGAGGGAATTCCTTGCAGTAGGCTTTCCATGGTTCTTTGGAAAATCACACAGGCAGATGATACACCAGACAGTAGGCATGCATATTGGTGCAGGCCCTTGTGCATGTTGATGGTTACGTACCCTGTAGATGTGCTGTCCAGCTCTAGCTGTTGGTATGTATGGCTCATGTCCAGTTTGGTGTAGGATTTTCCTCCTGCAAGTTTAGCAAGATCTTCAATCCTTGGGATTGGATATTTGTTTAATTTAGCAGCCTTGTTCACTGTTACATTTGTAGTCTCCGCAAATGCGAATAGTTTGACCTGGTTTCATCACAGGGACCAGGTGCACTGCCTGTTCTGAAAATCGGACAAGTTATATTATTTGTAACCTCACTGAGCAGCACAATTCTGCACCCACCTTCTCCTTTAGGGCATAAGGCACAGGTCTGACCTTAAAGAACTGGAGTGTTGCCTCTGAATCTACGTATACTTTTGTTTGTAGGGCTTTTATCTTTCCCAACTCATCTTGGAATGTGCTGTCATAATTTTTTAACAGCTCAGGAATTCCTCCTGTTCCAAATTGAAAAACTTCTGACCAGCTGAGCTTAATTTCTTTCAATTAATCGAGGCCCAGAAGGCTAGGTCCTTCACCTGTTACAACAATCACTGGCAGCTGGGCTGCCTGTTGCCTGTAGGATACAGGCACAGAGGTGATGCCTTTCACCTTTAGTACCTCTCTGGTGTATGTCTTCAGCTGAGCTGTTCTTTTCACCAGATTCAGTGCCTGGTACCTTCACTTAGGTATTTAAAGATGTGTTCTCCCGCTACTGTGGTCGATGCTCCTGTGTCAACCTCCATGACTAGAGGCTTCCCATTCACTTGAAGGGTGACAGTGATTGGTTCAGTTTTTCTTGCCTTGAGATTGTACAGTGAATAGATATCATTATCAGCAGCTTCTGGTTCATTTATATTGTGCACTTCAATCATCTTGGCCTGCTGCCTGATTGGCTGTCTTGACTTTGCCCTGCATTGTTTTATAACATGCCCTTTTTTGTGACAGTAGTGGCATTCTGCCTCTTTAAATCTGCAGGTTCCCAGTGCATGGTTACCCCCACATCAGTAACAATTTAATTTCTGAATCACTGGTCAGATGCTTCCAGTATTTCTTTTGTTTTTCGAGCAGTAGGGACTGTGTTCCACTTTGCAGTTGTCTCCCTGGTTTCGTGCCACTTCCGGCAGTAGGTTCCTGTCCCAACTGAAGAATGGCACCATGCTGCACACTCTGCAAAGCCTGTGAGTCCTTCTCAGCACTCTCCATTGCCAGCGCTATTTCCATGGTGTGTTTCAGATCAATATTAACTTCTGCAAGTAAGCGGCACTGAATGGCGTCATCGTGTATGCCACAAACCAAACCATCTTGCAACATGTCATTGAGAGTATCTCCGAAGTCGCAGTGCTCAGTCAACTGCTTTAACTTCATGATATACGTTGTGATTAACTCACCCAGGGCCCTTACTCTAGAGTTGAACTTGAATCTTTGCATAATCACTGATGGCATAGGCTGAAAATGTGTCTTCATAAGATCTACTAGCTCGTTAAAAGGTTTGGAATTTGGCGTGTCCAGGGCCATCAGGCTACAGATGAGGTTAAATGTTTAGCTCCCGCAGACACTTAGAAGAATTACTTTCTGCTTCTCCTCCGCTGTTATTTTGTTCGCCACAAGGTGGAAACCTAGGCGCTCTATGTATTGACTCCAGTCTTCCATGGGGGAGTTGTACATGTCAGTTCTGCGAAGAGTGGCATGACTGGTGAGTATATGTTTCTTTCTTCTCTTAAAAAGTGAAATACTCATATTCAAGAGATAAGGTGCAGCATCAGAGCTATTTATCCTTGTCGCCAATTGTAATAAACTTGGTTTACCGCACAGGTTTCTTGTTAGAAACAGTAAACTTTATTTACAGAGCTCCTAATGAAGCTACATGCTTGAACAAGGTTCATCACTAGAAAGTTCCGCCCCTAAGTTCCCCGTGCTTAGGGCTGATTCGTCTGTTCAGTCACATGATCCCCAAAACAGTGTGAAAGGTTTTACTTACAATTATTACACCCTCCAAGCCACACACCATCCTGACTTAGAAATATATCACCATTCCTTCACTGTTGCTGGGTCAAAATCCTGGAACTCCCTTCCTAACAGCACTGTGGGTGTACCTACAACACATGGACTGCAGCAATTCAAGAAGGCAGTTCGCTACCACCTTCTCAAGGGAAATTAGGGATGTGTATTAAATGGTGGCCTAGCCAGCGATGCCCAGGTCCCATTAAAAAAAAATTTTAAATTGTTAAAATGTTTTGGTCAGGAAGACTATGGATGTGTATTCTGGCTTTTTGGAAGAACAATCTTCAGATTATTAAAATAGTTAAAACTGTGGGACTTAATGCTTATTAGCTTGTGCTGAAGCAGATCGGTAGAAATTTCAGACTTTAAAGAAAAGACTGAATGAATCATTTATGGAATTTGCTAGGGAGAAAGAAATGCTTGATCATTGAAGTGAGAACAATCTTTTGAGAATGTGGGAGAGCTGATATAACTGGAGAATTTTGAAACAGTTTCCCAATAGCTATTAGGTTATACCTAGAAGACCATAGGGTTTCTAAAGCACAGTAAGCAGTGGTTCTGGCAGATGGCTATGATATTTCACATAGGCAGCTAGGGGGCAGTAGATCCATTTGTAAACCCACAGGGAAGCTGGAGGAATAGAAAGAGTCTAGATTTAAGGAGAAGGCAGAAGCTGTTCCAGTCAATAAAAAATGATAGCGTAGAGGAATAAAGTGATAGAAAGAAACTCATATGTCTTTATTGCCATATGACAGAGCATCTCAATGCCAATTGTTTGAAGCTGAATGGCAAACCGATGGTAGGATTAGGAATGCTTAAGAAGCCTTCAGAAAAGGCTGTACCAGAAAGGAAATGGATGTTAAAACAGTGGTAATGGTACAAATGAAACATATTACCTCAGAACCTACTAGAAGCAGAAGTGCCCACTTAAGGGCCTCATTCCAAATGCCAGTGGTGGGCAGGGCAGTCGCCATCCAGAAAGCCTGTCATGTTTGCCTGTGGGCTCCCAGCAGAGGCCCCTCATTGTCAGGCACTCAGTGCCCAATGAAGGGACTTGGCAACGAGAAGAGGGGGTTGCGGAAAGCCTCCTCTTTGACCTTGCTGCCAACCCCCCTCAACCCCCACGCCATGACCCCCATCCTGCCATCATTCACCTGTGGCGTTTGGCCCGTCACTAATCCTGGGCTTCTGGTGCATTACAGCGCTGTTTGCAATGGGCAGCTGCCGGCCTCTAATTGGCAGGCAGCTCAGCAGGGTGGGAGCTCCACCCCTTTGATCCTGGAGAAGACACGCCACTGGCCAAATAAGTATCCGATTGGCACTTAATATGGCAGGACTTCCCCAAAGAAAGCAACGTGGGTCTCTCGCCAGCTCTATAAATACCCACTAACGTCTTTAAAAATAAATCCAGATTAACTGTACTCTTTAGCACGGAGAATGCTAATGGGAGGTTTAAGAGAGGCATTGAAAATCCTAAAGGAGATACCGAGATGGGGTTTCCAATGGGTGTTGGGACCCCAGCGTTGACCCCATATCAGGCCCCAAGTCAGCAGTCAATCTGACCCACCCAGTCAGCAGGACAGACAATTATTTTACATTAACATTTTCACCTGTTCCACTTCTGTTCTAAATATTTCCAATCATACCTCAACCCTACAGTGTAATTTAAGGATGAAATTCCAATTTGCAGTTGGGGTGGGTACACGATCTTCTGTAGAACCAGAAAATTCCCTGATATTGTTAACTTACAAATATAAACTGCAGATGCTTTACTTCCTGGTGCTATGTAATAGCAGGAGGTCCTAATTGAAACAAGATAATTGAGAAGTCAACACATTAACACCCAGAAATCCAGCTCTACTGAGCAGATTCTCAGCTGTGGAAAGGAATTACACTCCAGAATAGATTTATACATTTCCTATCACCATTTTGGTTATTGCATTTTGACTGTTAATTATTCTGACAGGAAAAGTATTTCATAATGTCTTACCATAAATTAGTGCTTTGGCTCTGAAAATGTGTACTGAAGTTGTGTGAGGTATATCAAAAGAGTATTAATACATAGCCAGCGTGAAGAAGGAGTTCAAAACTCATTCCTACGTTGACAGACACGGAGAACTCCGCTATTTTGAAAGACTTCCATTGGTTGGCATGTTACGAACATACGAACTAGGAGCAGGAATAGGGAACTTGGCCCTTCGAGCCTGCTCCACCATTCAATAAGATCATGGCTGATCTGATTGTAAATTCCCGCCTACCCCCCGTAACCTTTCACCCCCTTGTTTATCAAGAATCTATATACTTCTGCCTTGAAAACATTCAAAGACTCTGCTTCCACAGTCTTTTGAGGAAGGGAGTTTCAAAGACTCACTACCCTCTGAGGGCAAAAATTTCTTCTCACTTCTGTCTTAAATGGATGACCCCTTCTTTTTAAATAATGACCCCTACTTCTAGATTCTCCCACAAGAGGAAACATCCTTTCCACATCCACCCTGTCAAGACCCCTCAGGATCTTATATGTTTCAATCTAGTCAGCTCTTACTCTTCTAAACTCCAGGGGATACAAGCTTAGCCTGTCCAATCTTTCCTCTTAAGATAGCTTGCCCATTCCTGGCATTAATTTAGTAAACCGTCTCTGAACTGCTTCTAATGCATTTGCATCCTTCCTTAAAAAAGGAGACCAGTACTGTACACAGTATTTCAAATGTGGTCTCACCAATATGAGACCAAAGCATGACCTCCCTACTTTTGTATTCAGTTCTCCTTGCAATAAACAATAATATTCTATTAGCTTTCTTAATTACTTGCTGTGCCTGCATACTAGTTTTTTGCGATTCATGCACTGGGACACCCAGGCCTCTTTAAACCTCACAGATTTGCAATTTCTCACCATTTAGATAATATGCTTATTTTTCATACTTCCTGCCAAAAATGGACAATTTCACGTTATCCCACATTATTTTCCATTTGCCAGATCTTTGCCCACTCACTTAATCTATATATGTCCTTTTGTGGCCTCCTTAAGTCCTCTTCACAATTTACTTTCCTATCTATCTTTACATATTTAGCAACCACACCTTTGAGCCCTTCATTCAAGTCATTTATATAAATTGTAAAAATTTGAGGGCCCAGCACTGATCCCTGTGGCACACTAGTTACATCCCGCCAAGCAGAAAAAGACCCATTTATGCCTACTCTCTCTTTCCTGTTATCTAGCCAATCCATGCCAATATGTTATCCCCAACACCATGAGCTTTTATTTTCAACAATAACCTATGACGTGCCCTCTGGAAATCTAAGTACAGTTGTTATGATCCCCAGCTGAGGTTACCCCTGGACAAGACTGATCTCAGGGTGGAACCCAGCTTGATAGATCCTAACTTTTATTTGTTTGTTTAGCTACGTGGAGAGTGGCTACTGAACAAAGTCACCGGAGTCAGCTACTGAACTTTTAACGAAATAATAAAATATTTATTTAACAAGAAAAGATTAACTATATCACAATACCCCTTCAGCCACAACTATACCTTTTACAGATATATACAGAGTTGTAAGGATAATACAAGTTATAAAAGTTATCTTGTACTCCAATGTTTGCAGTAAGTATAGTCCATGTAAACCAAAAGGCATCTTGTGGTCAGACACACCGCACTCTGAAACCATGCGACAGATGCCACCTCAACCAGATGCTATGGATCTCTCCTCAACTACCCCCAGACACTTGTCACACCATGAGCCAACCAGTCCCACCAAAATCTGTCTTTCACAAGAGGGTTTCCAATCTCTACTCTCCAAGAACTTGCTTTGGAATCTTCTCCCAAACTGACGCTTTCTCTCAGACACCTTTCGCAAGGGTTCACCTCCAGAGTTTCAAAATCTCCTTCCGATGTTCCTCTCTCCTGGGTCACCACATGCATTCAAGCTGTCTTCCATGCACTATCTCTTACGGACTCAGCCGTCAACAGTACACCACTGCTTCACATGCCCATAGCAAAGAGTTACAGACCTTCAGTTGTCTTTTTGGACCTTCTGGTCTTTTGCAAGCTGTTCTCGCTTTAAATCTCCTTTCTCCAGCTTTTGGCTTTTTAAATTTGAAGCTTGGTGCCTTTCTTTCTGCCCCTCATTCTTAATGAATAGCCAAAAGAATCTCTTGTGGCTATTCCCCTGCAAAACAGGTATACCGCTTTGGATACTGTTGGGGGGAATGGCCTCTCAGGAGAAAGCAGCAACAGCCAAATTTGTTGCACCATGGTTGGCTCTGCTGCACAGGGGAGGAGTAAAAAGTATGGGAATGCAATAGTTATAGGGGATTCAATTGTATGGGGAATAGATAGGCGTTTCTGTGGCCGCAAACGAGACTCCAGGATGGTATGTTGCCTCCCTGGTGCTAGGGTCAAGGATATCTTAGAGCAGCCAAAGGACATTCTGAAGGGGAAGGGTGAACAGTCGGTGGTCGTGGTACACATTGGTACAAATGACATAGGTAAAAAAAGGGATGAGGTCCTAAAAGCAGAATATAGGGAGTTAGGAAGTAAGTTGAAAAGTAGGACCTCAAAGGTAGTGATCTCAGGATTACTACCAGAGCCACGTGCCAGTCAGAGTAGAAATAGCAGGATATATCTGATGAATACGTGGCTGAAGAGATGGTGTGAAAGGGATGGTTTCAGATTCCTGGGGCATTGGGACCGGTTCTGGGGGAGGTGGAACCAGTACAAACTGGACGGGTTATACCTGGGCAGGACCAGGACTGATGTCCTAGGGGAAACATTTACTAGAGTGGTTGGGGAGGGTTTAAACTAAAATGGCAGGGGGATGGGAACTTATGCAAGGAGTTAAAGGAAGGGGAATCAAAGACAAGAACTAAAGACAGAAAGCGGAATAAGAAAAGTGATAGCCAGAGAAATCAAGTGCAAGAATCAACAGGGCCTCAGTGAAAAATAGTGGGAACGGGACAAGTAATATTAAAAAGGCAAGCCTTAAGGCTTTGTGCCTTAACGCGAGGAGCATTCTGAATAAAGTGGATGAATTAACCACGCAAATAGATGTAAACAGGTATGATATAGTCGGGATTACGGAGACATGTCTGCAGGGTGACCAGGGATGGGAACTGAACATCCAGGGGTATTCAGTATTTAGGAAGGACAGATAAAAAGGAAAAGGTGGTGGAGTTGCACTGCTGGTTAAAGAGAAAATTAACGCAATAGTGAGGAAAGACATTCGCTCCGACGATGTGGAATCTGTATGGGTAGAGCTGAGAAACACTAAGGGCCAAAATACGTTAGTGGGAGTTGTATATAGACCCCCAAACTGTAGTGATGTTGGGAATGGCAATAAACAGGAAATTAGAGACGCATGTAATAAAGGAACATCTATAATTATGGGTGACTTTAATCTGCATATAGATTGGGCAAACCAAATTAGTAACAATACCATAGAGGAGGAATTCCTGGAGTGTATACGAGATGTTTTTCTGGACCAATACATTGAGGAACCAACAAGAGAACAGGCCATCCTTGACTGGGTATTGTGTAATGAGGAAGGAATAATTGGCAATCTAGTTATGCGAGGCCCCTTGGGCATGAGCGACCATAATATGATAGAGTTCTTCATCAAGGAGAGTGATGTAGTTGATTCTGAGACTTGGGTCCTGAATTTTAATAAAGGAAACTACGATGGTATGAGGCGCGAGTTGGCTATGATGGATTGGGAAACGTTACTTAAAGAGATGACGGTGAATAGGCAAAGGCAAACATTCAATGAGTGAATGGGTGAACTGCAACAATTGTTTATTCCCGTCTGGCGCAAAAGTAAAATAGGAAAGGTGGCCAAACCATGGCTTACAAGGGAAATTAGAGATAGTATTAGATGCAAGGAAGAGGCATACAAATTAGCCAGAAAAAAACAACAGACCTGAGGATTGGGAGCAGATTAGAATTCAGCAAAGGAGGACCAAGGGATTGATTAAGAAGGGGAAAATAGAGTACGGGAGTAAGTTTGCAGGGAACATAAAAACTAACTGTAAAAGTTTCTATAGGTATGTGAAGAGAAAAAGATTGATGAAGACAAATGTAGGTCCCTTACAGTCAGAAACAGTGGAATTTATAATGGAGAACAAAGAAATGGCTGACCAACTAAATACATACTTTGGTTCTGTCTTCACAAAGGAGGACACTAACAACATACCAGAAATGTTGGGGAACACAGGGTTTAGTGAGAGGGAAGAACTGAAAGAAATCAGTATTAGTAGGGAAATGGTGTTTGGGAAATTGGTGGGATTGAAGGCCGATAAATCCCCAGGGTCTGATAATCTACATCCCAGAGTACTAAAGGAAGTGGCCCTAGAAATAGTGGATGCACTGGTGGTCATCTTCCGAGATTCTATAGACTCTGGAACAGTTCCTACAGATTGGAGGTTAGCTGATGTAACCCCACTATTTACAAAGGGAGGTAGAGAGAAAACAAGGAATTATAGACCAGTCAGTCTGACATCGGTAGTGGGGAAAATTCTAGAGACCATTATAAAAGTTTTAATAGCTGAGCACGTGGAAAACAGTGGCAGAATAGGACAGATTCAGCATGGATTTATGAAAGGGAAATCATGCTTGACAAATCTACTGGAATTTTTCGAGGATGTAACTAGTAGAGTTGATGAGGGAGATCCAGTGGATGTGGTTTATTTGCACTTTCAGAAGGCTTTCGACAAAGTCCCACATAAGAGATTGGCGTGTAAAATTGAAGCGCATGGGATTGGGGGTAGTGTATTGAGATGGATAGAAAACTGGTTGGCAGACAGGAAACAAAGAGTAGGAGTAAACGGGTCTTTTTCCAAATGGCAGGTAGCGACTAGTGAGGTACCGCATGGATCGGTGCTGGAACCCCAGTTGTTCACAATATATATTAATGATTTAGATGAGGGAACTAAATGTAATATCTCCAAATTTGCAGATGACACAAAGCTGGGTGGGAGGGTGAGCTGTGAGGAGGATACAGAGATGCTTCAGTGTGATTTGGACAAGCTGCGAGTGGGCAAATGCATGGCAGATGCGGTATAATGTGGATAAATGTGAGGTTATCCACTTTGGTAGCAAAAACAGGAAGGCAGATTATTATCTGAATGACTATAAATTGAGAGAGGAGAATGTGCAACAAGACCTGGGTGTCCTTGTACACCAGTCGTTGAAGGTAAGCATGCAGGTGCAGCAGGTGGTAAAGAAGGCAAATGGTATGTTGACCTTCATAGCCAGAGGATTCAAGTACAGGAACAGGGATGTCTTGCTGCAATTGTACAGGGCCTTGGTGAGACCACACCTGGAATATTGTGTGCAGTTTTGGTCTCCTTATCTGAGGAAGGATGTTCTTGCTATAGAGGGAGTGCAGCAAAGGCTTGCCCAACTGATTCCTGGGATCGTGGGACTGGCATATGAGGCGAGGTTGAGTTGGTTAGGATTATATTCACTGGAGTTCAGAAGCATGAGGGGGGATCTCATAGAAACCTATAAAGTTCTAACAGGACTAGACAGGGTAGATGCAGGAAGGATGTTCCCGATGGTGGGGGAGTCCAGAACCAGGGGTCACAGTCTGAGGATATGGGGTAGACCATTTAGGACTGAGATGAGGAAAACTTTCTTCACCTAGAGAGTGGTGAGCTTGTGAAATTTATTACCACAGAAAGGAGTTGAGACCAAAACATTGTATGTTTTCAAGAAGGAGTTAGATATCGCTCTTGGGGCGAAAGGGATTAAAGGGTATGGGGAGAAAGCGGGAGCAGGCTATTGAGTTGGATGATCAGCCATGATCATAATGAATGGCGGAGCAGGCTCAAAGGGCTGAATGGCCTATGCCTGCTCTTAGTTTCTATGTTTCTATGTTAACTTTCCTTAACAGGACCTTTCCCAGGTTCTTATCCTTCCTTTGACTAGAAGATCTTCTTGGGACTTTCTCCTGCTCCACTCCCCTGGAATTTGGGTTTTGTTCTTTAGCATGGAACTGGCTATCTGTCCCCTTTGCTCCAGTCTGTACTAGCAGCTACTTTCAAAACCAACTGAGCTTAAACAGCTTACAAATCAAGCAGCTGTTTCTAGTTTCTTCTGTGTGTGTCTGTGGGAGGGACCTGCCTCTCTGGACGCCTGTTGCTAGGTGACAGCCCAGGTTTTTTTTTATTCTTATTTGCTATAATTAGCTTAGAGTAATGAAACACTCATTAGAAATGCAAGCACCTTTTAAAGTCAAACTAAAACTCAATTTGACCTTTTCTTAACACACAGATACAGAAATACAAATGAAACTTAAACATTAAAGCTAAAACTCATTCTTAATGCCCACAAATACAAATATAATTTACTTAAACTATCTTTATTTCCTAACACAGTACACCCGCTGGTTCCCCATTATCCACAGCACATGAGACTCCTTCAACGAATTTCAATAGATTGGCTAAACATGATTTCCCTTTCACAAAACCATTTTGACTCTACCTAATTGCCTTAAATTATTCTAAGTGCCCTGCTATAACATCTTTAATAATAGCTTCTAATATTTTCCTTATGACAGATAACTGGCCTGTAGTTTCCTGCTTTCTGTCTCCCTCTTTTTTTGAATATAGGAGTTACATTTGCTATTTTCCAATCTATTGGGACCTCCCCTGAATCCAAGGAATTTTGGAAAATTAAAACCAACGCATCAACTATCTCACTCACCACTACTTTTAAGACCCTAGGATGAAGTCCATCATGAACTGGAGATTTGTCATCCCACAGATCCAACAGTTTGCTAAGTACCATTTCCCTGGTGATTGTAATTTTCCTGAGTTCCTCCCTCCCTTCCAGTTCCTGATTTACAGCTATTTCTGGGATGTTGCTTGTATCCTCTATAGTAAAGACTGATGCAAAATAATTGTTTAGTTCATTTGCCATCTCCTTATTTTCCATTATTAATTCTCCAGATTCACTCTCTATGGGACCAACGCTTACTTTACTAACCCTTTTCTTCTTTAATTATCTAATATAACCCTGAAAAATGTGAGGTGATACACTTTGGAAGGAGTAATTTGACAAGGAAGTATTCAATGAATGGCATGGCATTAGGAATTTCTGAGGAACAAAGGGACCTTGGCGTGTGTGTCCATAGATCTCTGAAGGCAGAGGGGTACGTTAGTGGGGTGGTGAAAAAGGCATACGGGACACTTGCCTTTATCATTCGAAGCATAGATTACAAAAGTAGGGAGGTCATGTTGGAGTTGTATAGAACCTTAGTGAGGCCACCGCTGGAGTACTGTGTGCAGTTCTGGTCACCACATTATAGGAAGGATGTAATTGCACTGGAGGGGGTGCAGAGGAGATTCACCAGGATGTTGCCTGGGATGAAACATTTAAGTTATGAAGAGAGGTTGGATAGACTTGGGTTGTTTTCACTGGAGCAGAGAAGACTGAGAGGCGACCTGATCGAAGTGTACAAGATTATGAGGGGCATGGACAGGATGGATAGGGAGCAGCTGTTCCCCTTAGTTGAAGGGTCAGTCACAAGGGGGCATAAGTTCAAGGTGAGGGGCAGGAGGTTTAGCGGGGATGTGAGGAAAAACTTTTTTACCCAGAGGGTGATGATGGTCTGGAATGCACTGCCTGGGAGGGTAGTGGAGGTGGGTTGCCTCACATCATTTAAAAAGTACCTGGATGAGCACTTGGCACGTCATAACATTCAAGGCTATGGGCCAAGTGCTAGTAAATGGGATTAGGTAGGTATGGTCAGGTGTTTCTCACGTGTCGGTGCAGACTCGATGGGCCAAAGGACCTTTTCTGCACTGTGATTCTGTGTGATTCTGTGATATAGAAACTCTTACTATCCATCTTTAGATTTCTAGCTAGCTTTCTCTCATACTCTAATTTTTCCCTCCTTATTAATCTTTTTGTAATTCTTTTCTGTTTTTTATATTCTGTCCAGTCTTCTGACCTGCACCCATCTTTGAGCAACTATATTCTTTTTCTTTAAGTTTGATGCTATCTTTAATTTTTTTAGTTGACCTCACAGACGATGGGTCCTCGCCTTGGAATTTTTCTTTCTCGTTGGCATGTATCTATTATGTGTACTCTGAAATATCCCTTTAAACTATCCTGAAAACATTCTATGAGCTCTTCATCTAGGCTGCCTATGCCCATCTGATTTTTCCAGCCTATGCATACATTAAAATCCCCTGTGATTTTAGGGGAGATGGTGGCATAGTGGTAATGTCTCTGGACTGCTAATTCAAAGGACCAGGTTAATACTTATGATGTGGGTCCATAGGGCAGCTGGTGGAATTTAAATTTGATCAATAAATCTGTAATATCAAGATAGTTTCAGCAATGGTGACCATGAAACTATCATTGATTGTCATAAAAAAAAAACCTATCTGGTTCACTAATGTCCTATAGGGAAGGAAATCTGTTGTCTTTACCTGGTCTGATCTACATGTGACTCCAGACCTACAGCAATATGGTTGACTCTTAACTGCCCTCTGAAATGGTCTCGCAAGCCACTCAGTTCAAGGTCAATTAGGGATGGGCAACAAATGCTGGTCTTGCCAGGCCACCCAATCCTATGAAAAGAATAAAGGAAAAAAAATGTTTGCTACTGTATCTCTATCCCTTAACCTCATTTCCCAGTTCAATTTAGCTAGCCCTGCTTTCATTCCCACATTTAAGTTTAAAATACTAGTCTTGGACCCACTCTTCCCTCCCTCAAACTGAATGTAAAATTCAATCATATTATGACCACTGCTACCCAGGAGTGCTGTCATTATGAGGTTATCAATTAATCCTATCTCATTGCACAATACCATGTCTAGTATAGCCTGCTCTCTGGTTGGCTCTAGAAAGTGTTGTTCTAAGAAACTATCCCGAAAACATTCTATGAACTCCTCATCTATGCTACCTTTGCTCATCTAATTTTTCCAGTCTATAAGTAGATTAAAATCCCCCATAAAAACAAAAAACTACTGCGGATGCTGGAAGGGTCGTGAGGACTCGAAACATCAACTCTTTTCTTCTCCGCCGATGCTGCCAGACCTGCTGAGTTTTTCCAGGTAATTTTGTTTTTGTTTTAAAATCCCCCATGATTATCATCATACCTTTCTGACAAGCTCCCATCATCTCTTTCATTATACTCTGTCCTATTATGTAGTTACAATTAGGGGGCCTGTACACCACTCCCACAAGTGACTTCTTGCCTTTATTATTTCTCATCTCGACCCAAACTGCTTTTACATCCTGGTTTCCTGAACTTAGATTGTCCCTCTCTACTGCCCTACTACCATCATTAATTAGAAAAGCCACCCCTCCATCTTTTCCTAGCTTCCTGTCCTTCCTAAAAGTCGTGTACTGTTCAACATTCAGGGCCCAATCTATGTCATCCTGCAGCCATGTCTCTGTAATGGCTATCAAATAATATTTATTTCCATTTGCGCTATCAGTTCATCTGTTTTGTCTCGAATGCTACATGCAGTCAGATATAGAGCCTTTAGTTTTGCCCTTTTATTATTTTTGTAAACTCTAGCTTGGACTGCTGTTTTACTCTTAGATTTGTATTCCAGATCCCTTCCTGTCATGCTCTGTTTATCAATTCTCACGTTAATATCTTTCTCTCTTGCCTTGTCTCTACTCTTTGATTTAACTCATCTTCCCAAATTTGATCCCTTGTCCACACCATTTAGTTTAAAACCTTCTCTACTTCCCAAGTTAAGGACTCACTAAAACATCAGTCCCAGCACAGTTCAGGTGTAGACCATCCCGACAATACAGATCCCACTTTCTCCAGTACACGTGCCTGTACTCCATGAACCAGAACCCACTTCTCCCACACTAGTCTTTGAGCCACACATTCATTTCTATAATGTTATTTTCCCTATGCCAATTTGTACCTGGCTCAGGTTCTGCTTTTTAATTTTGTGCCTAGCTCCTCATACTGACTATGCAGAATCTCTTTCCTATATCGTTGGTAGCTACATGGACCACAACAACTGAGTCCTCCTCTTCCCACTGCAATTTCTCTCCAGCCCTGAGCAGATGTCCCAAACCCTGGCACTGGGCAGGCAGCACAGCCATCTGGACTCTCACTCTTTGCTGCAGAGAACAGTTGCAATCCCCTTCAGTAAACAGTCCCCTACTACCACTACATCCCTTTTTGCTGCCCCCACTTGGTTGGCTTCCTGTACCACGATGACATGGTCAGTTTGCTCATCCACCCTCCACCCTCCACTCTCATCCAAACAAGCTGAGAGAACCTCAAACCCGTTGGAAAATTGCAAAGGCTGAGGCTCCTGCATTCCTGCCCTCTGGGTCCCCTTACCTGCCTCAGTTGCAGTCACACCCTCCTGTCCCTGACCAAATCATAAGACCCTACCCTTAGTGGCATGACTGCCTCCTGATACAAAGCATCCAGGTAACTTTCCCCCTCCCTGATGCATCACAGCATCTGCAGCTCAGCCTCCAGTTCAATGACTCTGAGTCAAAGCTCTTCGAGCCACAAATGCTTACTGCAGATGTGTTTGCCCTGGATCACAGTAGCATCCAGGAGCTCCCATGTGCTGCAGCCTTAACGCACCACCTGTCCTGCTATCCTTAATGTGTTTTAATTTTTTTTTTCTATTCATTCACAGGGTATGGGCTTTGCTGGCTGGGCCAGGATTTATTGCCCATCCCTAGTAGCCCTTGAGAAGGTGGGTGAGAGCTGCCTTCTTGAAGTGTTGCAATCCATGTGGTGTAAATGCACCCACAGTGCTGTTAGGAAGGGAGTTCCAGGATTTTGACACAGCGACAGTGAAGGAACGGCGATATATTTCCAAGTCAGGATGGTGAGTGACTTGGAGGGGAACATCCAGGTGGTGATATTCCCATCTATCTGCTGGCCTTGTCCTTCTAGATGGTAGTGGTCGTGGGTTTGGAAGGTGCTGTTGAAGGAGCCTTTAATTAATTACTTAATTATATTATTCACTTATTTAATTTTTGAATCTATTTTATTAACCTACCATCAGTTTGCATTCTTTTTAAACCTTAGAAATAGAATACACCTTAACCACAAAACAGTAAGGTTCTACTCCTGTAGTTGATTAAGAACCAACCCCTACAGGGTGGATAAGTTAGAAAAGGCAAATGCAGAGGAGCACCTGAATCACAGAATCACAGAATCACACAGTGCAGAAGAGGCCCTTCGGCCCATCGAGTCTGCACCGACTCGTGAGAAACTGCTTCCCCTCCTCCCCAACTCCCTGATCACCCAACTCTCTGCACTCTGTTCAAAGTCGCACTCCATGCTAAATCACACTGAAGTGGCTGTTCATATATCCTGCACTGAGATTAAGCAGTTAGCTGACCCCAGTTACAGGAAACTGGTTTAAGTTGCTTTCCTTAATTAGCTAACTTCAACTCTCCTTGCAGCGGAGCCCTGAAAACCTTGCTTAAAGTTGGGAGATTTAGAAATTAGACAGCAAATTTCAGTTAGGTGCTAAATACAAACAAAAGATTGATGTTTACAAAGAGATTAATACTCCCTTGCTCACCCAAATTGCTGTGGCAGTTTGCTGCAGAAATAACTGTTGTACACGGAACCATCCTGAAGGTGGGGCTATTTCACATCCATTCATGCCATTTTCCGCGCGGTCTGATTGAATTCTGATTGAATAAAAACAGAAGCTATTTTACCTCACCTAAAGCAAGAAATCTAAAAGTATCCACTAAACATTGGACACAGCTGAACAGGAGAAAGAATCGTTAGAGACCTGGGCCTGGAGTTTCCAGCACAATTCACCTAAAATCCAAAACAGCGCAAATTGCATCCATTCCAAATTGAATTTCCATCACCTTTTAAACTTTAAAAAACATTACGCTGAAAGGAACCCCCACCCGGCCACACGACTGACTACATCCCTTCATGGGGTTAGTCACAGCTGCAAGTTTTTGTTAATTGTGTCCATTTGCGGTCGTATGGACAAAGCTCTGAAAATTATGATAAATATAAAAGCAAAATACTGCGCAGGCTGGAAATCTGAAATAAAAACTGAAAATGCTGGAAAAACTCAGCAGGTCTGATGGCATCTGTGGAGAGAGAAAAGCAGAGTTAACGTTTCGAGTCTGTATGACTCTTCTTCAGAGCTAAAGAGAAATAGAAATATGATGGATTTTATACTGTTTAAGGGGTGGGGTGGAGCAGGTGAAGATGGATAGAAGGTCAGCGATAGGTGGGAGCAAAGGAGAGATTGACAATGATGTCATGGACATAAGACAAAGGGAGTGTTAATGGTAGTGGTAAGGGCTAAAGCGGGTGCTGATAGTGGCATAAAGGTAAGAAAGCAGAATGTGTTAATAGCAGAACAAGGGTCTGAAAATTATAAGCTTCTTTTAGGGTTTTGTTGCAATCTTATGTTATGTGGACAATCTAGACCTGCTTGGAGAGGAAAATGATAAAAAGCTGTTCTGCTCTGAAGAAGGGTCACATGGACTCGAAACATTAACTCTGTTTCTCTCTCCACAGATGCTATCAGACCTACTGAGTTTTTCCAGCTTCTTCTGTATTTATTTCAGATTTCCAGCACCCGCAGTATGTTGCTTTTAAAAAAGCTTCTCTAATACCCTGTTGAACAAAGACATTACCGGACATAGTGTTAATTAAACAACAAAGCCATATAGATCAGGAGGATCCCAAAACTTGAATTAGGTTTTCAAGAAATTAGGTTTCAAGAACAGTAGAGGTCGTGCATCCCAATTGCCCTCAGAACCTTAGCTCGGAAGGGGAAAGATTTCCTCCTGGCAAGTGTGCACATCGGGTGAGGACATTCATATCATGCCTTATCATGTCGCTCACAAACAAACCAAAGCACTTCACTTGTATAAGAACAAAGGACTTAGGAGCAGGAGTAAGTAATTTGGTCCTTCAAGCCTCCTCCGCCATTCAATAAAATCATGGCTGATCAAGTTGTGGTCTCAACTCCGCATTCCTGTCTGCCTCCCATAATCCCGGACTCCCATGTCCATCAAATGCCTGATTCAGCCTTAAATATATTCAATGACCCTGCTCCCACCACTCTCTGGAGAAGAGAAATCCACATTCTAACAGAAACAAACTCCCCTCATCTCAGTCTCGGAAGGGAGACCTCTTATTCTTAAACTGTGTCGCCTAGTTCTAGTCTCCCCCACGGGTGGAAACATCCCTGTTGATTCCCCTCAGGATCTTATATATTTCTATAAGATCACCTGTCATTCTTCTAAACTCCAATGTGTAAAGGCCATGGATTACATACGACGGACTATTGTTGAACTGTTGACATGTAGTACATGTGAATTTTACGAAATGTGATGAGGAATTCTGGAATTCAGCTCGTGCCCCATGAATGGACTAGACTGAGAATTCATTAGTGGGGAAATTACAGATATGTTTGGTCAGTATTATGACTGATAATAATTCATATTTTACTGACACTCATCAGGTATCTGTTATACCAAAGATTGAGTAAATATTTAAGATAAGTAAAACTAAAATAGATGTAACATAAAATGCCATCAGTTTGATGACATCTGATTTATCCCAAAGAAAGCTTTCGCCCACAGCAAAAGTTAAGTGCACGAAAGGAAGTCAGATTCTGTTCTGAGCACCTTTGTAATTTGATAATAATAAGTTCAGAGTGAAACTATGTTGAAATAGAGCCACATCGCTATTCTTCACTAGAGTATGACATCCTTCCTGTAGTTTCTATTTTCCGATAAATCATGGAGCAGTGGGCAGAATCATCCCAGAGTCGCACTAAGTGTAGCGGGCGGATAAAACGATGCTTTGCCTGCTGGCCGCAATGGTGGGTTTTCACGCCGTATCATCCCAAACCCGTCTCATTACTTACGCATTCCTGGGAAACACGCCATTTTCATGGTGGGTGGGCTTTCATTCGCCCCCACACCATCAATTCACTGCGACAGCGCACTGGGCACCATATTTAAAGTCCAGCTGCGTGCACACATCTCAGCGCTTCCAGCCCAGGACTGCTACAGGGAAGATGTCCACAAAAGGCAAAAAGACTGCAGCCGCCAGGTTTAATGACACGTCACTGCAATGGCAGGATCCTCAGGTGGAGGCCCACCTTATTGTCATCTACCCCTGCTCTGGCCGTAGGGTGGGCCGCGGAATCACCAGTCCAGCATGGCAGGCGGTGACAGCAGCAGTCAGCACCAATACCCTGCTAAAAGGGGCAGCCACCCAGTGCTGCTACAGGATGAATGGTCTCATCCATTCCGCCAGGGTAACTCACTCTTCTCATCACTCTCATCTCACACAATCACAAACCCATCACATATCCACAGGGATGTCACATCTCAAGGGAAAACACCACTAACTCTCACACACACCCTCACATCTCCATCAGGCTCATATCCTCTGGAGCTCGCGTCCTCATCCCGTCCATGGCTCCGCTCACCACACAAACAGTCCATGCAGTGCCATGTGTCCTGCTCACACTCTCTCCGTCTGTTCCCATGCAGGAGAAGCTGGCTCACATCAGCAGGAGGTCCCAGATCAGGGGTGGATTGGCCTACATGAGGCCCCTCACTCACTTTGAGGAGTGTGCCATCATGCTGACTGGTGAGGATGTGGACTCTGCCTGCAGCGACGGTGAGATCGGTGGCGAACACCCACCTGAGGATCCTGCACCACATCATCCCTCTCTCAACGCTCTGTTGCTTTTGACTCTGCTGCCATGCACTAATTATCTCTGCTTTGGTTCACAGGGAGCTCTGCCAAGCCACCAACACCCTCAGTCAGCCAGTCCCTCAGCTCCATCTGCATCCTCAACTGCAGCCAAGAGGACACCCCCTCCAGCGCAGAGGTGGAAATAAGCAGCCCGAAAGCGCTACTGCCTCACTCCGCCCTCGGTCATTCTCAGCCTCCTTCCATACCATGCCCAACCTCAGTTCACTCCCCAGGAGGCAGATATTGTCCTACCCAACCCCTCCCGTGCACAATAACCTGCACATACCCAACTCCTCAGCCCTTCTCCCCTTTGCACCTCTTCCCTCCTTGCCAGGAGTTCAAAAGTCTATTTGACTTCGGCGGGACTGGAAAATCCTGCCAGCGGGAGGGGCATAAAATTCCACCCCTGGGATCAGTATAGTTTTTCAATAAATCAATGACCTGGACTTGCATAAGCATAATTTCAACATTTACAGATGACATGAAACTAGTAAGTGAGAACTCTTATAACATACTCCAGAAAAATATAGATGACTTAAAATAAGAGGAACTTGACAAACACAATTTAGTGCACAGAAGTGTGAATTAATGCACTTTGAGAGCAAGAGTGAGGAGAGGCTTTATAAACTAAATGGTACAATTTTAAGGGGTATTCGGCAACAGAGGCCTGGGGTTGTAGGTACACAAATCTTTAAAAGTGGCAGGATAAGGTGAGAGGACATTTAGGGTTCTTGGCCTTTGTAAACAGAGGAACAGAGAACAGATTCAAAGAAATTATGCTAACCCTTTATAAATCACTTGGATAGAAGTAAGATGAGGAGAATTTATTTGACAAAATGAGTTTTGGTGACCTGAAATGCACTGCCTGAAAGGATGGTGGGAATGGACTCAAGCCCGGATCGTCTGGTCCTGCTGAAAGTAATTGGGCTTTTGGTTGGCCTACTGCATCCCACACAGTGGGTCTGGGAAATCCTGGCCTCAGTGATTCCTTACGAAAAAAGATGGGATAAATACTTGAGGGTGAAATAAATACAGGCATAGGGCTGATGGACAGGGGGATGGAATTAATTGGATATCTCTTTGAAAGAGCCGGCACAGGCATGATGGGCTGAATGGCCTCCTTCTATGTTGTACATTGATTCTATGATTCCCCAAGACATCATTCTTCAAACAATCATTAAAACCCCGTTGAGCCACCAGTTTAATTCTGACCAGCAGCACAAAAGAACAATTGTATTTTGAGGCTGAATCTACAGCATCACTGATCGATCCTGTTTGTCTCCATTGCCAGGCCATAGTGACCCCAGGTCCCATGCTTCACCTTTCCCTCCACTGTCTCCACCTTAGCAGATTTCACATAAGCACAATCTGTTTCCTCAATTGCTTTGCTTAGTCTCTTTATTCCTCTGCCTACCCTTTCATGGTCCACATTGCATTTGGTATGACACTGTGTGGAGGTTAGCTGAATACATTTATTTAATTTCCTTGATCTGCTATTTTAAAGGCGACATAAACCCACTGTTTAAAGAAATTGAGTTAATACTTTCAAAATAGCATTAATTAAGATGTATCTATCTTCAACCTATTAATATGACCTAGGGCACACATTCTGTCTTACATAGATTGCTAAACATTATTTTTCTTTGCATCTCTATACATGTGTAGCACCCTTTGCAGTAAAGAAACGTGTGGAAACATTAAACCTTCACTATGCGACAACACTCCATTAATTGAATAACAAAGGCATGTTTTTTGACCAAATTGAACAAAGAGAGCAGGTATTAAGAATGATAAAGTTTATTTTCAAGTTGACAGGATTGAAAAGACAAAAATATATCATTCAAATAAATAATAAAGTATATTTGCTTTTCACATATTTCAACTGTTTCTCCCTGTGAAGAGACCAGAGGGACAATAGCTTTCCACTTGAACTTTAGCTGTAGTTTATGTCAAGTTGAGCTGAAGTTTAACAATTCAAAAATATGGCATTATTAACTTATTATGTTATTAGTTATATGTCATAAACCTTGATCCTACATCACTAACTTTGCCCCCCGCCCAAAGTGGAGGATGGTGAAGTACTCGCTGACAGAAGCAAACAGATATTCTGATGGGTTGAACAGTACTGTGAACTCTACTCTCATGAGACAGACATCACTGCGCTTGACTCTGTCCTGTAGCTTCCTGTCATGGTTGAGTTAGATGAAGAACATTCATCACTTGAGCACAAAATGACCATTGATTTCTTGGAGAGTAGAAAGGCACCTGTCAAAGGTGGAATTTCAGACACTCTGCTCAAACACGGAAAGGCCCATCTACTTCTCCACCTTCATGAACTCCTCCTTCTCTGTTAGAAGATTGGATCTATTCCACAGGACATACGTGACGCCAAAATCATCACATTGGACATAAGCATTATACAAAGATTGCAACAACTACAGGGGTATCTCACTTGTTAGGGTCAATTAAGGCCTTCACTAGGCTCATTCTTAAAAGACTCCATCTACTTGCAGACAGAGTATATCCAGCAGCACATTGCAGTTCCTGTGCTTTCCAATCTACAGTGGGCGCAATCTTCTCCATACGGCCGGTACAAGAGAAGTGTAGGGAACAGGATATACCTCTTTACCAGACTTTCGTAGATCTTACTAAAGCATTTGGGGATGTGATGGCATAGTGGTATTGTCACTGGACTAAAATTCTAAAGGTCCAGGGTGATGCTCTGGGGACCTGGATTCGAATTCCACCATGACAGCTGGTGAAAATTGAGCTCAGTAAAAAGTCTGATAATGACCACGAAACCATTGCCAATTGTTGTAAAAAAAACCCATCTGGTTCACTAATTCCCTTTAGGGAATGAAATCTGCTGTCCTTCCCTAGTCTGGCCTACATGTGACTCCAGACTTAAAGCAATGTGGTTGACTCTTAAATGCCCTCTGAACAAGGGCAGTTAGGGATAGGCAATAAATGCTGCCCAGTGATGCCTACATCCCATAAAAATGAATTTAAAAAATTGACCCTGTCAACAGGGCAGGACTCTACAAGACTTTGGAGAAGATTGGCTGCTCACCAAATCTCCTCAGTCTCATCTCCTCCTTTCATGAGAACATGCACTGTACAGTTTGCAGCAACACTTCCGGCAGCCTCAGGGTGAAGAATGGAGTGAAACTGGGTTGTGTCCGTTATTTGTGTGGTATTTTCTTTTCCATGCTCCTGATCTCTGCCTCCCCTGAAGTATGAAAGGAGTTTACCTGCATACCAGATCAGGTGGCAAGCTCTACAATTTGTCCAGACTGAAAGTGAAGACAAAAATACAGTACGTCTTCAGAACCTCTTTATGTTGATGGCATCGCACTAGTTGCTTACATGAAAACTCAGCTACAAAGACTCACTGATTGTCTCTCCCATGCCTGTGACTTGTTTGCCCTTACTATAAGTGCCAAGAAAACCATGGTTATGGGATAGGGTATCACATCTCTGC
This sequence comes from Cetorhinus maximus, assembly GCF_964194155.1. Classification (NCBI taxonomy): domain Eukaryota; kingdom Metazoa; phylum Chordata; class Chondrichthyes; order Lamniformes; family Cetorhinidae; genus Cetorhinus; species Cetorhinus maximus. The sequence continues at coordinate 34,398,911 of NC_135881.1, forward strand.
CCTTGATAACTCAAACCTGGCAGGAAGTCGTTAGCAAATTCTGCTACCTTGGATCCATGGTGACCCACAATGTATCCCCTGATACGGTAGTTTAAAAAACATTGTGCTAGAAGCAATCCCCACTGACAAACTGACCACATCCCTTCATAGAATTAGTCACCATTGTGAGTTTTTGTTAAATTTTCCATTTACAGCCCTAGGACGAATCTCTGAAAATTAAGCAATTTTTTTTAGAGTTTTTGCTTTAGATTCTTATTTGAACAGATGAATTTGGGAAGGAAAATGGTAAAAAGCTTATTTAATGGATTATTGAATAAAGGAATTGTCAGAGGTAAGTTTAAATAAATAAATTAGATCAGGAGAGCCCCAAGATTTGAATTAGGTTTTCTCAAGAACAGCAGAGGTCATGCACCCCGATTGCCCTCAGATCCTGAGCTCAGGAGGAGAAAGATTTCCTGCTGGAAAGTTTGCACATTGAGTGAGGACATTCATATCATGCCTCATCAGTTTGCTTATAAACAACCCACAGCACTTCGAATACAACGGATTATTGTTGAACTGTTGACACACAGAGCTCCACACACCGCAATGAGAAATTCCTTTTTCTTTGGTCACACTGATTGAGTGAAAAATGTAGGCCAGTACATTGTGAGTACGCCCTGCTCTTATTAGAATGATGCCCTGCACAAGATCTTTGACAGCCACCTGAACCACCATTGGCTGTAAAATGCTTTGGTGCAATCTGCAGACTTGAAAGGTGCTCTATAAATGCAAGTCGTTCTTTGTTCCTTTTTAAATAGGACGCAAATTGTAATCACATGCAGAGATGGTCAGAGCGATGTCTATGGGCACTTTGTGAGGGTAGCTGAATCAAACTGACCTTAATAAATTGAAATAGGTGGTTGTAGTTCAGGACTTTCCCTGATCATTTATATTGATTTCTGCTGATCCATGCTCATTTTATTTTTGGGCTCAGTTTCATGAGATTTGCAGGAAATTTGAGCATGATTGCAGAAGAGGCGCAGGAATGGATTTCACTTCTGGGTTGCCTGCCCGGGAGAAATCCCAGGCCATGATGCACAAGTGTCAGCTGTGGCTCAGCTGGTACCACTCCCATCTCTGAGTCAGCAGGTTGTGGCTATGAGTCCTGGAGCAGGATTTGAGGACAACAATCAAGGTTGATGCTCCAGTGCAGTACTGAGGGAGGGCTGCAGGTAAGATGTGAAACTGAGGCTCCGTTTGCCCTCACAGGTGGAGGTAAAGGATGCCATGGCACTATTTTGAAGAGCAGGGGAGTTATCCCCAATGTCCCAGCTAATATCACAAAAACTGACTGTCTGGTCATTATCACATTGCTGTTTGTGGAAACTTGCTGTCAGTAAACTGGCTGCCATATTATCTACAACAGTGACCACAGTTCAAAAGTGCTCCATTGGCTGTAAAACGCATTGGTGCATTCTGCAGTCTTGAAAGGTGCTATATAAATGCAAGTCTTTCTTTTTCAAACATAATGAATAGTTGTAATCACATCATTGGGGTATGAATCAATTGGTTAAATGGTTTCAAAAGAAATAGGTTACACCATTAATAAAGTGCCAGAGAAAAAAATGATAATGCCCCATCCACAGCCTCATTTTCCCTCCTGAGACATCTTTAAGTTGCCTAAATAACAGTCAATTTGATGGAGAAAACAGCATTTCCTTTTCATAATTACTATAACCTAATTAACGGAGAATGATTTTTAAACAGATTATTTTGTCACCAGTTGGCAGAGATTCTGATTCAAACAAAATTTGTGGATTATTTACATTGGTTGAATTGGATTGCATCACTCATTGGAAAAGTTTCAACAAATATTAATAATGATAAAAATTGTTACGTGTTTTACAGTCAATCTTAATTTTTTTTTTATTCATTCGGACTTTGCTGACTGGGCCATCATTTATTGCCCACCCCTAATTGCTCTTGAAAAGGTGGTGGTGAGCTGGCTTCTTGAACCGCTGCAGTCCATCTGGTGTAGGTACACCCACAGTGCTGTTAGGAAAGGAGCTCCTGCGACAGTGAAGGAGCAGTGATATATTTCCAGGTCAGGATGGTGAGTGGCTTGGAGGGGAACTTGTTTTAAAAAGACAATCAGAGGTCAGATCTGCTCCAGTCCATCCTAAATGTAATCTGTTTGTCAAGCTAAATGAAATGGGTGTTATTTTGATGTTAGATGATGTGTGAAATGGGCAACTTCATATCGGCCATCCATTATATATGGTGCACCATCCATTATTCATCACTTCTGTAATTCATTTCACATCCTATTGACAGTCCTGTGAATGAGCAATGAAAGCATCAGGGAACATCTGAGGACATTATGAGAGCATTCTGGTTTTACTAGAATAATGCCCTGCATGAGATCTATGACAGCCAACTGAACCACCAGAATGGGGAAATGGGGTTTCCCTTCTGAAAACTTCACTTCTGAAAACATAGCACTCCCTCAGAATTGCCCCAAAATGTCAGCTGTAACTCATAAATGCTTAATTAAATGGTAGTTCATATGCTTACTGGATAAATTCACTGAGCGTTAGGGAACAGCCATGTGCATTTGCAAATTGGGGAGAGTAAATGACAATTTTTATTTAATAAATGCTGTTCCCATTTACAAAAGGCTTTTGCACTGTGACCTAACTTTCTAAACTTCGAGTATCAGGTGAGTGTCAACCCCTTTAAAAAAAAGTCTGTTATTGTGTAAAGAACTTTAAGATATTCCAGAGGGAAAGGTATTATATAACCACATGATTACGTTAAATAGACCAACATTTAAGTCATATAGCATTAACTGAGAAATATCTCACCGTGGCACCAGAGTCGATCAGGAAAAGGAAACTATTCAAATCAGAAACCTCCATCCTGTAGAGATTAAATTTCAAAAAGATGCAGGTTCCTCTAAATCCCCTTGCGAAAGCAACTTCCAGTAGTTGCAGGGGCGTAGATCATTGCTTTTGTAGGAAAGCAGGAGTGCTTAGTAACGCAAGTAATCTTCCCTGGCAAGGAAAGTGAAACAACCGGACGCAGGTTTTTCCTAATGTGCTCGCTGGGTTATGTGTATAATGTATAATGGGAGTGAGGTACCAAACCCAGCTCACTCATTTTGGATTAACTCACATCAGTTCACTGGAGCAATTTTTAAACAGATTCAATTTACGATGGACTGGAGCAGACCTGACCTCTGATTGTCTTTGTAAAACAAGTTCCCCTCCAAGTCACTCACCATCATGACTCAGAAATATATCACCGTTCCTTCACTGTCGCTGGAACTCCCTCCCTAACAGCACTGTGGGGGTACCTACACCACATGGACTGCAGTGGTTCAAGAAGTCAGCTAAACACCTTCTCAAAGGCAATTAGGGGTGGGTAATTAATGCTGGCCTGATCAGCAAAGTCCGAATGAATAAAATAAAATTAAGATTGGCTGCACACGCAGATTAAATTTTATCATTATTAATATTTGTTGAAACTATTCCAGTGAGTGATGCAATCCAATTCAACCAATGTAAATAATCCACAAATTTTGTTTGAACCAGAATCTCTGCCAACTGGTGACAAAATAATCTGTTTAAAAATCATTCTCCCTTAATTAGGTTATAGTAATTATGAAAAGGAAATGCTGTTTTCTCCATCAAATTGACTGTTATTTAGGCAACTTAAAGGTGTCTCAGGAGGGAAAATGAGGCTGTGGATGGGGCATTATCATTTTTTTCTCTGGCACTTTATTAATGGTGTAACCTATTTCTATTTAAACCATTTAACCAATTTACTCATACCCCAATGATGTGATTACAACTATTCATTATGTTTGAAAAAGAAAGACATGCATTTATATAGCACCTTTCAAGATTGCAGAATGCACCAATGCGTTTTACAGCCAATGGAGCACTTTTGAACTGTAGTCACTGTTGTAGATAATATGGCAGCGAGTTTGCTGACAGCAAGTTTCCACAAACAACAATGTGATAATGACCAGACAGTCAGTTTTTGTGATATTAGCTGGGACATTGGGGATAACTCCCCTGCTCTTCAAAATAGTGCCATGGCATCCTTTATCTCCACCTGCGAGGGCGAATGAAGCCTCAGTTTCACATCTTACCTGCAATCCTCCCTCAGTACTGCACTGGAGCATCAACCTTGATTGTTGTCCTCAAATCCTGTTCCAGGACTCATAGCCACAACCTGCTGACTCAGAGATGGGAGTGGTACCAGCTGAGCCACAGCTGACACTTGTGCATCATGGCCTGGGATTTCTCCTGTGCAGGCAACCCAGAAGTGAAATCCATTCCTGCGCCTCTTCTGCAATCATGCTCAAATTTCCTTCGAATCTCATGAAACTGAGCCCAAAAATAAAATGAGCATGGATCAGCGGAAATCAATGTAAATGATCAGGGAAAGTCCTGAACTACAACCACCTATTTCAATTTATTAAGGTCAGTTTGATTCAGCTACCCTCACAATGTGCCCATAGACATCGCTCTGACCATCTCTACATGTGATTACAATTATGCATCCTATTTAAAAAAGAAAAAAGAACGACTTGCATTTATAGAGCACCTTTCAAGTCTGCTGATTGCACCAAAGCATTTTACAGCCAATGGTGGTTCAGGTGGCTGTCAAAGATCTTGTGCAGGGCATCATTCTAGTAAGAGCAGGGCGTTCTCACAATGTACTGGCCTACATTTTTCACTCAATCAGTGTGACCAAAGAAAAAGGAATTTCTCATTGCTGTTTGTGGAGCTTTGTGTGTCAACAGTTCAACAATAATCTGTTGTACGTGAAGTGCTGTGGGTTGTTTGTAAGCAAACTGATAAGGCATGATATGAATGTCCTCACTCAATGTGCACACTTTCCAGCAGGAAATCTTTCTCCTCCTGAGCTCAGGCTCTGAGGGCAATCGGGATTCAGGACCTCTGCTGTTCTTGAGAAAACCTAATTCAAATCTTGGGGCTCTCCTGATCTAAATTATTTATTTAAACTTACCTCTGACAATTCCTTTATTCAATAATCCATTAAATAAGCTTTTTACCATTTTCCTTCCCAAATTCATCTGTTCACATAAGAATCTAAAGCAAAAACCCTAAAAAAATCACTTAATTTTCAGAGGTTCGTCCTAGGGCTGCAAATGGAAAATTTAACAAAAACTCACAATGGTGACTAATTCTATGAAGGGATGTGGTCAGTTTGTCAGTGGGGATTGCTTCTAGCACAATGTTTTTTAAACTACCGTATCAGGGGATACATTGTGGGTCACCATGGATCCAAGGTAGCAGAATTTGCTAACGACTTCCTGCCAGGTATTAGAGTTATCAAGGGCAGAGATGTGATACCCTATCCCATAACCATGGTTTTCTTGGCACTTATAGTAAAGGCAAACAAGTAACGGGCATGGGAGAGACAATCAGTGAGTCTTTGTAGCTGAGTTTTCATGTAAGCAACTAGTGCGATGCCATCAGCATAAAGAGGTTCTGAAGACGTACTGTATTTTTGTCTTCACTTTCAGTCTGGACAAATTGTAGAGCTTGCCACCTGATCTGGTATGCAGGTAAACTCCTTTCATACTGCAGGGGAGGCAGAGATCAGGAGCATGGAAAAGAAAATACCACACAAAAAATGGACACAACCCAGTTTCACTCCATTCTTCACCCTGAGGCTGCCGGAAGTGTTGCTGCAAACTGTACAGTGCATGTTCTCATGAAAGGAGGAGATGAGACTGAGGAGATTTGGTGAGCAGCCAATCTTCTCCAAAATCTTGTAGAGTCCTACCCTGTTGACAGGGTCAATTTTTTAAATTCATTTTTATGGGATGTAGGCATCACTGGGCAGCATTTATTGCCTATCCCCAACTGCCCTTGTTCAGAGGGCATTTAAGAGTCAACCACATTGCTTTAAGTCTGGAGTCACATGTAGGCCAGACTAGGGAAGGACAGCAGATTTCATTCCCTAAAGGGAATTAGTGAACCAGATGGGGTCTTTTTTACAACAATTGGCAATGGTTTCGTGGTCATTATCAGACTTTTTACTGAGCTCAATTTTCACCAGCCGTCATGGTGGAATTCGAATCCAGGTCCCCAGAGCATTACCCTGGGCCTTTAGAATTTTAGTCCAGTGACAATACCACTATGCCATCACATCCCCAAATGCTTTAGTAAGATCTACGAAAGTCTGGTAAAGAGGTATATCCTGTTCCCTACACTTCTCTTGTACCGGCCGTATGGAGAAGATCGCACCCACTGTAGATTGGAAAGCACAGAAACTGCAATGTGCTGCTGGATATACTCGGTCTGCAAGTAGATGGAGTCTTTTAAGAATGAGCCTAGTGAAGGCCTTAATTGACCCTAACGAGTGAGATACCCCTGTAGTTGTTGCAATCTTTGTATAATGCTTATGTCCAATGTGATGATTTTGGCGTCACGTTTGTCCTGTGGAATAGATCCAATCTTCCAACAGAGAAGGAGTTCATGAAGGTGGAACAGTAGATGGACCTTTCTGTTTTTGAGCAGAGTGTCTGAAATTCCACCTTTGACAGGTGCCTTTCTACTTGCCAAGCAATCAATGGTCATTTTGCGCTCAAGTGTTGAATGTTCTTCATCTAACTCAACCATGACAGGAAGCTACAGGACAGAGTCAAGCGCAGAGATGTCTGTCTCATGAGAGTAGAGTTCACAGTACTGTTCAACCCATCAGAATATATGTTTGCTTCTGTCAGCGAGTACTTCACCATCCTCCACTTTGGGCGGGGGGCAAATTTAGTGATGTAGGATCAAGGTTTATGACATATAACTAATAACATAATAAGTTAATAATGCCATATTTTTGAATCGTTAAACTTCAGCTCAACTTGACATGAACTACAGCTAAAGTTCAAGTGGAAAGCTATTGTCCCTCTGGTCTCTTCACAGGGAGAAACAGTTGAAATATGTGAAAAGCAAATATACTTTATTATTTATTTGAATGATATATTTTTGTCTTCAATCCTGTCAACTTGAAAATAAACTTTATCATTCTTAATACCTGCTCTCTTTGTTCAATTTGGTCAAAAAACATGTCTTTGTTATTCAATTAATGGAGTGTTGTCGCATAGTGAATATTTAATGTTTCCACACGTTTCTTTACTGCAAAGGGTGCTACACATGTATAGAGATGCAAAGAAAAATAATGTTTAGCAATCTATGTAAGACAGAATGTGTACCCTAGGTCATATTAATAGGTTGAAGATAGACATATCTTAATTAATGCTATTTTGAAAGTATTAACTCAATTTCTTTAAACAGTGGGTTTATGTCGCCTTTAAAATAGCAGATCAAGGAAATTAAATAAACGTATTCAGCTAACCTCCACACAGTGTCATACCAAATGCAATGTGGATCATGAAAGGGTAGGCAGAGGAATAAAGAGACTAAGCAAAGCAATTGAGGAAACAGATTGTGCTTATGTGAAATCTGCTAAGGTGGAGACAGTGGAGGGAAAGGTGAAGCATGGGACCTGGGGTCACTATGGCCTGGCAATGGAGACAAACAGGATCGATCAGTGATGCTGTAGATTCAGCCTCAAAATACAATTGTTCTTTTGTGCTGCTGGTCAGAATTAAACTGGTGGCTCAACAGGGTTTTAATGATTGTTTGAAGAATGATGTCTTGGGGAATCATAGAATCAATGTACAACATAGAAGGAGGCCATTCAGCCCATCATGCCTGTGCCGGCTCTTTCAAAGAGATATCCAATTAATTCCATCCCCCCGTCCATCAGCCCCATGCCTGTATTTATTTCATCTTCAAGTAATTATCCCATCCTTTTTCACAAGGAATCACTGAGGCCAGGATTTCCCAGACCCACTGTGTGGGATGCAGTAGGCCAGCCAAAAGCCCAATTACTTTCAGCAGGACCAGACGATCCCAGCTTGAGTCCATTCCCACCATCCTTTCAGGCAGTGCATTTCAGGTCACCAAAACTTATTTTGTCAAATAAATTCTCCTCATCTTGCTTCTATCCAAGTGATTTATAAAAGTTTAGCATAATTTCTTTGAATCTGTTCTCTGTTCCTCTGTTTACAAAGGCCAAGAGCCCTAACTGTCCTCTCACCTTATCCTGCCACTTTTAAAGATTTGTGTACCTACAACCCCAGGCCTCTGTTGCCGAATACCCCTTAAAATTGTACCATTTAGTTTATAAAGCCTCTCCTCACTCTTGCTCTCAAAGTGCATTAATTCACACTTCTGTGCACTAAATTGTGTCTGTCAAGTTTCTCTTATTTTAAGTCATCCATATTTTTCTGGAGTATGTTATAAGAGTTCTCACTTACTAGTTTCATGTCATCTGTAAATGTTGAAATTATGCTTATACAAGTCTAGGTCATTGATTTATTGAAAAACTATACTGATCCCAGGGGTGGAATTTTATGCCCCTCCCGCTGGCAGGATTTTCCAGTCCCGCCGAAGTCAAATGGACTTTTGAACGGCTCACCGCATTTTCCAGCCCCAACCTGCAGCAACGGGGCCGTAAAATTCCACACCTGGAGCATGGATTTGTGGAATTAGGTTGCAGATCACCCATGGTCTCGGTGAGCGGCTGAATAGGCTCGAGGAGCTAAATGGCCTACACTTGTTTTTATGTCCCTGTGGAGGACACCACTCAACAACGCCCCTCCAGTCTGAAAAATGACTATTCACCACTACTCTGTTCTTATTTTAAAAAGATTTTGCATCCACATTGCCACTGCCCATTTAATCCCATGGGGTTCAATTTTGCGCATTATCATGGCAAGAGACTCCCAGGAGGACAATGGAAATCCTTTAGGGATGTCCCCAGAGCATCCATGGAGAGGTCAAACATCCCTGCACCTCCTTTTCCCACCCTTATACTATCTCAGCCTGCTCAGCCCGCCAATGATGAGCCGCGTTCTCCACCATCAGAGGTCGGGAACCTGATTGTAACACATCAGCATTTCGTTATTAGGCCTGCCTGCCGGAATCATTCCGCCACCAACCCCCACCCCCACCCCCCACCGCCTCCCCACCCCCCCCACCCCGGATTGTCAGTCCACGTGGCAGGAAAACACACCGGTGTAGAACACGTCTTGACAAGTGTGACATGTGGAAGTCACACTTACCCGCCAGGGCCTTGTTCACACCGCGGACATCCAAGGAGCAGAAGATGCTGGAGCCCGACAGCAACAGCACACTGGAAGAAGGTCCATGGCATGCTGGATGGATTCTCATGGGCATGGCTCTGCTGCAAATCAGCACAAGGAAGTTGGAAAGTCACCTTTGATGCTCACAATGGGTGATGGTCGAGGGGTGTGGGCGAGCAAGTCTAGGATCGGTTAAGAGTGGGGGAATGAAGGTGATGGAGTGGGTGATGTTGGGAAGTGGGAATGGGAGAATGGGGGGAGGAGGGGAGAACGGTGGAGAGTATGGCAGCTGGGAAGGTAGGTGTAAGGGGGGTGGAACTTGTAAGGGAAGGAGCACAGGGAGGGGAAGGGGTGCAGAGAGTGTAAGGTGTCCAGGGGGAGGAAGGGATGCAGAGAGAAGATTGAGAAAGGGCGGAGGAAGAAATAATAGTGGAGGAAGGAGTCAGGAAGGGGGAGAGAATAAGTGGGGTGGGGGATTGAGTCCGGTGGGGTGAGGGGACTTGGGTGGGGGGGATGGAGTGGGTTTCCGGGGGGAATGGGTTCAAAGGGGGATGGGATTCTGTGGTGGGGGGAAGTGTTTAGAAGGAGGGAAGGGGTGCGAAGGGGAGAAGGGGTGAGGAGTTGGGTATGTGCAGGTGAATGTGCACGGGAGGGGTTGGATAGGTCCATGTCTGCCTCCTGGGGAGCGAACTGAGGTTGGGCATGGTATGGAAGGAGGCTGAGAATGAACGAGGGCAGAGTGAGGCAGTAGAGTGGGAGGGTGAGTTTTCTTTGGAACTGATAGAGGGCACAGCGAGGGTGGTTGTTGGGGACCTGGAGGCAGACAGGGACCCTGGGGGTGGGAAGGAGGAGGTCGGGAAGGTTAATGTGGATGGGGGTGGGATTTTTGGGAAGGAAGAGAATGTGCACATTCACCTGGATATCCCTGAAGGAAAAGGGTTGTGGCCGGTAGGTCACAGAGGGGAGGTGGAAGGTGATGCCAGGGGGTCAACTGTGATCGGAGAAAGGAAATGGATGACTGGGGAAGGGGAAAAGATGGGGGAGCTAACGAAAAAGCGAATCCAGATTATGCTGTCCAAATCGAAAGTGAAACAAGAGTTGTGGTGGGCGAGATCAGGTGCTGCATGGGAGTGTGATCATTGGGTTGGCGAAGATGCAGGTCAGCTCAGATGGGCACCTGAAAGTGAACCCCAGCAGGCAGCAGTCAAAATGCTTAGAACGTTGAGATGAGTGTGAAATGTGAAGGATCCACGTGCATGGGAGAGTGCTTGCAAGAGGCTCCAAAAGGCCCTGTCTCACACATACAATTTTCCCTCCAGAGTCACTCATGGGCCAGCTGCTTCCTCTGCAGCGACAGAGGGTGAGGTTGAGGGTGTCACAGGCAAAGGACCCTAGGAGGCAGAGAGCGGCTTCTGAAATTACTGAGTGGGTGACCCAGGGGTGTCCAGCTGCCGCTCCTCCTCCCTTCAAGTGCCCAAGGGCCCCGACCTGACTCCTTGAGGAGAAAGAGCATCTGGAGGAATGTCAAGGTGCCCCCTTTCCCTCTTGTGTTGCCAATGCAGGAGCTCACCCATGGCTCCTGCCCATGGCTCCTGTGATGGAATGCAGGTGTGCCTGCAGTGCTGCATTCTGCTGGGCCAGGGTCTCCATGGTGTTTGACATCCTCCCTATGGAGACCTCCATGCGCACACATGTGGGCACCATTTCATCAGAGAGCAGGCAGACACACTTCTCCGAATCGTGTGCCACTCTGTTGAGGGCTTTCAACAGCTCTGCGTGATGTCCCCCTGCATTCTGGTGACTCTCCAGGTTGAGTTGGAAGGCCAAATCCAGAGGTTCATCATCTGACTCAGACCTCACAGATTCCTCAGCAGTCCTCCGAGTGCCGAGAAGCTTGGCTAAAACTGCCCCTTCCTGCTGCGGACACCAGATTGTGAACCAATCTTGCTCTAGATCTAGGTCCCACCAAGGTGTGTGTCTCTGCACTGGTGGAGGGTGTGAGTAAGTGCTGTGATGGGTCTTCCGGGCTGCTTATTTCCACCTCTTCACTGGAGGGGGTGTCCTCTTGGCTGCAGTTGAGGATGCGGATGGAGCAGAGGGACTGGCTGACTGAGGGTGTTGGTGTGTTGGCAGAGCTCCCTGTAAACCAAAGCAGAGATAATTAGTGCATGGCAGCAGAGTCAAAAGCAACAGAGCGTTGAGAGAGGGATGATGTGGTGCAGGATCCTCAGGTGGGTGTTCGCCACTGACCTCACCGTCGCTTCAGGCAGGGTCCACATCCTCACCAGTCAGCATGATGGCACACTCCTCAAAGTGAGTGAGGGGCCTCATGTGGGCCAATCCACCCCCGATCTGGGACCTCCTGCTGATGTGAGCCAGCTTCTCCTGCATGGGAACAGATGGACAGAGTGTGAGCAGGACACATGGCACTGTGTGGGATGTTTGTGTGATGAGTGGAGCCATGGACAGGATGAGGACGCGAGCTCCAGAGGATATGAGCCTGATGGAGATGTGAGGGTGTGTGTGAGAATTAGTGGTGTTGTCCCTTGAGGTGTGAGATCGCTGTGGATGTGTGATGGGTTTGTGATTGTGTGAGTTGAGAGTGATGAGAAGAGTGAGTTACCCTGGCGGAATGGATGAGACCATTCATCCTGTAGCAGCACTGGGTGGCTGCCCCCTTTAGCAGGGCCTTGGTGCTGACTGCTGCTGTCACCGCCTGCCATGCTGGACTGGTGATGCCGCGGCCCGCCCTGCGGCCAGAGCAGGGGTAGATGACATCAAGGTGGGCCTCCACCTGAGGATCCCGCCATTGCAGTTACACATCATTAAACCTGGCGGCTGCAGTCTTTTTGCCTTTTGTGGACATCTTCCCTGTAGCAGTCCTGGGCTGGAAGCGCTGAGATGTGTGCGTGTGGCTGGAATTTAAATATGGTGCCCAGTGCGCTGACGCAGGTGAATTGATGGTGTGGAGGTGAATGATAGCCCACCCACCATGAGAACAGCGTGTTTCCCAGGAATGCATAAGTAATGAGACGGGTTTGGGACAATACGGCGTGAAAACCTACCATTGCGGCCAGCAGGCAAAGCATCATTTTATCCGCCCACTACACTTAGTGCGACTCTGGGATGATTCTGCCCACTGCTCCATGATCTATCGGAAAATAGAAACTACAGGAAGGATGTTATACTCTAGTGAAGAATAGCGATTTGGCTCTATTTCAACATAGTTTCACTCTGAACTTATTATTATCAAATTACAAAGGTGCTCAGAACAGAATCTGACTTCCTTTCGTGCACTTAACTTTTGCTATGGGTGAAAGCTTTCTTTGGGGTAAATCAGATGTCATCAAACTGATGGCATTTTACATTACATCTATTTTAGTTTTACTTATCTTAAATATTTACTCAATCTTTGGTATAACAGATACCTGATGAGTGTCAGTGAGATATGAATTATTATCAGTCACAATACTGACCAAACATATCTGTAATTTCCCCACTAATGAATTCTCAGTCTAGTCCATTCATGGGGTACAAGCTGAATTGCAGAATTGCTCATCACATTTTGTGAAATTCACATGTACTACATTATTTTTGCATCTTCTCTCAAGCCATAATCCAAAAGTACCTATTAAACATTTTAATTAAAAAGTCAAGCTTTTCTAATTCCCTCAACAAAACAAAATCTAAGATTTTCTAAGTTGCAAAAAAGTAACACATTTTTGGCAAAACTAGATCTAATGTCCCTCTAACCTACTCATGCATGAAAACACATCGCTTTCCTGCACGGTATCTCTAGGACGATTATAATATTTAAGAAATATGAATCACTTGATGTCACAGTTGATTCAGAGAAAGCTATCTTATCTCTGAGTCAGAAGGCTGTGAGTCCAAGCCCCACTTCAGAGAATTAAATACATAATCTATGCTGACAGGTAGTACTGAGAGAGATTAACTTTTTCAAACATGATATTTAAATGGTGCCTCATCTGCCCTCTCAAATGGGTATAAAGATCGTGCGGCACTATTTTAAAGTGATTAAGAGGGAAATCCTGATGTTCCAGTCAGCATTTATCCCTCAGCTAAATCAGATTACATGGTCATTAAATTTACTGCTGCTCACGCCTCATTGCTGCTCACATGTCAACTGCTGAATTTCGCCACACCCAGAGATTGCTTGGAATGGCGCCTCTCACCACAAATGGCATGAAATTGATCTTTCCCCTCACCATTTGGGTCATATCACTCTTGCACCTAACTTTGTAGTGTACCACCAAACATGGCAAATGCAACAGTTTCTTTACTTTCACAAAGGCTTCATCCAGTTGTGAATTCCACAACCAGCAGTGATTCTTTTTTAACAATAAATGCAATAGTGCCAACACAGTTGGTAAGTTAGGCAAGATGCAGCTATAGTTGTTGATCACACCCAGGAAACACTTGAATTCAGTTACCTTGGACAGTGTGAGTGCATTTTAATTGCCTGAACGTTCCCTTCTACCAGATGCAAACCCATGACGTCCAATCAATGATCCAGAGAAGTAACCTTTGGCGCCAGAAGTGTACATTTTTCCTTCTTTAGTCATATTCCCGCTTCCATGAACCTTCTTAGCACCTCCTCCAGGTGGGCCAAGTGTTCAGTCTCAATTGACCCTGTGATCAGAGCATCATCTAGGTATACTACCACTCAGGGAAGTCCTTGCAAAAGACTCTGATTGTCCTTTGGAAAATTGCACCTGCAGACAATGCTCCAAAGACTAGGTAAGTGCACTGATAAAGACCCTTCTATGTGTTTATAGTCACATATAAGCTCAACATGCTACCCAGTCCTCCTTGTTGGTAGGCTTGGCTCATATCCAATTTTGTATAGGACTTGCCTCAAGCCAGTTTTGCATGTAGGTCATCTATCCTTGGAATGGGGCACTTGTATAGTTTTGCTGCCTTATTTACGGTCAATTTATAGTCCCCACAAATGCATATGATTTGGTCAGGCTTAACCACTGGAACTATTTGTGCTGCCCACTCCGAGAATTGGGCAGGTTGGATGACGCCTAGCTTTACTAGCTGACATGGTACTGCATCCACCTTCTTCTTCAACACATGAGGCACAGGTCTGGCCTTAAAGAAACTTGGTGACACCTGAGGATCCACATATATTTTTGCTTGCAAACCTTTTTACTTCTTTAATTCATTCCCAAAATACACTGTCACATTGCCTTAGTAGTTCAGGAACGCATGTTTTCTCTAGCCAGCCTCGGCCCAGAAAACTAGGTCCTTCTCCTGTCACTAGGAACACTGGGAGCTGGGCTGTCTATTGCCTATAAGAGACATTTACTGTGGCAATGCCCTTTACTTGAATAGATTCTCCAGTGCATCTCTTCAATTTAGCGGTTGTCCGCTCCAGGTTCAATGACTGGGCACCTTCATTTAGATATTTAAATATGTGCTCTCCCACTACTGTTGTTGAGGCTCCTGTATCCACTTCCATTATTAGTGGCTTCCCATTAACTTGGGTTGTGACAGTGATAGGTTTGGTTTTTACAGCGGTGATGTTATACAGGGAATAAATGTCAGTATTGGCAGCTTCAGGTTCTGCTGTATTTTTCAATTCAGCCATGTTGGTTTGTTTCTTTACAGGCTGCTTCAACTTCACCCTGCATTGCCTTACTATGTGGCTTTTCTTATGGCAGTAATGGCATTCTGCCTCCTTAAATCTACAGGTGTCTAGTCCATGGTCACCCCCACATCTATAACAAATTAACATTGCAGTCGCTGCTGAAATGTTCCTACTAGGCCTTTTTAAGTTTCTAACAGCACGCATTGCCTCTCGCTTCGTTGCGTTGTCTCTGGTTTTTGTGCCGCACCCGGTAGTAGGTTCCTGCCCCACATGAAGAACAGCGCCATGTTGTCTAAGCGGCAAAGCTTGCGAGTCTCTTGCAGCACCTTCCACGGCGAGGGAAATTTCTCGGGTATGCTTAAAGTCAATATCGACCTCGGTGAGTAAACGGCGCTGTATGGCATCATCCTGAACTCCATAAACTAATTGGTCCTGCAGCCTATCAGTGAATGTGTCCCTGAAGTCGCTGCTCGCACCTCATTGTTGCTCACATGTCGACTGCTGAATTTCACCACACCCGTAGATTGCTTGGAATGGTGCCTCTCACCACAAATGGCAGGAAATTGATCTTTCCCCTCACCATTTGGGTCATATCACTCTTGCACCTAACTTGCTTGAAGTGTGAGCTAATAACGAATCCACCACATCAACGTAGCATCGGATGTTGTATATTTCATATGTCAATCTATGCAGGGATGCCATTAGTTTCTATATAGGTAAAAACTTTAATTGGAGTGCTTTACAATATTCCTGCAATCACAAAATGTCTGCACTCATGCTTCAGCTCAGGCTCCCTGATTTTTCCAATAACTTCTACAGTTTGTTTACTTTTCTCTGAGTCCACACCCAGGCTTAACCAATCCAGCACAGTGAGCATCAATTACAAACAGGCTCACATAATCAAACACAATACAGCTGAACAATTCAACACTCCCTGAGGGAGCCAAATGAATGATCCGACCAGCAATCTATACACTTACCCACTGATGTGAAAAGAAAAAGCAAGAAACAAAGCAAACAAAAGAAAGAAATAAGGAAAATTACAATCAAACGAGCTACAGAAAGAGAAATGAAAACAAGGAAAGATTGGGCTAAGAGAGACAGAAATCAGAAGTTAGAACAGCACGAATTGCAAATTGTAGTAATTCACAATTAAAAGCACATCTATTTGTCACTACAAAGTGCTGCTTTATTTATACAATAATCATGTCAAGTGCTGTAAATGCATGAATAATTTGCCAGCAATTTCTGGGCCAATACAGTAACTATGCTTCAAAAAATGTATTTCATTGGCAATGATGTACTTTGGGAATTCCAGAGCTCATGCAGGTGTTGAATAAATTCAAGTTATCACTTCCAACACAAATCTCAAGTCTATTTTAAATGATCCACAGATTATGCTCAGATTAACCCCAGTGAATAGTTTATGTTGAATTAACCATTATAGGAGCATAGGACCAGAAGGAAGCTGTTCAGTATCTCGACCCAGTTTGGCCATGCAATAATTAGCACATTTGATTTTAAAAGTGTCTTTCTGCTGCCTGGTGAAACTTGGTAGCAAATCAGATATATGGCAAAAAATTATGACTCAATTTAGGGATCTTTTGGTTTGAGTCGGATACTCTGGATTGCAACAGGTTCCAACTTCGATTTGTAAAGAGATACAGGTTGCTGGATTGTGAATGTGTGAAATGAAAGTAATTGAAATAGATTGACGCCGTTCGGCTAAACGTTTTCACACCCTAATCCTTGACATTGTATAATAAAAATTCGGAAACAACCGTTAGTTTCGTTCTTAATAGCGAGCACTGTGCGGGGGAGCCGGGAACTTTAAAAAGACAACAGTCAGGATGGGTGATACAGCTCCAGGAGAAGCGACTCCCTATCAGCACCAACCAGCACCAGGTAAGAGAGACTCCACATCGAATAATAAACCATTGCAAACTGCTCCTGTCTCCCGGTTCAGTTCCAGTATTCAGGGTTATTTTACTTTGCAGACTCTATAAGAAGATGTCCTGGATCAGACTCGGCCTCCCTCTCGCTCTGCTCTACCTGTGCTCACAAAGCGCCAGTGGACATCACTCTGACCATCTGTGCATGAGGAGGAGTTTCTGGAAAGAACTGATGCGTGGATTGGAAAATATAGTGAGTACTTCCGAGATAGAATGGACCCTTCACTATATACCCGTTCTTGTATTTAATTCTCTGGTCACTGTCAATAATGTCCTGATGTGAAGTATCAAACAAGGGCTGCGTGGGGTTGAGGGACGGAGATTTGTACCTTGGTTGGGTTTGGGATTTTGACACAGACCTGTGACTTGGAATTTGCGACTAGGGTTTGGGGTTGAACTGTTTGTGTGCTGCGGGAGTTCCAACTATCAATTATTATTCACAGAATTAAACCCCATCCAAATGTATTTCTTTTTCTTGTACAGAATCCTGTTTTTTCACCTGAGTGCAGAAGTGAAAACGATGAGAATCTGCATGTCCCTCGGATTTTGAAACACGTGAGTTTGACTTCAATAACTTGCTATATTCCGGTGCAACCCTAAGATGTTTTCATCTTGACACGTCTTCCCCTTTGACCTAGGCGGATGATCAGAAGGCGGCTGTTGTTGTTGAAATGCTGAATGGGATGTTGAAACTCTTCGATGCATCTGAAGCCCCTTTACCCAGGAACGAGCGGCTCCAATTCCAGAACAGAGTGATTGAAATTCTGTCCCATCTACAATCCTGTGTAAGAACCTCACGCTCCACCATCTCACATCCTGTATTACTTAGTTTCAAGACCTCCCGAAATAGAGAAACTCATTTATTCTCCTTTTTTTTTGCAGGTGAGATCTCCTGATTCCCAGAATAGCCACCAATTGGTTCTGCGGGAAACATTCCAGAGCCTTGAGACGTTTCTACAGGAAAGGGTAAGGCTTTGATAATGATGCCCAGCTTATTGCTTGTCACTTGCCCTTAGCCTCAGTTAATGGCTCAAGAACTGTCATGGTAAATCAATTATTTCTTTAAATATTTTCCGATAGTTAACTAGCATGTGCGATTTGGGGTACCTGATAAGGCGCAGTGGGTGGTATCCCTACCCCTGGGCCAAAAGATCTGGGTTCAAGTCCTGCTTCAGGACTTGATGGCCATGGAAGGTGTATGTATAACATAGCCAAATAAGTTAATTATCATCCTGTAAATCCTTCCTATATACCTGGTGGCAGTGGTAAAAGTGGGAGAGTTTCCTGGTCAGCCTTACTGCAGAAAACAACTGCAGTACTTAGCCAAACATAATCCTGGATGAAGTCCATGGTCAGCAATACCTTTACTGTGGCATGGTAGAAGAAGGTGAATGTGAGATATAATGCATAAAATAATAGTTTAATAATCTCATATTTTTGAATCGTTAAACTTCAGCTGAACTTGACATAACTACATTCAAAGTTCACATTGAAAGCTCTTTTCCCTCTTATCTCTCCACAGGGAAACAGTGCCTGTGCCTGGCAGATTGTACACGCAGAAACCAGAAAGATCCTGCAAGAAACAGCAATGAACAATGCAAGAAAATAAAAAGAAATCAATGGAATTCTATATGTAATAATATCCACATTCATTTAGCTTCTCCCCACTATACATTGATCAGTTGACTAGAAATGTAAGACAGTATTTTAATACGAATAATAGGGAGTGAAATTCCTCTTCCATACCAATAAGACATTTCAGCATTTGCAGATTTTGCTTTAAATTGATTAATATATGAATTTAGACAGATTAGCAAGGAATATTTATAGGTTTGTTTAAAATGTTACATGCTTTTAAAGATATCCCTTGTAGCAATTTCACCCGCTAGGGTGCCTGTGAAATGAAAAAAAAAATGTGAAAACAGATTTAATTTATTATTTATTTGAGTAATATATTTTTCATCTTGCCTTTCTGTCAACTTGAAAATAAAATGTATCATTCTTAGTCCCTGACTTCTTTGTCTTGTCTATTTTCACTAAAACATACTTTTGTTATTCATTTAAAGGGGTGTTTCTACTTAGTGAATTTAACTCCTTTAATGGCCTGAGTTTTTCCTGCGTCAGGCGGGCTCGGCGGGAGCGGGCGGGGGCAGTCGGGGACCCGACCACCGCCCGCGATCGGCTCCGCAGCGCCATTTTATGCGGGCAGCCAATTAAGTCCCGCCCAATGTAATACGCAAGCGGTAGCTCGTTACTTATGCGGACGGAGGAGGAGGGAGAGCCAGGTCCAGTGCTCTCCCGTGCAGGCGTGCGGAGGAGCACTCCAATCTCCCTGATGCATGGAGCTGCCTCAAGGAGATTGAAGCGTTTGTTATAAAAATAAATAAAAACAATAAAAATTTAATGAAACATGTCCCCTCATTTGACTTTGTCACATGAGACGGGGCATGTTTTTATTTTTCAAAGGAATTTTTATTTCATTTGTAATAGCTTTAGGAAACCTCACCCGCTGGTGGATGAGGTTTCCTAAAAAAACTTAAAGGCCGCTTGGCCTTTTTGCCTGCCCGGCAACCGTTAGATTGGACGGGCAGTGTTAAATTCATGTTAATTGCCAGTTTAATGGCCTTAAAAGGCCCAACTCCAGCGCGCGGCCACCGAACGAAACATTGTGAGACAGCACGATGACGTCGGGACGCACGCCCGACATCATCGCACATCATTTTACATTCCAGAATATCGAGCCCGCCCCCACACGCCAACTAAAAAATTCTGGCCAATGTGTTTAGCGATTCCTTTACTTGGAAGGGAAAACGTATTTGTTTAGAGATGTGGAGAGAAATGAAATAACAACAAAAAATGCTTGAAAAAGTCAGCAGATCTGGCAGTGTCTGTGGAGAGAGAAACAGAGTTAACATTTCAAATCTAATATGACTTCCTTGGAACTACAGAGAGGGAGGAATGTGATGGGTTTATGCCGTTGAGAAAGGGGAAAGAGGAAGGTGGAGCAAAAAAGAAGGCTAGGGACAGGTAGGAGGGCGGACGAGATTAAATGACAAACATGTCATGGAACACGAGACAAAGGAATGGTAACGATATTATTAAAATCAAAAGCTTTAGTCCAGAGTAGGTGTAATGAAGTTGAGAAACCTGTAATGACTTGAGGGAGTGGACACATTTCAACAAGAAACAGATAAACTTCATTATAGAGAGCTTTTCAGGTGCTACATGCTTGATCAGGAAGACCCCTGATCCATTTTCCATTCTATATGATAACACAGCTGCTACACCATTAGGAGAAGCATCACATGTTACTATCAATTCTTTCGATAGGTTGTAGTGTACCAACAAACATGGCGAATGCAACAGTTTCTTTACTTTCACAAAGGCTTCTTCCAATTGTGAATTCCACAACCAACAGTGATTCTTTTTTAACAAAAAATGCAATGGTGCCAACACAGTTGGTAAGTTAGGCAAGATGCAGCTATAGTTGTTGATCACACCCAGGAAACACTTGAATTCAGTTACTTTGGACAGTGTGAGTGCATTTTTATTGCCTGAACGTTCCCTTCTACCAGATGCAAACCCATGACGTCCAATCAATGATCCAGAGAAGTAACCTTTGGCGCCAGAAGTGTACATTTTTCCTTCTTTAGTCATATGCCCGCTTCCATGAACCTTCTTAGCACCTCCTCCAGGTGGGCCAAGTGTTCAGTCTCAATTGACCCTGTGATCAGAGCATCATCTAGGTATACTACCACTCAGGGAAGTCCTTGCAAAAGACTCTGATTGTCCTTTGGAAAATTGCAACTGCAGACAATGCTCCAAAGACTAGGTGAGTGCACTGATAAAGGCCCTTCTATGTGTTTATAGTCACACATAAGCTCAACATGCTACCCAGTCCTCCTTGTTGGTAGGCTTGGCTCATATCCAATTTTGTATAGGACTTGCCCTCAAGCCAGTTTTGCACGTAGGTCATCTATCCTTGGAATGGGGCACTTGTTTAGTTTTGCTGCCTTATTTACAGTCAATTTATAGTCCCCACAAATGCATATGATTTGGTCAGGCTTAACCACTGGAACTATCGGTGTTGCCCACTCCGAGAATTGGGCAGGTTGGATGATGCCTAGCTTTACTAGCTGACATGGTACTGCATCCACCTTCTTCTTCAACACATGAGGCACAGGTCTGGCCAAAAAGAAACTTGGTGACACCTGAGGATCCACATATATTTTTCCTTGCAAACCTTTTTACTTCTTTAATTCATACCCAAAATACACTGTCACATCGCCTTAGTAGTTCAGGAACGCCTGTTTTCTGTAGCCAGCCTCGGCCCAGAAGACTAGGTCCTTCTCCTGTCACTAGGAACACTGGGAGCTGGGCTGTCTATTGCCTATAAGAGACATTTACTGTGGCAATGCCCTTTACTTGAATAGATTCTCCAGTGCATCTCTTCAATTTAGCGGTTGTCCGCTCCAGGTTCAATGACTGGGCACCTTCATTTAGATATTTAAATGTGTGCTCTCCCACTATTGTGGTTGAGGCTCCTGTATCCACTTCCATTATTAGTGGCTTCCCATTAACTTGGGTTGTGACAGTGATAGGTTTGGTTTTTATAGCGGTGATGTTATACAGGGAATAAATGTCAGTATAGGCAGCTTCAGGTTCTGCTGTATTTTTCAATTCAGCCATGTTGGTTTGTTTCTTTACAGGCTGTTTCGACTTCACCCTGCATTGCCTTACTATGTGGATTTTCTTATGGCAGTAATGGCATTCTGCCTCCTTAAATCTACAGGTGTCTAGTCCATGGTCACCCCCACATCTATAACAAATTAACATTTCAGTCGCTGCTGAAATGTTCCTACTAGGCCTTTTTATGTTTCTAACAGCACACATTGCCTCTCGCTTCGTTGCTTTGTCTCCTGTTTTTGTGCCGCACCCGGTAGTAGGTTCCTGCCCCACATGAAGAACAGCGCTATGTTGTCTAAGCGGCAAAGCTTGCGAGTCTCTTGCAGCACCTTTCACGGCGAGGGCGATTTCTCGAGTATGCTTAAAGAGTCAATATCGACCTCGGTGAGTAAACGGCGCTGTATGGCATCGTCCTGAACTCCATAAACTAATCGGTCCAGCAGCCTATCATTGAATGTGTCCCTGAAGTCGCTGCTCGCACCTCATTGTTGCTCACATGTCGACTGCTGAATTTCGCCACACCCGTAGATTGCTTGGAATGGTGCCTCTCACCACAAATGGCAGGAAATTGATCTTTCCCCTCACCATTTGGGTCATATCACTCTTGCACCTAACTTGCTTGAAGTGTGAGCTAATAATGAATCCACCACATCAACGTAGCATCGGATGTTGTATATTTCATATGTCAATCTATGCAGGGATGCCATTAGTTTCTATATAGGTAAAAACTTTAATTGGAGTGCTTTACAATATTCCTGCAATCACAAAATGTCTGCACTCATGCTTCAGCTCAGGCTCCCTGATTTTTCTAATAACTTCTACAGTTTGTTTACTTTTCTCTGAGTCCATACCCAGGCTTAACCAATCCAGCACAGTGAGCATCAATTACAAACAGGGTCACATAATCAAACACAATACAGCTGAACAATTCAACACTCCCTGAGGGAGCCAAATGTACGATCCGACCAGCAATATATATACTTAACCACTGATGTGAAAAGATAAAACAAGAAACAAAGCGAACAAAAGAAAGAAATAAGGAAAATTAGAATCAAATGAGGTACAGAAAGAGAAATGAAAACAAGGAAAGATTGGGCTAAGAGAGACAGAAATCAGAAGGTAGAACAGCACAGATTGCAAATTGTAGTAATTCAGAATTCAAAGCATATCTATTTGTCACTACAAAGTGCTGCTTTATTTATACAATAATCATGTCGAGTGCTGTAAACGCATGAATAATTTGCCAGCAATTTCTGGGCCAATACAGTAACTATGCTTCAAAAAATGTATTTCATTGGCAATGATGTACTTTGGGAATTCCAGAGCTCATGCAGGTGTTGAATAAATTCAAGTTATCACTTCCAACACAAATCTCAAGTCTATTTTAAATGAACCACAGATTATGCTCTCTTAGCCCCAGTGAATAGTTTATGTTGAATTGACCATTATAGGAGCATAGGAGCAGAAGAAAGCTCTTCAGTCCCTAGACCCAGTTTGGCCATGTAGTAATTAGCACATTTGATTTTAAAAGTGTCTTTCTGCTGCCTGGTAAAACTTGGTAGCAAATCAGATATATGGCAAAAAATTATGACTCAATTTAGGGATCTTTTGGTTTGAATCGGATACTCTGGTTTGGCACAGGTTCCAACTTCGATTTGTAAAGAGATACAGGTAGCTGGATTGTGAATGTGTGAAATGAAAGTAATTGAAATAGATTGACGCCGTTCGGCTAAACGTTTTCACACCCTAATCCTTGACATTGTATAATAAAAATTCGGAAACAACCGTTAGTTTCGTTCTTAATAGCGAGCACTGTGCGGGGGAGCCGGGAACTTTAAAAAGACAACAGTCAGGATGGGTGATACAGCTCCAGGAGAAGCGACTCCCTATCAGCACCAACCAGCACCAGGTAAGAGAGACTCCACATCGAATAATAAACCATTGCAAACTGCTCCTGCCTCCCGGTTCAGTTCCAGTATTCAGGGTTATTTTACTTTGCAGACTCTATAAGAAGATGTCCTGGATCAGACTCGGCCTCCCTCTCGCTCTGCTCTACCTGTGCTCACAAAGCGCCAGTGGACATCACTCTGACCATCTGTGCATGAGGAGGAATTTCTGGAAAGAACTGATGCGTGGATTGGAAAATATAGTGAGTACTTCCGAGATAGAATGCACCCTTCACTATACACCCGTTCTTGTATTTAATTCTCTGGTCACTGTAAATAATGTCCTGATGTGAAGTATCAAACAAGGGCTGCGTGGGGTTGAGGGACGGAGATTTGTACCTTGGTTGGGTTTGGGATTTTGACACAGACCTGTGACTTGAAATTTGCGACTAGGGTTTGGATTTGAACGGTTTGTGTGCTGCGGGAGTTCCAACTATCAATTATTATTCACAGAATTAAACCCCATCCAAATGTATTTCTTTTTCTTGTACAGAATCCTGTTTTTTCACCTGAGTGCAGAAGTGAAAACGATGAGAATCTAATTGTCCCTCGGATTTTAAAACACGTGAGTTTGACTTCAATAACTTGCTATATTCCGGTGCAACCCTAAGATGTTTTCACCTTGACACGTCTTCCCATTTGACCTAGGCGGATGATCAGAAGGCGGCTGTTGTTGTTGAAATGCTGAATGGGATGTTGAAACTCTTCGATGCATCTGAAGCCCCTTTACCCAGGAACGAGCGGCTCCAATTCCAGAACAGAGTGATTGAAATTCTGTCACACCTACAATCCTGTGTAAGAACCTCACGCTCCACCATCTCACATCCTGTATTACTTAGTTTCAAGACCTCCCGAAATAGAGAAACTCATTTATTCTCCTTTTTTTTTGCAGGTGAGATCTCCTGATTCCCAGAATAGCCACCAATTGGTTCTGCGGGAAACATTCCAGAGCCTTGAGACGTTTCTACAGGAAAGGGTAAGGCTTTGATAATGATGCCCAGCTTATTGCTTGTCAATTGCCCTTAGCCTCAGTTAATGGCTCAAGAACTGTCATGGTAAATCAATTATTTCTTTAAATATTTTCCAATAGTTAACTAGCATGTGTGATATGGGGTACCTGATAAGGCGCAGTGGGTAGAGTCCCTACCCCTGGGCCAAAAGATCTGGGTTCAAGTCCTGCTTCAGGACTTGATGGCCATGGAAGGTGTATGTATAACATAGCCAAATAAGTTGATTATCAGCCTGTAAATCCTTCCTATATACCTGGTGGCAGCAGTAAGAGTGAGAGAGTTTCCTGGTCAGCCTTACTGCAGTACTTAGCCAAACATAATCCTGGATGAAGTCCATGGTCAGCAATACCTTTACTGTGGCATGGTAGAAGAAGGTGAATGTGGGGTATAATGCATAAAATAATAGTTTAATAATCTCATATTTTTGAATCGTTAAACTTCTGCTGAACTTGACATAACTACATTCAAAGTTCACATTGAAAGCTCTTTTCCCTCTTATCTCTCCACAGGGAAACAGTGCCTGTGCCTGGCAGATTGTACACGCAGAAACCAGAAAGATCCTGCAAGAAACAGCAATGAACAATGCAAGAAAATAAAAAAAAATCAATGGAATTCTAAATGTAATAATATCCACATTCATTTAGCTTCTCCCCACTATACATTGATCAGTTGACTAGAAATGTAAGACAGTATTTTAATACGAATAATAGGGAGTGAAATTCCTCTGCCATACCAATGAGACATTTCAGCATTTGCAGATTTTACTTTAAATTGATTAATATATGAATTTAGACAGATTAGCAAGGAATATTTATAGGTTTGTTTAAAATGTTACATGCTTTTAAAGATATCCCTTGTAGCAATTTCACCCGCCAGGGTGCCTGTGAAATGAAAAAAAAAACAAATGTGAAAACAGATTTAATTTATTATTTATTTGAGTAATATATTTTTCACCTTGCCTTTCTGTCAACTTGAAAATAAAATGTATCATTCTTAGTCCCTGACTTCTTTGTCTTGTCTATTTTCACTAAAACATACTTTTGTTATTCATTTAAAGGGGTGTTTCTACTTAGTGAATTTAACTCCTTTAATGGCCTGAGTTTTTCCTGCGTCAGGCGGGCTCGGCGGGAGCGGGCGGGGGCAGTCGGGGACCCGACCACCGCCCGCGATCGGCTCCGCAACGCCATTTTATGCGGGCAGGCCAATTAAGGCCCGCCCAACGTAATACGCAAGCGGTAGCTCGCTACTTATGCGGACGGAGGAGGAGGGAGAGCCAGGTCCAGTGCTCTCCCGTGCAGGCGTGCGGAAGAGCACTCCAATCTCCCTGAGGCATGGAGCTGCCTCAAGGGGATTGAAGCGTCTTTTTAAAAAAATAAATAAAAACAATAAAAATTTAATGAAACATGTCCCCTCATTTGACTTTGTCACATGAGATGGGGCATGTTTTTATTTTTCAAAGGAATGTTTATTTCATTTGTAATAGCTTTAGGAAACCTCACCCGCTGGTGGATGAGGTTTCCTATAAAAACTTAAAGGCCGCTTGGCCTTTTTGCCTGCCCGGCAACCGTTAGATTGGATGGGCAGTGTTAAATTCATGTTAATTGCCAGTTTAATGGCCTTAATAGGCCCAACTCCAGCGCGCGGCCACCGAACGAAACATTGTGAGACAGCGCGATGATGTCGGGACGCACGCCCAACATCATCGCACATCATTTTACATTCCAGAATATCGAGCCCGCCCCCACACGCCAACTAAAAAATTCCGGCCAATGTGTTTAGCGATTCCTTTACTTGGAAGGGAAAACGTATTTGTTTAGAGATGTGGAGAGAAATGAAATAAAAACAAAAAATGCTTGAAAAAGTCAGCAGATCTGGCAGTGTCTGTGGAGAGAGAAACAGAGTTAACATTTCGAATCTAATATGACTTCCTTGGAACTACAGAGAGGGAGGAATGTGATGGGTTTATGCTGTTGAGAAAGGGGAAAGAGGAGAGCGGACAAGATTAAATGACAAAGATGTCATGGAACACGAGACAAAGAAATGGTAACGATATTATTAAAATCAAAAGCTTTAGTCCAGAGTAGGCATAATGAAGTTGAGAAACCTGTAATGACTTGAGGGAGTGGACACATTTCAACAAGAAACAGATAAACTTTATTATAGAGAGCTTTTCAGGTGCTACATGCTTGATCAGGAAGACCCCTGATCCATTTTCCATTCTATATGATAACACAGCTCCTGCACCATAAGGAGAAGCATCACATGTTACTATCAATTCCTTCGATAGGTTGTAGTGTACCAACAAACATGGCGAATGCAACAGTTTCTTTACTTTCACAAAGGCTTCTTCCAATTGTGAATTCCACAACCAACAGTGATTCTTTTTTAACAAAAAATGCAATAGTGCCAACACAGTTGGTAAGTTAGGCAAGATGCAGCTATAGTTGTTGATCACACCCAGGAAACACTTGAATTCAGTTACTTTGGACAGTGTGAGTGCATTTTAATTGCCTGAACGTTCCCTTCTACCAGATGCAAACCCATGACGTCCACTCAATGATCCAGAGAAGTAACCTTTAGCGCCAGAAGTGTACATTTTTCCTTCTTTAGTCATATGCCAGCTTCCATGAACCTTCTTAGCACCTCCTCCAGGTGGGCCAAGTGTTCAGTCTCAATTGACCCTGTGATCAGAGCATCATCTAGGTATACTACCACTCAGGGAAGTCCTTGCAAAAGACTCTGATTGTCCTTTGGAAAATTGCACCTGCAGACAATGCTCCAAAGACTAGGTGAGTGCACTGATAAAGACCCTTCTATGTGTTTATAGTCACATATAAGCTCAACATGCTACGCAGTCCTCCTTGTTGGTAGGCTTGGCTCATATCCAATTTTGTATAGGACTTGCCTCAAGCCAGTTTTGCATGTAGGTCATCTATCCTTGGAATGGGGCACTTGTATAGTTTTGCTGCCTTATTTACAGTCAATTTATATTTCCCACAAATGCATATGATTTGGTCAGGCTTAACAACTGGAACTACTTGTGCTGCCCACTCCGAGAATTGGGCAGGTTGGATGACGCCTAGCTTTACTAACTGACATGGTACTGCATCCACCTTCTTCTTCAACACATGAGGCACAGGTCTGGCCAAAAAGAAACTTGGTGACACCTTAAGCTCCACATATATTTTTGCTTGCAAACCTTTTTACTTCTTTAATTCATACCCAAATTACACTGTCGCATCTCCTTAGTACTTCAGGAACGCCTGTTTTCAGTAGCCAGCCTCGGCCCAGAAGACTAGGTCCTTCTCCTGTCACTAGGAACTCTGGGAGCTGGGCTGTCTATTGCCTATAAGACACCGGTACTGTAGCAATGCCCTTTACTTGAATAGATTCTCCAGTGCATCTCTTCAATTTAGCGGTTGTCCGCTCCAGGTTCAATGACTGGGCACCTTCATTTAAATATTTAAATATGTGCTCTCCCACTACTGTTGTTGAGGCTCCTGTATCCACTTCCATTATTAGTGGCTTCCCATTAACTTGGGTTGTGACAGTGATAGGTTTGGTTTTTACAGCGGTGATGTTATACAGGGAATAAATGTCAGTATTGGCAGCTTCAGGTTCTGCTGTATTTTTCAATTCAGCCATGTTGGTTTGTTTCTTTACAGGCTGTTTCGACTTCACCCTGCATTGCCTTACTATGTGGATTTTCTTATGGCAGTAATGGCATTCTGCCTCCTTAAATCTACAGGTGTCTAGTCCATGGTCACCCCCACATCTATAACAAATTAACATTTCAGTCGCTGCTGAAATGTTCCTACTAGGCCTTTTTATGTTTCTAACAGCACGCATTGCCTCTCGCTTCGTTGCTTTGTCTCTGGTTTTTGTGCCGCACCCGGTAGTAGGTTCCTGCCCCACATGAAGAACAGCGCCATGTTGTCTAAGCGGCAAAGCTTGCGAGTCTATTGCAGCACCTTCCACGGCGAGGGCGATTTCTCGGGTATGCTTAAAGTCGGTATCGACCTCGGTGAGTAAACGGCGCTGTATGCCATCGTCCTGAACTCCATAAACTAATCGGTCCTGCAGCCTATCAGTGAATGTGTCCCTGAAGTCGCTGCTCGCGCCTCATTGTTGCTCACATGTCAACTGCTGAATTTCGCCACACCCGGAGATTGCTTGGAATGGCGCCTCTCACCACAAATGGCAGGAAATTGATCTTTCCCCTCACCATTTGGGTCATATCACTCTTGCACCTAACTTGCTTGAAGTGTGAGCTAATAACGAATCCACCACATCAACGTAGCATCGGATGTTGTATATTTCATATGTCAATCTATGCAGGGATGCCATTAGTTTCTATATAGGTAAAAACTTTAATTGGAGTGCTTTACAATATTCCTGCAATCACAAAATGTCTGCACTCATGCTTCAGCTCAGGCTCCCTGATTTTTCTAATAACTTCTACAGTTTGTTTACTTTTCTCTGAGTCCACACCCAGGCTTAACCAATCCAGCACAGTGAGCATCAATTACAAACAGGCTCACATAATCAAACACAATACAGCTGAACAATTCAACACTCCCTGAGGGAGCCAAATGAATGATCCGACCAGCAATCTATACACTTACACACTGATATGAAAATATAAAACAAGAAACAAAGCAAACAAAAGAAAGAAATAAGGAAAATTAGAATCAAACGAGCTACAGAAAGAGAAATGAAAACAAGGAAAGATTGGACTGTGAGAGACAAAATCAGAAGGTAGAACAGCACGAATTGCAAATTGTAGTAATTCACAATTCAAAGCATGTCTATTTGTCACTACAAAGTGCTGCTTTATTTATACAATAATCATGTCAAGTGCTGTAAATGCATGAATAATTTGCCAGCAATTTCTGGGCCAATACAGTAACTATGCTTCAAAAAATGTACTTCATTGGCAATGATGTACTTTGGGAATTCCAGAGCTCATGCAGGTGTTGAATAAATTCAAGTTATCACTTCCAACACAAATCTCAAGTCTATTTTAAATGAACCACAGATTATGCTCAGATTAACCCCAGTGAATAGTTTATGTTGAATTAACCATTATAGGAGCATAGGAGCAGAAGGAAGCTCTTCAGTCCCTAGACCCAGTTTGGCCATGCAGTAATTAGCACATTTGATTTTAAAAGTGTCTTTCTGCTGCCTGGTGAAACTTGGTAGCAAATCAGATATATGGCAGAGAATTATGACTCAATTTAGGGATCTTTTGGTTTGAGTCGGATACTCTGGATTGCAACAGGTTCCAAGTTCGATTTGTAAAGAGATACAGGTAGCTGGATTGTGAATGTGTGAAATGAAAGTAATTGAAATAGATTGACGCCGTTCGGCTAAACGTTTTCACACCCTAATCCTTGACATTGTATAACAAAAATTCGGAAACAACCGTTAGTTTCGTTCTTAATAGCGAGCACTGTGCGGGGAAGCCGGGAACTTTAAAAAAGACAACAGTCAGGATGGGTGATACAGCTCCAGGAGAAGCGACTCCCTATCAGCACCAACCAGCACCAGGTAAGAGAGACTCCACATCGAATAATAAACCATTGCAAACTGCTCCTGCCTCCCGGTTCAGTTCCAGTATTCAGGGTTATTTTACTTTGCAGACTCTATAAGAAGATGTCCTGGATCAGACTCGGCCTCCCTCTCGCTCTGCTCTACCTGTGCTCACAAAGCGCCAGTGGACATCACTCTGACCATCTGTGCATGAGGAGGAGTTTCTGGAAAGAACTGATGCGTGGATTGGAAAATATAGTGAGTACTTCCGAGATAGAATGCACCCTTCACTATACACCCGTTCTTGTACTTAATTCTCTGATCACTGTAAATAATGTCCTGATGTGAAGTATCAAACAAGGGCTGCGTGGGGATGAGGGATGGAGATTTGACCCTTGGTTGGGTTTGGGATTTTGACACAGACCTGTGACTTGGAATTTACGACTAGGAATTGGGGTTGAACGGTTTGTGTGCTGCGGGGTGCTGCAACTATCAATTATTATTCACAGAATTAAACCCCATCCAAATGTATTTCTTTTTCTTGTACAGAATCCTGTTTTTTCACCTGAGTGCAGAAGTGAAAACGATGAGAATCTAATTGTCCCTCGGATTTTAAAACACGTGAGTTTGACTTCAATAACTTGCTATATTCCGGTGCAACCCTAAGATGTTTTCACCTTGACACGTCTTCCCATTTGACCTAGGCGGATGATCAGAAGGCGGCTGTTGTTGTTGAAATGCTGAATGGGATGTTGAAACTCTTCGATGCATCTGAAGCCCCTTTACCCAGGAACGAGCGGCTCCAATTCCAGAACAGAGTGATTGAAATTCTGTCACACCTACAATCCTGTGTAAGAACCTCACGCTCCACCATCTCACATCCTGTATTACTTAGTTTCAAGACCTCCCGAAATAGAGAAACTCATTTATTCTCCTTTTTTTTTGCAGGTGAGATCTCCTGATTCCCAGAATAGCCACCAATTGGTTCTGCGGGAAACATTCCAGAGCCTTGAGACGTTTCTACAGGAAAGGGTAAGGCTTTGATAATGATGCCCAGCTTATTGCTTGTCAATTGCCCTTAGCCTCAGTTAATGGCTCAAGAACTGTCATGGTAAATCAATTATTTCTTTAAATATTTTCCAATAGTTAACTAGCATGTGTGATATGGGGTACCTGATAAGGCGCAGTGGGTAGAGTCCCTACCCCTGGGCCAAAAGATCTGGGTTCAAGTCCTGCTTCAGGACTTGATGGCCATGGAAGGTGTATGTATAACATAGCCAAATAAGTTGATTATCAGCCTGTAAATCCTTCCTATATACCTGGTGGCAGCAGTAAGAGTGAGAGAGTTTCCTGGTCAGCCTTACTGCAGTACTTAGCCAAACATAATCCTGGATGAAGTCCATGGTCAGCAATACCTTTACTGTGGCATGGTAGAAGAAGGTGAATGTGAGATATATGGCATAAAATAATAGTTTAATAATCTCATACTTTTGAATCGTTAAACTTCTGCTGAACTTGACATAACTACATTCAAAGTTCACATTGAAAGCTCTTTTCCCTCTTATCTCTCCACAGGGAAACAGTGCCTGTGCCTGGCAGATTGTACACGCAGTAACCAGAAAGATCCTGCAAGAAACAGCAATGAACAATGCAAGAAAATAAAAAAAAATCAATGGAATTCTAAATGTAATAATGTCCACATTCATTTAGCTTCTCCCCACTATACATTGATCAGTTGACTAGAAATGTAAGACAGTATTTTAATACGAATAATAGGGAGTGAAATTCCTCTGCCATACCAATGAGACATTTCAGCATTTGCAGATTTTACTTTAAATTGATTAATATATGAATTTAGATAGATTAGCAAGGAATATTTATAGGTTTGTTTAAAATGTTACATGCTTTTAAAGATATCCCTTGTAGCAATTTCACCCGCCAGGGTGCCTGTGAAATGAAAAAAAAACAAATGTGAAAACAGATTTAATTTATTATTTATTTGAGTAATATATTTTTCACCTTGCCTTTCTGTCAACTTGAAAATAAAATGTATCATTCTTAGTCCCTGACTTCTTTGTCTTGTCTATTTTCACTAAAACATACTTTTGTTATTCATTTAAAGGGGTGTTTCTACTTAGTGAATTTAACTCCTTTAATAGCCTGAATTTTTCCTGCGTCAGGCGGGCTCGGCGGGAGCGGGCGGGGGCAGTCGGGGACCCGACCACCGCCCGCGATCGGCTCCGCAACGCCATTTTATGCGGTCAGGCCAATTAAGGCCCGCCCAACGTAATACGCAAGCGGTAGCTCGTTACTTATGCGGACGGAGGAGGAGGGAGAGCCAGGTCCAGTGCTCTCCCGTGCAGGCGCGCGCAAGAGCACTCCAATCTCCCTGAGGCATGGAGCTGCCTCAAGGGGATTGAAGCGTCTTTTTAAAAAAATAAATAAAAACAATAAAAATTTAATGAAACATGTCCCCTCATTTGACTTTGTCACATGAGATGGGGCATGTTTTTATTTTTCAAAGGAATGTTTATTTCATTTGTAATAGCTTCCTAAAAAAATGTAAAGGCCGCTTGGCCTTTTTGCCTGCCTGCCAACCGTTAGATTGGACGGGCAGCATTAAATTCGAGTTAATTGCCTGTTTAATGGCCCATCTCCAGCCATCGAACGAAACATTGTGAGACAGCGCGATGACGTCGGGACGCTCGCCCAAAGTCATCGCGCATCATTTTACATTCCAGAATATCGAGCCCGCCCCCGCATGCCAACTAAAAAATTCCGGCCAATGTGTGTAGCAATTCCTTTACTTGGAAGAGAAAACATATCTGTTTAGAGTTGTGGAGAGAAATGAAATAAAAACAAAAAATGCTTGAAAAAGTCAGCAGATCTGGCAGTATCTGTGGAGAGAGAAACAGAGTTAACATTTCAAATCTAATATGACTTCCTTGGAACTACAGAGAGGTAGGAATGTGATGGGTTTATGCCGTTGAGAAAGGGGAAAGAGGAAGGTGGAGCAAAAAAGAAGGCTAGGGACAGGTTAGAGGGCGGACAAGATTAAATGACAAAGGTGTCATGGAACACAAGACAAAGGAATGGTAACAATATTA
Organism: Cetorhinus maximus; assembly: GCF_964194155.1. NCBI lineage: Eukaryota > Metazoa > Chordata > Chondrichthyes > Lamniformes > Cetorhinidae > Cetorhinus > Cetorhinus maximus. The sequence goes on from NC_135881.1 coordinate 34,431,930, forward strand.
TTAAAATCAAAAGCTTTAGTCCAGAGTAGGCATAATAAAGTTGAGAAACCTGTAATGACTTGAGGGAGTGGACACATTTCAACAAGAAACAGATAAACTTTACTATAGAGAGCTTTTCAGGTGCTACGTGCTTGATCAGGAAGACCCCTGATCCATTTTCCATTCTATATGATAACACAGCTCCTGCACCATAAGGAGAAGCATCACATGTTACTATCAATTCCTTCGATAGGTTGTAGTGTACCAACAAACACGGCGAATGCAACAGTTTCTTTACTTTCACAAAGGCTTCTTCCAGTTGTGAATGCCACAACCAACAGTGATCCTTTTTTAACAATAAATGCAATGGTGCCAACACAGTTGGTAAGTTAGGCAAGATGCAGCTATAGTTGTTGATCACACCCAGGAAACACTTGAATTCAGTTACTTTGGACAGTGTGAGTGCATTTCTATTGCCTGAACGTTCCCTTCTACCAGATGCAAACCCATGACGTCCACTCAATGATCCATGGAAGTAACCTTTGGCACCTGAAATGTACATTTTTCCTTCTTTAGTCATATGCCCGCTTCCATGAACCTTCTTAGCACCTCCTCCAGGTGGGCCAAGTGTTCAGTCTCAATTGACCCTGTGATCAGAACATCATCTAGGTATACTACCACTCAGGGAAGTCCTTGCAAAAGACTCTGGTTGTCCTTTGGAAAATTGCACATGGAGACAATGCTCCAAAGAATAGGTGAGTGCACTGATAAAGACCCTTCTATGTGTTTATAGTCACATATAAGCTCAACATGCTATCCAGTCCTCCTTGTTGGTAGGCTTGGCTCATATCCAATTTTGTATAGGACTTGCCTCAAGCCAGTTTTGCATGTAGGTCATCTATCCTTGGAATGGGGCACTTGTCTAGTTTTGCTGCCTTATTTACGGTCAATTCGTAGTCCCCACAAATGCCTATGATTTGGTCAGGCTTAACTACTGGAACTATCGGTGCTGCCCACTAGGAGAATTGGGCAGGTTGGATGACGCCTAGCTTTTCTAACCGACACGGTACTGCATCCACCTTCTTCTTCAACACATGAGGCACAGGTCTGGCCTTAAAGAAACTTGGTGACACCTGAGGATCCACATATATTTTTGCTTGCAAACCTTTTTACTTCTTTAATTCATTCCCAAAATACACTGTCGCATCTCCTTTGTAGTTCAGGAACTCCTGTTTTCTGTAGCCAGCCTCGGCCCAGAAGACTAGGTCCTTCTCCTGTCACTAGGAACACTGGGAGCTGGGCTGTCTATTGCCTATAAGGCACAGGTACTGTGGCAATGCCCTTTACTTGAATAGATTCTCCAGTGTATCTCTTCAAAGTACTGGCCCCGAACAGGATTGTAACAGTACCATAAATCACACTATTAACAGGGTCATTATAGCTCATTCTTATTTATGGTGCAAAACCAGCAATTTGTTGATGCTCACAGGGTGGCTATCAGTGAGCCCTGGTGTTCATGGGGTTAATGATGGAGTGACACAAATCATACAGCAAGTCATGGTGATACGCAGCTCACAACTAATTGCCACTAATTGCTTTTTATTGGCACCCTAATAATGATGGGTGCGGTGAACTCATAATTACCTTTCCAGCAATATGTGGACCATTGTAACAGTGACAATATTTCCTTTTTAAAAATATATTTCATTGGCAACACCAGCATCGCGCTATTTTAAATAAAGCACAAAACTTGGATTTGTGAAATTAACCCCAGAGATTAGTTAAATTAACAGTGGCAAGTTAAACTAACCCTAGGAGCAAGAGGAAGCTAGTCAGCCCTTCTAGCTAGTTCCATTACTCAGTAACATCATTGTAACTGTAACAGTATTGTAACTGTGTCCACCTAGCTCGGTTCTACATTCCTTAATGTCTTTGGATAGCAAATTTCAATCCATTCAGACTTTAAATTATCAATCGCACTCACATCTAGTGTGTCTCTGTGTGTGTGTGTGTTCCCGTGAGCCACAGTGCTTTCTTATATGTTAACCAAAGTGGTTAGTTTATAATAAGTTAACCACAAGATTTGCATCATTTTTTAAAAATTAGCTCCAGGGCTTTCTGTCTATATTTAATATTAATCCAAGTGCTAAAGTTTACAGAGTCATTACATGCAACATGAAAAATTTCCTGGTCAGACCACAGCCATAGAAACAAAGGGTGGAATTTTCCATTCCAGGGATTAAGTGCAGTGTGGGTGGGTTTTGCGGTGCATTTCCCGCTGAGCGGTGTGGTGGGAATTCATGCCTAATTTCACACTCGAAAGCTCAATAATTATGCATCGAAGAGTAGCTCTCCGAATTACACGGTGGGGCGGGCACTGATTCGTCTGCCCCACCATCACCAAATGGGGTCAAATGTCCGACCGCCATGCTTAGATGCTACCCGAACACACACAATCACTTTCTCCAGCCCAGCTGTGTGCAGGGAACTTCTTTATATGGCTCCATCCAAGAAAAAAAAATGCTCCCAGGTTTAGCAGAGACTCCCTTGAGACCCTCATCCATGGAGTCTGCCAGCAGCGGGATGTCCTCTACCCCAGGGCTGACTCCAGGAGGCCTACCAGCTTCACCTCACCCACCTGGGAGGAGTTTGCAAGGGACGTCAGTTCGCTGGGCACCTGTCCAAGAAATGCAATCCAGTGCAGGAAGAGGATGAATAATCTCTTCTCATCACATTCCATGTATTTATCTTCATGCAGGCCAAGCTTGTCCACAACAAGGGGAAGAGACCCCAGAACTGGAAGAGAAATGGCCAACCTCCAGGATCTCTCCAAATTCAAGGAGGATGCTGCCGAGTTGGCATGGGAGGTCAGAGGCCACTCCTGTTGTGAGGGTGAGATCAGCCTCTCCAGTAGGCCAGTATGGATGAGTCCCCATGAGTTGATCACATCCTGACATTCTCAGTGAGTGACATGAAATGTGGTATTCGGCCTGTTCACAAACTGAATCTATCTTCTCTCTCTTACAGGCAGAGAGAGCAGCACAAACAACATAAGCCCCAGACCTACCCACCTCAGAGGAGGATGACGATGATGCATTTGAAGAAGACCCTTCACTACGTTCGCCTGCACCCTCCAACAGCTCAGAGGCACATGTGGTAGGTCACACATCTAGATTAGGCTCAGGGTCACTTTCTGGGGGACACCTCACTGATGCGTCTCCACAGCAATCAGAGGCAGTGATAGACCAGGTCTCTGGCACTCAGAGAACTGCTGGAGAACAGCCACCCGCTGAGTCCGAGTCTGATGATGAGCCTCTGGAAACAGCCATCTCTAACATGCTGGAGATGCAAAGACAGACGGTGTAAAATCAGGCAGAGTTGCAAGAGGCAGTCAACATACTAGGGTGAAGGATGGAGGAGACTGCCCGGGTTCTGTCTGATGTCATGGCTCCGACATGCAGGTGCCTTGAGGTCTCCTTGAAAAGGGTGGCAGCTGCCTTGGAGGCCTTGGCCCAGCAGATCCTGCTGGATGTGCATTCAGACCTGCACTCCATGGCATAGGCATTGGTGGATCCATCAGTGGCTAGGTGAGGGAGCGGGGGACGGTGGGGGGGGCGCATCTTGACCTTCCTCCAGAAGTTCCTTCTCCTCAGGGAGTCAGGCAGGAGCCTTCGAGCACTTATAGGGAGGACCAGAAGCTGGAGACCCTGGGGTCATCAAACCAGGTGACTCCGAAAGTGTCCAGCTGATCCCAATCCCCCCTGCCTGTGACCCCATCACCTTCAGCTGCACAAGCCAAGGGTGGTGCAGCTACCCCACAGCAGGAGACCCAAAGAAAGCTGGGGCCTTCCAGGTCTCAGCCCTCTAGAGGATGCACACCAAAGCCATCAAAGACAACAGGACGTAGTAGTCAGTGGGCTGCCTCCACCTTTGCTACAAATGTCAGGGATGCACCAAGACATAACAGTAGGATTAGAATAATTACGAAACTTTGACATCACTCTGGGTCACGGGTGTTCAATCACTGTATATATCATGCACATTTGTAAATACATTTGCTGTTCATGAAAATGGTCTTGTCATTTGAAAGCGCTGTGCATATGCATCAATGTGCCCTCTTATTTTGAGGTGAGTCATGCTCCCACTCAGTGATCATATTCATGTGGTGTAGCTAGGAAATGGCAATTACTTGACTTTTGTGTTATGTCAGGGAGATGTGTCAAACTCTTTACTGGAAGTGCTTGTAAAATGCGTTAGTAACCTCTACTCCTTACAAGACAATTAGGCACGTTCAATAGCCTTGGAGAGTTAGCTGTAATTGTTACTCTAAATGAGTGGGCTGTCTTCATAGGTAGTGCCAAAGCACACGACCCACAGCCATAATGGTCTCTCCAGCCATGCGCACAACCCAGTGCCCACTAAAAGATTCTCATTAAGGTGGCGACGACTACATCATGTCCTTTGATGCAGTGTTTGTGCTGCTGTGCTGGCTGTCACTTCCCAGAGCACATGGATACAGGGTTCACCACTGACATTTCCAAAGATTAGGGCCGGTGAATCATGAGGGTTGTGGGTGGAAGTCCAAATGCTGAACTTGCTCTGGATGTGAAGGCCTTTCAGTGCACTGGCATGGCAGTAATGGACAGAAGTAATATGGCGTTGTAAGTTTTTTTGGAGGTATTTAACCTCCGCATCCACTTACTCAAAATTAATTTGTCCTTTCGAGACTTTAACCAGGCAATAGGAGACAATTTAGTGATGTAACTCAGGAAACATTTATTAAGCATCAAAGGTTATACTTAACAAACCAGGCAGCACCTTTACTGGCTCAATGCAGTTCTTGCTTCCTGATTCAGCCTAGGGTGCAAGGCGACACAGGTCTTCTGTCTCTCTCTGTCTCTATCTCTAGAATCCTCTAGTCCCTACTTTCAGTTAACAAGCAGTCTTCAGTTTCAAATTCAGCATGCCTTGGTCACTGAAAGCTGCTGCTTATTCCCAACCCATGTCCATGATCAGTGATGTTACTGATTCCTGATTGGCTCGTGCAGTTCATGATCAGTTTCTGATTGTTTTCTCGAAGGTGATGGTCATCTATTGATGCCATTTCCCTTTGTCCCCTGACTGGCCCTCTAAGGTGTCAATTACTTGTGGGACCGTCCCTCTCGTTATAACTTTTATGTCATTTCATTAAATTTTACAACTTTCTTCTAAAATAATGGGGGCCTGAGGATGGTTTTGATGTCTGCTTACTTGTGATGTCTAGTAACATCAGTCAGATGTCTAATTGATCCATTGGTATCGGTGTTGTATGCCCTGTAGAACTCTCATTAAAACATACGATTATCAATGTGTTTTGGTGGAGAAGGCTGCTTTGCCATTGTATGTGTTCATAGTATCTGCCAGTGCTTGGTACCAGTCAATTAAAAATACAGAGTGGTGCATTGCCTAACAAAAATTACAGTTACAGAAATTACACAAAATCTATATAAATTTTTTTAAAAATCAGTGCTTGAAAGTGATTGCTGTGCTAATGTTAAGGCAGCAAGATTCACTTAAACATATAACATGACACATTCCTAAGTAATAAAAGTCAAAGGCAAATACTAATTACAGCACTTAATTCTAGTCTTACAAAGCCAAAAATAAAGGAAAGTGACTGCTTCTTCTTTTAAACATCACAAGTTAAACTACCAATTTAATGCAGAAGATTGAATGCTTAAATACCTGTTTTTCTTTGCACAATAGGTCTTTGAATCCTAGGGGAAATACAACAGATAAGTTTTAATTTTTAGGGAGGTCGATCCCCCAGACCAGAAATGTTCAAACTCGATGCCTTGCATCACCGGCATGGGTCATATGGTTATTCTCCCTTGTCAAGTGTGAGTGAGATGCCAATATAGAGCCATAGAACCATAGAATACTACAGCACAGAAAACAGGCCATTCGGCCCTTCTAGTCTGTGCCGAAATATTATTCCGCTAGTCCCATTGACCTGCACCTAGTCCATAACCCTCCAGTCCTCTCCCATCCATGTATCTATCTAATTTATTCTTAAAACTTAGCCCGCATTTACCACGTCAGATGGTAGCTCGTTCCACACTCTCACCACTCTCTGAGTGAAGAACTTCCCCCTAATGTTCCCCCTAAACCTTTCCCCTTTCACCCTAAAGCCATGTCCTCTCGTGTTTATTTCTCCTAATCTAAGTGAAAAGAGCCTACTTGCATTTACTCTGTCTATACCCCTCACAATTTTGTAAACAAGGACCAAGTCATGTGGTGTGCTAGTGTCCCACAATTCAATATGATACCATATTGGGTTAATATACTTGAATTACTTGATTACTGCACATAACTAAACTACAAACTAATTTTAAATAATTATCAGACTTAAACTTATCTACTCCATGACCCATTGCCTGAACCTTACTCTTCCTGGAATCTTGTGGCTATCAGTGTGACACAGCCACATCTTCCACATCATGCTTCTTTGATGGCATCCTTGCATGGAAGCTGACTCTCATCTTCCAATTCAGGTTCCTGCTCATCTTGCTCTTCATCATCTGAGGAGCTCTCAGCCTCCTCCATGTCTCCCTCTGGCAAGGGATCCCCCCTTTGAAGCGCCAGGTTGTGAAGGGCACAACAGATCATGATTTTGTGCTGCACCCTCTGTGGAGAGTACTACAGAGCCCCACCTGAGTGGTCGAAACATTAGAAGTGCATCTTCATGATGCCAATGATGGATCATGTCAACCTATGCACTGAGTTATATCTCTTCTGTGAGGCCAACACATGGGTGTCATGAGCCATCAGATGAAGAGTCATACGGACTCGAAACGTTAACTGTATTCCTCTCTGCAGATGCTGTCAGATCTGCTGAGTTTTTCCAGCTATTTTTATTTTTGTTTAAGAATCTATCTACCCTGACTCCACTGCCTTCTGAGGCAGGAGTTCCAAAGTTGCACAACTCTCTGAGAGAAAAAAAAATCCTCATCTCTGTCCTAAAAGGGCAATCCCTAAATTTAAAACAGTGCCCCCTAGTTCTGGACTCACCCACAAGAGGAAACATCCTTTCCATTTTCATCTCGTCAATGCCATTCAGAAACTTATATACTCAATCAAGTCACCCCTCATTCTTCTAAGCTCCAGTGGAAACAAGCCCAGTCTGTCTAACCTCTCCTTATAAGACAACCCATTAATTCCAGGTATCAATCTATTAAACCTCCTCTGAACAGCCTCCAACCCTTCCTTCCTTCCTAAAATAAGGAAATCAAAACTGCACACAATATTCAAGATGTGGTCTCACCAATGCCCTGTATAACCAAAGCATAACATCCTTATTTTTTATGTTCAATTCCTCTCACAGTAAAGGATAGCATTCCATTAGCCTCCTTAATTACTTGCTGTACCTGCATACTAACTTTTTATGACTCATGCACTAGAACACCTAGATCCCTCTGCACCTCAGAATTCTGCAGCTATTCTCCGTTTAAGTAATACTCTGCTTTTTTATCAGGAAGCCCAGGATCACCAGAGACAAGGCTTATGAAATTCTAGATAATGGTAAGAACTGTTAAAAAAACAGGAGAGTCTGGTTGGTTCACTCTACAAAACAATAAACAAACCAATAAAAATCCATGACGTTCCTGCAAAGGGTCATTTTAAAAGGAGGACAGTGAGATGACACATAGGTCGCCTGTGAATCCCTGGATCAATCTGCAGGCAAAAAAATTGAATGCAGCAGTGACCATCAGGGCCTCTGGTAGGAGATGTCCTCCCAGTCCATGGGGCATTAGGTATTAGGTACTTGCACAGACTATGGCAGATATGATCCACCACATCTCTTGACAAGTGCAGTCGTGCACAGCATTGTCTTTCACTCATCTCCAGATAGGAAACTCTCGTTTGATAGACCCTTGGTCATGCGAGTCGCCTCCGTGGGATGGGTCTAACCTTCTCATCCTCTGGGTCTTGCTGGGGTTCCCCTGGACCATGGACCTCAGGCTGGGCTTCTTAATGAAGCTGCGCTAGTGGCACCGGGCCCTTCTTCTCCTCCTCAATCAGATCATCACCATCAAGAAGGCTGAATTCGGTGCAGACTCCATTATTAAATCCTCCTTTTCCTTGGGGACTGATAAATGCAACAGATTAATGAACACTGGGCAAATATAAGACCATAAGACATAGGAGCAGAAATTAGGCCATTCGGCCCATCGAGTCTGCTCCACCATTCAATCATGGCCGATAAGTTTCTCAACCCCATTCTCCGCCTTCTCCCCGTAACCTTTGATTCCCTTACCAATCAAGAACCTATCTATCTCGGTCTTAAATACACTCAATGACCTGGCCTCCACAGCCTTCTGTGGCAATGAATTCCATAGATTCACCACTCTCTGGCTAAAGAAGTTTCTCCTCATCTCTGTTCTAAAAGGTCTTCTCTTTACTCTGAGGCTGTGCCCTCGGGTCCTAGTCTCTCCTACTAATGGAAACATCTTCCCCACGTCCACTCTATCCACGCCTTTCAGTATTCTGTAAGTTTCAATCAGATCCCCCCTCATCCTTCTAAACTCCATCGAGTATAGACTCAAAGTCCTCAAACGTTCCTCATATGGTAAGCCTTTCAACCCTGGGATCTTTCTCGTGAACCTCCTCTGGACCATCTCCAGGGCCAGAACATCCTTCCTGAGATACGGGGCCCAAAATTGCTCACAATATTCTAAATATGGTCTGGCCAGAGCCTTATAAAGCCTCAGCAGCACATCCCTGTTTTTATATTCTAGTCCTCACGAAATAAATGCCAACATTGCATTTGCCTTCCAAACTACCGACTCAACCTGCAAGTTAACCTTAAGAGAATCCTAGACTAGGACTCCCAAGTCCCTTTGCACTCCAGATTTCTGAATTCTCTCCCCATTTAGAAAATAGCCTATGCCTCTATTCTTCCTACCAAAGTGCATAACCTCACGTTGTATTCCATCTGCCACTTCTTTGCCCATTCTCCTAACCTGTCTAAATCCTTCTGCAGCCTCCCCACCTCCTCAATGCTACCTGTCCCTCCACCTATCTTTGTATCATCTGCAAACTTAGCCAGGATGCCTTCAGTTCCTTCATCTAGATCATTAATGTGTAAAGTGAAAAGTTGTGGTCCCAAAACTGAGCCCTGCGGAACTCCACTTGTCACTGGCCGCCATCCTGAGAAGGACCCCTTTATCCCCACTCTCTGCCTCCTGTCAGACAGCCAAGCTTCTATCCATGCTTGTACCTTGCCTCTAACACCATGGGCTCTTATCTTACTGAGCAGCCTCCTGTGCGGCACCTTGTCAAAGGCCTTCTGGAAGTCCAAGTACTTAACATCCATTGGCTCTCCTTTGTCTAACCTACTCGTTACCTCCTCAAAGAATTCTAACAGATTTGTCAGGCATGACCTCCCCTTGATGAAACCATGCTGACTTTGCCCTATTTTACCATACACTTCCAAGTATTCTGAAACCTCATCCTTAATAATGGACTCTAAAATCTTACCAACGACCGAGGTCACGCTAATCGGCCTGTAATTTCCTGTTTTTTGCCTCACTCCCTTCCTAAACAGGGGGGTTACATTAGCGATTTTCCAGTCCTCTGGGACCCTCCCTGACTCCAGTGATTCCTGAAAGATCACCACTAACACCTCCACTATCTCTTCAGCTATCTCCTTCAGAACTTTGAGGTGTAATCCAACTGGTCCAGGTGATTTATCCACCTTCAGACCTTTCAGTTTTCCTAGCTCCTTCTCCTTGGTAATGGCCACCATACTCACCTCTGTCCCCCGACTCTCTTGAACTTTGGGGATGTTACTCATGTCTTCCACCGTGAAGACTGACGCAAAGTACCTATTCAGTTCCTCCCGCCATTTCTTTTTTCCCCACTACTACTTTTCCAGCGTCATTTTCCAGTGGCCCAATGTCCACTTTTGCCTCTCTCTTACCCTTTATGTATCTAAAAAATCTCTTGCAGTCTTCTTTTATATTACTGGCTCGTTTACCCTCATATTTAATCTTCTTCCTCCTTATTTCTTTTTTAGTTGTCCTCTGTTGGTCTTTGTAGGCTTCCCAATCCCCTGGTTTCCCACTGCTCTTTGCCGCATTGTATGCTTTCTCTTTAGCTTTTATGCTGTCCCTGACTTCCCTTGTCAGCCATGGTTGCCTCGTCCTCCCTTTTAGTATGTTTCTTCTTCCTAGGGATGAATTTTTGCTGTGTCTCCCAATTTACTCCCAGAAACTCCTGCCATTCCTGTTCCACTGTCTTTCCTGCTAGGCTCATCTCCCAGTCAATTCTGGCCAGCTCCTCCCTCATGCCTCTGTAGTTGCCTTTATTCAACTGTAATACCGTTACATCTGATTCCAGCTTTTTCCTCTCAAATTGCAGGGTAAATTCTATCATATTATGGTCACTTCCTCCTAAGGGTTCCTTCACCTTAAGCTCCCTTATCAAATCTGCCTCATTACACATCACTAAATCTAGAATTGCCTGTTCCCTAGTGGACTCCACCACAAGCTGCTCCAAAAAGCCATCTCGTAGACATTCCACAAATTCTTTTTCTTGGGATCCACTACCAACCTGATTTTCCCAGTCTACCTGCATATTGAAATCCCCCATAATCACTGTAACCTTGCCTTTCTTACATGCCTTTTCTATCTCCTGGTGTATCTTGTGCCCCACATCCTGACTACTGTTCGGAGGCCTGTACATAACTCCTATTATGGTTTTCCTCCAGCTCGCAAACAGAAAGCCAATGTCATGCCCTAGTGCTGCGTTTGCACTAGTAGCCTTGTCGCTGATATCGCCTTGTATCTGAAGCACAAACTCACAGAATGAGGTGACCAAGATGCCAACACTGATACTTGACATCTCAATCCCACAGAGGCTGGAAGAGGTTTGGAAATTTTCATGAAATGTGCCACCTTACCAAAGGCACTCGTGCAATCTCTGATCTGGTATACCAATTAAGCTCAACTTGCACTTCAGCAATGACTGGATGCCCTTAGGCCCGTTATCCATGCCAACTGGAGAAAGCACATTAGAGGCTTTCATTGATCTGGCAGATATGCAGCAGCTGTGCTCCCTTAATGGTTGCCTGCATTTTCCATTCTCACATACTTCCCTGTTAATGCTCAAATGGAGCAATTATATTGTGAAGCCAATGACTTCTGCAGTCTCTCGTTAAAGCGCATCAAAATGCAGTGGCTCCAATTGCACCTCCTCAAGGAAGTCTTCCTCTTTTCTCTCAGCTCTGACTCTATTTCAATGTTGTGACTCTAAGCACCCCTGAAAGGGCCCTTTAGTCCAGCTGTGGGCTCCTCCCACACTGCATCAGACCCCTCTCGTGCAGATTCTATTCCAGTTTTGATTTTAAATTGAGCAATAACTTTGGGGCTTCAAGATGGTGGTGCGGCATCTTTATCTGGAGACCAGCTTTGACTCTCCCCCTGTCAGTATTCAGGTCTCTCCAATTTTCCTGGAACTTCACGATGTACAGATAGAGCTCCCTCTGGCTATTCTTCAGCCTCCCCAATAATCCTAGAACCCATTGTCATTGTGGTGGACATTCCAGCCCTCCTCCCTGAACCCATTACTACTGAGGTCCCCATGCTCCATGTAGACCTCACCCCTCCCCATTTCAAGGCTGTAAACACGGTCACATACAGGGGAGAACCCCACCCCGCCACTCACCCTCCCCCCGCACCACTCCAGGAGATTTTCGAGTAACCCCTCGCCCATTATGTTTTCCTGATTTACAGGCTGCAGACACCTCCCCTAACCATGGCCGTCCGATCTGCTGCCCAGTACCGAGCTAGACAACCCCATCGCCACTGACTGTAAGACAATGACCACGCCCTGCACATCAAGCTGTGCCTTATCCCAATTGAGCACACAGGCCTTGCCCCTCCCTGGAACAGGACTATGATGTGCATGACCTGCAAAGCCTCAGGACTGCCTTTAATCTCTCACCCTGACTATGAGGTGCATTCAGACCCAGGACTGCCTTTAATTTCTCACTCCGACACCTTGGCCCCAGGCCAGAGGCAATAACTGTTTTTCAATGAGCTCTCCTGTTTCTTCATGACTGATCACAACACAGTATCTCTTCCCCCTCACCATGAGTCTCTGTGTAACCCATTCCTCTTGTGCCACACTAACACAAACCACCCCCATCCCTCTGGATTCTGTGTTCATCCCCTCCCATTCATATATTTCAATTCTCATCCACTTCTTTCTGCGTTCTAGTCTTTCATGTCGGGCTGCAGCCTCCCCACCCTCAGCCTCCCCTCTGCCCACCATCTTCCCCTCCCCCAACCCCACCGTACCCCATTGTCCCCCATGTCTCTATCATCATCCCCCCAGCCCCACCATACCCCACTGACCCCCTGCCCCTGTTATCCTTCCACCCTCGCCCCTTCCCTGTCGTAATGCCGGTCTCTGTTTCAGAGTATAGCCCTACCTGAGACCCGCAGCATGCACTAAGTGCTGTCCTCCTGGAGTACGCAGGCGCCCACCATGAGCAGAGCAACTCTACACCCCCACCAACGTGGCGTTACACAGCCATTGCTGAGGAACCGGAACAGCACTGTTGCAGGTAGGCTTTGAATGTTGCACTCACCTCGAAGTCATAAGCGAAGTGAGGACGGAGAATTGCATGCCACCGATTTCCGATCGTGATTCAGACCGGTCTAATTTCCCGCTGGCATGCCACAAAATTGGGAGGGGGCACGTGATTCCGGCGAGAAACGTTTTTAATGAGTATTCATGATGTGGTGATGCATGCAAATGGCATTCCCGACATGGATGAGCGGGGAACCTGATTGCCATCAGCCAGCCATGAAAGTGGTGAGGGTAAAATTCCAAACTGATTTCCCGCCTGCAGAAATCCGATTTTTGGCCTTTTTCCGAATTTTCCATTTCAGCCCACCAAGAAAACCGTCACTGGCAGGACCGGATCATTCCACCCAAAATGTTTATTCAACTCGCCTTTTACACAACAATTGATTCTGTCCTTGAAGGTTCATTTTTCTGGGTCAAACTTGGCAGCAAATAGCATAAAATCACCCTTCAAATTGGGGATTTTTGTGCATATGTGTATGTATTTGTGTGAACTGGACACTGGTTTTGCGCAAGCTCCAACTTCTACCTTGAAGAGGTACAGTGGCTGAATTCTGCACAAATGAATGTGATTGAAGTTGATCCACGGCATTTTGCTAAATGACTGACCGCACCCTAAATCTTGAAAACTGTCCACATGGTAATTAGTTTCACTGTTAATACTAGAGAATGTGCGGAAGAGCTGGCAACTCATTGTCATTCTTGCATTTAGTTTTCAAATTACTCAGAACAAACCCCCTGACGTGAACGATCGAACGTGACTGAAATAGTGATAATTGGGCACTTACGGGGTTTAGGGTTTGGACCGGGATCTGGAATTTGGGATTTGGAGGAGACTCAGGGCTTGGTCTTTTTTTTGACGGATGGGTAAGGGCTGTACCGGGCTGCCTCATGATGTTCAAGCAAGTATAACCCCAAAGGGACCCAATTCAGGAACCGCTGAAACAAATAGCACAATCAAACTAAAATAAACTAAAGTCCCAACAAAAGCAATTGCACATCGGGACTTGGGTTGGGGATTGGGGATTTGGAATTTGGAATTGGGACTGTCCTTTTGAACAGAAACTCGTGCTATGGGGATTAGTTATCAGGTGATTTTTGAAGATCAAGCAGAAAGAAATCAGATATTCACAATTTCCATATCTTTTCACTATTTCTTGTACAGAATCCTGTTTTTCACCCAAATGCAGGAGAGAATACAATGTGAATCTAGAACCCTGCGATTTTAAACCTGCGAGCTTGACTTCAGTAGTTTAGCATATTCCAGTACAATTAAATTTTCACTTTAACACGTTTCCATTTTGACACGTATCTTCCCATTTCACCCAGACTGGGAGTCATTAACCTGGTGTTGCCATCGAAATCCCAGAAGAAATGGTGAGACAATTCAGTGAATCTGATGCACATTTGCCAAGTGGATCCAATGCTTAATGAAATGAATCTAATTTCCTCTCACCTACAGACCTGTGCAAATCCAGAATATTGCACAACACAAGAAATAGGGGCAGGAATAAACCACACGGCCCATCATGCATGCTCCCCCATTCAATATGATCAAGGCTGATTTAAAAGCAAAATATTGCAGATGCTGGAAATCAAGGCTGGTCTTGGGCTCCAACTCCATTTTCCCACCTGCTCCCTATATCCCAAAATTCCAAGCGAGACCAAAAATCTGCCTAGCCCAGCCTTAAATGTATTCAATGATGGAGCACTCACAACCCTCTGAGGTAGAGAATTCCAAACATTTACAACCCTTTGAGTTTTTTTTGTTCATTCATGGGATGTGCGCGTCGCTGGCTAGGCCAGCATTTTTTGCTCATCCCTAATTGCCCTTGAAAAGGTGGTGGTGAACTACCTTCTTGAACCGCTGCAGTCCATGTGATGTAGGCACACCCATAGTGTTGTTTGGGAGGGAGTTCTAGGATTTTGACCCAGCAACAGTGAAGGAACGGCGATATATTTCCAAATCAGGATGGTGAGCGACTTGGAAGGGAACTTGGAGGGGAGCACTGAAGAGTGAAGTAATTTCTCCTCAACTCAGTCCTAAATGACTGGCTTCTTATCCTGAGGCTAGGATATTTTAGAGTCCCCAACCAGTGGAAACAACCTCTCAGCGTCTCCCCTATCAAACTCTTTCGGAATTTTATAGGTTTCAGTGAGATCACCTCTCATTCTTCTAAACTCCAGAGCATATAATCCCAATTTATTTAGCCTTTCTTCAGAGGACAACCCCCTCATCCCAGGGATCAATCTAGTGAACCTTCGCTGTACTGCCTCCAATGCAAGTATGTCCTTTCTTAAATGTGGACACCAAAACTGCGCAGAGTATTCCAGATGTTGCCTCACCAAATCGCAGATTACTTAGAATTTCAAAATCTCCCAGGCAAAATTGTAACTGAACAATAGGCTGCCTTTAAAGAAGAGATATTCAAGTAAATTCAAGGTGAATTCCCATGAAGGGGGAAAGTAGAGCAAATAAATCCAGAGCTCCCCGGATGACAAAAGAGATAGGAATTAAGATGAAGAAGAAAATGTATGCTTATGACAGATGTCAGGTGGATAATACAATTGACAATTTGGCTGAATATGGAAGGTTCAGAAGGAAAGTGAAAAAAGTAAATAAGAGAGGCAAAGAGAGAGTGCGAGAAGAGAATGGCATAAAAGGAAATCCAAAAATCTCCTACTGGCATATAACTAGTAAAAGGGTGATAAGAGGAGGAATGGGGCCTATGAAGGACCAAAAAGGGGATTCACACATAAGGCAGGGGGCAAGGCTGAGGTAATAAATGAAGAGTCGTACAGACTCGGAACGTTATCTGTCTTCCTCTCCGCAGATGCTGTCAGACCTGCTGAGTTTTTCCAACTATTTTTGTTTTTGTTTCAGATTTCCAGCATCCGCAGTATTTTGTTTTTATCTTTACGTAATAAATTAATACTTTGAACTTGTCCTTACCAAGGCAAAAGGTGCTGCCCAGTTGTGGTGAAAGAAGAAGTATTTCAGACATTTGAAGGGTTTAAAAATGACAAGGAGGAGATAATAGATAGGCTGTCTGTATTTAAAGCTGATAAGGCACTTGACTGGGTGAGATGCACCCAAGGATACTGAAGGAAATGAGAGTGGAAATTGCAGAGGTACTAGCCATAATTTTCCAATCTTCCTTCGACTCTGGTTGGTACCAGAGGACTGGAGAATTGTAAATGTTACACCTTTGTTCAAAAAAGGGTGCCAAAATAAGCCCAACAACTACAGGCCAGTCAGTTTAACCTTGGTCGCTGTTAAGCTTATAGAAACTATAATTTAAGATGGAATTAATAGTCACTTGGGCAAATGTGGGTTAATTAAGGAAAGCCAGTAAAGATTTGTTGAAGACAAGTAGTATTTAACTAACTTGCTTGAGTTTTTGTACTTGGACTTCCAAAATCCATTTTATAAAGTGCCACACAACAGACTTGTGGGCAAAGTTAGAGTTCATGGAACAACAGAGACAATAGCACATGGATACAAAATTAGCTGAGTGGCAGGAAACAGAGTAGAGGTGAACCGTTGTTTTTCGGACCCCTGTTCTTGCTGATATAGATGAATGATCTGAAACAGGGAATACAGGGCACAATTTCAAAATTTGTAGATGATACAGAACTTGGAAGCAATGTGAACCATGAGGATGATAGTGAAGAACTTAAAAAGGACATAAACAAGGTCTTAGGTTGGCGGAGTAGGTGGACAATTGACAGATAAACTTAATGCAGAGAAGCATGAAGTGATTCATTTTGATAGGTGGAACGCAGAAAGGCAATATAAAATAAAGGATGCTATTCTAAATGGGGTGAAGGAGCTGAGGGACAAAAGCAAGAAAGTTATGATAAACCTGTGTAAAACACTGGTTCAGCCTCAACTGGAGTATTGCATCCATTTCTGGGCACCATACTTTAGAAAAGATGTGAAAGTATTCAGTGAGATGCAGTAAAGATTCATGAGAATGGTTCCAGGGATGAGGGCCTTCAGTTACATAGAAAGGTTGGAGAAATTGGGACTTTTCAGAGAATAGAAGGTTGATAGGAGTTTTGATAGGGGTATTCAAAATCATGAGGGATCTGGGCAGAGTAGATCATGAGAGCCTGTTCCCATTGGTGGAATGATTGAGAACCAGAGGGCACAAGTTTAAGGTAATGGGCAAGAGAAGTAATGGCGACATGAGGAAACATTTTTTCACACAGTGGCTAGAGTCTTGAATGCACTGCCTGAGAGTGTGGTGGAGGCAGGATCAGTTGAGCCTTACAAAAGGGAAGTGGATCATTTTCTGATAAGGAAACAGTTGCAGCGCTGCAGCAAAAAGGTGGAGAAGTGACGCTAGGTGAATTATTCCTTCAGAGGGCCAACACAAACATGATGGGCCGAATGGCCTCTTTTTGTGGTGTAACCATTCAATGGTTCAATATAAATTTAATACAATTTGTGATAGTAACAATAATCTTTTTGTTCTTACCCACTGTAAATTGATCTTTAGTCCAGTTCACCAGAATTGCACTGCAATCCTGTCACTAAAAATATTTGGAAGTGTGTGGGGAAGGGGATTAAATTTCCTGCATCCATATTTCTAATAAATATGTTATCATAGTTGCATATGCCCCACTGTGTACTACTTTAAAGTTTTCACTTTAACTAGGCAAATAAGTCTATAACATAATTACAATCATAGCTAAAATTAACTGCTGCAGAACAGGTTAAGCTATGCCCTGAGGCACTTTGGTAATTTGAGAATTAAAGATCAGCAACGATAAAGTAGCATCACTTTTCTGCACCAGGAGAGGAGTACTGTATCCTTTTAGTTTCTGTTTTCCGAGATTGCAGCGAGAATTGTCATGCTGTGAATTGGCTTTCAACTTCAAGTACTAACCGTTAGTGGGTAAAATTCAACGTCAGAGGACTGTGAAATAGGTTTTAGCAGACCTGCTGCCGGTTATACACCCCACCCGAAATTGGAAGTGCAAAATCCCAGTCACAGGTCATGATTTATTCCGTATCTGAGTTGAGTCAGCTGAATGGAAATGGGGTGGAAGTAAAAGTACATTTGGCTCTGTAAAAGGAAAAATCACATCCAACCAAGAAAAATAAAAATACCAAATCACATTTCATTTAAAAAAATGTGTACCAGTACATAAGTTCATCACTCATGCTATTTCTTCATTAAAAAAACATTTATAATATAAAAACACAATAAAGGCTCAACATTCAAGGGAAAAATATCACAAGCTATCAATCAGCTGTTCTGTTAGCTGCAACAACTCACCTACTATCACCATACACAGCCTAGCACATCAGATCCGGCATCAAAAATATCTCTGACATTATGTAAATTATTCCCTCATTATTCCAAGTGCAGCCTGGTCCAACTGACATCAAAACTATTGAATGTCCCATTATAGACAGGGGATTAAAGCCATAGAGCATGTAGATTCACCAGAATGGTGTCAGGGATCCTTTAAATCCATTGCCCATGCTAATCTGATACCATGTTCCAACGACCTTGAATTGCACTTTTGAATCCAGATCATTTATGTAAGTCAAAGGCAGGAATGGTCACAATATTAAGCCTTAGGGCTCCCCAATTAGGAATTCTCTCCCCATCCCTTGAGAGCCGAGCACATCAGTGCAAAAGATATAGCTGAAGCATTTGCTACAATCTTCAGCCAGAAGTGCCGAGCGAATGATCCATCTCGGCCCCGTCATGGAGGTCCCCAGCATCACAGATGCCAGTCTTCAGCCAATTCGATTCACTCCAAATGGTATCAAGAAAAGGCTGAAGGCACTGGATAGTACAAAGGCTATGGGCCCTGACAATATTCCGACAATAGTACTGAAGACTTGTGCTCCAGACCTTGCTGTGTTCCTAGCCAAGCTGTTCCAGTACAGCTGCAACATTGGCATCTACCTGGCTATGTATAAAATTGCCCAGGTATGACCTGTACACAAAATGCAAGACAAATCCAACCTGACCAATTACCGCCCCATCAGTCTACTCTCCATCATCAGTAAAGTAAAAGAAGGGATCATCAACAGTGCTATCAAGTGGCACTTGCTTAGCAATAACCTGCTCACTGGTGCCCAGTTTGCGTTCTGCCAGGGCCACTCAGCTCCTGACCTCATTACAGCCTTGGTTCAAACATGGACAAAAGAGCTGAACTCCAGAGGTGAGGTGAGAGTGACTGCCCTTGACATCAAGGCAGCATTTGACTGAGTGTGGCATCAAGGAGCCCGAGCAAAACTGGAGTCAATGGGAATCAGGAGGAAAACTCTCCGTTGGTTGGAGTCATACCTAGCACAAAGGAAGATGGTTGTGGTTGTTGGAGGTCAGTCATCTCAGCTCCAGGACATCACTGCAGGAGTTCCTTAGGGTAGTGTCCTCGGCCCAAACGCTGGCAGCTGCTTCATCAATGACCTCCCTTCTATCATAACGTCAGGAGTGGGGATGTTCGCTGATGATTGCACAATGTTCAGCACCATTCACAACTCCTCAGATACTGAAGCAGTCCATGCCCAATGCAGGAAGACCTGGATAATATCCAGGCTTGGGCTGACAAGTGGCAAATAACATTCGTGCCACACAAGTGCCAGGCAATGACCATCTCCAACAAGACAGAATCTAACCATGGCCCACTGACGTTCAATGGCATTACTATCACTGAGTCCCCAGTATCAACACCCTAAGGGTTACCATTGACCAAAAACTGAACTGGACTAGCCATATAAATACAGTGGCTACAAAGGAAGGTCAGAGGCTAGGAACCCTGCAACAAGTAACTCACCTCCTGACTCCTCAAAGCCTGTCCACCATCTGCATGGCACAAGTCAAGAGTGTGATGGAATACTCTCCACTTGCCTGGATGAGTACAGCTCCCAAAACACTCAAGGAGCTTGACACCATCCAGGTCAAAGCAGCCCACTTGATTGGCACCCCATCCACAAGCGTTCACTCCCTCCTCCAGTGACACACAATAGCAGCAGTGTGTACAAGATGCACTGCAGGAATTGACCAAGGCTCCTTAGACAGCACCTTCCAAACCCATGACCACTACCATCTAGAAGGACAATGGCAGCAGATGGATGGGAACACCAGCACCTGGAAGTTTCCCTCCAAGTCATTCACTATCCTAACTTTGAAATATCGCCGCTTCTTCATTGTTCCGGGGTCAAAATCCTGGAACTCCCTCCCTAACAGCACAGTGGGTGTACCTACACCACATGGACTGCAGCAGTTTAAAAAGGCAGCTCACCACCACCTTCTCAAGGGCAACTGGGGAGGGCAATAAATGCTGGCGCAGCCAGCAAAGCCCACATCCCGTAAATGAATACAAAAACAGAAAATGATGTTAGCTGTTTGTGTGCTGATTTACACACAGCATCAAGTCCATATTGCTGTAAGTATCTATAGTTCACATTTTTAAAAAAAATATTCTCAGGGTGTGACTTTGCTGGCAAGACCAGCATTTATTGCCCATGCCTAATTTCTCTGAGAATGTGGTGGTGGACTTACTCCTTGAACCACTGCAGTCTGTGTGGCATTCTTTCTCGTGGTTTGATACAGTTGAATGCCTTGCTAGTCCATTTCGAAAGTCAGCTAGAAGTCAATCAGGTTGGTGTGAAACTGGAGTCACACAAATGTCAGGTGAGATAAGGGCGGCAGGTCTAATTGCCCAAAAGGCAGTAAGGACCCCATGAATGTCATTGCCTCTAAGATTGACACCATCCATATAACTGCCTCTGCCACTTCCCTCCATGCTCCGCACTCCAGGCCAGCATTCCTCCAAGATTCCCTTTTGCCCTTGACCTGAACTCACATTTTTCTCTAGTTTCTCTCCTGTCTTGTCTCATACACTTTCCAAGTTGATCTTGTCCATGAGACTCACTTCCTGCTCCCTCAACCCTAATCCCACTAAACTGCTGGTGACCCAACTTCCCTTCCTTCCTTCCATTTTAACTGATATTAACGGTTCTCCTCAGATAGTATCCCCTCTCTTCCAAAACTGCCCTCATCACCCCCTCCAGGGGTGAGAGAATTTGGCTACAAGGTTAGGTTGGAGAAGCTGGGGCTGTTCTCCTTGGAGCAAAGGTAGCTGAGGGGAGATCTGCTAGAGGTGTACAAGATTATGACAGGTATCGATAGCGTAGACAAAGGAAACCTGTTCCCATTAGGTTGAAGAAGGATGGAGACACAGATTTAAGGTTTTGAGCAAGGGTACATTGGGAATATGAGGATGAACATTTAATGCAGCAAGTGGTAATAACCTGGAACTCACTGCCTCTGAGGGTAATGGAATTGGAGTTATCAATGATTTCAAAAGAAAACTGGGTTGGCATTTGAGGGAAATAAACTTTCAGGGCTATGGAGAGGCAGCTGGAGAATGGGATTGACTGAATTGCTCTACAGGAAGACAATGGGCTGAATGGCCTCCTTCTGTGCAGTAATGAATCTACGTGAAAACAGGGCTGGGATTTTCCAGTCCTGCCAGTGGCGGGCATCATCGTGGATGAGGCCAGAAATCCTGCCCTATGATTCTATGACTCTATGAGCTACAATGGTTTCCCTTCCTGTTCCTTGACCATTACTCTGATATCCCCCAAGGATCTATTCTTCACTCCTTTCTACTTCTCATCTACAAGCTGACTCTCAGTGACAAAACACCATGTCAGCTCCCACAGGTCTGCTGATGACACCCAGCTATAACACATTTTTGACCTTCATTGCAAGGGGATTGGAGTACAAAAATAAAGAAGTCTTGCTACAATTGTACAGGGCTTTGCTGAGGCCATAGCTGGAATTCTGCGCACAGTTCTGGTCTCCATATTTAAGTAAGAATATATTTTCACTAAGCTGAAATAGCTCAGGTACGAGAGCATTAGACTGAAGGTGTAACGGTGTAACGGAAATAAGCAGCCTGGAGGACCCTTCACAGTGCTTACCCACACCTTTCACCAGCATAGAGGCACACAGCTCGATGAGACCTAGATCTAGAGCAGACTTGGGTTCACAATTTGGCGGTCACCACTGCCCTGTCCTTTCTCCTCCCCGAGTCACCCATGACCTTTCCTCCATAACCTTTGACCCCACCCCCACCCCCCACCAGCCCCCACCCCCACCCTGGCACCACCTTCCACTTCCCCACTGTCACTTACCAACCAGAAGCTTTGTTTTTCCATGATGTCCAGGTGAACGTGTACGTTCCCTGCTTTCTTGAGAATCCCACCCCAATTCATATTGGCCTATCCGACCTCCTCCATCTCACTCCCAGGGTCCGTGTCTGCCTCCGAGTCCCCACCAACCCCTCTTGCTGTTCCTTTTGCTACTACCAAATCACCCTCACCCTCCCACCCTACCGGCTCCCTCTGACCCCTCTCATACTCACCATTCCCTCCTACCACACCCATCCTTAGTTCCCTCCCTTTGAGACAATCATTGACTCCACTCCTTACATGTTCACCTGGGCCAGCAGCCCCCTTTACTCCCTCCTCCACCCATACTCCCTCTTCCCCCCGGACATCTCCGACCCCTCCGAACATCCTCCTCCCCTTGCACACCTTCCCCCCTCTGAATTCCCTCCACCCCCAGACACCTCCTTCTCCAAACTCCCTCCCCTCCCCTCCTGCAAATTCCTTCCCCCCCGAACTCCCTCCCTTACACCTTTGTCCTCCTTACACCTACCACCCCACTTGCTACATTCTCCCCATTATATCCTCCTCCCCCATACTCCATCCTCCCCACTCCCTACTTCACCCCCCTGACACCTTTGACCCCCCTCCCAACCTCACGACACCTTCATCCCCACCTCCCAACCTCACCCCCTGACACCTTCATTCCCTCTTTCCCAGCTCCCCCACCCTTCTGACACCTTTGTTCCACCCCGCACCCCCCCCACCTCACCCCCCCAGTACACCTTCCTCTCCCAATCACAGCTAGACCTTCCTCTTCACCCCAACCTGCCAATCATCTGGAGCAGCCCAAGGCCAAGACCGCAATGCTCCGAAGCAGAACCAAGGCATCAATGGAGACCTCCGGCTTTCCATGGGCTGCTTTGCGGTGAAGCCACGTGCATGAGGATCCAATCAGCATTCGATGCACATGTTCATCCAGGGCCCGGTACCTGCAGGGCTCCAGCATCTTCTTCTCCTCAGATGTCCGCGATCTGAGCAAGGCCCTAACGGTAACTCCCAATTTGGCATTTCACACTTGTCCAGGCATGTTCTGGGCCGGTGTGTTTTCCCACTGGCATAACATTAAATTGGGCATGGGGGGACGGTTCTGGTCGGGCCTTACTTTGCATCCCATTAGTGACATGCAAATCAGGTTCACACCGGCCGCGAGCGGGACTCACGTTCCACCATGGCGGACACCATTGGATTATCCCACTGTTCTTTCACGCAGGTGTGAAACCGATTTCTGGCCCTCCTGCTGGATTGTCGTTCCCCCCCCGCCCACCATGACGCCTGCCGCCAACAGAACTGGACAATCATCAATTGTTGTAAAAACCCATCTGGTTCATTAATGTCCTTTAGGGAAGGAAATCTGCTATCCTTATCCGGCCTGCCCTGCATGTGACTCCAGACTCACAGCAATGTGGTTGACTCTTAATTGCCCTCTGAAAAAGCCTAGTAAGCCATTCAGTTCAAGGGCAATGAGCAACAAATGCTGGCCTTGCCAGGGATGCCCACATCCCATGAGAGAATAAAACAAAAATTATGTTTTTATTGAGGGGTGCTGGTGCTGGAGAAGGGAATGCATTTCTAATTTGTGGGGACCAGTTAGCTCATCTGGCTAGATGGCTAAAGTGTGGTGCAGAATAAGGTCAACAGTGTGAGTTCATTATCTGTACTGGCTGTGGTAATTCATGGAGGCCTGCCTCCTTACTATGCTCCATACTTGATGTGGAGTGATGCCGCTCAAACCATACAACCAATTGTCTCCCTGTAATGGAGAGAGATGCATATGGTCCTTCCTGAACTATGGCAACAACCTACTTGCACTGAAAGTGATATAGAAAATGTTCACTAGATTGTCCCCTGCGATGAGAGGCAATAATGGGAGGCTAAGTAAACTGGGCCTATATTCTCTCAAGTTTTAAAGAACGAGAGGGGATCTCATCGAAATATACAAAGGGGCCTGACAGGGTAAGACACTGAGAGGCTGTTTCCTCTGGGTAAGGAATCTAGAACATGGGGGCACAATTTCAGGAAAAGTGGCCAATCATTTAGTACTAAAATGAGGAGAAATTTCTTCACTCAAAGGGTTGTGGATCTTTGGAATTCTTGACCTCAGAGGTTATGGATGCTCCATTGTTGAATAGATTTGAAGTTTGGGTAGACAGGTTTTTGATCTCTCGGGGAATCAAAGGATATGGGAAGCAGGCAGGAAAGTGGAGTTGAATGCCTGATTATATTGAATGCCAGAGGAGGCTTTTTTTCATTCTTTCATGGGATTTGGGCATCACTAGCAAGGCCAGTATATTTTGCCCATCTTTAACTGCCCTTGAACTGCGTAGCTTGCTTCAGAGGGCAGTTGTGATACTCTCATGGTCACCATTACTGATACTAGCTTTGATTTTTTTTTTTATTAATCAATTAAATATATTCATTAATTGAATTCAAATTCCATCAGCTGCCATGGTAGTATTTAAACCCATATCGCCAGGGCATTAGCCTAGGCCTATGGATTACTAGTCCAGTGATATTACTATTACGTTACCATCTCCCAACAGGCCATATGATCTCCTCCTGCTCCTATTCCTTATGTTCTTATGTTCTTACCATCACCTCTCTCAACCCGTCCACTGTCATCCAGTAATGAATAAGCAGAAATTTCCTCCAACTCAATATTGAGAAGACTGACTCATTATCTGTATCCTCCAGCTAAAAACTCTGTTTCCTTGCCACTAGCTCCATCCTCTCTTTGGCAACTCTCTGAGGCTGAACCAGTGTGCTCATAACCTTGGTGTCACAATTGACCCCAAGATGAAGTGCCATCACTAAGACCGTCTATTTCCACCTCTGTAACCTCGCCCAACTCTGCCCCAGCCTCAGCTCGCCTGCTGAAAACCTCATCCATGCACTTGCTATCTCTAAACTTGACTATTCCAATGCACTCCAGGCTGGCCTCTAACAATCAACCCTCCGTAAACTTGAGGTCATCCAAAACTCTGCTGCCCATATTCTTACATATGCCAAGTTCATTCACCTACCATCCCTGTGCTCGCTGACCTACACTAGCTTCCCATCCAGTTATCCCTCAATTTTAAAATTCTCATCTTTGTTTTCAAATCTTTCCATGGCCTCACTCCTCCTATCTCTGCAATCTCCTCCAGCTCTCCAACCCTCCAAGATATCTGCTCCCCTCTAATTCTGGCCTCTTGAACAGCTCCAATTTTAATTGCTCCAAAATTGGCAGCCGTGGCTTCAGCTGCCAAGTCCCTAAGCTCCGGAGTTCCCAGCTAAACCTCCAGTTTTGTGCATCCTATGGAAGTCAACAGGATTAATAAGTTAAAAAGTCAAGCTTGTTTATTTTTGAGACAGGTCAACAAGGGGGGGGTCAAGGACTATGGGCGGCTGACAGGAATGTGGAGTTGAGGCCACAATCAGCTCAGCCATGATCTTGTTGAATGGCCGAGCGTGCTCGAGGGGTCGAATGATCTACTCCTACTCCTACTTCTTGTGTTCTTGAAATGGGCACGAGAGTCCAATTCTGAAGAAATACAGACAAGTATGAGTTAAATGAAATAGAACCTTTACCAGCAGAGGGGTTTCTACAACTGTGCACTGTGAAACATTGTTAATGCTTGAAGAAACAATTGTTTCTCCTTAAACAGTAAATAGTACAGTTGGGCTTTCTCAACAGGAATAACATTTCAAATCGTGTCTTGACTTCATCATTTGTTTGGTTTAAACGAAAACAGCTGCTTGACCTGTCCAAATTAGCCAGGGTGCATGATATGGTTTAAGTGTATAAAAACATAGGAACGTAAGAAATAAGTTAAGGAGTAGGCTATATGGTCTGTCGAGCCTGCTTTGCCATTCAGTGAGACCACAGCTGGCCTTGCACTTCAGCTCCACGCTATCCCCGTATTCCTTGATCCCCTCTAGTGTCTAAAACGTAATTGGCACATATGCCAATGAGAAATGGTTGCTGCCATTTGCCTGATATGGGTGCTGTCTAGGATAAGGGGGACCATGTAAGTGATGGAGGCTGTACCATTTAATGTATTTGTATTTACTTCCGAACAGCAGGTTTCAGTTCCACTGAAATGAAACCTAACACAGAAAAGCTTGATTCAAGTATAACACCGAAATTCAAAGGGAAAATTAGAATGAAACCAACATTCCAAATGTCGTGTTTCTGGATGTTACAATTTGGGAGTGGGATGGGGTGTGTTCAAAAAAATTTAAACATGATACAAGTTCATAGTGAAATCTATCCTGAAGCATATATTATCGAGATGATCTAACCTCATTAGCAGATTTTGGAATCTGGTTCTGTTTTCTTTCCAGCTTCCTGTGTATTGCGCAATAGTTCTGCTGGCATCACTATACGTAGTTTTAACTTTTTCTGGGGGTGCAATATGCTACTTTATGCATTGCTTTTAAAAGAAGCATGATCAGAAGTTAATTATGGGTGAGTTAGGCCATTCAGCCTATTTAAAGTTTATCCATCCATAAAAACCCTGGGCCTGAATTTTCAGCTCGGTGGGCAGGCGTGATCAGCGGGCCCGGGAGCCATCGGGAAATGGGCTGCCGACTGCAATCGACCCCCAACTGCGATTTCACATTGACTGGACAACTAACGGCCAGCCAGCTTGACGTGCGCACTGAAAAGCTCAGCACTGCCGGGGTGGGGGACGGGAAGAGCGCGGGCGATGACGTTTCCATGGGCGTGGGCGACCGCTGAGAGAAAGGTGCCTGAAGGTAGAATCCCCAAAACCATGAAATAAGGTTTTGGAAATCAGGAAAAAAAATGTCCAAGCACTCACAATCAGGCACATAAACATGTAGGTAACAAAAGTGCTGTCCACGGATTTTTATTTTTATTTTATTTAATAACGGAAACCTCATCCTGCCCTCGGATGAGGTTTGATGAAAAATGCAAAGTCCGCCTGGCTGATTCGCCCATCCGCCAACAATAAGGTTGGACCGGCCACGAGAAATCAGAGACAATTGCGCCGTTAATGGGATTAATTGCCCTCTTAATTGTTGGCCGGTGCGCTTCCACCTTCTGCATGCGCCCGTCGAGTGAAAATCGCGCGAGCGTGGGATGACGTCGGGACGCTTGCCCGCGTAATTTTACACCCCATCGTGTCAGGCATGTGCCCGCCCACAGGACATGAAATTCAGCTCCTGAAGTTCTTTTATTGTTTTCCAATATTATTCTGTGTTTTCTCCACCATTACTCTATTCAGATGTTGATTCCATATGTTGATCACGCTGTAAAAATGTTACAGCTATCAGTCCAAAATTTGGCTTTTATTCATTAAAGCTTGTGTCCTTTTGTTCTACTTTAGCAGTTTAGTATCTGTGTGGGGAACTATGCTTACCATAAAATTGCACTGTTCAAGACTGATGTACAAACAGGTGACTACGTCTTTATATTTTGGGGGATTAATAGCATTTTAAAGGGATTCACATTTTCTCAATCAAGAAATGGCTGCTAAAATTTCATGTGAAGAAAGATGAAGTAATCCCAGTTCATGCAGGCTGTTTGACAATCAGTCTCCACTGTTAAAGAGGTAAATGAAAAAAGCTTTGGCTGTGATTATTGACCAATAACTGAAGTTGTTAGTGTAAAATTTGTCAACAAGGTTAGCAAAGGATTGGAGCAAAATCTGGGGCTATGTAGTTGATGGAGGATGTAGCTATAGCAAAGTTTGAACAATGTCCATTGGTGGGAGTTTCCAGGATTTTCTTAGTTTTTCATTGTGGTTGTTTTTCGGTTACAACGCAATAAGGTATATTTCAGTCACACTGCGGGTTGTGCATGGCAATGTTGGTGTGGGATGCTGTGAATTGGGCTGAGAAAACTGGAGACATATCCCAGGGTACTGCAGTTAGTCTTGCTTGGCCGAAGTGCTTAGTGGGTTTTAGTTGGACCACTGGAGCTGGGAGTGGGGTTGGGGGAGGAGGTGATTGAAGAATTTGGGTCACCCTGTTCAAATAGGATCAAATGCACTTGAGAGAATTGATGAATGAAGCGTGCTCTGCTCCCATTGCCACCACCATAACCCCCACCCCACCACCACTAGAAACTTCCCTGTTAATATTTGCTACTTGGGCTCGATGCCCACAATATTCATTTCACACATATGGCATGTTATGACGATCTTTGCTGTGCCCACCAAATAACCTGATGTTTGGTCAGAGGTCAACACTACTTCCATTCATTCAGGCCAGATGTTAATGCTAAGCAGTCTAATTAAGTTAACATTAAAGGGGACATATAATGGGTTAGGTAAGTTATTTTATATATTTTTCATCCCATAGATCGCAACCCAGCATTTAAGATGACCCCATTTTTCCATCCCAAAAAATAATGGCCCAGGTCTTCCGGTCTCCAGATCAGCAAAGACTGGATGTGCAACCCTAAGATGTGTGTTGAGACCACGCGGAAGCCCTGTCACGCTGACCTCTGAGGGTATTGCCCAGAAAATTTGAACTTCCAAAGGGTAATTACCTTGCTCCCCGAGAGCCTCTGATAAAAGCCTCTGACTCTGGGTTAGAGTCCAAGGCTTTGGACTGTTCTGCAGTGCCTACCTGGATAGTTAGGAAACATTAGACTGATTAAAACCTAGTCTAACTCATTGGTAACTGCAGAACTGACCCCCGCAATCACACCCACTGACCCCACACCCGACTCTCTCCTTATCACCCAGTTACCCCTCTTGACTCTCTGACTATCCACTGACCCCCCACAACTACACCCCAATCCAACCCAAATATTCCCCCGACACCCCGACTACTCCCCGATCTGACTACTCCCCCTGACCACACAACTACTCCCCCAACTACCTATGACCCAACCTGACTACTCCCCCTGATCCCCTGCCTACTCCCCTGACCTCCAACTACTTCCCCTGACCCTTGACTACTTCCCCTGACCCCCCCAACTACTTTCCCTGAAACCCCAACTACTTTCCCTGACCACTGACTACTTCCCCTGACCCCCCCAACTACTACCCCTGAAACCCCAACTACTTTCCCTGACCACTGACTACTTCCCTGACCCCCAACCACTCCCTGACCGAGCCTGACTACTTCCTCCCACCACCACCCACTATTCCCTCTGGCCCCCTAACTACTGCCTAATCTGACACAATCACCCTTCCGGACCATACTACCCCGCCCCCGACCACCTCACTACCCTTCCCAATCCAACCTGACTACTCCCTACCATCCGGCTACCCTCACAAACAGAGCTGACTAGCCCCTGACCTGACCACCCATCCCAACCTGACTACAATCACGCCCCACCTACCCACTCATCCACCTCACCCTCCTACCCACCTACCATCTCATCCACCTGCCACCCTACCCACTTACTTTACCCACCTACCACTCATCACGGGTCAGCTCAATCACTTGCCAACGCACCTACCTACCACTAACTCACCGACCACCTCAGCCACGTTACCACCCTACCCATTCACAAACATTCATACTGAGCCTTTAAGCTTACCCTACGGCAGCTAGTGCCAGGAAAAGTGGGTGTGTCCAGTCTCCCTCCACCCTCTTCAGCGCTGCAGCAATGGAGCTCTCCAATGGACTGTATGCTCCACATTTCTGGGGAAGCCAGGCTGGGAAGACCTGGCCAGAAATGCAGAGCGCCACTGGGGTGCTGAAAAGTACAGTCGGAGACGGTTATTGTCACTTCGTGGAAGACCCAGGCCCATGTTTTTGCATGCACTCAGAATATAAGTTGGTCCACCTTCTTAGCCACACCATGCTATACTCGTGTTATTACTGAGCCTCAGCTTTTTGTTCCAAAACTGCACATTTTATTTACAGGCGCCTTATAACTGAGCACAAGGGATCAAGCAGGTGATACCGGCTGTGTTGCGAAGATGCGCGTGAGTTCAAGGAATGCCCACCAGATCAGGCCCCATATGGCAAACAAAGAAGGAAAATGAATGGTCCAACAAAACAAATGAAGCTTGAAGCTGGTTTCAAGCTATAAGTCACAACATTTGCTAACTTGCCAAATAACTGTGCTGCAGTGAGGGAATACGGTGCTAGTGAAAAACTGGTGTGGGAATGGAAGAAGGAGTCACCCTGAAGGAGGTGCCCAAAACCAAATGTGCCATGAGAACAGGGAGCAGCCACTGACCTGATCTTGAGAAGTATATATTGGAATGAGCAGAATGCTTACATTGTCACTAGAAATGCCACATGTATATATGCATTTGAGTGGGCCAAATTAAACCCTGAGTCCAGCAAAGATTTCAGAGCAGCCACTTGTTGGGACAGCCGCTTTATGGAATAAAAATATCTAGTGTTGCGACAGAAGGCTAAGATCGTTCAGACAATCAAAGTCGCTAACACAAAGTGGCAAGAGCCCAGTGCCCTTTGACGAGACACTGTTACCCAAGTGTTACACGGTGTTTAAAAACAGTGTATCATTGCATTTCTCCCTTCACCTGCTATGGGATTCAAACCTGTATTTGCTGACGCTTTCATTTATATTAGCAGGGCAATAGATTTGATTGAAGTAGTTAAAATATAAATCCAAGTGCTCAGTGCATGTGTACTGTTATGTCTTCTGGTGTCAAAATATCACACTTTTAGACTCAAAGTGCTGGGGCTTCATCAAGTGTATTTCTTACAGCTCTCCATTCGGTGATGGACTGATACATTGACTGCAGTGCAGCTATTAGTATGGCAACCTGGATGTATATTTGCATAACAATTAGCTCCTAAGCCTTTAGAAATAATATAACATAACATGTGCTCTGCATACATTAAATTTTACTCCCTTATCTTGCTTTCCTCCTAGGAGCTTCCCCGTTGGTAGGAGTAAATGAGTGGTTGAAGCTGGTTGCCCAAGGAATTGATGTTGCTCTGTCGCTATGTAACGGGTCATGAGGTGCCTCTGAAACTGGTTCACAATATTTCACACTTTGTTGGCTGTCTGATTCCGCTTTATTTTGACCACAGCTTCTGTCTTTTCAATGACGGGGACTGAAGGAGCCAGTTGTGGACTTGAGAGGTGACTGCCTGAACTGTGCTTCAGATAATGAGCAGTTTGCAGAGCAGTGTGTTTCAGTAGTCTAGAGGCCAATTTTCACTTGCTTCACCTGACTTAACAGGTTGGTAACGGCCTCAATATGGGGTAAGTAGCCTTACTGACCTGTCAATTTTGATGTGCTGGCTCCATATTGAAAGGGGCCAGGTGCAGCTGCCTGATTCAGGCAGTAAGACCCTTTTAATATGCAAATTGATTTTAATAGGGCCACGACTGTCATTTTAGTTTGGAGTTGATCAGAGCTTGCACCATATAGTCCCATGGTCAACGGGGCTGGAAAGGCCCAGCAAGGATAAATTTGGAATTATATTTCTGTGGCCCAGAGGAACAGGAATGTGCCTCTGGTGTCTGCAAAAATCACCTGGTCTATTGCTGCCTGGGACCCCCACCCAGTGAGATCACAGCGCCACCCCAGAACTTCACAGCGCCACCCCAGAACTTACCTTGCTGGTGGTTTGATATTGGTCAGCTCCAATCCAGCAAGCTGCATCGGGACACCAGCTTGGCACCACAAATGAGGCTTACACTTCAAATTAGGTGTTCAAAGGTGTTCAGTGACAGCAGACTTCATTTTGTGATCAGCAGCAAAACAATGACACTCATCCCTGGCCTAAAAGGAAGCTGTCCGCAAAAATCCAGTGATCTCTTTGCTATGAAATTCCCCTTTCTCAATGGTATTTTAAATCTGGCACTAAGGAGCAGTGATGTCACCAAGCAGGGTATGCAGGAAATTATATTGAAGTATTCTCACAGACAGCAAAACAGAAAGTTAAAAGGACTGATCCTTCATTTATAGGGCAGAATTTTGCCCTTGGCAGGCGGGATCGGCAGGGGATGTGTGGGGGTGGTCGGGAAGCCGACCTCCGCCCACGATCAGCACCGCACCACGATTTCACGCTGGCGGGCTAATTAAGGCCCGCCCAGCGTGAAACGGGAGTGGCAGCTGTAAGGGGGCAGGGGGAGGGTGACGAGGGGGGCCAAGCGGGAACTTTGCACATGTGCATGAGCGAGCGCTTCATAATCTCACTGAGGCACAGAGCTGCCTCAGGGAGATGAAGAGATATAAAAAAAAATAAAGAAAATAAAAAGGTAATAAAACATGCCCCCTCATGTGACTCTGGCACACGCTTGCCAACTGAACTATCGCGCAACTGCGCGTTGATGTCAGCACGCTTGGTGAACATCAACATGCATCATTCCGCGCCCACCCAAGTGAAAATTTCTGCCCATAACTGAAGATTTTCAGATACCAAAATAAATGATTTATGATTGGATTAAGGTAGAAGCTGAACTATTATAAACAAAATTTTGTAAATTAATTCATATTACATAAAAACATAAATATGTCCCCTCAGGTTTCCCATGCTTATTTTCTCTTTAATTTCCTCCCCGTAATTTTGGGTGGGCACAAATATGTTCACAATAAAAGAGCGTCCACACATGGATATTCCATACTATTGAGGAGGCTGTGCCTCTTTTCCCCAGAAAGGGGAAGAGTAAGAGGAGTCCTGATAAAGATCTTTAGACTTATCTTTTTCATGTTTATGACATCTGGCAGCTTTACAAATCTAAGTCGAAGTTGGACAGCCAAGTCACAGCACTGAGTGCTGTTAGGTGGATTGCCTTGAATCTTTTCATCAGACCACATTGATTTACAATGTGATGAGCAGTTTAATCTGGTTGGCCATAGTCGCACGCAGGGCTATCCTTGATATTCTATTTGTTGGGGAGGTGTTATGTCCTTGCATGGAGAGTACGGATCCTTTTGCGTGTAGACCACTGTTTTCGAAGGAGGTCGAACTGTGGAGGGCCCTCAACAAAAACAGAATTACCTGGAAAAACTCAGCAGGTCTGGCAGCATCGGTGGAGAAGAAATCAGTTAACGTTTCGGGTCTTCATGACCCTTCGGCAGAACTGAGTATAGTTAGGAGAAAAGTGAAATATAAGCTGGTCTAAGGTGGGGGGGGGCGGGGGGAGAGAGAAGTTGAGGGTGTGGTGATTGTGGAGATAAGCAAGCAGTGATAGGAGCAGATAATCAAAAGATGTCACAGACAAAAGGATCAAAGAGGTGTTGAAGGTGGTGATATTGTCTGAGAAAAGTGCTAATTAAGAATGGAAGACAGGATACTCAAGGTACAGCTCTAGTGGGGGTGGGGTGGAAAGACTAAAAAAGTTTTAGTTTTAGATTTAAAAATAATGGAAATAGGTGGGAAAAGAAGAATCTATATAAATTATTGAAAAAAAAGGGAGGGGGAGAAACGGGGTGGGGATGGGGGGAGGGGGAGTTTAAGATCTAAAGTTGTTGAATTCAATATTCAGCCCAGAAGGCTGTAAAGTGCCTAGTCGGAAGATGAGGTCCTGTTCCTCCAGTTTGCGTTGGGCTTCACTGGAACAATGCAGCAAGCCAAGCACAGACATGTGGGCAAGAGAACAGGGTGGAGTGTTAAAATGGCAAGCGACAGGGAGGTTTGGGTCTTTCTTGCGGACAGACCGCAGGTGTTCTGCAAAACGGTCGCCCAGTTTGCGTTTGGTCTCTCCAATGTAGAGGAGACCGCATTGGGAGCAACGAATGCAGTAGACTAAGTTAGGGGAAATGCAAGTGAAATGCTGCTTCACTTGAAAGGAGTGTTTGGGCCCTTGGACGGTGAGGAGAGAGGAAGTGAAGGGGCAGGTGTTGCATCTTCTGCGTGGGCATGGGGAGGTGCCATAGGTGGGGGTTGAGGAGTAGGGGGTGATGGAGGAGTGGACCAGGGTGTCCCGGAGGGAACGATCCCTACGGAATGCCGTCAGGGGGGGTGAAGGGAAGATGTGTTTGGTGGTGGCATCATGCTGGAGTTGGCGGAAATGGCAGAGGATGATCCTTTGAATGCGGAGGCTGGTGGGGTGATAAGTGAGGACAAGGGGGACCCTATCATGTTTCTGGGAAGGAGGAGAAGGCGTGAGGGAGGATGCGCGGGATATGGGCCGGACACGGTTGAGGGCCCTGTCAACGACCGTGGATGGAAAACCTCGGTTAAGGAAGAAGGAGGACATGTCAGAGGAGCTGTTTTTGAAGGTAGCATCATCAGAACAGATGCGACGGAGGTGAAGGAACTGAGAGAATGGGATGGAGTCCTTACAGGAAGCGGGGTGTGAGGAGCTGTAGCCGAGGTAGCTGTGGGAGTCGGTAGGCTTGTAGTGGATATTGGTGGACAGTCTATCATCAGAAATTGAGACAGAGAGGTCAAGGAAGGGAAGAGAAGTGTCAGAGATGGACCATGTGAAAATGATGGAGGGGTGGAGATTGGAAGCAAAACTAATAAATTTTTCCCGGTCCCGACGAGAGCATGAAGCAGCACCCTCTGTGGAGGGCCCTCTGTCAGGTCATTTACCATGTCTTTGTTGGTGATATTAGTGCCTCTCCATAGGTTGCATCTTTTGTCCATTTGGTCAAAACCTGCATCGCTCAAAGCATTCGCAGAAAAGTTTACGTGATTCGAGCTTCATATTTGGTAGGTTCTGAAGGTCTTCATGGGCTGGCAGCTCTGGGTTGGCTTCAAGGCAGTGAAACTCCTTCAGCAATTTTGCCTTCTGACACACATCCAGAGGCAGGATTTTTAGACAAGGCTAGGAGCCATTCTGCACGTGTTGCTTTCGGTGAACTATTGATTATCTGCATTGCTCTGCCGAGGACAGTACATTGTGTAATGGCTTTCTGCCTGCTCAGGGGAGCAGCATTCGGCTGAAGAATGCACAACAATAAGGCTAGGAGTGTGATCCCCAGCTGATGCCTGCTAATTTCCAGATAATGTTTACTCTGGTCTTAGTCTTTTCTGTCACCCCTTTCAGATGTCTGCAGTACGTGAAGATGTGGTCCTGGGTGACTCCCAGATCCTTGAGGGTGTTGTTCATTCTTGACCACCAAAGGAGACATGGAGTTTACTATTAGCCAGGAGTTCAAATGCATTAAATTATGAAAGGTTTGATATGATAAATGCATGGAAACTGTTTCTTTGATGAGTGAGCTCGCGTAACAGCGCAAAAATATAAAATAGCTACTAACAGGTCAAATAATGAATTTGGGGATTTTTTTTTACATGGGGCTGAATAATACAGTTGCTCACCCACGACGGTTCCACACCGGGAAGTCAGCAATGTTCCAATGTCTGGGCCCGCCGTTGGAGCGTGCCCCGGAATACATTAATTGCCACTGTCATCCTGCTCAATGAGTGCTCGAGGGCAGATAGCTGTTCTCTGAGACTGCAAACCGTGAGCTAGAACGAGGTCATGGCCAGCACTTTAAAGGACCCCCCTGGCAGGGGACAGTGTCAGGTGATCCATCAGATGATCAATCGAGTGGATCTATTATTCATAGAGAAGATTTGGGCGTTATCCAATCTGGCTAGGTAAATAAATTTAAATTTTAGCTAATCTCTGCAAATCACATCAATCTTCATAGGTGGCAATTCTCCTGCCTTTTGACACTGATTTGTACATTTTTTATATATTTCCATGCATAGATGCCTGTGCCATCGGAGTGAGGGGGGAAGTGTTCCAGAAGGGGCAAAGCTGCCCTCGGATTCAGTGAGGTCACCCTTGGTGCCCTCCTGTGGGCAGTATATGATCAATATGATGAGCTCATGACAAGTGCTGGCAAGAGGAGGAAGTCCAGTCAGACTCGTGCTGCGTGGAAGGAGGTCAACAGTGTTGGCATGGTGAGAAGGGCTTTGTCCCAGTGCACCAAAATGCTCATTAACCTCATGAGGTCAGCGAAGGTGGCTATGGGATCAGTATGAGCAATTTTGGGCCTGTGTGATACAGGTCTCGTTCAAGAATACAGGAAGGAATTCAGGTAAACTGCTCATTAAAAGTAGCATAATTCCACAAGGACACAGCT
This sequence comes from Cetorhinus maximus, assembly GCF_964194155.1. Lineage (NCBI taxonomy): Eukaryota > Metazoa > Chordata > Chondrichthyes > Lamniformes > Cetorhinidae > Cetorhinus > Cetorhinus maximus. The sequence continues at coordinate 34,467,687 of NC_135881.1, forward strand.
GTTCTACACCATGCCATTGTGCATTTCAAGCAATGGTCTAGTTATGTGGCAGGTGGTTGGCAAGATCTTTTTTTTAATTCATTTATGGGATTTGGGTGTCTCTGGCTAGGCCAACATTTATTGCCCATCCCTAACTGCCTTTGAGAAGGTGGTGGTGAGCCGACTTCTTGAACCACTGCAGTCTGTGTGGTGTAGGTACACCCACAGTGCTGTTAGGGAGAGAGTTCCAGGATTTTGACCCAGCAGCAGTGAAGAACAGCGATATATTTCCAAGTCAGGATGGTGAGTGGCTTGGAGGGGAGGTGGTGTTCCTACGTTTCTACTGCCTTTGTCCTTCTAGATGATCATGGGTTTGGAAGGTGCTGTCTGAGGAGCCTTGGTGATACATGAGCATAGGCTTCAGGCTGGCATACGCTAATCTGATAATGGACTGAATGTATACCAAATGGTAGTTTGAAACTTTTGATGAAATCTGTGTCAAATCTTTTCAAGAGAAGTGAGCCTACAATGGCCATCAGAAAGCCTGTACAGGCAGGGGTCTACCCAATCTGGAAGTCCTGACTCCTTATTAGGAGCAAGTGCTAGCCCTGTTGGAACCCAACTCATTCAGGAGTAAAGGCAATGGTGAAATTGGAGGAAGGCCTGCTTCTGGTGAGATGACCAAAGTATCAGATTAGTTGGTAAGAGGAGATGGCTAGTGGTGGCTAATGGACGTTAGGAATTATGCAATGTGTCTGGTGAGTAGAATTCACAAATTGGCACCTTGATAAGCTTCATGATCTCAAGCTTCAGATCACCATTCAAGGTTTCATTGTGTCTGTGGAGTTCCATCACTCATGTCAGACTGTGAAAATGGTTGACGTGCATCAGTGCTGCTGTGTCAAGCCATTAGATACCTGACTACCCTCTTACTGATTTCTCTTTGTAACAGGAGAAGCCTCTTCAGTGCAGGCTGTACTGTCAAGCAACCTCCCTCCTCCTCCGAGGAGGAGGAACCCTTGGCGGCACAATAAAACATCCTCTCTCAGCACCCAGCACCATCGCAGAACTTCAGCGGGGTTTAGCACATCAGACAAGGGTCATGCACACACTGGTGAGGCACTTCACATTCACACATGCAGCTGCCGGAGTCTGTGGTGGAGCAGGCCTCGGGTGGTCGGAGGAGTGTGCAGGGTTTTCCAGAGATTGATTCCAATTCATATAATGAGCCTCTGGAGTTGTCCACAAGGCAGCAGATGCTGGATGTTCAGCGCGAGGTCCATGAAGGCTTGGTGGGTGTACCAGACAGAGGGCCTGCGTGCTCTTGCCTGTACAGTGGAGGTGTCCATCCAGGCCATCAGTGCTGCGATCACCCACTTTTCAGAACACCAAGCTTCCTCCAAGACAGAACAGCGACTGTCCTGGAGAGGCAAACTGAGCACATTGCAGGCTCAGTCATTGGGTTGCGCTCTGACCTGCACACCATCACCCTGGCTCTGAGCTTAATGGCACAGACCCAGCGCAGCAGGGGAAGTGGGAGCTTGGTTGCCCACCCAGCTCCTGGAACATCACCAGTTGGCAGGGAGGACCAACTGGTCCTACTGGCAGAGGTTGAGCAGCAGCTGTTTCCTCTCATGGGACTTTTGATGGGGGCAGCATCTGCTCCGTCCATCAGCCATTGACTCAGACCTTGACCATTGGCGCAGCGAATGGGGATTTGTGTGCATCTCAGCAAGAGTCTTCTGGAGTGGCCAGCTGCTCAAGGCCATGGCTGCGCAAAGGAAGCCCGCCGAAGTCATCAAGTGCAAGGGAGGTGGCAGATCAGACTCCTCTCTCCAGTGCAGATGCAAGTGAGGGGGGAGCACTGTGCCAGAGCATTCATAAAGTTGTTAGTAGATATCCACATTCATCACAAATAGGGGCACATGGGTGAGGTTTTGATTTATTAATGTTGTTAGACCTTTCAAACTTGTGCATAAACACAAATCCCAAATTCCCTCATGCTGATGTTCTTATTGATTGCTGTGGCTGTGTGACTGGTGTCTGGAGATTGAGGGAGGGCAGAAGGAATCACGTTCTTGCGAGGGGTGATGGAGAATGTTTGGATGTAAGGGCTATGGGACTTTCTCATTGCAATATGGGAAAAGGAGGGCCAAGACTTCACCAGACCCCTTCTGTAGCAATAGTTAGATGCACTCTAGAAACCTTTGTCTTATTAAAGCATCCCTTGTGTCACACCATCCACTCGATCATGGCCAAGACTATCAGCAGGTGATGCCCTGGGGTCCCTCAACTGAGCATCAATCTCTTCATCAGAGGATTAGCCTCCATCTGGCATGTCCTCATCCTCCAGGGAAAATCCTCTTTGGATGGCAATGTTATGGATTGCACAGAAAACCCCAACCATCAGGGACACATGTGAGGGGGAGTACTGTGATGCATCCCCAAATCTGTCCAATCATCGGAATCACATCTTTAGGAGACCGATGGTCTGGTCCACTATGACCTAGTGCTGGTGTGGCTCTCATTATACCTCCTCCCTGCATCACATCTGGTCACCCTCACAGGCATCATTAGCCATCTTTACAATGGATAGCCCTCCAATGAATCTGGTCCAGTGAAAAGGGAACCTGTGAGTTCCTGAGGATGTATGAGTCGATTCTGCTGCCCAGATCCCTGGCACACACCTGCATGCTCCGTCGCTTATGGTCACACACCAACTACACGTTGATCGAGTGGAATCCTTTCCTGTTAATGAAGGTGCATGGCAGCCCAGGAGGAGCCTTAATGGCCATGTGTGTGCGGTCAATGCCCCCCTCCACCCTGGGAAAACCTACAATAGCTGCAAACCCGCAGCCTCTATCCATTTGGCAGTGGACATCCTGCTTGAAGGAGATGTAATTCCCAGCCCTGCGAAACAGTGCATCCATGAACAACTTGATGCAATGGTCTGCAGCAGGCTGTGCTATCCCACTAAGGTCTCCACAGGCTGCCTGGAAAGAACCTGTTGTGAAGAGGTTCAGCACCACTCTCACCTTCAATGCGACAGGCATCAGGTGCCACCCCAATGCAGCTGGATCCGATCTCCCCTGCGAACATCTCACAAAGTGATGTTCCAGTGGCTTTTGAAAGTCTGAGCCTTCTCTTGCACTGACTCTCATTCAGTTGCTGACAGCTAAGTCTCTGCCTGTATACACTTGGGGCAGAAAAGATCATCTGTGCCTCCGCTGAGGATTTCTGGGTTCCTCCTGACCCTGGTGCTGCTCTGTCCCCTTCCTGAGCCTCCCTGTGTTCCCTTCTTTCTTTTAGCCTTCTCACCCTCCTCCTCCTCCTCACCCTTCTCTCCTCCTCACTGGAGGTTGTGTCTCCAACTGAGACCTCAATACCTATCTGTCTCAGAGGCTTTACACCCCTGGTTACTGGACAGGAAAATAATCAATCAAAAGAGCCCTCCGAATCAGACGAGAGTCCTTCTGATGAAACAGCCTCCAAAAGGTTCCTCTGCTCATTCACATGAGCAGCCCCTGTAGTCAATGAAAAGTTAACTGCAAAGCTGAGACTCTGGCCTCAGCTGCAGTTTTAAAACTCGCCCAAACAAGCTTGTCCATGAAAAAACGGATTCCCCACCTGTTGTGGTTCTCACCTTGAAGGTGTATTATTGCCTTCTGAATGTATTGTAGCTGTGAATTCAGTCAATAATTACCTTAATTGTCTTCTCAATTGCAACTTAAATAACCCGGGTGGGTATCTGACTTTTTGACCCGCCCGCATACTGCATTAACTCAAACCGGCGTGATGATGTCATAAATGGTGCACAACATTATCGTGCCCCATATTACACTCCGCAAGGTGGTGAACACTCCTGATCTGGGAGCACATTATTCAGCCCATTGAGTGTGGCGAGAATGGGGAACTCACAGATAGCATTTGATGTATTTAAGGGGAAATTTGATAGATACCTGAGGGCCAAGGGAGTAAAAGGATAGAGGGATAGGGTGAGAAGATGTAATTAGATTGGAAGGAGGGTCATGTGGAGTATAAACGCTAGCACGGTCCAATTGTGCTGAATGGCCTGTTTCATGTTGTAGGTTTTAGACAATTCTATGCATGGGAGCATTGTCTGTCCGTTATACACAAATTTCCATTCAATGAGCTGGAATGAAACTAAACAAAGCAAGGAGCTTGTAATTTATAAAGTCTTTTTATTTCAACTTTAGACAATACAATACAGTTTAGAATAAATAACAGATTTTTCACATTATTTAATTTTACATGTTCAACATACAAATATTCTGATTTTTTCTGTACAATGAGATTTTACAAGTTTAACACATTAACGTAAAATGGGAAAGGGAGGAAAAGCAACAAGAAAATGCTTAAAACTGAACACATACTGGCTTCTTTAATAATATATTAATTTAAGGCGGTAGTCATTTTTTGTTCCTATTTCTTTGCATGGTGCACTGCAGACTCTTGAAGAATATCTCTGCATATTGCATGAACAATCTCCCAAGCACAGCTACTGTTTCCCTGTGAAGAGAAAGAGGGGGATTAGTTCTCAGTGTTAAGCTTCCACACAGTTTGTATTAACCAAAATTAAAATGCAACTTTTCAAGAGTTCTTAAATTATTAACATCTTTCATGTATTATTTCAACAATAGAAAGCAGTTATTATTGGGAAAGCAGAAGTGGTAAGTTAACTGGACTGGTTAATCAGGGAGCCTGAACAAATGATCTAGACATGAGTTCAAATCCCACCACAGTAGTTGGGAAATTTGAATTCTGTTAAATCTGGAATAGAATGAGCAATGGTGGACATGATTGTAGTAAAAATCCATCTGGTTCACGGATATCCTTCAGGGAAGGAAATTTGTTGCCCTTTTCTGGTGTGACCTACATGTGACTCCAGGCCAACAGCAAAGTCCCCTCTGAAATCATCAAGCAAGTCATTCACTTGTGCATCGTTGTTAGTATAATTGTAAAAAAAAAACATAGGCTATTGGGCACATTATTATCACTCATTACTATTATATGAAATGTGTTCCTACAGAAACATTTTACCTTTTGATATACAAATGCCTCTAGTTTCTGAAACCTCTCCTGTATGTTTGATTGGTAAATATAACTGGACTGTGGAGATTTTACCTGCAAGAAGAACAGAAATGAGATGAGAAACAAGGTCGCTTCTAGTACTGAAAGCATAAAATGAAAGTGCTGAAAATGCACAGCCAATCTGGCAGCGTCCGGAAAAGGTAAAGGCCCTTTGTTCTATTCCCTGCTGCTGATCCATTTTCGGTTTATTTACAAAGGAAATATGAGTTAGCCTGTCCAAGAAAGCAGCTAGCCTACAGTGAGCTGTACTTACACATGATTGGAGCTGAGAGAGAACCTCAGATATACTGTTCAGGAAGATCCGCCGCTCTTTTTGCAGGAGATGTTTGTTGGGTTCGCTGAAGAACTTCAGAATTGCCTTTAGGATTGCAACAGCAGCAGCCGCTCTGTCACGCTTTTCCTGGACAAAAAAAGGGAGGGGGGGGGGGACAAAAGAGCAAGATTTAAACACAATACACGAAAGAATGGATGGAGGGCGGTTTATATTGGGTTATTTTGCACGTAATAAAATGGTTCTATTTGTTTCTGTCTCACTCACCGGTTTCAAAATCGTTGGAAGTTGCAAGCTTACATCATATTCAGTTCGACATTCAACTGAAAAAACTGGATTCTGTTGGGGGGGAGGGGGTAAGAAATCAAGGTTTCAGGTCATTAAGAAGTAACAGAAAAGTAGTCATTCTGAGGATAACCGAATTCTTTCCAAATTATCTCCAGTAGTCCCCCTAATAATTCCACTCATTACTGGAATCCCCAGAGCACGTCCCTTTTCAAGAATAATTGCAGACCAAATCCCAAATTCCAAACTACCATCCTAGACCTAAACTCCAGTCCCAGTTCCAAATCCCAGTCTCAAACCCAACTCCAAACCGTAAATCACATCTCAAACCCGAGTCCATTCACCATCGGATCATACATGTGATAACTCACATCAGCGGTTTATTGAGAGTGGTTTGAAAATTAAATACAAGAACGGGTGTAGAGCGAAGGGTCCATTCTATCTCGGAAGTACTCACTATATTTTCCAATCCACGCATCAGTTCTTTCCAGAAATTCCTCCTCATGCACAGATGGTCAGAGTGATGTCCACTGGCGCTTTGTGAGCACAGGTAGAGCAGAGCGAGAGGGAGGCCGAGTCTGATCCAGGACATCTTCTTATAGAGTCTGCAAAGTAAAATAACCCTGAATACTGGAACTGAACCGGGAGGCAGGAGCAGTTTGCTCTGGTTTATTATTCGATGTGGAGTCTCTCTTACCTGGTGCTAATTGGTGCTGATAGGGAGTCACTTCTCCTGGAGCTGTATCACCCATCCTGTCTGTTGTCTTTTTAAAGTTCCCGGCTCCCCCGCACAGTGCTCACTATTAAGAACGAAACTAACGGTTTTGTTTTTTCAACAAATATTGAATGTACAGGAAATAGTCAGGGATTAATGGAACTAGGATGGACAAAAGCGTGAACACTTCCCATCAAATGATATAGGACTCCACCTATTGGAGTTGTCACTTTCCGCATTCATTCACCTTCCACTTCACTTGTTCCTGGTGAAATTTCGAACCAAGTAATGAACTTGTGCCAAACCACAGTTCTGATTCATACCTTCAAAAAAAATCCCTGAAGAGAGTTGTAGTGTGAAGTGTGGTTTGCTGCCAAAGGCAGCAGGGGTTTTCAAGGGATCAGCCAATGTTTGAAAGTAACAATGGAATAAGGAGGAATTTTGATGGAGCGATTCGTTTTGGTGCCCTTTAGGTCGAATTTTGATTGTGCTTAAATTAAAAATGTAATATTTTGCAAAGGGCTTTAGAAATCTTGTAAAAAAAGATTTGTTCTGTTCCAGTGCCTTATTGATACTGCAGATACAGGGAGATGATTTGCTCTTTATCTAAATTCATTTTTGAGGTCTTGGCATCACTAGCAAGACTATTGTCAAAAAAGATTTGCTTCTCATGACCACCTCAAACCACTTTAGAGTCAATTAAGTATTGCTGAAGTATGGTTGTAAACAGTGGATAGTGTCCCTGCCTCTGAACCAGAAGCTCCAGGTTTAAATCCCACCCTGGGACTTGATGTCCAAGGAAGGTGTGTCCATTATGTGACCAAAAGAGATTGAGCATCAACTTGCAAAATTTATCCAACACATGTCAATGGCAGACAGTAAGAGGGGAAGAGTTTCCTGGTCACTGATTTGAAGGAAAGAATGTTGGAGCTTCTGCCATCCCTGTGCATAGCTCCAGATTACAACATGCATCTGATTAAGAGTCATATGGACTCGAAACATTGGGCAGAATTTTTCGACCCCGTTTCGGTGGGGACGGGGCCATAAAATGTGGCGGGCCATTATAAATGCCATTGATAACAGTGGGAACGTAAAAGCCCATTATCTCTGTCTCTCTCTCTCCATAACTGCTGTCAGACCTGCTGAGTTTTTTCCAGCATTTTATGTTTTTGTTTCAGATTTCCAGCATCCGCAGTATTTTGTCTTTACAATATGCATGTTGCCACAGTTACTTGAACTCCCTGAGTAAGCTGTAACATGCCACTGTTGCAATGTATGTAACATGGCAGCCAATTTACATGCAGTAAATTCCCGCAAATAATGATGATCAGACCATCTTGGATAAATATTGACCAGGCCACCAGGGATAACTCTGGTTATCCAGCTCTTCTTTGAAGCAATGCCATAGAATCTTTTACATCTATCCAAGAAGGCAGATGGGGCCTCAGTTTAACATCTCAAACAAAAGAAAGCATTTCTAATAGTGCAGCACTCTCTAGGCACTGCATTGAAGCATTAACATTGTTTTTTGCACTTAAGCTTTAGAGTGGGGCTTGATCCCAGAGCCTTAATGACTAAGGGTGTGACCAACTTGTAAAAGTGCTACCAACTGAGCCACAGATGACTCTCAAAAATAATCAGGTGTCCACCCCTAATTGCTCCTGAAAGGGTAATGATGAGCCTCCCTCTCAAACCACTATGGTCTATTTGATGAAGGTACTCCCAATGCTGCAAGGTACAGTGTTCCAGCGGTTTGATCCAGTGGTCATGAAGGAACAGCTCTATCTGTCCAAGTCACAATGGTGTGTGACATGAAGGGCAACATGGATTTGCTAACATTTCCATGCAGCCGCAGCACTTGTCATCAAATGTGGTGAAGGTTGTGGGTTTGGAAGGTGCTGTTGAAACAGCTTTGGGAAGTTGCTGCATTATATTTTATAGACTACACACATGTAGATGTGCTGGTGATGGAGGGAATTGATGTTTAAGGCAGTGGCTTGGTTGCGATCAAGCAAACTGATTTGCCTTGAATGGTGTTGAGCTTCTTCAGTGTTGTTGCAGTTTGACCCATCCAGGCATCACATTACTAACTTGGGCCAAACATGTGGTGCAGAGATATTCGAGAGGAGCCACTCACCACAGAATACCCAGCATCTGATCTGTGCTTGTAGCCACATTTTTATGTGGCTGATCCAGTTAACTTTCTAGTCAATGGTGACCCCAGAACGTTGATGGTGGGGGTTTTGCGTTGGGGGAATGGTGTGAATGGGTGGTTTGCAGTGGTAATCCCATTGAATGTCAAAATTGTCACTGCAGTTTAAACATACTTTTGAATAGCTAAAGATTCTCTGGCACTGCACATTAATAGAATAGTGAATTTAGAGAAAAGATTTCCTATGATACAAGCAAAAAATGTTTAATACTGCTTTATATGCAACAAATCCAATTTGCATTGTATTATGGTTGGACATAATACAAAATTGGTGCATGTTTATGATTTATGTAGAGGAAGTAAACATTGCAGCTGGCACCAGATAGAAGTCAACCAGCACTAAAACTATTATGACCATTTTCAAAATCAACAGGGAAAGGACCTGGCTTTTCTTATGCTATTCCATCCAAAAATCAGCAGAAAAAAATCAGAAATTGGAGGGCTAGGTTTCCACCCACCATGTATATTTTCAATTTTCGGCAGTCATAGAAATAAAAGTCGGCAGAAATGTAAAGTGCGCTGCCTGCTCTCTTGCAGCAATTTTTTACAATCACAGAAAGCCAGGATCTATCCCATTTTATCCCATCAGTTGGCTTCTCAAGCTGTTGCATGACAATTTTGTAATAGTTGGCTGTAATGTTGAGTTGTCAGGCATTTATTCGTGGCCTGGTGAGTGCGAGAGTATCTTGTCTCCAACTTCCTTATGAAACTTATTTTTCCCCAGAATTAATCCTTCTGATTTTGACACAGTTCAGCCATAGTTTAGATACCCATTCTATACATGATTCTAGCATACAGCATTACCCAAAGAATACTAGCACTCCACCGTTCAATGCCACCACGTCAGTACTCAACTTTTGCTTCCTAAAGGCTATACCTGTAGAATGTAAAGCCAACAGACCAAATGGCATAGTTGATTCTCAGTTCACTCTATTTCAATGTGTCATGCTTTAACGCTCTGCTACTCGTAGATTGATTTGCAGACCAGTGGTCCCAAGTCAGATTGTCATTTCTCAGGTGAAACTAGTGCAGGGTTTAAACACAGTGGGAATAATATTGACTTTGGAAGATGTGTAAAACAGGCAATATGGGATCAGTCCCAGAAAATTGAAAGAAATGTGATCCGACATTGTCTATTTTACACTATTGTCCAAATTCAATTTTGTGCCTCCTCCCCAGCTTCTATTGACTCTAAAGCACATTAAAGTATTTTTTTAATCTTTGGAAATAGCAGATTTGTCTATTTAGCAGCTGCCTGCTAATATTAAAATTTAAAGTTCCCACGAACCTTCTAAACTTCTTTTTACACTGGACTGGATCTCTAAGAGCAATTGAACTGACTCTTTGAGTACAATAGGCAGATGGTTTATTACTGATGTGTCCCTGCAAATGTTTTATATAGATTCTAAGCAGGAGCATGTCAGGCATACTAGAAATCAACTAGAAGATAAAAAACTTTGACATTTTTATTTGTGATTTAAATAATGAAAATACTTAATTGTGCTTTTGAATTTTAAGTTGGGAGATAGTTTGAAAAAATAGCAGTGAATTTGCAAGAAAATAGTATGGTAATAATTTTACAAATGCCTTTCCCATCATCATAAGGAATGTAGGGAACATTTATTGAGGATCAGCAGGATGTAGTTTCTATCCCAGTAATGGATTGACCTGACACGTGTAAGGAACAAAGTTGGGAGTGAGTTCACATCCACCTTGAGTGTGACCAGTTACTAACCTTTTTTAAAATTATTAATTAACAGGATGTGGATGCCAGAATTTATTGCCCATCCCTGTGACTTTGAGATGTTTGTGGTGCTCAGAGATTTGATGACTGGGTGACTTCCAAAGACAGTTAAGAGTCAACCATATTACTGTGTACTTGAAATAACATATGGGCCAGACTGGGCAAAGATGTCAGATTACCATCTCGGAGGACATCAGTGAACTAGTTGGGTTTTTACAACAATCTAATAGTCTCATGGTCAACATCACTGATACTAGCCTATTTATATCCAGATTTATTTCGGTAAATCATTAATTAATGAGTGCAGCTCCAACAACACTCAAGAAGCTTGACACCATCCAGGATAAAGCAGCCCGCTTGATTGGTGCCCCATCTGCAAATGTTCACTCCCTCCACCACTGACACACAGTGGCAGCAGTGTATACCATCTACAAGATGCACTGCAAGGACCCACCAAGCCTCCTTAGATAGCACTTTACAAACCCATGACAGCTATCAACTAGAAAGACAAGGGCAGCAGACACCTGGGAACACCACCACCTGGAAGTTCCCCTCCAAGTAACTCACCATCCTGACTTGGAAATATATCGCCATTCCTTCACTGTAACTGTATCAAAATCCAGGAACTCTGTCCCTAACAGCACTGTGGGTGTACCTACACCACAGGGGCTGCAGCAGTTCAAGAAGTCAGCTCACCACAAACTTCTCAAGTGCAGATAGGAATGGGCAATAAATGCTGGCCTAGCCTGAGATGCACACATCCCATGCATGAATAAAAAAATCTTAATATATATTTCTCAGTTGCCATGGTGAAATCTTTAGTCCAGGCCTTTGAACTCCTAAATATAAAAACAAAAAACTGCGGATGCTGGAAATCCAAAACAAAAACAGAATTACCTGGAAAAACTCAGCAGGTCTGGCAGCATTGGCGGAGAAGAAAAGAGTTGACGTTTCGAGTCCTCATAACTCAGTTCTGTTGAAGGGTCATGAGGACTCGAAACGTCAACTCTTTTCTTCTCCGCCGATGCTGCCAGACCTGCTGAGTTTTTCCAGGTAATTCTGTTTTTCCTTTGAACTCCTAGTTCAGTAACGTACCCACTACACCACTCTTCCAATTTACCTATAAATCACCATCATGTGGTTTATTTAAACAACAATAATTACAATTAAAATAATTAAAGCTAGGTCTAAATATTTGTTTTGAAAGAAAATTGTTTGAATGTTCAGGTTGCAGAGAATTTTCAGCTATGTCCCTGTGAACCGAATTATCTCCTCACAAACTTCTGTTCTCTGCTTGTGCAATGTTTTCATAATATTTCTTGCAGGTTACAGCATGTCGGGCTGTTATACAATCACTTTGCCAGCATTTGGGTTGTCCTGAAGTAAACTTTCAATCATTACAAAAGTGAACTGTTCTGGAGGAAGTCAAAGGCTGACCTGAAGCAACTTGGTAATTTAATTATGGTGAATTTAAAGCAACACCCATTTAAAGTAAATCGGCAACACTGCTATGTGCCTGAAATTGGAATTCCTTGCTTTCTGTTTCTATTATTAGTGATTCGGTAGAATCATGTAGCAAGGAGACTTTTCTATTCTAAGTATTAATTAGGATTGCTTGGTAATATGATTTTTTTTTTAATGTGTCCACAGAGTTATTTATATTTATATTTTATAATTGTGAAGCATTTATTGTTTGCCTATCTAGGGTGCCAAATATCCATTTTATTTTATTTATTCTTTCTTGGGATGTTGGTGTCACTGTCTAGGCCAGCATTTGTTGTCCATCCTTAAGTGCCCTTGAGAAGTTGCTATTGAGCCTCTTGAATCGCTGCAGTCCATGTGGTGTAGGTACACCCCACAAAAGGGACTTCCTGGATTTTGGCAGTGACAATGAAGGAACGGCATGCAGTTCCAAATCAGGATGATATGTGGCTTGGAGGGGAACTTGCAGGTGTTGGTGTTCCCATGCACCAGCTGTCTTTTGTCCTTCTACGTGGTAGAGTTTGTGGGTTTGGAAAGTACTGTCGAAGGAGGCTTGGCAAATTGCTGCAGTGCATCTTGTATACGGTACGCACTGCTGCCACTGTGCATCAGTGATGGAGGGAGTGAATGTTTTAGGTGGTGGATGGGTGAGAATTAAGCAGACTGCTTCAACCTGGGTGGTGTGGAACTGCTTGAGTATTTTTGGACCTGCACTCATCCAGTCAAATGGGGAGCATTCCATCACACTCCTGACTTGTGTCTTGTAGTTGGTGGACAGGCTTTGGGAGTCAGGAAGTGAGTTTCTCTGAATTTCTATTGTGGCCACAGTATTTATTTGGCTGGTCCTGTTATGTTTCTCATTAAGAGAATTTTATAGTGGGGAATTCATTGACGATAATGCCATTGAATGTCAAAGGGAGATGGTTCGATTCTCTCTTGTTGGAGATGGTCATTGCTTAGAACCATAGAACAATAGGACACTACAGCACAGAAAACAGGCCATTCGGCCCTTCTAGTCTGTGCCGAAATATTATTCCGCTAGTCCCTTTGACCTGCACCTAGTCCATAATCCTCCAGACCTCTCCCATCCATGTATCTATCCAATTTATTCTTAAAACTTAAGAGTGAGCCCGCATTTACCACGTCAGATGGTAGCTCGTATGAACAAAGCCTGATTATTATCAGTGTCTTGGTACATTGGGGAGGCGATGGTGTAGTGGTATTGGTGTTGGACTAGTAATTCAGAGACCCAGAGTAATGCCCTGGGGACCTGGGTTTGAATCCTGCCATGGCAGATGGTGGAATTTTAATTCCAGATTTTTATTGAATTCAAAGTCTAATGATGACCATGAAACCATAGCTTGTTGTAAAAACCCATCTGGTTCACTGATGTCCTTTAGAGGAGGAAATCTATTGTCCTACATGTGAATCTGGCCTACATGTGACTCCAGGCCCACAGCAATGTGGTTAGCTCTTAAAATGCCCTCTGAAATGGCCTAGCAAGCCATTCAGTTGTATCAAATCGCTATAAAGTCACTATAAAAATATCTGGACACAGATTGCTTCAGTATCTGTGGAGTCACAAATAGAACTGACCACTATGCAATCATCAGCGAACATCCCCACTCCTGACCTGATGATGGAGGGAAGGTCATTGATGAAGCAGCTAAAAATGGTTTCCCCTAGGACACTAGCTACCCTGAGGAACTCCTGCAAAAATGTCCTGTGACTGAGATAATTGGCCTGAAACAATAACAGCCATCATCTTTCGCGCTAAATATAACTCTAACCAGTGAAGATGTTTCCCCCTGATTCCCATTGACTTCAATTTGGGCTCCTTAATGCCACAGTCAGTCAAATGCTGCCTTGTTTTCAAGGGCAGCCATTCCCAACTCATCTCTTGAGTTCAGTTTTTTTTTGTCTATGTTTGGGCCAAGGCTGTAATGAGGTCAGGAGCTCAATGGCTCTGGTGGAACCCAAGCTGAGCATCAGTGACCAGGTTATTTCAGTGTTAAGTGCCATTTGAAAGCACTGTCGACAACACCTTCCATCATTTTGCTGATGATTAAGAGCAGACTTATGGGGCAGTAGGAGGCCAGGTTGCATTTATCCTGGGCAATTTTCCACATCAGATGGATGCCTGTGTTTTAGCTGTACTGGAACAGATAATTCTGGAGCAGAAGTCTGCTGTAACGTTGTTAGGACCCAGACTCTTTGCAGTGTCCAGTGCCTTCAGCCGTTTCTTGATATGATGCAGATTGAATGAACTGGCTGAAGACCGACATCTGTGATGCTGGCAATTTCAGGAGGAGGCCGAGATGGATCATCCACTAGGCACTTTTGGCTGAAAATGATTGTAAGTACATCAGCCTTATCATTTGCAATGATATGCTGGGCTCCCCCATCATTGAAGATGGGGATATTTGTGGAGCCTCCTCCTCCGCTGAGATATTTAATTATCCACCACCATTCATGACTGGATATGGCAGGAATGCAGAGCTTTGATCTGATCTTTTCGCTGTGGGATTGCATAGTTCTGCCTATCGCATGTTGCTTCCACTGTTTGTCCTGCAAGTAATCCTGCATGTGGCTTCACCAGGTTGACATCTCATTTTTTTGCATGCCTGGTGCTGTTCCTGGCATGTCCTCCTGCATTCTTCATTGAATAAGGGTTGATCCTCCAGCTTGATGGTAATGGTAGAGTGTGGGATATGCCGGGCCATCAGGTAACAGACTATGGGTGAATACATTTTTGCTGCTGCTGATGACCCACAGCACCTGACTTCCATTTTTACAACTCCTCAGATGCACAGTCATGAGTTGCTAGATCTGTTCTAAATCTATCATATTTAGCACGGTGGTAGTGCTACACAACACAATGCAGGGTGTCCTCAATGTGAAGACAGGACTTTGTTTCAACCAGAACTGTGCAGTGGTCACCCCTACCAATGCTGTCCTGGACAGCTGCATCTGTGATGGGTAGATTGGTAAGGGCGTGGTCAAGTAGATTTTTTTCCCTCTTGTTGATTCCCTCACAACCTGCTGCAGACCCAGTCTAGCAGCTATCTCCTTCAGGCCTCAGCCAGCCTGATCAGTAGTCGTGCTACCATGCCACTCTTGCTGAAGGGCACTGAAGGCCCTGCCCAGAATGCATTCTGTGCCCTCACCACCCCCAGAGCTTCTTCCGAGTGGTGTTCAACATGGAGGAGCACTGATTCATCAGCTGAGGGGGGTGCAGTAGCTGCTAATCAGCAGGAGGTTTCCTTGCCCATATTTGACCTGATGCCATTAGACTTCATGCGGTCTGGAGTCGATGTTGAGAACTCCCATGGCTACTCCCCCCTGACTGTATACCACTTTGCCACCACCTCTGCTGGGTCTGTGCTGCTGTATGATAGATCATACCCAGGGATGGTGATGGTGGTGCCTGGGACACTGTGTAAGTTATGGTTCAGTAAGTATGCCTTTGTCGGGATTTTGCTTGACTAGTCTGCAGGACAGTGCCCCAAACTTTGGCACAAGATCCCAGATATTAGTAAGGAGGACTTGGCAGCATCAACAAGCTGGTGTTTTGTTGTCATTCCTAGTGCCTAGGTCAATGCTGGGTTGTCCATCTGGTTTCATTTCTTTTTGACTTTTCTGTAGCAACTAAGTGGCTTGCTGGGCCATTTCAGAGGGCATTTAAGTGTCAACCACATTGCTATGGGTCTGGAGTCACAACTAGGGCACATCTAGGTCACATGTAAGCACAGCAGATTCACTCCGTAAAGAACATTAATGAATCAGGGGGGATTTATGACAATTGACAACAGTCTCATGGTAACCATTTCAGAGACTAATTGTTTTTTTAAATTCCTGATTTTTAAAAAATTTAATTTAAATTCCACCAGCTGCTAATGAGGGATCTGAACCCTTATCCACAGAGCATTAGCCTGAGCCTCAGGATTATCAATACAGTGACATTACTGCTATGCTACTACCTCATCATATATGCTCATATTTATGTCAACTTTCACAATAATATATTTATTCATTTCTCTCTCATTACTTATCCTTCCACATCATATCTTCCCTGAGTGACTATTTGGAGGCTATAAACAACAACAATTTGTATTTATATTTATATCATGCCTTATATAACACATAGCCAAAACCTGTTTATTTAATTCAAAGCAGACATATTGTCCTTTTTGTTTGTATACCGACAGTGAGATGCTTTATGAATATGTTCACTTCGCCTGACGATTCCTGGTACAGAATTGTGCTAAATCTTTTTCTAAATCTAAAGCTTAGTTAATAGCACACTTCCCCAGGCTTTATAATCTGTTGAAATAAAATGTAAAATGCATGAGTTTGATCCAGGTAAGATGAAGCATTGGAATTCAAAGAAAAGAAAATAGAATGAAATTGATCTATTTCTTGTTGCTGATTATTGTAATTCAGGGTGCAATGCAGAGCTACCAAAGGAAGTAATGTGTAACACTAGTTCATAGTGAAACTCCATCCTTAGGCACCGAGTATTGTTGCAGGTATATTTTCAGGAATTGAAATTATGTGCTGGCTCCCTTTCCATCCTAACTTCCTGGGCACTATGAAATAGGTGCAGCCCGTTACCAATGAGCATATTATGCAACATTTAATTGGACTGACACACCAATTCACGGACTTGGTTCCAGGCTTCACTTTCAGTGGCTATACTGATTTGCAAAAATACCCATTCTGACACTATGACTGCAGAAATAATCATCAGGCCACAATGTTACTGACCATTTTCTGTTTTTCAAAGACTGGACAACATTCAGGCTCGATACAGAGGATGAGGGAGGAAAACAGTGAATATGTCTCAATAGCAAGATTGACTGGATGAGCAGAGGAGAACAAGGATTTTAATTGATGGCCACCAAAGCGCTCAGTGGTTGGGGGTTTAGATCTGAAAAAGGATGAGAGAGCAGGGGTAAGGGAGGAAATTTAGCTCAGTCAGAGCAGTTCAAAGTATTCTTCCATGGTGAGAAAAGACTGGAAACTGGGTCATTTGAGTGAAAACTGAAATCTGATTTCTTGCTTATGGAATGGTTGAAGTGCAGTGAGGACCAAATGCTTGCTGCATGGGAGGGGTGACAGCTTAGATGCTGTTTGGTGAAATGCAGCACGAAGCACTGCTAACCTGAAATGGGTACAATAGTGTAAGGGTTAGGGAGGTCTTGTGAATAGTGCCCCTGCCTCTGGGCCAGAAGTGCTGGGTTCAAGTCCCAGTACAGGACTTAATGGCCACAGAAGGTGTGTGCATAATGTAGCCAAACATGTTAATTATCAGCCTGTAAATCCTTCCAATATGCATGATAGTAGGTGTTAAAGAGTGGGAGAGTTTCCTGGTCAGCCAGTCTGCAGAAGGCAACAGCAAACAACTGCAGTACTTTTCTATACATAATCATGGAAAATCTAATGGAAGTCCATGGTCGCCTACAAGCCATGGTATTTGAACGAGGAGTGCAATGGTTATATTACCAGAATAATCCAGAGGTTTGGACAACATGAGGTCAAATCCTATCATGGCAGTTCATGAATTTAAATTCCGTTTTACAAAAATTAGAAATGAAAAGCTAGTGCCAGAAAAATTTCTACAAAACTGTCGAATTGCCGTAACTCGAAAAGGAAACCTGTTGTCTTTACCCATTCTGACTTGCATGTGGTTCTCGTCCCACACCAGAGTGATTGACTGTTACAAAAACAGAATTACCTGGAAAAACTCAGCAGGTCTGGCAGCATCGGTGGAGAAGAAAAGAGTCGACGTTTCGAGTCCACATGACCCTTCAACAGAACTGAGTATAGTTAGGAGAGGGGTGAAATATAAGCTGGTTTAAGGTGGGTGGCAGGGGGAGAGAAGTTGAGGCTGGGGTGGTTGTAGGGACAAGCAAGCAGTGATAGGAGCAGATAATCAAAAGATGTCACAGACAAAAGGATCAAAGAGGTGTTGAAGGTGGTGATATTATCTGAGAAAATGTGCTAATTAAGAATGGATGGCAGGACACTCAAGGTACAGCTCTAGTGGGGGTGGGGTGGAAAGACTGACAAGGTATTAGTTGTAGATTTAAAAATAATGGAAATAGGTGGGAAAAGAAAAATCTATATAAATTATTGAAAAAAACAAAAGGGAGGGGGAAGAAACGGGGTGGGGATGGGCGGAGGGAGTTTAAGATCTAAAGTTGTTGAATTCAATATTCAGCCCGGAAGGCTGTAAAGTGCCTAGTCGGAAGATGAGGTGCTGTTCCTCCGGTTTGATTGTTAGTTTTGATTGACTGTTAATTGTCCTCTGATGTTGCCTAACAATTCATTCAGTTACCTTCTCAGGGCAGCTAGGGCTTGATAATAAATGTCTGCCTTTCCAGCGATGTCCAAATCCCGAGAAAGAATGTCTATTTTACACATGGAAGGGGAAAAACATTACTAAGAACTGACTCAAAAACAGAATTACCTGGAAAAACTCAGCAGGTCTGGCAGCATCGGTGGAGAAGAAAAGAGTCGACGTTTCGAGTCCACATGACCCTTCAACAGAACTGTGGACTCTTTTCTTCTCCACTGATGCTGCCAGACCTGCTGAGTTTTTCCAGGTAATTCTGTTTTTGTTTTGGATTTCCAGCATCCGCAGTAGCTTTTTGTTTTTAACTAAGAACTGACTGTTCAGCAACCCATGTGGCTGTGTTTGCAGTTAAGCAACAGATTCAAATTTCTTGTATTCCGCATGGGAGCCATCAGTCACCATGGTCCCCTGGATACAAGGATCTTGAATCTGCTGATATTATTCCCATACTGCTATTTCCCATATTCTTCTGAAGTCAGTGCCTATATCCGCAGCAATGCAAAAGTTAACAATTAAAACAAGTTAGTTCCTCTGCAGAATCCCAATATAGCTTTGCAAAAAATAGAAACTAAAAGTAATCATTCCTATTTCTGGAACGGATGTTCCCTTACCTTGCCTGGGCATATCTTTAAATTTAATATTTTAAAGTTATGAAATTGCCTTAGGACAGATTCTGACTTCCTCTAGAACTTTTGCTATGAGTGAAATTTCTTGTCATAAATCAGGTGTAGTCAGAATGATTCAATTTTATTCCTCATGAAATGAAGAAATAATAACATAATAGGATATGGATACAGTGGTGAGAATCAAAATCATTTAAACAGATCCATTTGACATCCTGCAGTTTAATCATCACAACAATTTACTTTAGAAAATGAATACTTACATTTAACCTCTTTAAACACCTCACACAATTATTGGTATAAGCTGAGTACCTGATGAGTGTTCATGAGGTGTGAATTATTACTGACCACAGCACAGATCAAATCCACCCATTTCATAACTAATTAATGGTTGATTAATTTGTGTATCCCATAGTTTATCATAACAATTTGTAAAATTAAATTGGACTATTTGCCTATGCACTTCCTCTACCAGTTCTAATTTTCATTAATGGTTAAAGTCTTAAACTTTCTCTACAACTCCAACAACTCACGGACACCAACGATCTGTCTGATTTCTTTGCAATGCCAAGACAATCTATGGCCCAAGCACTCAAGGACCCACCCTGCCTGAGAGCCAAGCATGGAGGGAACATTTTGAAGAACTCCTCAACCAAGACTCTATCTTCGACTTGAACAGCCTCAATTCCATTCCTCAATAGTCCATCAGGCTCGGTCTTGGTGCTCCCCTGGTCCAGAACAAAGTTGAAAAAGCTGAAAAACAACAAAGCCCCTAGAGCAGATGGAATCCCTGCAGAAATTCTGAAACACGGCAGAGATACACTCCTGGCACATCTGCACAACCTCGTATTCCTCATCTGGGAAGAAGAGCGCATGCTAGGGGATCTCAGGGATGCTGTGACCGTGATTATATTCAAGAAGGGAGTCAAGTGCGATTGCCATAACTTCAGAAGAGTCTCCATGCTGTCTGCCACAGGGAAAATCATTGCAATAATTCTCCTCAATCTTCTCCTCCCAGTGGCTGAGGAGCTCCTTCCAGAGTCACAGTGCAGTTTTTGCTCATTAAGAGGCATCACAGACATGATCTTCACTGCATGGAAAATTCAAGAAAAATGCAAGGAATAGCACCAACCACTGAACATGGCCTTTTCAACCTCACAAAAGCCTTTGACTCTGTCAACCGTGAAGACTTATGGAGTATCCTCTTCAAATTTGGCTACCCTCAGAAATTTGTCACCACACTCCACCTACTCCATGATGAGATGCAAGGTGTGACCCTAAACAACAGAAGCAACACAAACCTTGTCTCAGTAAAACCTGAGGTCAAACAAGGCTATGTCATTGCACCAACTTTCTTCTCTATTTCCTGCATTTGCTCACCTCCAGCAAATTACCCAAATGCAAGAAGATAATCTACAGAAACTGTTCAATCTACACCACCATCAATCCAAAACCAAAGCCATTCCAATCTCAATCAAGAGCTTCAGTACACAGATAATATTTGTGTATGTGCTCAGCCAGACACTGAGCTCCAGGTCATTGTCAATTCCTTTTCTGAAGTAAATTAGAAGTTGGACCATTCACTAAAAACCCGGAAAGCTAAAGTCTTTTTCTAACCAGCTCTAACGGCAAAATACCTTCCCGCATTGATTAAGATCAACAGCGATATCCTGGAAAATGTAGACCATTTTCCATATCTTGGGAGCCTCATATTTGAGGACCAGCATCTCAAACTGCTTATGAGAATAAGGCTATAATTTACTGGTTAGCAGTTATCCCCATGCACATATATACTGCGGAGACTTGGGCAACCTACAGCAGGCATCTCAAAGCACTGGAGAAGTACCACCAGTGGTGCCTTCTCAAGATCCTCCAAATCTAGTAGCAAGAGAAGCACTCCAACAGCAGTGCCCTTTCCCAAGTCAACCTGTTCAGCATTGAGGCTCTATTCACTCAAAGCCAGCTCTGCTGGACAAGACATGTCATTTGAATGCCTGACACCAGACTCCCAAAGCAACTGCTCTGGTAGGTAGTTGGTAGCAGCAGGAGACTCCCAGCAGGACAATGGAAACACTTTAGAGATGTCATCAAACATCCTCGCCGACTCATGGGAGAGCCTGGCTTGTGACCGTCCAGAATGGAGAAGGCTCATTTGGGAAAACACCCAACACAACAAGTGACTTCGTCGGGAATATGCAGAGACGGGAGCACTCAAACTTTTAAATAGCCTATCTACCCAACTCTAAAAACATTCAAACATCACCTGCCCCTGATGTGACAAAGTCTGCAGATCGCACATTGGACTTATCAGCCATCTCAGAAGCTATCAAACCAGAGCAAAAACAAGTCATCCTCGATCCCAAGGGACTGTCTGAGAACAATGGATTGAACTTTCTCAACAAATAGATAATATCTCAGATTGGCAGCACTTATCTCAACGTACATCTGAGCCAACACTGGACCTGAGCTAAGTGTGCCATGACCACTCAACTACCCCATGACCACTCAACTGACCTCTCATCCACCCATCCATTCACTAACCCATTCATTGACTGACTTGGACATTTAAAAACTTAACTGAATATGGCAGCTAGTGGTGTAAGAAGGGTGTGTGCCCCCTCCTTCCTTTGACCCTCCTACGCTTGCTGGGTTTACTCTGAAGAGGCCACACTGATCCATTTCTGGTTAAGAAGGTATATAGCATGCTTTCCATTACTGGCAGAGGCATATAAAATAAGAACAGGGAGGTTATGCTAGAACTCTGTACAGGACTAGTTTGACCACAGCTTGAGTACTGCATATAGTTCTGGTCACCATGTTCTTACGATCCGTTTAGGGACCAGTAACTTTTTGTTTAAAGTAGACAAAGTTTGAAATCCCAGTTACCCACTAGGAAAATAAAGCCACAAAATTTCACTGTTTTAAACAAACAAAATAAACTTGACGATACAAAGTCAAAAAGTAAAACAATCTACAATATCTATCTTATACTCTAACATTCAGAATTAACATGAGGTAAATAGTACATATGAACAAGGAGCAGGAATAGGCCATTCAGCCCTTCAAGCCTGTTCCACCATTTAATAAGATCATGGCTGATCTGATAGTAACCTGAAATCTGCATCCCACCTACCCTCGATAACCTATTACCCCCTTGCTTGCCAAGAATCTATCCACTTCTGCCTAAAAAATATTCAAGGGCTCTGCTTCCACCACCTTTTGAGGAAGAGAATTCCAAAGATTCACAACCCTCCAAGTGAAAAAAAAAAATTGCTTCATCTGTTTTAAACGGGCAACCCCTTATTTTTAAACAGTGACCCTTAGTTCTAGATTTTTCAAAAAGAGGAAATGTCCTCTCCACATCCACCCTGTCAAGACCCCTCAAGATCTTATATGTTTCAATCAATTTGCCTCTTACTCTTCTAAACTCCAGTGGATTTTTTAAAATATTCATTCATGGGACTAAAGTTCAGTCTTTTGCATCTTTCCTATCTCCTTTCCAGTGTCTCTTTTTGAAGAAGGTCATGACACCTTTCAGTTGTGGCATTCCATATCTGCTCAGGATCAGTTGGTCAAGTGTAATCCACATGGAAGTTTTCCAGAAAGTGGTCACTTTACATTATCAGCCATCTTTTGCTCAGTGCCTTTCCTTGTATTTCTTTTAAAAAAAAATAACAGGTTCAAAAAACTCAGCGGGGGTCGGGGGGGGTGCGGGGGGTAGGGGGGTGGGGGGGTGGGGGGGTGGGGGTGCGGTGTAGATTTAAAGTAGTTGCAGTAGGATCAGAGGGGAGATGTGGAAACATTTTTTCTTCACCCAGAGGGTAGTAGGGGCCTGAAACTCATTGCCTGAAAGGATGATAGAGGTAGTAATTGGATGTCTTCTTGACAGCCATGACCTGCAGGGTAGGGATCTAGTACAGGAAGGTGAGATCAGGCTGTGTAGCTCTTCATCAACTGGTATGGACACAATGTCCTCTTTCTGTGTCATTAATTTACCAAGATTTCTGTGAACTTGAGCCAGTCTGTCCCCGCTGTCCACCTACATGATAACTAGAGACAGGCTGTCTCTGTTTCCTTTTACAGGATAATTAAAGGTAGTTTGTCCCTGCTGTCCACCTACATGATAACAAGAGACAGCCTGTCCCTGTTTCCTTTTACAGGATAACCAGAGAGAGTCTGGCCCTGCTATCCACCTATATGATAACGAGAGACAGTGTGACCCTGCTGTCCACTTCATTGTGATCCTTGGTCAGACCACCAAGTTGTTGGTAGGATCCAGCTAAGGACAGAAAACATTTTGGCTAAAGTAGACAAAGTTTGAGATTCGAGGCACTTAATAATGTGACACTTAGAATAAAGCCATAAGAGTCCATAGGTTTTGAACAAACAAAAGAAAGAGAAGACAATTTACAAAATCAATCTTACACTCCAGTTTCAGGGTAAATATGAGGTAATGTGAGTTAACAGGCAAACAATGGTTGGACACACCACGCAATAAATAACATGTGCGACCAAAAGCGATTCCATGGATTTCTCAACAACCCATCCAGACGTTAGTCATACTGAAATTCCATCTCTCTCATGAGGGTTTACAATCTTCACCTTTGAATATCTCGCCTTGGAATTCTCTAGAAAAGTCGCTCCAACTCGGAGGGCTTCAACAACCATCTCGCAGGGTTTCAATCTCACCTTCCTAGATTCCATTTCCCTTGAATCCATGAGTATTCACTCAAGCATCAACTTACAAGCACAATTTCAGCTCTTCAGCCCCACCAAACAGAATCCCTCTGCTCCAAAGAGGTACCTTTACCACAACGGCCCGCAGCACAGTTACCAACCTTCCTCTGCCTTCTTGGATCTTCAGGGCTTCTCTTAAGCCCTCTTCAATTACCAGACTTGGATGGTATCAACAAAGGTCCACTTCTCAGGGTTTCAGTCACGCTTTCTGAGATTCCATTCCCCTGGATTCCGAAGTATACACCCAAGCGCTAAATTACAGGCACAACTTCAGACCTTCGACCGTGCCAATAGCAAAACGCTATTGCTCCTAAGGGGTACCTTTGCCCTGGCACCCTCTTCAATTACCAACGTTTCTCCTGAGCCCCCTTTACTTAGTCTGCTCCCCGTAGCCCTTTCTCTAAGTGGAACCCACTTCTTTGCTCCTTCCATTTAACTGAACTTAACAGGACCAGGTTCTGTCCCCTGACTTTGTCCCTTACCTGGGACTTCCTCTTGAGGCCTTTCCCTGTTCCCCTCCTTTGTCACTATCTTGCTGGCCAGGGTACCCTGCACCCGGTCACATGGCCCGGGTTCCCATGCCATTTTTCTGCTGCACAAGCCAGTCCTCAGCCCAAAGCATGTAAAAACAATGCAGAACTGCGCATCTGCAGCCTGCTCCTGGCTGTGAGAAACCTGAAAACTTTTAGAACTTGGAGTTCCCAGCCTCTGTCCCAATGAACAGGTAAATGTGGCATTCATAACAACTTACATGATAACTAGAGACAGTTTGTCCCTGCTGTCCTTTTTTATGATAAGCAGAGCCATTCTGCACCTGCTGTCCACATAAAGAACAAATCAACTTGTATTTATATTGGGCCTTTTGGAATAAAACATCTCAAGATACTTCACAGGAGCATAATACAGCAAAATTTGACACTGAGCCACAGAAGGCAAAATTAAGGCTGATCACTAAAAACTTTGTCAAAGAGGTAGGTTTTAGGGAACATTAAAAAGCAGGACAAAGCCACTCCAACCCAATTACCACCCCATCAATCAAATGCCAAACATCAGCAAAGTGATAGAAGGTGTCGACGGAAGTGCAATGAAACAGCATTGACCTGCTCACTGATGCTCAGTTTGCGTTCTTCCCAGGTCACTCAGCTTCTGAGCTCATTACAGCCTTGGTCCAAACATGGACAAACGAGCTGAACTCAAGAGGTAATATGGGAGTGACTGACCTTGACATCGAGGATTTGGCTGAGTGTAGCAAAATTGAAGTCAATGGGAATCAGGGGGAAAATTCCCCACTGGTTGGAGTCCTCCCTAGTACAGTGGAAGATGGTTGTGGCTGTTGGAGGTCAATCATCTCAGTCTCAGGTCATTGTGCAGGAGTTGCTCAGGGTAGTGTCCTCAGCCCAACCATCTTCAGCTGCTTCATCAATTACATTCCCTCCATCATCAAGTCAGAAGTGGGGATGTTTGCTGATGATTGTACAATGTTCAAAACTCCTCAAATACTGCCGCAGTCTGTACAGCAAGACCTGGACAACATTCAGGCTTGGGCGAAGTGGCAAGTAACATTTGTGCCACACAAGTACCAGGCAATGACCATCTCCAAACAGAGAGAATACAACTATCTCCCCTTGACATTCAATTGCATTACCATTGCTGGGACCCTGACTATCAACACCCTAGGGGTTACCATTGACTAGAAGCTGAACTGAACCAGTCACATAAATATTGTGGCTTCAAGAGTACAGGTCAGAGGCTGGGAATTCTCTGGCTAGTAACTCACCTCCTGACTCCTCAAAGTCTGTCTAGCATCTACAACGTACAAATCAGGAATGTGATGCAATACCCTCCATTTGCCTGGATGAGAGCCATTCAAACAATACTCAAGAAACTCGACTCTATCCAGGACAAAGCAGCCCGCTTGATTGGCACCCCATCCACCATCTTAAACATTCACTTCCATATGACTGTTTCAGTTCAGCTTCTAGTCAATGGTAACCCCCAGGGTGTTGATAGTCAGGGTCTTAGCAATGGTAATGCCATTGAATGTCAAGGAGGGATTGTTTGAATTCTGTTCGGAGATGGTCATTGCCTGGTACTTGTGCGGCGTGAATGTTACTTGCCACTTCGCCCAGGACTATCCAGGACAAAGCAACCCTCTTGATTGGCACCCCATCCACCATCTTAAACATTCACTTCCACTACCAGTGCCACACAGTGGCAGCAGTCTGTACCATATATAAGGTGCACTGCAGCAACTCACCAAGCCTCCATCGACAGCACCTTCCAAACCCATGAACGCTACATTCTAGAAGGACAAGGACAGCAGACGCAGGGAATACCACCACATGCAAGTTCCTTTCAAGTCACACATCATCCTGTCTGGGAAATATATTACCGTTCCTTCGCAGTTGCCTGGTCAAAATCCTGGGACTCACTCCCTAGCAGCACTGTGGGTGTACCTACGCCACACAGACTGCAGCAGCTCAAGAAGATGGCTTCTCACCAGCTCCTCAAGGGCAATAAATGGTGGCCTAGCCTGTGATGTTCGCAGAGGAACATAGGAACTGGAGAAGGCAATTCAGCCCATCGAGCCTGCTCCGACATTCAATACGTTCATGGCTGATCAAAAACTTCAATGCCTTTTACCCACACTATCTCCATAACCCTTTACATTACTGTTAATCAGAAATTTATCAATCTCTACCTTACAAAGATAATAATCCATTTTACAGAGATGGGGAGACGATGGACGTATTTGAAACAAGGGCGATATTAAAAAATCTAAATGGGACTAAACATAGGCCACCAAGCACAAGTATGATAGTTGAACAAAACCTGATGCAAGAAAGAACATGGGCAGCAGCATTTTGGATAATGTTAAGTTTACAGAGGGTAGAATGTGGAGTGCTGGCTGGGAATTTGTTGGAATAGTCATGCCTAGAGGTAACAGAGGCACAAATGAGGGTTTCAGCAGCAGATATGCTGAGGCAGGGACAATGGTGGGCATTGTTATGGAGATGAAAACAGTCTGTCTTAGAGATGGCGTAGATATGTGGTTGCAAGCTCATCTTGGGGTCAAATTGCAAACAGGTTGACTTAGCCTCAGGCCAGTTCCAGGATGAGCAATTGAGTCAGTGGCCTAGGAATGAAGTTGTAGCAGGGACCAAAGTCACCGACATTGGTCTTCCCAATATTTCATTGGAGGAAATTTTTGCTTATCCAAAGCTGGATGATATAGAAGAAGTCTCATGATGTTGGGACAGTGGAAAACTACATGCTGACTGAAGCTAGCTGTCCCTGTGCTTCTTCTATGTAATAAATGAAGCTAGTCTATCCCTGCTATCCATCTACATTATAGCTAGAAACAGTCAATCCCTGCTGTCCACCTAAACAACAAAATCAACTTGTATTTATATAGTGCTTTTTCTCATAAAACATCCCAAGTTGCTTCACACATGTGTTACAAGGCAAAATTTGACACTGTCACATAAGGTGTTGGTAGCGCTCACTAAAGTGCTCACTAAAAGAAGGAAAGAGAGATAGAGCATATGGCCGTGACAGCTGAAGGCATGAGCAAGGGGCCAGAATTAGATGAGCGCAGGTATCTCAGAGGTTTGTGGGCTAGAGGAGGTTAGTAGGGAGAGGGAGAGTAAAGCAGGGATTAAAACAGGGATGAGAATTTTAAAAACGAATACCGTAAAACTGGAGACAACATCGATCATTGAGCGCAGATGTAATGGGTGACCAGGACTATAGGTGAGAAAGGACAGGGGCAGCAGAGTTTTGGATGAACTCAAGCAGGAGCAGCATCAGGCAACTTTATGATGGTAGAAATAGATCTTGTTCAGCTGTAGTCAGTTTTCAGGGAGAGAAATAGGGAACAGAGTTGTAGCGGGGACCGAAGACAATGGCTTTGGTCTTCCCAATATTTAATTGGAGGGAATTTCTGCTCATCCAGTTCTGGGTGTCAGATAGGCAGCCTGTTAAGTTGGAGACAGTGGAGGACTATAAAATTACCAGTCTGCACCTGCTCTCCTTCTACATGATCACTGCAGATCATGTCAACCTTCTCCTACTGACAATTAACATGGTTAACAGAGTAAAGCCAGTTCTGAAGCTGGTTAACCTGGTAACAATGGGAAAAATTCTATTTCAACTGATCTGCATGCAGCAAGGAGGCTCTTGGTGGATCGGGATCCCATCTGTCAAAGGAGTGGGCTTTTGCCATGGCCCATTAACTGAGCCTACATTAAATTAGCATTCCACTTCAACTTTCCCAACCAATCAGAGTGGGGTTGTGAGTTGTGAGAAGGATGCAAGGAGGCTTCAGGATGATTTAGACAAGTTGTGTGTGGGGGCAAACACATGGCAGATCCGGAAAATGTAGATAAATGTGAAGTTATACGCTTCAGCGTGAAGAAGAAAAAGGTAGAGTGTTATTTAACTGGTGAAATATTGTGAAATGTGGATGTACAAAGGGATCTGGGTGTCCTTGTACACCAGTCAATGAAAGTAAATAGGCAGGTGCAGCAAGCAATTGGGAAGTCAAATGGTATGTTGGCCTTCACAGGGCTAGACAGACTGGATGCAGGGAGGATGTTTCCCCTGGTTGGGGAGTCCAGATCCAGGGGCCACAGTCTCAGGATACGGGCAGGCCATTTAGGACTGAAATGAGGAAAGATTTCTTCACTCAGAGGGTGGTCAACCTGTGGAATTCTCCACCACATAAGGCTGTGGAGGCCGGGTCGCTGAATATATTAAGAAAGAAATTGATTTTTTTTGGATATCAGGGGCATCAAGGGGTATGGACAGAAAGCAGGAATATGGTGTTGAGTTAGAGGATCAGCCATGATCATATTGAATGGTGGAGCAGGTATGAAGGGCTGAATGGCCTACTCCTGCTCCTAGCTCCTATGTGTTCTTTTACCTGCTGAACTTGTACACTAGTTTTTTGGGATTCATGCATGAGGACCCCCAAATCCCTCTGTGCTGCAGCTTTTCAGTCTTTTTCATTTATGTAATATTCACCTTCTCTATTCTTCCTGCCAAAGTGCATAACCTCACATTTTCCCGCATTATATTCCACCTGCCACATTTTTGCCCATTCACTTAACCTGTCTATATCCCTTTGTAGACTCTTTGCGTCATCCTCACCATTTGCCTTCCCATCTATTTTTGTGTCATCTGCAAACTTGGTGATAGTATATTCATTTCCCTCATCCAAGCCATTAATATATATTGTAAATAATTGTGGCTGCAGCACTGGTCCCTATGGCACTCCACTAGTCACAGGTTGCCATCCTGAAAATTCCCCCCGTATCTCAACTCTCTGTCCTCTATTAGTTAACCGGTCCTCTATCCATGCTAATATACTACACCCAACACCATGTTGTCCAGCGGGATGTGCAGGGAGAACTGGCGGAGATCCATGAGGGTCTACGTGCCATGGTCTCCGTCATGGAGGAGTCCATGCAGAGCATTTACCCTTAACACCGAGCACACAGCCTCCTCCATTGAGAGAGTGGTGAATCTCATGGAGACGCAGCTGCAGGAGCAGACTCAGGGGTTCCTGGGGTTGCACTCAGACCTGCCAGCCCTCACACAGGTAGTGACCGCAGGAGGTCATTGCCAGTGTGAGAGATGGATGAGGCATCTAGTCTCCCTGCTAGGTTTCCGTCCATCAATGGTGAGCATGGAGGTGCAAGTGCAACTCACACTGGCAGACGAGCTGCTTGTCGTCCCTATGGGCTTCTCTCAGGGCGCTGTGGGTGAGGGCACCAGCTCCTCCACCCCTCTGCCAGTGGCCGCTGCATCTGATGATGCCACTACGACTGAGCAGTGCCCAGCCATGGGGCTGGACGCACCCTCCCAGGCGGAGCCTGCTCAGGCTCCAGCGGCCAGAGGACGACCGCCAAGGTCATCAGAGCCACCAGGACAGCAGAGACAGCAGCAGGCTGCCTCCAACACCACTGTCAGAGAGGGGGAGGGTGGTGGCTGTGGGAAACCAAGGCGCAGCACCCAGAGACATAAGACACCTTGAGAACAGCAAGGGCATGTCACAGGTGACATTTTTTGTGCAAATTATTTTGACTCCTGTGTTAGGGGTGGACACTTTGTTCTTTGCTTGTTCATGTGAAAGAACATAAACATTTATTTGACTTAAATGGGCTGAGTTGGCTGGATGGTTTGAATAGGTAAAAGATGCAGCACAGGCTTTTAAAAGTATGGCATTGTATGGTGCTGGCGTTTTGTGTTGGGTTCTCATTTTTTGATTGTTGACAAAGGAGACAGTGCCATTGGCTTGACAAGGCATCAATGCCCTGGATGCCTGGCTGAAGGTTCGCTGGATCAAAGCATCCCTGGTGTCCCTGCCTCCATGAACGTTCCTGTCCTCTGCCTTGAGATCCGCCCCAGGCTCTTCCTCTGAGCCATCACTTGAGTGATCCTCCATGGCCTGTGGAGCTGCCTCACTTTCCTCAGCCTCCAGTGGGTCCTCCCTTGCCAGAGCCAGATTGTGCAGGGCGCAGCATGCGATGACTATGAGGGAGACACACCCTGGAGGATACTGTAATGCTCCCCTTGATTGGTCCAGACTTCTGAAGAGCATCTTCAGCAGCCCGATGGTCCTCTCCACTACCGCCCTTGTGGAGGCATGACTCCTGTTGTACCTCTCCTCGGCCTCAGTTCTTGGGTGACGGAGTGGGGTCATCAGCCATTTCTTCAAGGGGTTGCCCTTGCCACCCAGGAGCCATCCATCCACTCATGCAGGAGCCACAAACAGCCTTGGTACCTGTGAGTGCCGCAAGATTGTGTGAGCTCCCAGGGTAACAGGCACAAACTTGGAGAATCTGTGTCCTGTGGTCACACACGATCTGGACATTCATTGAGTGGAACCCCCCTGCTGTTTACGAAAGCTCCAGGCTCACCTGCTGGCACCTTGATGGCCACGTGAGTGCAGTCTATAATATCTATTACACCCTGGATGCAGGGGAACCCAGCCATCGCAGTGAATCCTCGTGCTCTCTCCGCCTGGGTCGCCTCATCTGTCCAGACGTGGATGAATGTGCGGACGTGTCTAAAGGTAGCATCAGTCACGAGCTTGATGCAACTGTGTGCAGCTGATTGAGAAACACCGCACAGATCCCCCACTGAGCCCTGAAAAGAACCAGAGCCATAGAAGTTGAGGGCCACTGTGATCTTCAAAGCCACCGGCATGCGGTGTCCGCCCACGCAGTTGGAGGCGATTTCAGGACCTATCGTGTGATATATTGCTGGCACTGTGTCCCTGGAGAGGTGGAGCCTCCTGCGGCACTGGACCTCGGGCATCTGGAAGTAGTTGGAGCGGTGCATGAACATTCTAGACGCTAGGTAGTGGCATCTTCGGTGTGCCCTCCCGCCTTGGCCTCCCTGCTGGCCCTGCATCAACTGAGCCCATGCCTCTCCTCTTAAAGGTCTGTCCCTGGGATGCTGCCCACGCCCACCTGGCCTCCTCTCCCCCCTGCTTCTCTCTTCCCCTTCAGAGGAGGTTCCACCAGTGGAATACACCATCCCCATTAGATGGGATGCAGAGGAGCAGTGCCTTGAAAATGAAGGAGCAACTGTGTGCTGCATTCCTCAGGGGAACCTTCCAGGGAAGATGAGGACCTGAGGTGCTGAAAGGTAGGCTTGACAATCAAACGAGATGCCAAGAAACTCTGGGACAACTCTGTCCTCACACAGCAACAAGCTGGCAATGACAGAGAAAGTGCTGCTGCTCCGGGGGCCTTTTATCCTGCCCGTGGATAAGGAAGTGATTAAAACGTGAATTCCGCCCACCAGCTTTGCCCATGCGCCGAGCTAAAAAAAATCACACAGGCAACATAAAATCAAAGTCAATAGGCTTTTTAATTACCTTAATTGGCCCTTTAATTGTCGGCAGGCACAGCTCCAACTCCCGCACGCGCCTGCTGACCTCAATATTGCACGCTTACGTGGTGACATCAGGATGCACGCCCGGTGTCTTTTTGCACAATTTTACATGCATTCAGGTTGGGCGCGCACCTGACCTTGGAACGCAAGGTTCAGGCCCTGGAGATTAACCCTGATTCTCTCTGCACAGGCGCTGTGAGACCTACAGAATATTTCCAAAATTTTCGGTTTTCATTTCGGATTTCCGGCATCTGCTTTCATATATGAGATGGG
Source organism: Cetorhinus maximus (assembly GCF_964194155.1). Lineage (NCBI taxonomy): Eukaryota > Metazoa > Chordata > Chondrichthyes > Lamniformes > Cetorhinidae > Cetorhinus > Cetorhinus maximus. Next base: position 34,499,383 of record NC_135881.1, read on the forward strand.
ATAATGTGCTGGTCCTATTCAGGGAAGGTTTTCTAATTAAAGGGACCCCAGCAAGCATTACAAGGTTTCATGTGTCAATGAAATTTTGAGGCTTCTGCAGCAGCCACAAGAATGGACAGAAGACCTGGGAAGGCTGCTCCCCGGGTCTCCCCTTCTTACCCAGAGGTCCTGCTGCAAGATCTGAGGGACTGTAGTGAGGGAATATTTGCCAAAGATAATAGGAAGAGACCAGCTTCTCAAACCAATCAAGTACACCTGAGCAAGGTAAAGGAGGTGATGGTGTAGTGGTATTGTCACTGAAGTAGTAATCCTGAGACCTATGATAATACCCTGGGGAATCAGGTTCAAACCCTGCCACAGCAGATAGTGGGGAAAAAAGAATCTGAAATTAAAAGTCAAATGATGATTATAAAACCATTGTTGTAAAAACCCATCTGGTTCACTGTCTGTTATCCTTGCCTGGTTAGGCCTACACATTGACTCTTAAATCCCCTGTGAACAACAATAATTATTGATGGGTGTCCAGGCCCACTCTCTTATTTTCCCAGCATTCCCCTGCACAGGTCAACACACCTTGAAATTCCACACCTCTTTTTACCCAGGCACCCCATCTGAACAGCTGAACACTCACCCTCACCCTCTTACACCCATGCCTTACAGTCACCATCCACAAATGTTGCCCTTCCCTCCTCTCCACATAAACCATTACGACTGCTGATACCTGAAACAAAAACAGAAAATGCTGGAAAAACTCAGCAAGTCTAGCAGCATCTGTAGAGAGAAAAACAGAGTTAAAGTTTCAAGTCCCTTCTTCAGGGCTGAAGAGAAGTGGAAATGTCATGAAATTTATACTGTTTAAGGGGGTGGGGCAGGTGGAGCTGGATACAAGGTCAGGTGGGGACAAAGGAGGGATTGACAAAGATATCATGGACTAAAGGACAGGGGTGTGTTAATGGTAGTAGTTAGTGCTAAAAAGATGCTAATAATGGCATAAAGGTAAGAAAGCAGAATGTGATAATAACAAACAAGGGTAGCTTTGTGTGAAAGAACAACATGGAACAAGTAACCGATGGCCCTGTAGGGGATGGGGTGGGGGGAGGGGGCAGTGGTGGGAAATAAAGGATAGAAAATGGGATCAAAGGGGGACAAAAAGGAGATAAAACCATGGATAAATGAATAAAAATAAAAATAAAGTGGATAAAACATAAAAACGAATGTGGAAAAAAGTGGATTTAAAAAGGGGGTAAGGATGGAGGTGAGAGCTCATGGTCTGAAGTTGTTGAACTCAATGTTAAAACCAGAAGGCCTTACAGTGCTTAATCGGAAGATGAGGCACTGTTCCTCCAGTTTGCATTGGGCATCAGTGGAACATTGCAGCAGGCCAAGGACAGACATGTGGGCATGAAAGCTGGATGGTGTGGATGGACATGTGGGCATGAGAGCAGGATCATCCTCCGCCATTTCCGCCAACTCCAGCATGATGCCACTGCCAAATACACCTTCCCCTCAACCCCCGCCTCCCCCCACCCCCCGCGATCCCTCCACCCCACCCCCCCATCAGAATTCCGTAGGAATGTTCCCTCTGGGATATCCTGGTCCACTCCTCCATCACCCCCAACACCTCATCCCCTTCCCACAGCACCTTCCCATACAATCACAGAAGATGCAACACCTGCCCCTTTACCTCCTCCTTCCTCACCATCCAAGGGCCCAAACACTCCTTTCAGGTGAAGCAGCGCTTCACTTGCACCTCCTTCAATTTGGTCTTTTGCATCCGCTGCTCCCAATGTGGTCCCTTCTACATCGGGGAATCCAAACGCAGACTGGGTGGCCGCTTTGCGGAACACCTTCAGCCTGTCCGCAAGCATGATCCAGACCTCACTGTCGCTTACCATTTCAACACACCACCTTGCTCTCATGCCAACATGTCCATCCACACCATCCTGCTCTCATGCCCACATGTCCATCCTCGGCCTGCTGCAATATTCCCGTGAAGCCCAACGCAAACTGGAGGAACAGCACCTCATCTTCAGATTAGGCACTTTACAGCCTTCTGGACTTAACATTGAGTTCAACAACTTCAGACCATGAACTCTCTCCTCCAACCTCACCCCCTTTTTTTAATCTCCTTTTTTCTACATTGATTATTTTTTATCCACTTATTTTTATTTTTATTCATTTATCCATGGTTTTATCTCCTTTTTATCCCCCTTCTATCCCGTTTTCTATCCATTTTTTCCCCACCCCCTTCCCCCATCCCATCCCCTACAGGGCCATCAGTTACTTGTTCCATGTTGTTCTTTCACACATGCTACCCTTGTTCTGCTATTATCACATTCTGCTTTCTTACCTTTATGCTACAATCAGCACCATTTTTCACACTAACCACTACCATTAACATTCCCTTTGTCCTTTAGTTCATGGCATCTTTTTCAATCCCTCCTTTGTCCCACTTTTCGCTGACCTTCTATCCAGCTCCACCTGTCTCACCCCCTTAAACAGTAAAAATTTCATGACATTTCCACTTCTCTTCAGCTCTGAAGAAGCGTTCAACAGATGCGAAATGTTAACTCTGTTTCTCTCTCTCCACAGATGCTGCCAGACCTACTGAGTTTTTCCAGCATTTTGTGTTTTTGTTTCAGATTTCCAGCATCCACAGTTTTTTGCTTTGACCACTGATACTTCTTTGCTTTCTCTCCTTGCAGGAGGAGAGCATACAACCCCAAAGGGATTCAGAGACCTGGAATGCTAAGGGAGGAGGTGAAGGGGCAGGCTTGTAGGCTCTCCAGTGACAGGCACCTTGTTGGCCACTGACAATGCATGTCCTCCTAGTTCACTGGGGAGGAAGTCCTGTTCTAGGAGGCTACAGATTTCAGCAACAACCTGCCGTGAATACCTGAGCCTCCTAAGACACTGGTGCTGGACAGGTCATGAGGGCTGACCCTCTGCTGTAGACCCTGCATTGGGGTAGTCTCACTTCCTTGGAGCTGGATCATGTGTCCATCCCCTCTGCCCTGTGGAGCAGCACCTGACTGAGAAGGCAGCTGGTGCTGCTACTGGTATTACTCCTGCTGCTCCCAGTGCTGTTGGTGACCCCCTTGCTCCACATCAGAGGTCCAAGGTAGAGCTGAATATGCTGCTGGCATACTATAGTGAAGGCTGACAGCAGACAGCTGTATCTCAGGGTGAGTGAAGTCCAAAACAGATGAAGGGACTTCCAAAAACCAACAGTGGTAAGAATTTTGCAGTCACCTCAGGGAGAAACAAGTTAAATGCATTTGTGGGTGTCGTCAACCAAAATGGTCAGACCATCATTTTTCTTAGAACATGCATAGCATTTGGCTGAAGATGTCCAACTGAGGAAATATTCCCAGCGTAAGGACACACAGCGACATTCCCCTCCAGAAACGTTGCAGTTTCATTGCGGTTTAATTTTTTTTTAACTAAAGCTTAGTGCTGGGTGCAATTTGGCAGCGGCCCATATTTAATTAGGGGAAATCAGAGAGTTAATTGAGGGATATTCTAGGCGGGATTTCGGAAGTGTGGTTTGGCACCGTTTCGTTGCTTGGGTCCAACTTCAACTGGAACTCATGTACCCCAAGGCGGCTGAACATTTGAAGGAAGTGTTGCTTCACGATTTTACCCACGCTAGCGCCATTAATCCCTGAATATTGTCTGCACTTCGAGGATTTGAGAAAGAGCCGTTAGTTTTGTTCTTAATAGCGAGCACTGTGCGGGGGAGCCGGGAACTTTAAAAAGACAACAGTCAGGATGGGTGATACAGCTCCAGGAGAAGTGACTCCCTATCAGCACCAACCAGCACCAGGTAAGAGAGACTCCACATCGAATAATAAACCATTGCAAACTGCTCCTGCCTCCCGGTTCAGGTCCAGTATTCAGGGTTATTTTACTTTGCAGACTCTATAAGAAGATGTCCTGGATCAGACTCAGCCTCCCTCTCGCTCTGCTCTACCTGTGCTCACAAAGCGCCAGTGGACATCACTCTGACCATCTGTGCATGAGGAGGAATTTCTGGAAAGAACTGATGCGTGGATTGGAAAATATGGTGAGTACTTCCGAGATAGAATGGACCCTTGAGTAGACCCGTCTTCGCATTGGTCCTCCAAATCCTTGTTGTGGGGTATCAAACAGGCTTTGGGTGGTGATGGATGGTTTGGGACTGGGATTTGGGGCTGAGACTAATTTAACAGTAACTTTCTTTTCATCCTGGCTGCTATGATTCGTTGGCTTGTATTTTTTTCTCAGCAGAAAGACGTCGGTTGTTAAAATAATCAGTAACTTTTAATACTTCACACTTTTTGATTGTAGAATCCCATGTTTTCACCCGAATGCAGAAGCGAATTTGATGCAAGTTTGGTAACTCCGAGGATTTCAAGACCGGTAAGTGGGTCCGAACCATTTTCAGGTCGTTTTTTTTTACATTTTGGCATTTTCCATTTCAAGACTGTCACTTTGCATTTGAAACAGGCGGAGAATGAAAGAGCGGCGCTGGTTGTTGAAATCCTCACGAGGATTCAGGGGCTTTTCAGTGTATCGGAGGTGGCCTTAGACAGCCGACACCTTCTCATGTTCCTCAACAAAATATCCGAAATTCTCTCTCAGCTGCAATCCTGTGTAAGAACAGCATCTCAGATATTATTAGAGGCTTTAAAATTGAAAGAAATACGAACATTTCTTTATCAGTTTCTTTACCATTCCTTCTGCAGATCAAATCCCCCCTAGCCCCTATCAGCCACCAATCAGCTGCAGGAGAGAGGTTCCAGAGACTAAAGACATTCTTAAGACGGAAGGTAAAAGGCGTATCTTTTTTTTAAAAAATAATGGGGATGATTATACTAATAAAAGATTATGTGCCTAACTACCCAGTGAACATAATATCTCCCCTGTTTAGGTGTCAGTCATGGTTCAGTGGTAACCTCTTGAGTCGGAAAGTTGGGGTCCAAGTCCCTCTCCAGAAACTTGGGCATAGCATTTAGCTTGTCTCGGCAGTGCAGGACAGAGTGCTGTACTACCCTAGTGCTGTATCTCATTTGAATGTTAAGTCAAAGCCCTGTCTGATGGAGGTAAAAAGACCTCATGGCACTATTTTGAAGAAAAGTGTGGGAGTTCTCCATGGTGACCATGTCATGGTTCAGTGGTAACCTCTTGAGTCGGAAAGTTGGGGTCCAAGTCCCTCTCCAGAAACTTGGGCATAGCATTTAGCTTGTCTCGGCAGTGCAGGACAGAGTGCTGTACTACCCTAGTGCTGTATCTCATTTGAATGTTAAGTCAAAGCCCTGTCTGATGGAGGTAAAAAGACCTCATGGCACTATTTTGAAGAAAAGTGTGGGAGTTCTCCATGGTGACCATGTTAATCCCTCAACCATGTTCTGAAAAAAGCTATTGTCTGGTCATTATCATGTTGCTGTTTGGGAAATCTTGCTGTGCAGAAATTGGCTGCCTTGTTTCATACATTACAACACTGATTATCCTTTAAATAGTACTTGTGTGGGTTTTTAAAAATTCACTTATGGGATGTGGGCATCGCTGGCTGGGCCAGCATTTATTGCCCATCCCTAATTGCCCTTGAGAAGGTGGTGGTGAGCTGCCTTCTTGAACCACTGCAGTCCATGTGGTGAGGTACACCTACTGTGCTGTTAGGGAGGGAGTTCCAGGATTTTGTCCCAGCGACAGCGAAGGAACGGTGATATATTTCCAAGCCAGGATGGTGAGTGGCTTGAAGGGGAGTTTCCAGTTAGTGGTGTTCCCATCTATCTGCTGCCGTTGTCCTTCTAGATGGTAGTGGTTGTGGGTTTGGAAAGTGCTGCCTAAGGAGCCTTGGTGAGTTTCTGCAGTGCATCTTGTAGATGATACATATTGTTGCCCCTGTGTGTCGGTGGTGGAGGGAGTGAATGTTTGTGTAAGGGGTGCCAATCAAGTGGGCTGCTTTGCCCTGGATGGTGTCAAGCTCCTTGAGTGTTTTGGGAGCTGCACTCATCCAGGCAAGTGGGGAGTATTCCATTACACTCCTGACTTGTGCCTTGTAGATGGTGAACAGGCTTTGGGGAGTCAAGTGGTGAGTTACTTGCCACAGGATTCCTAGCCTCTGACCTGCTCTTATAGCCACAGTATTTATATGGCTCATCCAGTTCAGTTTCTGGACAATGGTAATTCACAGGATGTTGATAGTGGGGGATTCAGCGATGGTAATGCCATTGAATGTCATGGGGTGATGGTTAGATTCTCTCTTGTTGGACATGGTCATTGCCTGACACTTGTGTGGCACGAATGTTACTTGCCACTTGTCAGCCCAAGCCTGGATATTGTCCAGGTCTTGCTGCATTTGGACATGGACTGCTTTAGTTATAAAGTTATGTGATTAGGGATCATGAAAGCTGTTGTATAAATCTTTCTTTTCTTTCTACTGATTTAAAACCCCTTCACACAATTTAAGATGCATTATTCTCATCTTCAACCTCAGTTTCAGTTTGTGTCTAATGAATCAATAACAGATTTATTACTGTTCATTCGTTATTTGTCATAAGATCATAAGATGTAGGAGCAGAAGTAGGCCATTCGGCCCATCGAGTCTGCTCTGCCATTCAATGAGATCATGGCTGATCTGATAATCCTCTACTCCACCTTCTTGCCTTTCCCCCATAACCCTTGATTCCCTTACTGATTAAAAATCGGTCTATCTCAGCCTTGAATATAATTAACCACCCAGCCTCTACAGCCCTCTGCAGTAAATAATTCCATAGATTCACTACCCTCTGAGAGAAGAAATTCCTCCTCATCCCTGTTTTAAATGGGTAGCCCTTACTCTGAGATTATGCCCCCTGGTCCTAGACTCTCCCACAAGGGGAAACAACCTACCCTGTCAAGCCCCCTAAGAATCTACTGTTTCAATAAGGTCACCTCTCATTCTTCTAAACTCCACTGAGTACAGGCCCCTCTCCTCATAAGAAAATCCCCAGGATCAACCTAGTGAACCTTCTCTGGACTGCCTCCAATGCCATTATATATTTCCTTAGATAAGGGGACCAAAACTCTTCATAGTATTCTAGGTGTGGTCTAACTCCTGCCTTGTATAGTTTTAGCAAGACTTCCCTATTTTTATATTCCATTCCCGTTGAAATAAAGGCCAACATTCCATTTGCCTTCCCTATTACCTGCTGACCTGGTATGCTAGCTTTTTGTGATTCATGCACGAGGACCCCCAAATTCCTCTGTGCTGCAGCTTTCTTCCGTCTTTCTCCATTTAAATAATATTAAGCTCCTCTATTCTTCCTGCCAAAGTGCATAACCTCACATTTTCCCACATTATATTCCACCTGCCACATTTTTGCCCACTCACTTAACCTGTCTATATCCCTTTGTAGACTCTTTGTGTCATCCTCACCACTTGCCTTCCCATCTATTTTTGTGTCATCTGCAAACCTGGTGATAGTATATTCATTTCCCTCATCCAAGCCATTAATATATATTGTAAATAATTGTGGCCGCAGCACTGGTCCCTATGGCACTCCACTAGTCACAGGTTACCATCCTGAAAATGCCCCCTGTATCCCAACTCTGTTGTCTATTAGCCAGTCCTCTATCCATGCTAATATACTACCCCCAACACCATGGGCTCTTATCTTATTAAGTAGCCTTATGTGTGGTACCTTATCAAATGCCTTTTGGAAATCCAAATATATTACATCTACTGGTTCTCCTTTGTCTATCCTGCTTGTTACCTCCTCAAAGAATTCTAATAAATTTGTCAGGCATGATTTCCCCTTCATAAAGCCATGCTGACTCTGCTTGATTCAACCTCATGAATATCATTAATTTTTGTCTTATTATTCAATTGATATATCAAATATAATTGTTGAAGTTAACAGTTTATAAATCCTGTATGCTTGAATCATTCAACTGTAGAGCGATAGGCACTGCATGAAAACTTTAAACTCAAACAAATCCTCATGCCTCCTTCTCAGGGAAACAGTGGCTGTGCCTGGGAGATCGTCCATGCAGTAACCAGAGAGATCCTTCAAGAGGCTGCATTAAACCATGCAAGAAAATGAAAATGAATACATTATATTAACTCAATATATTATCAGAATATTATCAGTATATTTCCATTGTTTTCCCTCCCATCCCTATTTTATGTTAGGTTTTTAAGTTTGTTAAAACAATTAACAGAATTTGTAATGCATGTTTTATCTGTGAAAGTTAACCTGGGAGTTGGTTACTTTATTTATTTCAGAAGTGTATTTATCCTTTTGTATTGGAAGTAAAGTCTTTTGAATTTTTGCAACTGTCTCTGTTGAAGTGCAAGCTTTTACCTGCTTACGGCTATAATGGGCCACAGTCATGCAATACATCATACTTCTGTAATGCTTCTAGATTGTCTTCAGTAAAAAATAGATGTGTCTCTGTAGTCTACCATCAGTTCATTGACAGGTTGATGTAATTCCTAACTCTTGCATTGCCAGTAGCTGCAGGAAATTTCATATTTCACTAATTTAATTTATCAGTTCTGCATTGGAGACACTGATCACAGATCTCCAATATCAGTGGCGTTTGCGAAGTGTTTACTATTTTGATACTGGAGATGTAAATGAAAATGTAATGATGTGATTTTTAATCATTTGTTACTCTTTAATACCTATTTCTAATAAACATGTTGTATACCTGATAGAATAATCTTTTTTTTTTTGCTAGCTGGGAAGCTAGGGAAATAGGAAAGCATTTGTGCCTACACAATATTGCAGTACCGGTCAAACCTGCTGAACATGAATCAAATATCTCGAGAGACTGAGAAATTATATTAGTTAAGTTGTAGTAAGACTAGGGCTGTCATATTTATGGCATAACCTCCTGCCAAACTTTTCAGCATGAAAGACCTTAGGCAAAACAAATATATCCAGCAGCATGACATACTAATGGAAAATCGGCCTCAAAAGGAGGCATCTAGCATATGGTTACATAGGGATGCACATTGTAAACCAAATGGAAAGGGTAAACCTGGAAAATTGCTTGAAACTAAACTGTGAGAGTACGACAGGGAAGCACAGATTCAGTCTGATTTCAGAATATGCTTCTTCACAAAAAAAAATCAAGTTTATCTTTTGTGCGAAGTGGGCTTACAGCCTGGTTTTAGGAGCATAGGAGCAAAAGTAGGCCATTAGGCCCATCGAGCCTGATCCGCCACTCAAAAGAGATCATGACTGAAACAAAAACAGAAAATGCTGGAAAAACTCAGCAGGTCTAACAGCATCTGTGGAGAGAAAAAAAAAAGTTAACGTGTTGAGTCCGTATGACTCTTCTTCAGAGCTGAGACTGTGTCTCCTGGTTCTAGACTCACCAGCCAGGGAAACATCCTATCCATATCTACCCTGTCACACCCGGGGAGAATTTTGTAAGTTTCAATGAGATCACCCCTCATTCTTCGAGAATCTAGACTACACAGGCTGTTTCCTCAATCTCTCCTCCTAAGACAATCCCACTATCCCAGGAATTAGTTTAGTGAACCTCCATTTCACTCTATGACAAGATGAGGAGTGGCTCTGAAGGTCACAGTGGCTCTCAACTTCTATGCCTCTGGCTCTTTCCAGGGGTCAGTGGGGAATGTGTGTCCCAATCAGCTGTCCACAGTCGCATCAAGCTGGTGACTGGTGCTCTGTTCAAGCAGGTCATGACATTTATTCATATCCGGACAGACGAGGCCAGCCAGGCTGAGCGAGCCAGAGGCTTCACTGCAATTTCTGGGCTCCCCCCCATCCAGGGTGCAATCGACTGCACATGTGGCCATCGAGGTGCCTTCGTCAACAAGAGGGGCTTCCACTTCATGAACCTCCAGATAGTTTGTGACCACAAGACGCAAATTCTGAAAGTCTGTGCAAGGTACCCTGGCAACTCCCATGATCCATACATGCTCCAATACTCACAGGTGCCAAGGCTGTTGATGGCTTCAGCTCAACTGGGTGGATGGCTGTGGGTGACAAGGGCTATCCATTGAAAAGGTGGCTTATGATGCCTCTGTGGAACCCAAGAGCAGAACCAGAGCAGAGGTATAATAGGAGTCATGCCTCCACAAGGGCGGTGATAGAGAGGACCATAGGTCTGAGAGTCAGGTGCCTGGACCATTCAGGGGGAGCTCTGGGGGCTGTCGCTGAAAGTGGTTGCATGCTGCGCTCTCCACAATCTGGCTCTGGCAAGGGGGGGCCCACTGGAGGAAGAGGATCTTGAGGCAGCTCCACAGGCCACAGATGATGACTCCAGTGGTGGGTCAGAAGAGGAGCCTAGCGAAGAACACGGTGAGGATATAGAGGCGGACCTCTGGAACCTTCAGGGAGGCAGGGATACCAGGGAGGTCTTGATTCAATGCTCCTTCAGCTAGACTGCCAAAGATCTGCTTCCACCTCATGCCAGGGGCACCGCCTCCTTATTCGATGTTTCAAATGACCCATTCCATTGAACCCAAAGTCCACGCAGCACATGTGCTTGTGCAATAAAGTTTAGAGTCAATCACGTCCAGCATGACAGTTTGGCATTTCCTGCACCTACAAAACAAGTGAAGCAAGGCCATTAACACAAAAGCAATATTTATATAATGTTGACACTCACAGAAAATGAACATAATAATATAAGGTGTTAATGGTCACACCAGTAAACAGATTAATAAAAAATGGCAGGACAGAAGATCACTCTTGAAAAGTCCCTCTTGTGCTCACGGTGCCTTAAACTTACGTTGGCGAATGCTATGTCTAGATGCTCCCCCCTCACTGGCAGTGGCATTGGAGGCAGCCTGCTGACTGTGCTGTCCCGCTGGCCTTGATGACCTTGGCAGTCTTCCTCTGGCCAGTGGAGCCTGTGCTGGCCCCACCAGGGAGGGAGAGTCCAACACCACGGCTGGGCACATGTCAGATACCACGGCCTCATCAGATGCCACGGTCACTGGAAGAGGGGCAGAGGAGCTGCTGCTCCTCCAGAGTACCCTGAGAGGAGCCCACTGAGACAACAAGCAGCTCCTGTGCCAACATGAGGCTCGCCATTGATTGGCGGACACCTTGCTGGGATACTGGGTGTCTCATCTATTTCCCACACTGACAGACACCTTCTGAGGCCATTGCTTGTGTGAAGGCTTGCAGGTCCTGGCGCAACCCTAGGAACACCTGACTCTGCCCCTGGAGCGGCCTCTCCATGAGAGCCGTCACTCTCTCAATGGAGGAGGCAGTGCTTACGGTGCTCAGGGGCAATGCAGTACTCATGCTGCTCATGGACTCCTCCGTGACAGAGAACATGGCATGCAAACCCTCAGGGATTTCTGCCAGATCCTCCCGCACATCCCGCTGAACATCCAGCATCTGATGGGCGAGTCCAGAGGCTCATCATCTGCCTCAGACTCAGCATCATCCTGGTCTCCATCAGCCCTCTGACTGCTGGCACCCTGGGCATTCTCTGCCTCTCCCTGCTCCTCATATGAGTATGCCATGCCCTAACCGCTATGCACCAACATTGCAGACGATGATCTAATGCCCACTGAGGTTCTGGTATCTACGCTGGTGCCTGGTGCAGAGAGGGGGTGTAATGCAAGTGCATCTGACAACCACTGGTCCTCCAACGTCAAGGGTGGCTCATCGGGGTCCTGCACTTGTTGGCTGGATGATAATTCTAGGAGAGAAAGTCAACATGTCATTAGTATTAGTCATCACACTGTCACTGTGCATGCTTGGTGGGCTGGTGAGACAATCGAGATCTGCATCATGGTGCCAGCGTATTTCAATGAACAATGGGGACTCCAGGTTTGAGGTTTCCATTACAGATGAGACCACATAACAATGTTTGCACACTCCGACGCTCTCACATCTGTGCACTGCATTCTTCCCTTTGTCAGAGACCCCTGCCTTTCCACGACCTGTGGACTGAGCTGGGCACCGGCACTCCATCGCTAGGGCACCCATCTCATTCGTCATCATTATGAACAGGTTTGGGGGGTCCTCTGCCTGTCCTTGACCTCCCGATGTTGTTATGGCTTCTCTTCTGAAAGGACAGAGGAGCATTGATTAGTCCACTCTCTACCTGCAGCGCCAGTGCAACCTGGCCAACCCCACCTGAGGAACACCTTGCAGGGCACATCCAAGTCGATGCCCTCAACACACAAAGCAATCAGGCCGAGCAGCCAGAGCTCGCTGCCTTGGCCAGCGCCAATGTCAGTGACAGTTGGTACTCAGACTCTTACATCCCTGAGCACCATGGGGGGACAGCCAGCCATTAACACTTCTCCACACAGATCCATGCCAACTCGATACTCATCCTTGCTGAGATCAGAAGATTGTGCTTTTGCAGCCCTGCATCCATGTGCACCACACAACATCATGGCCGCTGACCTGGATTGCCATCTCTGCCCATGCTTTCTTGGTCAGGTATGGTGGCCTCATCTTGCCACCCCTGGGGTTGAGGATGCTCCACCTGGCACTGATCTCCATGAGGATTCCCAGGCACTCATCTGAGAACCAGGGGTCTGAGTGCCCACAGGACTTGCCCTCCAGCCTGGTGTGCCCAGCAGGTGCAGATGCCATTGCAGTTCAAAAAATATGTTTCGTCAAACAACTCCAAAGCCACAAAGATTTGCCTTACAGCGTTCAGGGAGCTTCCTCTGCTGCTTTTAAATCCCCCACCTGGCCGCCATTTGACCCGGTGTCCAATAAGCTCCCGCCCCCGCCTAGCCCTTCCAACCATTGAGCCCTTAATTGGCCACGCAGCGTGGAATCGCGTTCGAAACACGATCTCAGCCAGGAGCAGATTATACGCCCGCTTCTGGGCCCGCCCCCTTGGCGCGCACGCCAAGCATGAAATTCAGGCCTCTGCTTTATGTCTGTTAACCAATTCTCAATCCATATCAGTATATTATCCCCAAACCCACGTGCTCAAATGTTGTTTACTAATCTCCTGCGTGGGACCTTATCAAAAGCCTTCTGAAAATCCAAATACACCACATCCACTGGTTCTCCTTTATCTATGCTAAAGGTAACATCTTCAAAAAACTTCAACAAGTTTGTCAACATGATTTCCCTTTCATTAATCTATGTTGACTTTGCCCAATCATTTCATTATTTTCTAAGCGTCCAGATATCACATCCTTTATAACAGATTCTAACATTTTCCCTGCTACTGGCATCAAACAAACAGGTCTGTGGTTCTCCGTTTTCTCCCTACCTCTCTTTTTAAATAGTGGGGTTATATTTTTTATTTTCCAGTCTGCAGGAACCTTTCCAAAATCGATAGGATTTTGAAAGGTAACCACCAATGCATCCCTTATCTCAACAGCCAGCTTCTTCAACACTCCGGGGTGTAGCTCATCTGGTCCAGGGAATTTATCAAAATCCCCTAGATTCTGGGAAGATTCCATTAGATTGGAAAATAACAAATATAATTCCTTTACTCAAAAAGGAAGGGAGACAGGAATCAGGAAACTATAGGCCAATTAACCTAACATCTGTCGCAGGGAAAATGTTAGAAGCTATTATTAAAGGTGTTATATCAGGGCACATAGAAAAATTCAAGGCAATCAGGCAGAATTCGTAAAAGGGAAATCATGTTTAACCAATTTATTGGAGTTCTTTGAAGTAGTAACATGTGCTCGGGATAAAGCGGAGCCGGTGGATGTACTGTACTTATATTTCCAGAAGGCATTTCATAAAGTGCCACATCAAAGGTTATTGCAGAAAATAAAAGCTTATGGTGTGGGAGGTAACACATTAGCCTGGATAGAAGATTGGTTAGCGAACAGAAAGCAGAGAGTTGGCATAAATGAGTCTTTTTCTGGTTGGCAGGATGTGACGAGTGGTGTGCCACAGGGATCAGTACTGGGGCCTCAAATTTTTACAATTTATATAAATGACTTGGATGAAGGGACCAAAAGTTGCTAAATTTGCTGACGACACAAAGATAGGTAGGAAAGTAAATTGTGAAGAGGACGTAAGGAAGTTACAAAGGGATATAGGTAGGTTAAGTGAGTGGGCAAAGATCTGGCAAATGGAGTATAATGTAGGCAAATGTGAAATCGTTCATTTTGGCAGGAAGAATAAAAAAGAAGCTTATTATCTAAATGGTGAGAGATTGCAGATCTCTGAGATTCAGAGGGATCTGAGTGTCCTAATGCATGAATCACAAAATGTTAGTATGCAGGTACAGCAGGTAATTAGGAAAGATAATAAAATGTTATCATTTATTGTGAGGGGAATTGAATACAAAAGTAGGGAGAATATGCTTTAGTTGTACAGGGCATTGGTGAGACCAAATCTGGAGTATTGTGCACAATACTAGTCTCCTTATTTAAAAAAAGATGTAAATGCATTAGAAGCAGTTCAGAGAAGGTTGACTAGACTGATACCAAGAAAGGATGGGTTATGTTATGAGGAAAGGCTGGACAGGTTACACTTGTATCCACTGGAATTTAGAAGAGTAAGAGGCAACTTAATTGAAACCATTAAGATCCTGAAGGGTCTTGACAGGGTGGATGTGGAGAGGATGTTTCCTCTGTGGGAGAATCTAGAACTAGGGTCACAGTTTAAAAGAAAGGGGTCGCTCATTTAAGACAGAGATGAGGAAAATTATTTTCTCTCAGAGGGTTGTGAGTCTTTAGAATTCTCTGCCTCAAAAGGCAGTGGAAGCAGAGTCCTTTTTTAAAGCAGAGGTAGATAGATTCTTGCTTAGCAAGGGGGTGAAAGGTTATCAGGGGTAGGCAGGAATGTGGGGTTGAGGTTACATTCAGATCAGCCATGACCTTATTGAATGGGGGAACAGGCTCGAGGGGCTGAGTGGCCTAGTCCTGCTCCCAGTTTGTATGCTCGTATGTCGTATGTTTGTATATCAACCTTCAATCCAGTTACATTTTTGAGTAATACCTTAATACGAGTTTCTTTCAGCTCCTCATTTTCATTTTTGGAAGTAATTTTGTATGTTATCATTAATGCTGAGGTTGGAAGCATTTGCCAATGCTTCTAAAAGTACAATCCAACAAATATCATTCACTGCAATAGCCTGGCAGTAATATTTTGTCCTTGTTAAGTAGCAATGAACAGTAAAGTGCTTCAGGAGGCCCTGAGGTTTCAAAAGACACTAAAGAAATACAAATTTATTTCTTTCTAAAGCCTCATATCTTTCCTAAAGTGTGATTCCCAGAATTGGCCACAATAATCCAGATGCAATGAAACCAGTGTTTTAGTGTTACCTCCATGATTTTGCACTCTATGCCTCTACTTATAAAACCAAGGATTTTCTACGCCTTTTTTAGCAGCAACCTCCACTTATTCTGCTACCTCCAAATACTTGTGTATGCACACTGTCATGCCCAGTAAAGGCATGTCATGTCATGAACTTTCAGTCAATACTTTTAAAAATTGGATATTAGCAAGCTGTTAAGATAGCTGCCTGCAAACTATTGACTTTTGGCATTTGAGCTATAAAAAAAAATCAAGTCACCTAATTAAGTATGGACATAGGGCAGGGTACTTTACGGCCCTCACATATCTCATTGTTTAATGATGGGCCAATGCCTAAAGACTACGAAGCTTCTAGACTGCCTGTCTCCATGTTTCATACTGGACAAAATGGAAGATCAAAAGTCAATGGCCACTATCAACTTTCCATTGTAACACGAGGGCCTCCTCTATCCTAACTAGACTGATTGGGCCTCAGAAACACTAACCCAGTGGTCACGTAATCAAACTGGGTTCAGGGAAAGCACCTGTATTAACCCAGGACCCGGCAGAGCTATGAGAACCAGCAGTTGTCAGCCAGCCTGAGAACAAGTCTCTGAAATTAGCTGCAAGTCATCAAACAGCCAGATTACTTAACTTATTCGATTTTCAAAGTTGACCTGAGAACCAACCTCCTGGATATTCACCTACAAGAAACCTCACAACCTGCTGTGAACCTTTCAATTTACAAGACCCTCGCTTCAACTTTAAAGCATCGAATCCATTCAAGGAACCATAGGCCTGCCACATGGAAGACCGGAAATCATAAATCAGAGGCTGAGTTAATTGTAATCTGTAAAAGTGCACTGTCTTTATCTGTATCTAATCTTTGTGTGTGCATGTGTATGTGCGTGAGACCATGAACGGAATTTTACGCCAGCTGAATTTTACGGTCCTGCTGAAGTCAATGGACTTCCGAATGCCTCAATGCATTTTACTGCCCACTCCGGCTGCAACGGGGCCCTAAAACTCCGCCCCATGTGTATGACTTTGCACTTATTCAGCGTAAATGTGTGTGAAAAAATAACCATCTTTATTTTAAACTCATGAAAGCTTGGTGCTGAATTATGTAATTGGAATATACATTCCAAGGGTCAGAAAATAAATACCTCTTTCCATACAAAGCATATTGATTATGGGCAGTGAAAGAACACATACATTCTGCCTGTGACAATACTTGAGGTCTCTCTGTTCCTGCAGCCCCTTTAAAATTGTAGCATATAGTTTCTCTTGTAGCACCTCATTCTTTCTACCAAAACAAATCACATCATACTCCGCTGCACTGATTTCTGTCTGCCATATGTCTGCCCATTTCACCCGTATATGTTCTGCTGAAGTCTCTTACTATCCTCCTCATTGTTTACTACATTTCCAGGTTTCATGTCCTCTCAAACTTTGAAGTCCCTAATTCCAGATCATTAATATGCTCAAAAAGAAGTATTCCCAACATTCATCCCTAGTAGACACCACTGCAGATTTCCCTTCAGTCTTAAAAACAGCCATTTACTACTACTTCCTGCTTTCTGTCCCTTAGCCAATTTTTTATCCACACATCTACTGCCCCTTCAATCCCATGGGTTTCAAACTTGCCAACATGCGTTGGGTATTATTGTATCAAACACTTTTTGAAAGTCCATATACACAACACCAATGGCATCACCCTCATCAATGCTTCCTGTTACTTAAACAACGAATTCAATCAAGTTAGCCAAACATGATTTGCTTTAACAAATCCATGCTGGCTTCCTTTTATTAGCCCATTCTTTCCCAAGTGTCAACTAATTATCTTGAAAAGTTTCCCCACTGACAATAGGGTCTAATTTCCATGTTTATCCCTGTCCCCTTTATTAAACAGGGGTATATCATTTCCAATTCCCCAGTCCTCTTGCACCACTCCCAAATCTATTGAAACCTTGGCTCAGAACTTCGTATCTCCAGGGGTCGTACCGGGAGGTACCCCTGAAGATGTGTTGGGGGACATCCCCCATCCCCAAAAGTCCCCATGCAAGGACTGCACGGAAATTGCCCGGGAAGTTCAAACTTCCGATGGGCAATTGCCCTGTACTGGGAACTATCCTATACTCAGGTTTAAATTGGAGATTTTGGACGGTTCCAACTCTCTTAGCAGAATAGTTACCCAGGAAATGTTAGAAGAATTAAAATCACTTCTGTATAACAATGATACTGACACTCCCCAACCCCTCACTGGACACCGTCCCCCTTGACTGCCCCAAGCACCCACCACCCCCAGCCACCTGACACTCCCTGACTTCCCCGTCCCCTGACTACCCCCCTCGACCAACCCCCCAAACCCACCAACCCCTCTACTACACTCCTGATCCCCCCAACTAACACCCCAACTGCCAACTACGCTCCCGACCCCTGCAACTACACCCCGACTCCCGACCACCCTCTCAATGCACCGACTACCCTCCCAACCCCCTGACTGCCCATGCACTCTCAACTGACCACCCAGCCACCCCAGCCCATCCTACGCCATCCTGACCCATCCAGCAGTCCCTCCCCTATCCCATCCTACCCACTTAATTTACACACTTACCTTCTCCATGGCTTCTCAATGTGATTGTGACCTTCAAATATACCTTCTTTTAGGCAGCTAGTACCATAAAAAGGGGGTGTCCCCTTCCCCCAATGCTGCTTCCCTGCACAGAAAGGCCTGGAGAGCCCCCTGTGCTACACTTTTCTCACCAGGCCCAAGTTGGAAGGTCGGGCGAGAAATGTGCAGGTCCCGACTAAGATAAGTAGAAATGAATGGAATGGCAATCGGACTGTGGCTGCCACTCCTCAGAAGTTCTGGCCCATTGTCACCAGAGCTTCTACAATTTCCACCTTGCTCCCCTCAGCAACCTAAAAATGCATCCTAAGGTGATTTTTCCAATTTGAGCACTGGGAATCTTTTAAGCACCTTGACCTGGAGTTTCTTTTTATTCATTCACGGGATGTGGGTGTCGCTGGCTAGGCCAACATTTATTGCCCATCTCTAATTGCCCTTGAGAAGGTGGTGGTGAGCTGCCTTCTTGAACCGCTGCAGTCCATGTGGTGTAGGTACACCCACAGTGCTGTTAGGGAGGGAGTTCCAGGATTTTGACCCAGCGACAGTGAAGGAACGGCGATATATTTCCAAGTCAGGATGGTGAGTGACTTGGAGGGAAGCTTCCAGGTGATGGTGTTCCCATTTATCTGCTGCTCTTGTCCTTCTAGATGGTAGTGGTCATGGGTTTGGGAGATGCTGTCTAAGGAGCCTTGGTGAGTTCTGGCAGTACATCAGTTGCACTTGAAACTCCACTGTAATTTGCCCAAAACAAATTACAAGCGCAAATTATGTCCAGCAGAAATCAAGTTTTGGCAATCTTTAGCACTAGTTTAACAAACATTGCACTGGGAGCTGGCCCCACCATCAAATTCATCACCAATGTGAGTTCCTGTTAATTGTGCCCATTTGCAGCCCTTCGAAGAGGCTCTTCAGATCAGCCTTTTCTTTAGGAGCAAGGACCCTGGTAGATTCCTTTTGAAATGTTTTAGATACTTTTTTTTGAAAAAGAAATTACTAAGAAATTGACTCTTGTGTACTAAAGAAACTACTAAATGGTTTTGTCTAATTTCATAAAAATTATTTTTAGTTCTTTAAAGCCAGGTCACTCAGAGGTGATTGACTTTCGAACACAGATTAAAAATGCTCATTATTTAGTGATAAATCTATTTTCAGCTGTATTAGTAAAACTGCCTCTCTTAAATATGTCCAGGCACATATTTGAGTACATTTCTTTTGATTATCTTCTCAAATGCTGCCTGATTGCACTGGTTCATGGGAGATTTTTCATTTGGTGATATGCAAATAAATTTGAGCAGAAACCCCTGAAAACCAACTTTGAATGTTTGCCCTCATGGGCGACTGCACAGATAGTGGAAACTTATGTCCCTCCTCCTTCAGCTATTTTTATTTTATCCATTTTTTCTACTACTACTTCTTTTATTGTGACATTGGCAGGGTTTTCTTTAGTGAAGACAGAAGAAATGTGCTTATTTGTACCTCAGCTATACCCTCTTCCTCCAAAAGAAGATCTCCTTTCTGGTCGACAGCCTTGCTCTTTTTTGACTACCTGTTTATAAAAGGCTCCCTCTTATGTTACTTGGTATTGTATTCTCATACATTCTCTTTTTACCCTCTTGTTCCCTTTTTCAGTACTCCTTTGTATTTTTGTATTCAGCTTGGTTATTTTCTGAATTATGAAGCCAATTTTTATCATAAGCCCCCTTTGCCTGTTTTATTTTAAACTCTAGAGTGAGGAGATTCCGTTAGATTGCACTGATTCTGCCAAGGCAATTTGCTCGAAATCAGCCAAACCGATGTAAAAGGTCATGGAATTTTAAGCGCAAATTAGGTTTAGTGCAAATCTAACCATCATCCTTGACATTCAATGGCGTTATAATTACAGTCTGTTCGGAATCTTGGCATCACATTTAACCTTGAGATGAGTTTCCAACCTCATATTGGTGCCATCACTAAGACTGCCTATTTCCACCTCTGTCACATGGCTCAGTTAGGGGAGATGGTGGTGTCGTGGTAATATCACTGAACTAGTGATCCAGAGGCTAGATTAATGCTCTGGGGACATGGGTTTAAATCACACTATGGCACCTGATGGAAGTTAAATTCATTGAATAAATTTGGAATATAAAGCTAGTCTAAGGTGAGCAAGAAAGTGTCATTGATTGTTGCAAAAATCCATTTGGTTCACTGATGTCCTTTAGGGAAGAAAATCAGCTGTCGTTACTTGGTCTGGCCTACATGTGACTCCAGACCCACAATAATATGGTTGACTCTTAACTGCCCTCAGAAATGGCCTAGCAAGCCATTCAGTTCAAGGGCAATTAGGGATGGGCAACAAATGCTGGCCTTTCCAGTGATTCCCACATTCTATGAAAGAGTAAAGGCTTCACTCCTGTCTCAGCTTATCTGCTGTTGAAACGCTCATTCATGCCTTCATTACCTCTAGACTTGACTATTCCAATGCACTCTTTGGCTATTTCCCCCATATTCTACCCTCCATTAACTTGAGGTATTCCAAAACTCTGGTGCCTGTGTCTTAACTTACAGTAAGTCCTGTTCCCCTATCACCCCTGTACTTGTTGACCTACATGGGCTTCCAGTCAAGTAATGTCTTAATTTTAAAATTGTCTTCCTTGTTTTCAAATCTCTCCAATGGTCTTTCTCTTCTCTATCACTATAATCACCTCCAGCCCCGCACCTTTTTAAGATATCTACACTCCTCTAATTCTGGCACCTTGTACATCCCTAATTTTAATTTCCCCAGCATTGGTGACTGTGCCTTCAGTTGTCTAAGTCCCAAGCTCTGGAAAACCCTCTGAACACTTCTCAGCCCCTCTTCCTTTAAGATACTCCTCAAAACCTACCTCTTTGACCAATATCTAATATCCCTATGGCTTAATGACCTAATATCTCCTCATGTGGCTCAGTGTCATATATTATTTTATCCTGTTCCTGTGAAGCGCCTCGGGACATTTCATTACGGTAGGGGTGCTACATAAATATACGTTGTTGCTTCTGCTGTTTTCGTTGTAACATTAGTTTTTAGCTTAAGATTGCATTAAATAAACTGTTTATCACGTTGAATAATCTCATGTTAGAGGTGGTGTGAGTGGGAGTTCAGTGCGACAATGAACTGCAAACAAACAAAACAACTTGGCCCAGGAAGAAAACAGTTTCCCTGAACCTGCCAGTAGCCTCAAGGCATTGAAACATAAATTTGCTCCAATGTGCTATGGGATAAAGTGGTACAACCTGGGTTAGGTAAGGTGAATGAGTTTACCCTTACTGTTATGAGGACTGAACAGGAACATAAGAATGGAGAGAGGTTTTGCAGAGTTATTTTTGGTCAGGTTTCAAAAATGAGGATCAAGCCTTTTTTCGAAATTGTTATGGCCATGAATATTATAATTACACCCTCATTCAGAATGAGCACATTTCCAGCATAAAATAAGTATGACAGCTTATACCTAGGATGTTAAGTCTGAAGTTTATGACGTGTCTGCTGGAATGCATCATGTCTGCATATAACCTTTCTGCCTTAAAATACCACCTGAGAACATTTGCTACAAAAGCATTTTGATTTGGCACACACCTTTTGCCTAATTTTTCAAGGTTGTATGGAGGAGTCCTCTGAGCATTAAAGCTATTTAGTACTAATGGATCTCCCAAGACATTGCTCACCAGACCACAAGGGGGTGTGGAGGGACGATGGGGGGGAGGGTAGGAGAAAGCCGAGGTATTAGCTGGGATTTAATGGAGCCCACAAGAGGGGGCTAGGTGGTGAGGGGGCTAGGTGGTGGGTGGGCCTGCATATTGCAGGGGTGGCTGCATATCCTGCTCCCACTGGTGGGGAACCTGACCCCCATGAAGTCAGCTATGGGAATGGGCTGCTGCAGAGAACCCGCTGGCTAATTAGGCTCATTAACCATTATCTCTGAGCCCACCAGGTTTTTTCCTGAAACCGGATGGGTTTCCAGTGCCTCATCAGGGCCACCCAGCAAATGTTATTGTGTTTGCCATCAGGCTTCCTGGTGGGGGGCTACACTTAATGCCTGATCGAGGGTCTGGCTTCAGGCTTGCCTGCTAAAAACCATCACCCTGCCTTTGCATCCGACCCTCCACCCCCTCCAGGCTGGCAACCCTCTCCCAGAGACCCCGAACCAACTCCTCTCACCTCTCTCTCCAGGGATCCCAGGGTGATCTCTGGTGAAGGCTTCATAGCAACAGCCACTGTTTCAGGTAACACTGCCAGCAATAGGGAGCTACCGATTGGCCGGCAGCTCTGGGAGGAAGGGATTTCCGTCGCTGATGTCCTAAATCCTGGGCCAGGCTTGACGTTGGCCAGCTAAGTGAGTTGGACTTCCCCAGCTAGTGGGTGGGACCTGTGTTGGGAACAGTAAATCCAGCCCATTGTCTCTAAATAATTCAATGCCTTTATGCAATGTTACCTTAAGTGTAGTTTTGCTCATCATATTCTGTAAAAATCAATATTGAGACAATAAATGTTGATCTACAGCAAGCCATGGGAGCCAATCCTGTTGAGTTTGTGTTGTAAAACAAACCTTCAACGTGAATTTATTATTTCTATTTACCTTCATTTAAATTTTTGTTCGAAAACATAAGGCTACAATGAACTCAGTTCAAACTCTTGCCACAATGATGTATTTTTAACAATGTGCCTTATTAGACATCCAATCCCTTTCTTTACAGTTGATCAAATCAGCTTCCAGACACTCTAAAGGTGAAATTAGATATGGGCAGGGTGACAAAACAGGGAGAGCCACCTTTTTGTTACACAATGCGCCAGGTTTTCAATTCTTTTGAAGTCAACAGGCGACTGATGTGAACCCACTGGTATTGTGCCCCGCCCTTGTCCAATTTTGTCCCCCATGTTTCCTGTGCTCTTCTGCTTGAACAGTGGAATGCAGACTTTTATCCATTTATAGACAGCACCTTTTTTGTGCCACATCACACGTACGTGACATGTCTTTTGGATTGGCGGTGGGCGAGCAAGGGACTTGATGCCGTGTGATAGAAACAGCAGCACAATTCAGCACTGCCTTGTGCCAAAACAGAGCAAGAATAAAGTCCATGGCACTGGGACCTGAAGCGCAAAGGGAGACCAGGCCTGGAGTTGAGGCTGGGAGAAAGGAAGCTAAAGCATGCCAGGGCCAGCTCAATACACATTTGTTTAAATTTGTGCACATTATTCATACATGAAGATGCTACAATGTGGGCATACATCTGATCGAAATGGCTGTCTGCATTCAGTTCACTTTAACTTCCTGTCTGTGCTATTTTAAACAAAATAATGCTGGAATTTTTTTTATTCATTCATGGGATGTGGGCATCGCTGGGTAGGCCAGCATTTATTGCCCATCCCTAGTTGCCCTAGTTGAGAAGGTGGTGGTGAGCTGCCTTCTTGAACCGCTGCAGTCCATGTGATGTAGGTACACCTACAGTGCTGTTAGGGAGGGAGTTCCAGGATTTTGACCCATCGACGGTGAAGGAACGGCGATATATTTCCAAGTCAGGGTGATGAGTGACTTCGAGGGGAACTTCCAGGTGATGATGTTCCCATCTATCTGCTGCCCTTGTCCTTCTAGGTGGTAGTGGTTGTGGGTTTGGAAGGTGCTGTCTAAGGAGCCTTTGGGAATTCCTACAGTGCATCTTGTAGATGGTGCACAGTGCTGCGACTGTGCATTGGTGGTGGAGGAAGTGAAGGTTTGTGGATGTGGTGCCAATCAAGCAGGCTGCTTTGTCCTGGATGGTGTCAAGCTTCTTGAGTGTTGTGGGAGCTGCACTCATCCAGGCAATGGGGAGTATTCCATCACATTCCTGACTTGTGCCTTGTAGATGGTGGACAGGTTTTGAGGAGTCAGGAGGTGAGTTACTTGTCACAGGATTCTGAGCCTCTGACCTGCTCCTGCAGCAACAGTGTTTATATGGCTAGTCCAGTTCAGTTTCTGGGCAATGGCAACTCCCAGGATGTTGATAGCGGGGGATTCAGTCATGGTAATGCCATTGAACATCAAGGGGCGATGGTTAGATTCACTCTTGTTGGAGATGGTCATTGCCTGGCACTTGTATGGTATGAATGTTACTTGCCACTTGTCAGCCCAAGCCTGGGTATTGTCCAGGTCTTGCTGCATTTGGACATGGATTGCTTCAGTATCTGAGGAGTTACAAATGGTGCTGAACATTGTGAAATCATCAGCAAACAACCCCACTTCTGACCTTATGATGGAAGGAAGGTCATAGATGAAGCGGCTGAAGATGATTGGGCTGAAGACACTACCCTAAGAAACTCTTGCAGTGATGTCCTGGAGCTGAGATGACTGACCTGCAACAACCACAACCATCTTCCGTTGGTGGAGAGTTTACCCCCTGATTCCCATTGACTCCAGTTTTGCTAGGGCTCCTTGATGCCACAGCCAGTCAAATGCAGCCTTGATGTCAAGGGCAGTCACTCTCACTTCACCTCGGGAGTTCAGCTCTTTTGTCCTTGTTTGAACCAAGGCTGTAAAGAGGTCAGGAGCTGAGTGGCCCTGGTGGAACCCAAACTAGGCATCAGTAAGCAGGTGCCGCTCGATAGCACTTTACTGATGATCAAGAATAGACTGATGCAGCGGTAATTGGCCGGGTTGGATTCGTCTTTCTTTTTGTGTACAGGACATACCTGGCCAATTTTCCACATAGCCGGATAGATGCCAGTGTTGTAGCTGTACCGGAACAGCTTGGCTAGGGATGCTGCAAGTTCTGGAGCACAAATTTTCAGTACTATTGCCAGAATATTGTCAGTGCCTTCAGCCATTTCTTGATATCACATGGAGTGAATTGAATTGGCTGAAGACTGGCATCTGTGGTGCTGGGGAATTCCAGAGGAGGCCGAGATGGATCATCCATTCGGCACTTCCGGTTGAAGATTGTTGCAAATGCTTCAGCCTTATCTTTTGCAATGATGTGCTGGGCTCCCTCATCATTGAGGATGGGGATATTTGTGGAGCCTCCTCCTCCAGTGACTTGTTTAATTGTCCACCACCATTCACAACTGGATGTGGCAGGACTGCCGAGCTTAGATCTGATCCATTGGTTGTGAGATCACTTAGCTCTGTCTATCACTTGCTGCTTATACTGTTTGGCACACAAGTATTCAGGTGTAATAGCTTCACCAGGCTGACACCTCATTTTTAGGTATATCTGGTGCTGCTCCTGACATGCTCTCCTGCACTCTGCATTGAACCAGGGTTGATCCCCTGGCTTGATGGTAATGGTAGAGTGGGGGATATGCTGGGCCATGAGGTTACAGATTGTGTTTGATACAATTCGGCTGCTGCTGATGGCCCACAGCGCCTCATGGATGCCCAGGCTTGAGTTGCTCGATC
Organism: Cetorhinus maximus; assembly: GCF_964194155.1. Classification (NCBI taxonomy): domain Eukaryota; kingdom Metazoa; phylum Chordata; class Chondrichthyes; order Lamniformes; family Cetorhinidae; genus Cetorhinus; species Cetorhinus maximus. The sequence goes on from NC_135881.1 coordinate 34,524,591, forward strand.
TATAATAGAGCGGATTCAACACAACTAACTAAGATTACAGCAGAAGTGCAGCAGAGCAGATCACAAGTCCACATGAGGAAGTCAAGCATCTATCTCAGATTGTGGCGCCAGTCTCCTGTGTGGGCTTGGAAAGGACCACCCCTCCAAGAGCAGAAAAAGACTTCGGAAGGGCCTAGGAGAATTTTCATTTTTAATAGAAGATATCAAGGATTTTGTTGTAGGTAATCACTCCTGATCAATTAGCTATGGCAGCAACTCATGGGGCGCCTTACCTGGGCATTGGTAGCACCAGTTCTTAGCTGGTATTCATTCTGCCGTGCCCCATAAAGGGTGTTTTCAGTGTAATTTTGCTGGAAATTTCTGCAGGGAATGCTGCTGAGCAGAAAATGCCCCCTTTCCCCACCTTAGGGATCTCCTGGCCTTCCTCCATAATGCAGAATCCTGGCGAGCAGAAATTTGAGCCTCGCTTGTTCAGCAGAAAGAATGAACTTCATAAGTCCAATGGCATTCCTTCATTCCATGCTTCCTTATGTTGTTATCACTCTTCACTTTGCTCTTCTGATGTGGAGATATTTCTGGAGGTTTCACCATAAGTGCCCACCTCCAGCCAGCCTACCCCATGCTCCCCATGGTGACTGCCCGATTCAGTCATCCTCATTGGCTGTCACTCAAACAACCTTTCTTTACCCTGCTCTAATATTTTTATGCTGATAAGTGGAGTTCTTCAAATAAAGGAAAAGAAGCACATTTATTATTTACTATTTATCTATTATTTTCTTTCCTCGGGTTTCTTGAAGCAGTGTCCAGGAGATGAATCCTGGGAATTCCAGCAGCTGGAAAACCTAAGACCATCAAAAGTAGGGCTGCCCAAACCAACTGGAACTGGCGCCTCTGTTTAGTGCAGCACCGTGGGATGCCTGCTGCATTATTGTTCATGAGCAAAAAAAGAACGATTCAGACAGAAGGACAGAGGAAAATGTTACTCCGTTTAATTGCAATCTTCTTCTTGGCATGTTTCTTTCATATTATTGAACCTTTTTCAGCTATCCTCTTATCGTCTCCTATTACAAAAGATCTGTTTAGCAGTTCATTGTGGCCCACTCTTCATTGTATTAGCATCGATTGTGGGGAATTTGTGCTGATTTCAAGGAAGAATAACTCACTTCCGCAGTATCTCTTCCCAGAAATAGCAGCATCACCTGCACTGTCCATTATTGTCTCCAAGAGATTTTGTTTGCAGCATTATGTTGATAATATTATCTTGCATTAATTTGTTTGAGGTCAGGGGTCTCATTTGCATCTATTTAACACTGACGTATTTGTTTAATGACCTACATAATATGCTAAAGTTAAAATTGCAAAAGTAGCCAAATTGTGTGAGATTACTTGGGTGGTAAATGAACAATCTACAATTTTTTTTTGAGATTGAAAATAAGAAAAAGCCATTCCATCCAAAAGACTTCACTTTTAATTATTTCAGTGTGTATCACCCAAATCATTTGGAAATAGCCTTAACAGCCAGGTTGATCCTGTGGAATATTTTTGAGCGCAGAAAGGGATGGTGAGGTGAAGTTACTTGCAGAGGCCAGTAGAGGGCAGGATCATGACACCAATTCAAATGTGCAAACAAATAGTTTTCATCTGACATGAATGAATGAGACCTATATCCATTTTTTTTAATTGCTTATTTTAAATTGGACAGATAGCCGGTAATAGAGGCGGACCCCTCTTCATACTCGAGGCCTGAGCAGAGAAACCTGCCGGCTTCCCCGCTGTCCCTGAACTCCTCCCCCCCCTCCCAGCGTCAAGATGGCGCCTGGGGCGGGAAGCGGCGCTGAAGCGGCCATTACTTTGCCACTTAAGGAATTCATTGAGGTGAAAGCGAGTGCACTGCCTCAGCCTTGCCCACCCCCTGCTTCCCCCGCTCGACTCCCCATAAAATTGCAGGCAGGTCTGAGGCGGGCAAAAGGGTGGTTGTGGTCAGGCCAATTTCCTGGGCCTGCAAACCCAACAGTGGGGGCTTGTAAAATTCCTCCTACATTATTAAACACTTCCATCCAGCATTTCTGCTGCCATTTATCGGGCGTAATCATTCACAAAAACCACCCTTCGGGGACAAGACTTGATTGCAAAAAAAGTGAGCAGGACATTTGAAGTCCAGGATGAACAGAAGGGGAAAATTCAAAGCAATGTAGTTGAGGTCTTTCTTGACTCTAACAGGAACATTTCTTGAGTCATTTTCTTGAATAGCGCAGAATAATGTTTTGAAACATTGACTCCAGATCGTTGTGAATAAGGCATAAGAAAATGTTTCCCAATCACCACGGTCGGTGGTATTGGTGTAGAAGGGTTAGTAGGGATGAAGTCAGGGAGTGGACTTAATCATGTGTTGATGCCCAAAATGTGCTACACAAGCACCTCTGGGGATAGGACAGGTATGATGAAGGTTTTGTTACAAGGAGTTACAATAATTCCATCGAAATCATCACGAAATCAGGAATGCAGTGTAGGCGACAGTTACCAGTAGAAAATGGGCATTGCAAGGAGAGCTGATTTGCACTTAAAGGTGATTCTGATGGTGAAACCTGTTTCAGTAATTTAAATGCAGCTTTCTGCTTCTGGTATTTGCCCAGTTTGACTATACCAGGCCACTTTGAAGGGATTGCTGCAGATTGACCTTTAACATAACCAAACCCATGGCAGCTCAGCTCTTTTTGAAGAGGCCTCCACTTAAACATACGTTTGAGGTCAAGAGGCTTGGCTCAGATATCGTTAGTTAATGAAAATGAAGGTCACCCTGAGAATCAATTGTACATTTGTTTCCTGTGGTTCTCAAGATGAGGGATAGGGGAAAGGCAAAGAGTAAATATGGCAAACATCCTGCAAAAAAACTGCCTCTCTGTAATAGAAAAATCTCTCTAATTGGATCTTGAATGAAAACTGTTAGAAGTAAAGACGTTACAATATTTTTCCAGTAAGAGTCTGTCATCAGATATATATTTATAATCAAATACTGGCAACAGCTGAGTTTTCCACAAAAGAGCAGAAGTTTTATGTTCCTGTCCATTTGTGCCAGTAAAAATGTGTCATTATTAGGATTGGAAACAACCCAATAAACTCAGAGAAGTGAAAGAGTCTGAGAGGCAAACATGAGGCAAACAGACTCTGATCCTTCTCAGAGCTCTTTTTACTTATTCATTCACAGGATTTCAGCGTCGCTGGCTGGGCCAGCATTTATTTCCCATCTACAATTGCCTTTGAGAAGGTGGTGGGTGAGCTGCCTTCTTGAATCTCTGCAGCCCATGGGATGTAGGTACAGATATAGGGCCTGGAATTCTGTGGAGTGGCAATTGGAGTCGGGTTGCCACTGTGCTCCAAGTTTCTTATATAGAAATCCAGCCAGGGGGGAGAGGGGAGGGGAGGGGGAGGGGAGCGGAGCGGGAGGGGGAGGGGAGGGGGAGGGGAGAGGGGAGAGGGGAGGGGGAGGGGAGAGGGGGAGGGGAGGGGAGTGGGAGGGGAAGGGGAGGGGAGGGGAGGGGAGGGGTAGGGGTGGGGAGGGCGAGGGGATGGGAGAGTAGAGGGGAGGGGAGAGGGGAGTGGGAGAGGGAGGGGAGGGGAGAGGGAGGGGAGGGGAGAGGAGAGGGGAGCGGGAGGGGAGAAGATGGAAGGGGAAAGGGGAGGGGAAAGGGGAGGGGAGGGGAGGGGAGAGGGGAGCGGGAGTGTCCTCTCCTCCCCCCAAATATCCTACACTCACTGGACTCACTCTGGAGAGGCTGTATTGCCCATTTCTACTTCAGCTGCGATCAGAAGATACAGCTGAAAATGGGTAGTACCATCGGGTTGGAGAAAACTTGGTCAGCAGCGGCAATGCTGGGTGGGGTGGGGATTAGAGACTAAAAGAGGCCTCGCGGGCAGCACCTTCCCCCGTCCCTCAGGCTTAGCCTGCTGCCAGCAAGCTGCCTCCAGGGCTTCGACATCAGTGTGGAGCCCACCCGCCATCAAGTAGGCCCTGGCGGCATCCTCAATGCCCCTAAGTAGGGACTTAGTTAAGGAGTTTGGCTACCTATCACTGCTGAGGCAGTAACCATTGCTGGTTTCACCTTGCCTCTGGCAAAGTTGGCTGGAGGTGGAAACACATCAGCCTGAGGCCCTCCCCTCTGACCTTCCTGCTAGTTCCCTTTGGTTGGACCTTTGGTTCTTGCCAAAGAGAGATTTTTTGACTTCAAATATTAACGTGGTGGAACATTAAAGCAAGCCGAAATGATTGGTAGATGTCTCAAACAAGAAAGATGTAGCAGCATCCTACAAGTCATGCAATTGGATTTCCTATCTTTAATATAGAAAGTGACTTGAAGAAATAATGTGCTGGAAATTACAACACTGATATAATTTTTAACATGGCCTGTGCTGCCCAAACAGGCAAAGAGAAAAACTGCAGAAGAAATTCTCTCAAAGAGAAATCTAACTTGCCTGAAGATATGAGTTGCAGAGTCATATCATAAAAGAGTTAGAAAATTTAATGACTAATTTCCTGATGTATGTCAAACTGGTTGGTTGACTCACCATATTCTAATGATTCATGGGCTGCTATTCTTTCTAACTACTCCACCTATTAATGCTTTGCTCTTTGGTAGTGTAAAAAAATGCAACTGTAATTTTTTTTCATATTTATTAAACAATAATCCATCATAAAAAGGAAGAGGTAATTACGACATAAGGTTTACTTCATAGAAAGTGAAAAATTGCCGCATGTCCTTCCAAGTTTGCCTCATCAGCAGGTAGGCACATAGTTTTCAACTGTCACACATGTATTTGTTTTTGGAATATGTGCACGACCAGGGCAGATTTCTAAGTACTCCAGTTCAACTGCCATTGAACATCATAAATTAGTGGAAAAACATCCCAGGAAATGTACCCCAGCATGAATTATTTCACAGCATTTGAATGTGGGCAGCAAACAAGAGTGAGACAAAAGTGGGTAGTCTCACTGAATCATAAATATCATTGTGTAGGAGGAGGCTATTAGCCCCATCACACTTATCCTAGTTGGTGCTAATGCTTTTGATAGGGTCTATCCACACAATTGCCTCTCCCTCAAGTGGATACTCAGGAAATGATGTGTGTGTTGGGATTGGCCAAGCTGAGGCACCTTCCACATAAGTATGTAATAGTAAGCAAGGGGAAGATGGATGTGAGTGCCATGCGTAACAATAATGCCCAAAAAACATAATTGCTCCAACTGCAGGTTTTCAGTTTGTGAGGGAAATTGAAATGGAGAGCTGTTATGGAAAAGGGCAAGATGAAATAAGCAATGAGGAGAAGCCGTCAAACAGCTCATTTAGGTAAACATTAGAATTTGCTGTTTCTCTCCTCCTATGAGATGCATCTTAAAGCCTCTTTCACCAAGCTTTAGGTCACCGGTCCTAATATCTCTTTATATGGCTAAGTGTCAAATTTTGTTGGATATTCACTCCTGTGAAGCAGTTTCGGACATTTTAATACATTGAAGGTGCAGTATAAATACAAGTTGCTGTAAATTGCTTTGAATTGCAACCACTGTTGTAATGTAGGGAAATGCATCATCGATTTGCTGACACACAAAGAGCAATGAGATACCTGATCAGCTTATCTGTTTCAGTGATGTGGCTGAGGGGTAAATGTTGGTCAGGACATCTTGTTTACATGGGCATTAAGTATCTAACTCAAAGGAAATAATGAACTTAAATTTATCTATTTTATTTTCACACATGCACAAAATAATATTTGAAGTAGAACATTTATACCCTGAAATACATTAGCCTTACAAAGCAGAAATCCCCAGTGACCAACACTGTTAAGGGGATATTGAGGAGAAAAAAGGGTCGTGTAATGCATTTCTTTATCTGCATGAGATCATAATGTGACCCCTCCTTTTGGAATGGCTACTTCCCTAGTTTCCAGTAGAGCATTTGATAGGCAGGAAAAGGAATGGACACTTGACACTGCCCAAATCTACTCCCACACATCCATGTTACATACCCCAGCCCCCAAAATGCTTTGGCTACTATTGGATCACTCACAGTTTTACTCGCAGTAAGTTCTGTGGTAAGGATTGTGCCACAACACGTAATATAGAATGAATTATTCTGCTGCTAAGCTGAAGCTGTGTCTTTTTAAGGCTATAAGATCAAATAACTGATTGAGCTCTGTGCTAAATTTCTTTGCAAATTTGCATGCCCCTTTCTCTTTTTTGAAAGCCTAATTTGTGACATCTCTCAGAGGTAATAGCTCTTGTATCAAGGTCAATCTTTTATTTCTTTATGTATTACCTTTCACAACCTGCACAGAAACTTGGGTATGATGTGAAGTGTGACAAGGAAGTGATAGCCAGGAAAGAGGTATGCTAGACAAGTAAATACACCACAGACACATCATTAATATAATATTAACGAGGTGAGAGTGACTGCCCTTGACATCAAGGCAGCATTTGACTGAGTGTGGCATCAAGGAGCCCTAGCAAAATTGGAGTCAATGGGAATCAGGGGGGAACCCGCCACTGGTTGGAGTCATACCTAGCACAAAGGAAGATGGTTGTGGTTGTTGGAGGTCAGTCAACTCAGCTCCAGGACATCACTGCAGGAGTTCCTCAGGGGAGTATCCTTGGCCCAACCATCTTCAGCTGCTTCATCAATGACCTTCCTTCCATCATAAGGTCAGAAGTGGGGATGTTCGCTGATGGTTGCACAATGTTCAGCACCATTCGCCACCCCTCAGATATTGAAGCAGTCCATGTCCAAATGCAGCAAGACCTGTACAATATCTAGGCTTGGGCTGACAAGTGGCAAGAAATATTTGCGCCACACAAGTGTCAGGCAATGACCATCTCCAACAAGAGAGAATCCAACCATCAATCCTAGATGTTCAATGGCATTACCATCACTGATTCCCCCACTATCAACATCCTGGGGGTTACCATTGACCAGAAACTGAACTGGACTAGCCATATACTGACATATATTTCATCTCATTTCTATATGTCTCAGTTCTGATGAAGGGTCATTCAGACTCAAAACATCAACTGTATCCCTCTCCGCAGATGCTGTCAGGCCTGCTGTGTTTTTCCAGGTATTTTTGTTTTTGTCCTAGCCATATAAATACTGTGGCTACAAGAGCAGGTCAGAGGCTAGGAATTCTGCAATGGGTAACTCACCTCCTGACTCCCCACAGCCTGTTCACCATCTACAAGGCACAAGTCAGGAATGTGATGGAATACTCCCCACTTGCCTGGATGAGTGCAGCTCCTACAACACTGAAGAAGCTGGACACCGTCCAAGACAAAGCAGGCTGCTTGATTGGCACCACATCAACAAACATTCACTCCCTCCACCACCGATGCACAGTAGCAGCAGTGTGTACCATGTACAAGATGCACTGCAGGGATTCACCAAGGCTCATTAGACAGCACCTTCCAAACCCATGACCACTACCACCTAGAAGGAGTAGGGCAGCAGATAGATGGGAACACCACCGCCTGGAATTTCCCCTCCAAGTCACTCACCATCCTGACTTGGAAATATATCACCGTTCCTTCACTGTCGCTGGGTCAAAATCCTGGAACTCCCTTCCTAACCGCACTGTGGGTGTACCTACACCACATGGATTGCAGCAGTTCAAGAAGGCAGCTCACCACCACCTTCCCAAGGGCAACTAGGGATGGGCAATAAATGTTGGCCCAGCTAACGAAGCCCACAACCCATGAATGAATTTTTTAAAAATCATAAGTGTTTGCCAGTTTGCATAAATAAATTATTCCTTGATTTATTGGTACTTTAATTAGGGTAACTAATCCTTTGTGACATCACAAAGTAATTTACTTCTATTCAGTATTCACCAGGCTTGACAAATGCATTTCAATTGAATTTTATTATTATAAATGACCTGATCAAAACAAGCTTCCCTTAAAACATAAATAGACAGGAGAAAGCTTTTGGAGATTTAACAATGTTGAAGTGTATATACTAGTTTGTGATTTGACACTCTATTGAAGTGTTTTTGTATGAATTTTTTATTTAGCGTTGAAAAATGAGGGTTGTTCCATTGACCCAGCAATGAACGGTGCTGACAATTCATGGAGAAAATTAGAGATGGAAGTACAGCATTTGTCACCTCACTTTTTCAGCCCGATCTCCTTGTGAGTGCAAATTTCCCCTGAGGACATGGAAATGTTGCGAAACAAATATGAAGCAAACACATGTGTGCAGAAAATTCCTCGAAATATCTGTTATATCTTCAAAACTAGATTGATCTGTTTACACATTCTTTCATTATCTGTAGGTGAACCAACTCCCATCAGGTCTTAAGGAATGTTGTACTGGATGGCATAAGGAAGTTAGAAATTGCTAAATGAGGAAAGACTAAGGTCCATCTCGTTCACTTCTACTATCCTGATGGTTGCATTATACTATGATAGTAGAGTTGACTAATCATAACATTCAATCCCTATCAATTCTACAGAAGCCCAGAACCCATATGAAGCCAGGAACTTGAATCCAGTGCTTAAATTGTCCACATGCGTTTAATTTTTGCTTCATAAAGTGCCATAAAGTATTGCCAGAAAAAATAATATAGTATCCTTATTGAGTCTTTTCTGGCTTTCAAGACATATGTTTAATGGTGTTGTAATAAACTGAAGCTCATTGTATATGCATGACTTCATGTTGAATGCTTGATACATACGAACATACATATGAGTTAGGAGCAGGACGAGACCACTCAGCTCCTCGAGCCTGCTCTGCCTTTCAATAAGATTGTGGCTGATCTGATTGTGGCCTCAACTCCACTTTCCCACCTACCCCAAAAACCTTTCGCCTCCTTGCTCACCAAGAATCTATCTACCTCTGCCTTAAAAAAATTCAAAGGCTCTGATTCCACCGCCTTTTGAGGAAGAAAGTTCCAAAGACTCACAACCCTCTGAGAGAAAAAATTTCTCCTCATCGCTGTTTGAAGTGGGTGAGCCCTTATTTTTAAAAAGTGAACTTAGTTCTAGATTCTCCCGCCAGAGGAAATATCCTTTCCACATCCACCCTGTCAAGACCTCTCAGGATCTTATCTGTTTCAATCAAGTTGTCTTTTAGGGCAGAATTTTCCCATCCGGCCTACGGTGGGTTTCGTGGCGAGCAGGAGTGGAGAATCCAGCAACAGGCAAATAGTCAGAAATCCATCAGTGTAAAAACAGTTTGCAATTCTCCCAATGGTGGGTTAATAGCAAGTCAGTTATCCCACTGACTGATGGCACGAAGTCCATTTGCATTCATTAACATCTCATGAATGCTCATTAACACAGCTGCTCACCAGAATCTTGTCACGCCTTCCAATCTTGCATCACGCCAGCGGGAAATTATGTTGGCTTCAAACCCATTTGAAAAGGAATGGTGTGCACAAGCCTTACCTCAACTCGCTGGTAACTTCGAGGTGGGTGCAACATACATAGCCTACCTGCCAGAGCACTGCGCCAACCATGTTGCAATAAACACCACCCTGCTGAGGCTGTAGGGTTGGTCTGCTCCTGCTCTTTGCCTACGTTGTCCCGGAGAACACCACTGTGCTGCAGTACTCATGCAGGCCTCCACTTCCGCACAGTGACCATTACTGTGGCTGGGGTTGGGGAGGGCAGGGGTTTTCTGCTCCCAGTGGCTCAGACTGTTGTCCATAAGGACCCCACTGTGTAGTGATAGTCAAGCAGAACTCCATTTTCGGAAAATAGCACTTTGACCAGGGGTGGGGTGTCAGGTGAGGACGAGGATGGGGAACAAAATGTGGCAACGGGGAAGGAACGTTGTGAGGGGGAATTTGGAACATAATGGGGGCAAAGGGAAGGGAAGGCTGTGGAATGGCTGTGAGGTGGAAGGGTGAACATGGTGGGGGGGAAGGGGAGGGAAGACTGTGGAATGGCTGTGAGGGGGAGGGCGAACACAAGTGGGCCTTTCAGGGATTGCCTATAACTTGTTGCCACAAGACTGAACAGGACTCTGCCTAGAAAGAAAGGAGGAAGGCCTCCTTGGGATGAAAGCCACTGACTAATGGCTACATTAGCGTTGTTAAAGGGCTACTCAGAACTCAGTGGCCGCACATCACAGTCGATGCATCTTAAGAATAGCACATAGGAATTTAGAATTTGGAAATGCATGTAATAATGAAGGAGGCACAGCTGCATCATATATGGAATTCCAACAATGAAGACCAGTCACATGCTCATAAGATTTGACATTTCTAATGGGTCAAAGGGCATCCACTCATTGAACATGAGCAACTGATTGGTCATTAATATGCCACTTCAGAGATTACAGCACAGAGATAGGTTGGGTCACTCAACTCGCTTAAACTTTAGCATCCTACGCAGGGCTCAAGATGTTACATATCTGCGATGCCATCTTGGTCACCTCGATGTGTGTTAGTGTCTCAGGGACAAGGTGGCATCAGCCACCATGCAAGTAGGGCTGGAAAAACTATGGACCCTTACAATTTCCAAACATGGCATTTTCTCAACTTCACTTTCTTGCCCCTTGAATCATTAATGACTTCAATGTTTCCTTTCAGAGAGAGGCAAAAGTAGAAATGGATCCAGGGCACAGTGCTGCCTTTGTCAGTGTCCCAATGCAATGGAGGAGGCAAAGGAGGGAGATACAACAGGAGGTCATGCCTTGAGGGACAGGGTCAAGAGGAGCCAGAGCATGAACAGGACGATCAGGACAATGGGGGCAAATCACCAGACCTAGGGTTTATTATCAAAGAGTCTGCTATTTACAAACGAGCAAAAGGCAATGCCATGACATCTGCGCCAGTGCCGAGCTCTGGTACATCACATGTGTCACATTCTTCGTGAAGACCTGATGCAATGTGAAGCTGGAGGGTAACACCTGCCAGTGGCTTTGAACGTGACCGCTGCACTCAATTTCTTTGCTTCTGGGTCTTTCCAAGGATCAACAGGGTATCTGTGCTGCATCTCTCAGTCTGCAACACATCAGTACATAAAGGAGGTCCTTTACAGGAAGGTCCATCATTATGTCAGGTTTGCTCTGGACGACGATAGCCAGGCTGCAAGATTCACCCGCTTCACCACCATCTCAGGCTTTCCAAGAGTGCAAGATGCAAAACACTGCGCCCATGTGGATTTACGGGCTCCATAGCAGCAGGCCTTAATGTTTATAAACCACAACGGCTATTATTCCATCAATGTACAATTAACGTGTGATCATTGGAAGCACATACTACATGTTTGTGCACCGTACCCTGGGAGATGCTATGACTACTAAATCCTGGGTCATTCCAGGTACCTGAGATTTTTGTGGGGCCATTATGTCTGCAGGGGTGGCTGTGTGGGGAGAAGGGGCACCCACTGAAATGCTGGCCCTCAGCATCATTCCAATGAGAGGTACAATACTGTTCACAGCTCCACACGCTCCATAAGACCATAAGACCATAAGACATTGGAGCAGAAATTAGGCCACTCGGTCCATTGAGTATGCTCCACCATTCAATCATGGCTGATAAGTTTCTCAACCCCATTCTCCCGCCTTCTCCCCATAACCTTTGATCCCCTTACCAATCAAGAACCTATCTATCTCGGTCTTAAATGCAATTAATGACCTGGCTCCACAGCCTTCTGTGGCAATGAATTCCATAGATTCACCACTCTCTGGCTAAAGAAGTTTCTCCTCATCTCTGTTCTAAAAGGTCTTCCCTTTACTCTGAGGCTGTGCCCTCAGGTCCTAGTCTCTCCTACTAATTGAAACATCTTCCCCATGTCCACTCTATCTAGGCCTTTCAGTATTCTGTAAGTTTCAATCAGATCCCCCCTCATCCTTCTAAAATCCATTGAGTATAGACCCAGAGTCCTCAAACGTTCCTCATATGTTAAGCCTTTCATTCCTGGGATCATTCTCATGAACCTCCTCTGGACCCTCTCCAGGGCCAGCACATCCTTCCTGAGATACGGGGCCCAAAATTGCTCACAATATTCTAAATGTTGTCTGACCAGAGCCTTATAAAGCCTCAGCAGAACATCCCTGCTTTTATATTCTAGTCCTCTCGAAATAAATGCCAACATTGCATTTGCCTTCCTAACTACCGACTCACCCTGCAAGTTAACCTTAAGAGAATCCTGGACTAGGACTCCCAAGTCCCTTTGCACTCCAGATTTCTGAATTCTATTCCCATTTAGAAAATAGTCTATGCCTCTATTCTTCCTACCAAAGTGCATGACCTCACACTTCCCCACGTTGTACTCCATCTGCCACTTCTTTGCCCATTCTCCTAACCTGTCTAAATCCTTCTGCAGCCTCCCCACCTCCTCAATATTACCTGTCCCTCCACCTATCTTTGTATCATCTGCAAACTTAGCCAGAATGCCCTCAGTTCCTTCATCTAGATCATTAATGTATAAAGTGAAAAGTTGTGGTCCCAACACTGACCCCTGCGGAACTCCACTAGTCACCGGCAGCCATCCTGAGAAGGACCCTCTTATCCCCACTCTCTGCCTCCTGCCAGACAGCCAACCTTCTATCCATGCTTGTACCTTGCCTCTAACACCATGGGCTCTTATCTTACTGAGCAGCCTCCTGTGCGGCACCTTGTCAAAGGCCTTCTGGAAGTCCAAGTAGATAACATCCATTGGCTCTCCTTTGTCTAACCTACTCATTACCTCCTCAAAGAATTCTAACAGATTTGTCAGGCATGATCTCCCCTTGATGATACCATGCTGACTTTGCCCTATTTTACCATGCATTTCCAAGTATTCTGAAATCTCATCCTTAATAATGGACTCTAAAATCTTACCAACGACCGAGGTCACGCTAAGCGGCCTGTAATTTCCCGTCTTTTGCCTCACTCCCTTCTTAAACAGAGGGGTTACATTCACGATTTTTCAGTCCTCTGGGACCCTCCCTGACTCCAGTGATTCCTGAAAGATCACCGCTAACACCTCCACTATCTCTTCAGCTATCTCCTTCAGAACTCTGGGGTATAATCCATCTGGTCCAGGTGATTTATCCACCTTCAGACCTTTCAGTTTTCCTAGAACCTTCTCCTTGGTAATGGCCACCATACTCACCTCTGCCCCCGACTCTCTTGAACTTTGGGGATGTTACTCGTGTCTTCCACTGTGAAGACTGACGCAAAGTACCTATTCAGCTCCTCCGCCATTTCTTTGTTCCCCAATACTACTTCTCCAGCGTCATTTTCCAGCGGCCCAATGTCCACTTTTGCCTCTCTCTTACCCTTTATATATCTAAAAACACTCTTGCAATCTTCTTTTATATTACTGGCTAGTTTACCCTCATATTTAATCTTCTCCCTCCTTATTTCTTTTTTAATTGTCCTCTGTTGGTCTTTGTAGGCTTCCCAATCCCCTGGTTTCCCACTGCTCTTCGCTGCATTGTATGCTTTCTCTTTAGCTTTTATGCTGTCCCTGACTTCCCTTGTCAGCCATGGTTGCCTCGTCCTCCCTTTAGTATGCTTCTTCCTGGGGATGAATTTTTGCTGTGTCTCCCAAATTACTCCCAGAAACTCCTGCCATTGCTGTTCCACTGTCTTTCCTGCTAGGCTCATCTCCCAGTCAATTCTGGCCAGCTCCTCCCTCATTCCTCTGTAGTTGCCTTTATTCAACTGTAATACCATTACATCTGATTCCAGCTTTTTCCTCTCAAATTGCAGGGTAAATTCTATCATATTATGGTCACTTCCTCCTAAGGGTTCCTTCACCTTAAGCTCCCTTATCAAATCTGCCTCATTACACATCACTAATCTAGAATTGCCTGTTCCCTAGTGGGCTCCACCACAAGCTGCTCCAAAAAGCCATCTCGTAGACATTCCACAAATTCCTTTTCTTGGGATCCACTACCAACCTGATTTTCCCAGTCTACCTGCATATTGAAATCCCCCATGATCACTGTAACCTTGCCTTTCTTACATGCCTTTTCTATCTCCTGGTGTATCTTGTGCCCCACATCCTGACTACTGTTCGGAGGCCTGTACATAACTCCCATTATGGTTTTTTTACCTTTGCGGTTCCTCAACTCTACCCACACAGATTCTACATCATCTGACCATACGTCTTTTCTTGCTATTGATTTAATTTTGTTTCTTACTAACAAAGCAACCCCACCTCCTCTGCCAACCTGCCTATCTTTTCGATAGGATGTATATCCTTGGATATTTAGCTCCCAGTCCTGATCCCCTTGCAGCCATCCCTTCGTGATGCCCACCACATCATACTTGCCAATTTCAATCTGCGCCACAAGCTCATTTAACTTATTTCGTATACTGCGTACATTCAGATACAACACCTTCAGCCCTGTATTTCCCATCCCCCATCTCATTGTTGTCCCTTTATCTGATGTGCTTGAAGTTAGATTCCTAGCCTTTTCCAAACACTCTGTCCTATTTTGTGTTCTGGAGACTTTAATAGCCTCTCCTGGGCTCTCCTTTCTTTTCAGTTTTTTCATAATTTTCCATGAAGTTGAATCCATCCCCCCCACACGCTAACCTGCTGCTTTGTTTCCCATTAGTCATACTTCTTGGAGTTTTACCCTTCCCTCCGCCCCCCCCCCCCAACTTTCTAGTTTAAAGTCCTGTTGACCACCCTATTTACCCTTTTTGCTAGAGCATTGGTCCCAGATCAGTTCAGGTGGAGACCGTCCCAACGGTACAGATCCCTCCTGTTCCATTACTGATGCCAGTGCCCCACGAAATGGAACCCCTCTTTCCCGCACCACTCCTTTTGCCACGTGTTTACTTCCCTTATTCTCACGTCCCTGTGCCAATTTGCATCCCTTATAGAGTAGCCCCATAGGGGCTTCTGGAGATGTGTTTCAGATGCTTGCACCCCTCAGATGCCTCACTCCAATGTACTCCTGACAGGGTTTCCCACATTATCGCAGTGTGTTGCGCCCTTCACAATCTGTTTGCCTTCCCCTTGCAACCTCCCGTCTGAAATCCTGAAGGTAAGCTAAGCTTTGGAAAGCCGATTTTTTAAAGCTAATTTTTTTCAGTTATTGGAACTACTTCTGATCCCTGACAGATCTTACACACTTTCATTCTCAGTGTCTGAGCCTTTACACTCAACTGCTTTACAGCAGCTAGTAGTGCATGAGGGATTGGAGAGACTTCTCCAACAGACAACAATTCAAACCTCACTCCTTGCATGAGCCCCCCAATGCCACCTGAACAGAACATCTCTATTGGGTGCGGTTCAAGACAGTTTCCACAGCCCATCCAAAGTGAGACAATTTGTAAGCACTATGGGTATGCAGAAGCAGACCAAAGGACTGGAACTCTCAAAGGCAACAGCTTTGGTAAGCGACAAAAAGCTTTAAAAATGGGGATATGTATCTGTTAACGGGCATGGCATGAAATCTACTATGTGATATGTTGTGGTCTTGGAATACCGTTCCAAGCTGACCTGCTGTTTCTGCAGGAGTGAAACCGCACCTCAGCTCCTACAGGCAATGATCACGATGGTGGCCCCATGGGCCATCAATCTGGTCGGGAGGAAATGACTCACATTCCTCCGACCTGGGTATTCTGCTGTGGGGAGGCAACTTCACCATCTTCGAGGTTAAGGAAGTGGTGGGCGGACACCTCCTTGTAGCAGACACATTATACAAGAATGCTCCACTCCGGATAATTAGCACGTATGCCCCGACTCAAAACAGCGAGCGGCTGGTGGTCCTTCAGCAGCTCCCACTGTTGCTGTTGACTTCCAGGATGGTCATTCTGGGCGGTGACTTCAACTGCATCATTGATGCAGTCTTCTTCCTTTCAGGCTGCTGATCACAGAGCTCTCTGTGTACCTTTTGGAAGAAGAAATGTGAGCACAACAGCAGACTGGACGCCACATCCAGACTCCTGATGGAAATAGTAAAGGATGTCAAGCTGCATGATGTCTTCAGCAGCCCTGTAGATGGAGCGCAGCGTAGAATCACCTGGTCATGGCCGGACGGGTCCAGCCATTCCAGGATAGACTTCCTGTTTGTGTCCTGTGCGTTCACAGATCCAAAGACGTCAAGCCAGTGTTCTTCTCTGACCGCTGCCTCCTACTGGCTGACTGTCACTTACAGGAAAATCAGAGGGTTGACAGGGGGACAAAGAAGCTGAATGCGCAACTGCTGACCCCAGAGAACACTGAGGAATTCAAAAGGGATTACAAAGATTGGAGAACCGTGTAACCCCTCTTTGAGTTCCTGACACACTGGTGGGATGCGATCACGGAGAACATCAAGAACTTTTTCATCCTCAAAGGTGTCTAGAAGGCTAGAAAGGAACAGAGGGAAATGTCCCAACTCCAGAAAAACATGCAGAGCCTGCTCCGGCTGCAGTCGATGGGGGTCGATGTTAAGGAGGAACTCCAAGAGATGAAGAGCCAGCAGGCCTCGTTCTTTGCCTCAGAGGCCTCCAAGATCGTCTCCCAGTTCAGAGTTCGCTCGGTGGAGCAGGATGAGACGTGCTCACATTTCTTCTTCCAAAAGGTACACAGAGAGCTCTGTGATCAGCAGCCTGAAGGAAGAAGACGGCTCAGTAAAGTTATCACAGTCCGACATTTTGAGGATCAGCAAATCCTTTTATACCAGACTGTATGGCGTGAAGCCCACAGACAGCATGGCCTCCCAGTCCTTCCTGTCCTCTATGGAGGTTTTAGACGACAGTTCACAGGAGGTCTGGGCAAACCGCTAACTCCTGATGAGCTGACTATTGCCTTTGAGTCCTTCAAGAAGAGTAAAACTCCCGGAAGCGACGGCTTACCAGCTGAGTTGCATTTGGCTCTGTATGACTGGATTGGCCCAGACCTGCTAGAAGTGTACGAGAGTATGCTCCTGGCCAGCAGCATGTCAGAATCCATGAGGAAAGGCATCATCACCCTCATCCACAAGCAGAAGGGGGAAAGGGAGGAAATTAGAAATTGGCGACCCATCTCACTGTTGAATGTGGACTATAAGACTCTGTCCGAGGTCATCACCAATCGGGTCAGGTCTGCTCTGGAGTTGGTGATCCACCCTGATCGGGCTTGCGCTGGTACCCAGCAGGAAGGTCTCGACAGCCTCACACTACTCAGGCATACTATTGCCTATGTACGGGGCAGGGGTGTGGACACCTGCCTCTTCAGGCTGGACCAGGAGAAGGCCTTTGAAAGAGTATCGCACACCTACATGGTGGATGTGCTCTACAAAATGGGGTTTGGGGAGGAAATCCACAACTGGATCCAACTGCTCTACACTAACATCAGTAGTGCAATTTCAATCAATGGGTGGGAATTAGATAGCTTTCCTATTAAATCTGGAGTCAGGCAGGGCTGCCCTCTCTCCCCTGTCCTGTTTGTGTGTTGCATAGAACCCTTTGCTGAGTCTATCAGGAAGGATCCGGGCATAAGAGAAGTGATGATCCCAGGCAGTGGAGGCACTCAGGTCAAAGCCTCCCTGTACATGGACGATGTCGCTGTCTTCCACTTGGATCTGCTGTCGGTGCGCAGGCTAATCAACATCTGCAACCAGTCTGAACTGGCCTCAGGAGCCAAGAAACCATAAATCATGGCAAGGGTGAGACCATGTTCTTTGGGAACTGGGCTGACTGATCCTTTGTCCCCCTCAAATCAGTTTGTCAAGTCAGATGGCCTGAAGGTGCTGGGGATATGGTTTGGAGGGACCAGGGCATGCATTCGAAGCTGAAAGGAGCAAGTGGCTATGGTGAAAAGAAAACTGGGCATGTGGGAGCGACGCTCCCTCTCCATTGCGGGTAAGGACCTGGTCATCAGGTGTGAGGCACTCTTGGTGTTGCTGTACATGGCACAGGTCTGGCCCATTCCTCGCTCCTGCGCACTGGTGATCACCCGAGCTATCTTTCGCTTTAGCTGGAGGTCGAAAATGGATCATGTTCGCAGGGACACGATGTACAAGCTTCTAGATAAAAGGGGAAAAAACGTGCCCAGCATCGCCCTCATCCTGATGGCCACTTTTGTGTGTGGCTGCAGCAAGCTGTGCGTAGACCCTCGGTACGCAAACACCACGTGTCACTACGTGCTGAGGTTCTACCTGTCCCCGGTGTTTTGGTGACTTCTGCACATTTTTGTAAAGTCTTACCATCGTGACAAAGTGACTGGAAAAACCAGTAACATGAGATTCTGAATCCCTTATCAGTCATCAGGGACATTTAAAAGTGAAATGTTTACTTTCACACATCTTCTTTGTATAGAACCCTCAACTCTATTACTCACGCTGGATGCATACTGTCAATATTACATGTATCACAATTGTATTGAAATACTTCAGAGTGCAACATGATCTATGTAGAAAATTTGAATATCATTGCACTTTCTATAATGAGGATTTTGAAATGTTTTGTAACGTTCTTTTAGGTACTTTATGAACAAAGTATATTTTGCAATTTCTCTCTAACAATGCGGGCAAGATATTGTCAGGAAGTATTGCAGTTTTTCTTTTGCATAGAATCATACATTTGTTACGGCATTGAAGGAGGCCACAGAGCCTGTAGTGTCCATGCTGGTCTCTGCAACAGCAAATCACCTAGTCCCACTTGCTTATCTTTTTCGTATAGCCCTGTATTTAGTTTTCTTCAGATAATTGTCCAATTCTCTTTTGAAAGCCACATTCAAACCTGCCTCCGCTGCACTCTCAGGCAGTGCATTCGAAGGGCAGAATCTTGTTGAGGCGTCGGGGGTTTTGTCTGCTGGCTGGGGAATAGGCAAGAGATCTGCACTGCCTCTTTTAAGACCATAAGATGTAGGAGCAGAAGTAGACCATTCGGCCCATCAAGTCTGCTCTGCCATTCAATGAGACCATGGCTGACCTGATAACCGTCAACTCCACTTTCTAGGTCTTTAATGCCCACTGAACAACAAGCCAATTGGGCACTGGCAAAGCCAGCGGCAGGTCTTCCCCCAGAATCAAGACCCGGGAGGGTGGAGGGACAGGGTGGCAGATGCGGAAGTCTCACCTACAGACAGATGCCAGCCAATCAGCAGCTTTGGAACTCACCAGCACCACAGGGGAGGCCAAAGCTGCTGCTAGAAAGGTAGTTACTCAAGTCCCAGGAGGTCGTAGATAAGTAGTGGGAGGTAGGGTTGGGATTCGCAGGGTGGGGGTCGCTGGGAGAGGGGTGGCTGGCTCTCCGCGGACCCTCCCCTTCTCGTCCAGTCCTTCCATCATGCATGCAGTGCCTTTGATCAAGGGACCCCCTCCTCCCAAGGAGGTGACAAGCATGATTTGAGCTGTCGTGCATGTCGCATGGCAACAGACCAACCTGCAGCTGGGTTAATACCAGCGGCAGCGAGATGAAGCCTTTAACTAGTCATTAATTGGCCATTTAAGGCCTCAATTAACAGCAGGCCGGTAAGGTTGACCATGGGCCTTCCTGCCCAGAACTTATTTTTTGCAGAGGTAGGAAGGCGGTGGGGTCCAGTACAGCACCACCCCACCTAATTAAATACCCTGCCTGCCTCCAAGCTCACCACCAGAAAGATCAGAAGATTCTGCCCCAAATCCTAACCACTCACTGTGTAGAAATGTTTTTCCTCATGTCGCCATTGCTTCTTTTGCCAATCATCTTAAATCAATGCCCTTTGCTTCTTGATCCTTCCACTAACGGGAACAGTTTCTCTGTCCAGACTCCACATTATTTTGAACACCCCAATCAAATCCCTTAAACTTCCTTTTCCCAAGGAGAACAGTCCCAGCTTTTCCAATCTATCCATGTAACTGAAGTTCCTCATCCAAAAGCAAAATAGTGCAGATGCTGGAAATCTGAGATAAAAAAGAAATGCTGAAAATGTTCATCAGCTCGGGCAACATCCGTGGAGAGAAACAGGGTTAACATTTCAGGTCGATAACCCTTCGTCAGAACTGAGGAAAGATAGAAATATAACAGATTTTGAGCACGTGAAGGTGGGGTGTGGGGACGTCGGGGAGAGGGAGGAAGAACAAAAGGGAAGGACTGTGATAGGGTGGGGGTCAGGAGAGATTAAATGACAAAAGGTTTCATGTTACAAGAGCCAAAGGGAGTAGTAATGGGAAAGGTAAAGAAACAAAGGATGTGTTCAGGTTTTTATTTTTGAAGTTCCTTATCCTTGGAACCATTCTTCTGGAAGTTTTCTCCACCTTCTCTGACGCCTTCACTTCCTCCCTAAAGTGTGGTACCCAGAATTGGTCTGGATTTTATGGGAGGGAGAGGGGGTGTGGGGCACACTGCTCGCCCCCACCATCCATCTCCTCCACCCCCTTCTCTAGGAGAAAAGTCGGTTCCAAACCATCCGACTTTAAATAAAGCTGCCCCGCAATGATAACATGCTCCAGGTGGTCTAAACAAGCTGAGGTCGGACTTCTGCACCCCAATGGGAGGAAGTCCCACCCTCGAGAGCTGGCAGCCAATCTCATTGGCCAGCAGGTCTAGCAGTTCCAGCAGCACCAGAACTGAGTCATGGACATTGCTGGAAATGCAAGGAGGCCCCAGGGTGAAGAGGGCCATGGCCACTGGAGAGAGCGAAGTCCGAGATTTTGGATGGGGAGGGATCAGGAAGCCTAGGGAGTAGTGGGGGCTGGTGAGGGGAGTGTGGGGGAGGGAGGTCACTCTTGCTCACTTGCCTGCCCAGTCTATTATGGCAATGAAGGCGGGTTGAGGGCCTTAAGTGGGCAATAATTGGCCACCTAAGGACCTGAATAGGCCTAAAGGTGGATGGGCTAGTGGGCACCTTACCCACCCACAGTATTGTGTGGACCAGATTGGGGAGGGGAGGGGCGGGGAGGCAGTAGGTTGGCCACCCATCATATTTTATGCACTCTCTACCAAAAGAATGGCCAGCTGGGGGAGGTGGGGGCAGACGTTAAAGTGTAGCTCAATACTCCAGTTGAGGCTACACTGGTGTTTTATATAGGTTTATCATAACTTCCATGCTTTTGTACTCTACGCCCCTACTTCTAAAGCCCAGGGTCCCAGTTACTTTATTAACTGTTTTCTCAACTGGCCCTGCCACCTTCAATGATTGGGCACATATATCCCCAGATTTCTCTGCTCCCGCACCTCATTTAGAATTGTAACCTTTATTTCATATTGTCTCTTTTGTTCTTCCTACCAAAATGAATCGCATAACACTTTGCTGCATTAAATTCCATTTGCCCATTATGCCAGCCTGTGTACGTCCACTTGAAGTTTATCACGACACTCCTCACAGTTCACAATATTCCCAAGCTTAGCGTGATCATTCGCCCACAACACCGCCATCAACTGCCCACCCTGCCTCAACCCAGGGGGAATCCCACTATAAACCTTCCTTCAGTCTGAGAAACAATTGCCCACCAGCTGTGACTCAGCCAATTTTGTATCCATGCTGCTGCTGTTCTTTTTATTCCATGGGCTCCAACTTTACTGACAAGTTTGTTATGTGGCATTTTATCAAATGCCTTTTCTCCCCACTTGTTCCAAAAGTATTGACTCTTGCTAGTCTACAATTTGTGGCATGGGTTGCTCTCTGAGACATTATTCAAATGATCATTATTCATGCATAAGTGAGGTCACGACTGTGGTGTAGAGGATCCTGTCATAAAATGTCCTCGTTCATGGTCCCCATGTGCACAGTTCAAGCAGGAATCATTGGATGATGTGTTTAAAAATGTGTGGTGCTGTTGTAATGCTTGCAGTGCAACTAAGCATTAAACATATGCATGGCTCTGTGGATAAATGCACCACCAGCTATATCACTGGGACATAGAGATCAGGAAAGTCACAAGCTTGATCTATTGGGGCGGAAGCAATCTTGCATGGTTCCCCTTTCCAATTATTATTCTGTGAACCTTGTTGGAAAATATGTAGTGGACAGCATTAAATCTAGTTCTCCCTAACCAAATACATTGTGGACACTCATGTCAGGTGCGACACTTAAAGAATGGGTGTTTGAGTGGGGGCTATAAGATTGCAACTCTGGCCGATTTTGGACTTGAAAGAAAAGTATCATAGAGTTATGTAAGATGCAGGGCCATAGGTTTTTTTTTACAGTTTAAGTGTCAGTTTGTTTCAATGGCCTTTGACAAAGTTGATCACACCTATTCTTCCAGGGCCCCTTCACCATCTTCCAGCTGGGAGGGACTGCACTCACCTAGTTCCATTCTTATCTATCCAATCATAGCCAGAGAATCACCTGCATTGGCTTTTCTTCCCTCTCCTGCACAGTTTCCTGTGGAATCCATCCCGAGGATCTATTCTTGTCCCCCTCCTATTTCTCATCTATGTGCTGTCCCCTGGCAACACCATTCGAAAACACAATGTCAGTTTCCACATGAATGCTGATGACACACAGCTCCACCTCACAATCAACTCTCTTGACCTGTCCAGTGTCTCTGAATTATCAGGCTGTTTGTTAGTACTGGGTAAGCAAAATTTTACTAAAACTAAGTGTTGGAAAGACCAAAGCAATTGTTTTTAGTCCCCACCAGAAGCTTTGCTTCCTAGCCCTTGACTCTATCTCTCTCTGAGGGTTAAACAGATGGTTCACAACCTTGGTGTCATGTTTGACACTGAGTTGTGATTCTGACTAGATATCACTGGCATCACCTAGACCGCCTATTTCTACCTCTTTAACATCAGACAACTCTGCCCCGGCCCAAAACAAAAACAGAATTACCTGGAAAAACTCAGCAGGTCTGGCAGCATCGGCGGAGAAGAACAAAGTTGACGTTTTGAGTCCTCATGACCCTTCAACAGAACTGAGTAAAATTAGGAAAGGGGTGAAATATAAGCTGGTTTAAGGTGGGTGGGGGGGGGGGGAGGAGGGGGGGGGGGGGGGTGGGGGGAGAGAAGTGGTGGGGTGGTTGTACGGACAAGCAAGCAGTGATAGGGGCAGATAATCAAAAGATGTCACAGACAAAAGGCCAAAGACGTGTTGAAGGTGGCGATATTATCTAAGAGAATGTGCTAATTAAGAATGGATGGCAGGACACACAAGGTACAGCTCTAGTGGGGGTGGGGTATTTCAGATAATATCACCACCTTCAACACCTCTTTGACCTTTTGTCTGTGACATCTTTTGATTATCTGTTCCTATCACTGCTTGCTTGTCCCTGTAACCACCCCCCTCTCTCTCCAACCCCCCCCCCCCCCCCCCACACACACACACACACCTTAAACCAGCTTATATTTCACCCCTCTCCTAATTTTACTCAGTTCTGTTGAAGGGTCATGAGGACTCGAAACGTCAACTTTGTTCTTCTCCGCCGATGCTGCCAGACCTGCTGAGTTTTTCCAGGTAACTCTGTTTTTGTTTTGGATTTCCAGCATCCGCAGTTGTTTTTAGCTCTGCCCCGGCCCAATTCATTTACTGCCGAAACCCTTATCCATGCCTCTGTTACCTTTAGACTTCAATATTCCAGCACACTCCTGGAAGACCTCCCACATTTTACCCTCTGTAACATTGAGCTCATCCAAAACTCTGCTGCCCGTGTCCTAGTTCACACAAAATTTAATTTATCCTTCACTCCTGTGCTACACTGGTTTCCAGTTAGACAATGCCTCCTTTTAAAAACTGTCATCCTTCTTTTCAAATCCCTCCAAAATATTGAGCCTCCCTACTTCATTTCCTTCAGCCCCACTGCATTTCTCTAATTCTGGCCTCTTACTGACCCCAGATTTTACTTACTCCGCCATCGGAGATGGTCATGCCTTCAGTTGCCTGGACCGTAAGCTCTGGAATTCCCTCCATAAACCTCTGTGCTTTTCTCTCTCAGTCCCCTCCTTTAAGACACCCCTTACTTCTTTGATCAAGCTTTTAGTCATCTCCCCTGAAGTTTCCTTATGCGGCTCATTGTCATTTTGTTTATAACTCTGTGAAGTGCCTCGGAACCCAGAATGTAAATATATTGTTACCACAGCAGTAAAACCCCTCTCCTGGGCTTTGAGAAATTCATTGACAAAAGAGAAAGCAGCTTGGGGTGGATATACCACCTACACCATCCCTATTGTATCAGTTCAGTTTGCATCTCAGCAGCACGATGCTCCCCTCTGTGCACTGAGCCGAAATCATAGTCCGCCTGGGCGAGAGCAACCAGAGAAAGACAAAGCTGCGCCCCGCTGGGTCTCATCCTAACCTGGAAAGCACTCTCAGCCCGCCCCCTTTTCTCCTGCGGCGCCTCTTGATTGGTGCACCTCGGGGAGCGGCTGCTCACCCATAGGCTTAACACGGCTGTCACGCTCCGCGCGGCCTGACGGCACAATGGGCGGGCTGACAAGGTTAGGTTGAGAGGTGTGGGCTGAAGCGGAGTGGAGCGTGAGAACCAGGGTCTTAGCAGCAGCGGCAGGAACAACAACATCTGGGCTCTGAACACACACAACCCCTGTCCTACAGGTATACCACCCTTCACCCTCGTCCCAGGCACTTTTAAAACAAAATCGAAACATTTCCCTTTTCAAATTTTATTTTGTCATTTCAAAATAAATGCAAGGATGGACCCCTCCTCTGAAGACGTGTCGCAGACCGACAAGAAATTCTTGGAGAATCTCTCGGGAAGCGGTAAAGCCATCGGCGTCCTAACCAGCGGAGGGGATGCACAAGGTAAAAAAAAATACATAGAGGCATTGTAGCTGAGGTGTGTGAGACAGCCGCCTGGCTTTTCACATCCCGGCAGGAAACATCATTGGGCTCGGAAATGTTTTATATATATATATATATATAATTTTAAAAAAATGTTTATAATCTTATGAAACCAGTGGGAAAGCCAGCCCACCCCATCCGGTGAATATAAAAGAGAGCTGAATTTCCGCATCTTGCCTACTCCGGACCGCATTGCGTTACTTTCGATTCTGTAGTCTTTTACATCGACTTTTTGTATGTTAAATCAGTCTGAAAACTCTCCCATTTTGCTGGATTTTTATTTTTAAAAATAAAATGCCTTTCGACATTTTGTTTTTTTTTTAAGAAAGAACATTGCAGCCAGGTATATGAATCCCTTCCGTTAGCCAGCATCTTTTTTTTTATAAAACAGAAGTTACTCGGCTGATTGGATTTTTTTTTCCAAAGAAACTTTGGTCGTAAGTGATGTTTTTTTTTTGGCTGTGTGTTTTGCGAGTTTGGATGATTCCCATGTTGGGTATTTTTTTTTAACAAGCCGTTGGTTTGAAGATGCTGTGACACGGAAGAGCAGTGTACGTGCTCCACACCGAGGCATTGCGGTTTGGAGTTAATGCGTCAATGTACAGGGGAGGGGTTGCCGCCGAGTATTGGCGTGAAGGACGGTCAGTCGTGATCGCCTTATCCCATTCAGATCTTAAATGTCAACTAAACTTATTCAGCCAACTTCCTAATGGACCTCGGCTAAGTGGTTTCAGTGGAAGAATCATCCCAGGCTCCTGCCTGCATGTTCCGGATGCGTTGTACCAGCATCCTTTTTTTTTGGCATATATGGGATTGTTCCCCCACCCCCGCATCATTGGCTTAGTCGCCCATGTCCAAACACTCATTCATCAGTCTCGCGCGCCTCGACTGCAGAGGAGATTTGTCGCTGTCATCGGTGGTGAGAATATTGTAACCATTATCTGAACGCCTTGCAAGGCTCCCATTTCTCCACAAACCGTCCGTGGATAATTTAATTAAAGGTTTCCTTCTCGAGTGTCTTGTGAAAATCAATTATTTAAAAGCAGCAAATATGTGTTTAGGCAATTAACAGTTGGTCTATGTTGACTTCTTAAAGGCCAATGCATTTATGAATATTTTCGAAGCAAAAAACACCCCTGTACCATTTTCGCTAAGATCAACTTTGGTGCCCTAGAATAAGGAAGGGAGAAAGTTTGCCAAGTTCCCCATTTCTGATTATATCCATGGAAAGATTGTATGTGCATGATTGCTGGGTAAGTCAGAATCTGGAATGGCTGCCAAATTGTCTGTTGACATGGAGGGCAGGGTTTTGCCCTTTGAGTCCGGGCCCCTGACATTGGGGTCAAATGGGTGTCACACTGTTGGAGGACACTTGCCCAATGGTGATTTTCCCCGAATTGGCCAATTTGTAGCTGGACAGTGGATGGGTTCGTGAAGCATGAGGGCAGCAGCTTACAGTTCAGGTAAAAGGTGGGGACGTCTCCAATTTTGAGGTGCCCTCTCTTCACCTTTTTTAAATTATTGAATTTGAAAGTGCCCAACTGCTGGGCCATCTTTATGGAGCCCCACTGAGGGTGACGTGCAGCTGTGGCCAGGCAGGTGCAGAGGGCTGGCTGCCTGCCAGGAGACTGCCATCAAGCAGCTGGCCTAGTCCTTTACACCTCAGCATCTCGGGGTGGGGGGGGGGGGGGGGGGGGGGAGATACTTGAAGGCTGATTGGAAAATGTCCAGTTGACCTCTGATCATATGTCTTAATAACTGGTGAAAGACTCTTAATTGGTCATTTTCCACTGGCAAGAGGGTAACCCCACTGGCCCCCATTCCACCTCCAAGAAAATGGCTCAGGATAGAATAGCAAGGTAAATTTTCACACCTGCCTGCCTTTGTGCTTGCCCCCATCAGGGCCTGAAAATCCTGGCTTGGCCTAATTGTCTGGACTTTATACATAGAGTGGTGAAAGGGGTCAAACTACAGTCAAATTATCTTCTTCAGGAGAGGAGATTCACAGGCGTATTGGAGTACTCTACTTTTCTGATTGTTGGGTTGAAGCAATATTGTGAATGTAATAGTTTAAGTTTGTACAACTAAATTTAGTGGGCGTAAGTCGGAGAGTTAACAAATTTTACTCTTGTCTCCGAGGTCATTTTTTTTGGAAAAAATACTTCATTCATAAAATATCTGGAAGAACATTTTAAAATATTTCTAAATCGCCATCACAGAAAGTGCAATCAGCTTCAACTTTTACACATGGATCACGAGGTGCTTCAATACAATCAATGAATATGACAATCATTTCAATATGGTCATTACAGGCAATCAGACAGTGCAATGGTATTGGAGTTATCAATCATACATCATTTTGCACTCTGAGGTGTTTCAGTACAACTATAATAGAATTAGTATCCAATGCATACATTCATTGTGAGCTGTACAGCCCGAGGGGCTCGAAACAATTGCCAGCCCTTCGGTGCACTATAGCAGAAAGGTCTTAGACAGCGACCGAGGTCAAATGTGATGGGTTCAAGCTGCAGCCCAGGGCTTGTCAGCCAAGATTTTGTGCTCTGTAATGCTTAACCGAGGGAATGGTGCACCATCTTTTAGATATGATATTAAACTGAAGCCCCCATCTGCTCTGTAAGCTAGGCATAAAAGATTAATTGATGATTTTCTCATGGGTGTTTGCGGAACTTTGCTGTGCACAAATTGACTACAGCTCCATTACAACAGAGACTGTACTTCCAATGTAAATTAATGATTATGAAGCACTTAGAGATGTGAAAGGTCCTTTCAACTCTGAGATTGGGGTATATATAACTACACATTAATGGGATGCAGGACTCATCCCTGCTAGTTCTAAGAGTCCTATGTGACGTTAGTTTTGACAGTGTTGATTACATGGACACTGGAACACAGGACTGCCTTTATTTGTTACCAAATCACTATTCTCTCATATATATGCTCCAAATTAGGCTGCTTTGAGAAATGGAAATGCAATGCTACTGTAGTAGGTTGTTTACTTTTGAAGTTGGAACTGAGTCATATTGTTTGGGAGAGGCTTTGCACTGTGTACTTTAACAGATTTAATCAAATAAATAAGGCATGTATGGCCAATGCAGTATTCAATTACAAGACTAGGACCCGAGGGTACAGCCTCAGAGTAAAGGGAAGACCTTTTAGAACAGAGATGAGGAGAAACTTCTTTAGCCAGAGAGTGGTGAATCTATGGAATTCATTGCCACAGAAGGCTGTGGAGGCCAGGTCATTGAGTGTATTTAAGACCGAGATAGATAGGTTCTTGATTGGTAAGGGGATCAAAGGTTATGGGGAGAAGACAGGAGAATGGGGTTGAGAAACTTATCAGCCATGATTGAATGGTGGAGCAGACTCGATGGGCCAAAAGGCCTAATTTCTGCTCCTATGTCTTATGGTCTTAAGTGAAATACTATAGTTACTGCAGTTGCAATCAGAACACTTTAAAACTCAAGAGTATTTCATTTACAGTAAAGCTCTGATCATTGATTCCTGTTGGCATGGTTCACTAAATACTTTTGAAGTTTTAAGTCAAGCATATTTATTCTTAAAGAAAGTAAAATGAGGTATTACTGTATTCCAACATAATGACATGATTAAACTTTAAAGCAGAAATCTTGATTCCTAAAAAATTGCTACCTTGGTAAAACTCTTAATGTGTGCACATTCTATTGGTCCATAATTATACTAGATTTCTTTTCTCTCAGCAGTGAAATATGGTCTTTTTGGATCATATTGTCATCACTACAGTGAACATATTGCTTTGATGTGCATATCTGAAATGCATTTGTTTCCAGGCCCCTCTGGAAGAGCCACTTCTGAATCAGTAATTAGGAGGTGCAGAGTACATGTCTAAATTTGGACACATTCTATACTGGTGAAAGTATGCTGAATGTGCCAACATTCATGTGCACTAAAAGGAAAATCAGTCTTTGGGTTATTCAGCTATTGATTGCACTTTAATATATATATATGGATATTTTTATTTCTTTTGAAGGGAGAGGGAAAGCTTACCTGCATCCAACAGCTTTCCTTAGATGAGGAAGATGGTCCTGGCATCTTGTTTCTGGGTCTCTGCCAGAGTAGCTATTGAATCAGTCTAAGAAGGGTATATGTGCAGCATGGGTTGACTCACAGTATTAAAGTATGTGACAAGGCCACTTGGCTGATCAAGCTCATCCCCTCTATAACTGAATATGATTTTCCCCATTCTCGGACTCTTTCCCATGCATCTCACTACTGACTCAGTCAGATAAGCTTTCCCTCTCCCTTCAAAAGAAATAAAAATATCCATATATATATTAAAGTGCAATCAATAGTGTTAGTCAACCAACCACAGGGAAAGTTAAAAATTCTGTATTCTCTCTGAATGCAGGGAGACTGAGGCAAGCTGTAGAATATTAAGCTCTGCAATTTATGCATAACTCTGACTAGTTGCATTCCACAGGGACTTATCCTTAGTTCCAAAATACATTAGAAACCTTGATACCAAGAGTGCTTAATATTTTATGTCTATCTTTATAACTTTCATTTCCATCCTTAAGCCAATATTTAACCATATTTTTCAACAATTGAATAATGAAAATAACCTTTCTGGAAATTTGTTCTATAAATCTATGGGAAGAAAATACTTTCTAGTCTTGCTCAAGATACTTTTGTATTTATGTCCTTTTATTATTGTGGTCCATGTTAGCTAATGTTCTTGTTTGTGCATCTTAGTTTGAACTGTACCTCCAATTTTCAATGAAAATGAGGTCAGTTCTTAAGAGCTCTACAATGAACAAAGAACAAAGAAAAGTACAGCACAGGAACAGGCCCTTCGGCCCTCCAAGCCTGCGCCGATCATATTGCCCGTCAACTAAAACATTTTGCACTTCCATGGTCCGTATCCCTCGATTCCCATCCTGTTCATGTATTTGTCAAGCTGCCTCTTAAACACCACTATCGTACCTGCTTCCACCACCTCATCTGGCAGCGAATTCCAGACACTCACTACCCTCTGCGTAAAAATCTTGCCCCGCACATCTCCTCTATAGTTTTCTCCAATCATCTTAAATCTATGTCCCCTAGTAATTGACTCTTCCACCCTGGGAAAAAGCTTCTGACTTTCTACTCTGTCCATGCCACTCATAATTTTGTAAACTTCTATCAAGTCGCCCCTCAATCTCCGTCACTCTAGTGAGAACAATCCGAGCTTCTCCAACCTCTCCTCATAGCTAGTAACCTCCAGACCAGGCAGCATCCAGGTAAACCTCCTCTGCACCCTCTCCAACGCCTCCATATCCTTCTGGTAATGCGGCGACCAGAATTGCACGCAATATTCCAAGTGTGGCCTAACCAAGGTTCTATACAGCTGCAGCATGACCTCCCAGCTTTTATACTCAATACCCCTGCCAATGAAGGCAAGCATGCCATATGCCTTCCTGACTACCTTATCCACCTGTGTTAGCACTTTCAGTGACCTGTGGACCTGTACACCCAGATGCCTCTGCCCGTTGATGCACTTAATGCCATTTACTGTATAATTCCTGCCTTTATTAGACCTTCCAAAATGCATTACCTCGCATTTGTCCGGATTAAACTCCATCTGCCATTTCTCCGCCCAAGTCTCCAACCGATCTATATCTCGTTGTATCCTTTGACAATCCTCTTCACTATCTGCAACTCCTCCAACCTTAGTGTCGTCTGCAAACTTACTAATAGCCCTGTTACATTTTCCTCCAAATCATTTATGTATACTACAAACAGCAAAGGTCCCAGCACTGATCTCTGCGGAACTCCACTAGTCACAGCTCTCCAGCCTGAATAACCTGGCTCTGACTTTAAGATTGTTTCCTTGTCCTAGACTCCTTCCGCAGCAGAAAGCCTTTCTTGCTATTGTTACGCTCCCCATAAAGAGCAATAACTTATACAAAGAGATATGAATTTCCCAGCGATCGACAGAAGGATTTTACATGAAAAGATCTCACATTTTACATCTTTTGCTGTAACAAACAAGCTAAAATAAACACCAACTAAACATTAAGATAAAAACAAAATACTGCAGATGCTGGAAATCTGAAAGAAAAACAAAAATTGCTGGAAAAACTCAACAGGTCTGACAGCATCTGTAGAGAGAAAGACAGAGTTAACATTTCGAGTCCATATAACTCTTCAGAATGAAGAAGAATCAAATGGACTCGAAATGTTAACTCTGTCTTTCTCTCCACAGATGCTGTCAGACCAACTAAACATTATTTAGGAGGCAACTAATACACTAAACTGCAGAAAAGGTATTTTCCTCATTAACTAATTAACACAATTGAAAGCCCCACACCACATTTATACATTATGCCAGAGTGTCAGCATATGTGTAGCCTGTAGATGAAGTCCAAATCTCCCCTGGCACTCCAACAGGCCACCTTTGCCTAGCCATTTTGGGATGAGTCTGCCAGTGTCCTTTTGAAAGTTGCTTCACTCAATCGTCCAAAAGCAAGGCATCTTCTGGTGATTCCTTGGTTCCTAAATTTCCATAGGTTCTGTCTTTTTGAACAAAGAACCATTTCCAGCCAGCATTCTGCTTGGGCTAACACAACAATTTATTTTCCCCTCTGCTTCTCCCAGTAGCATCTTTGTCTCTCTGTCTCTCCAACATCTCTGAGTGCTAGATTTTCACGGAGTCGGGCCAAAAATGGCAGGCGGCCCAAATGCAGAAATCCCACCTGTATATCTGACAAATCCATTTTTGCCAGCAGGGGGAAAGGAGTGGGGCGTGGATCACAAGGCGGGAAACCTGAACTCAGCAGGATCATTTGAAATTGGTGCTGAGTTCAAACAGATTGCATTTTCCATGTTCCAGTGCCTTGATCCACAGTGTGGGAGTCATGAATTTATTGAGTGATGTAAATGCTCTTGGAAGGTCAGATAATGTCTATTTAAGTGTCATGACCTGAAGTTATTTAAATTCCCAGCCCTTTAAAAAGCATTAAAAATCAGGCTGAAGTGTCATGAGAGTTTTTAAAAAAAAGCACTGGCTGCAGGACTACTTCAATTGACAGGCCATCTGGTGTAGGTTAGAAAAATCATTACCATCTGTTCCTGTAGTTTAGACTCAGAGTTTTAAACTCATAGTTTCAGTAGAGTTCATTGTTAAGATTTCCCAAGGCTGTATTACAGCTGATGTCATTATGAATGCTTGGCTGAGTTTAAAAAGCTACAAAATACTTATCTCAGTGGGAAGGGGGCTGAGTTCTCTCTTTGATTGACAGTTTAAAGAGGCTATTAAAGGATTGGTGTCTTTGTGGTTACCAAATAGAAGTTTATTTAATTTTATAACCAATCGAACAGTTGAAGGGATTTAAAATCTTTGGGTTTTATGAATGAGAGTTTATTTTTTCTGTATCAAATGTTGATAACTGAGAAATCTACTAGATTGTTTGAAGTTTACTTTTTGCACCTCCACATGGCTCCTGAGGTCTTCCAATAGTGGATACTGGGTGATTGGCTATGGAGGTGGCATGTGTGGGCATGAGTTGGCATGAGGGCAGCATGGAGACATGGAGATTTTGCATGGAAGGGACCCGGGGTGGGTGGGTTGGACGCGGATGGGTTGGGGCTATATGTTTGCATTGACGGGGCATGGGGAGTGGGTGGGTGTGAGGGGATGAAGGCTAGAGGCCCTAATGAGTTCTGACTTAGGCCTTTGTCCCCATGGCAACCAAATCATATGGGTCTGTCCCTGGGCAGAGTTCTGGCTGAATATCAGCCCCTCTTCAGGACACCCTGTTTTAACTTAAGTTAAAGGAGCCACTTTAAATCATAACCACCTTATAAAGCCTTGCATTCGTAGCACTATCTATTTCGCTAATTCTTTTCAAAATTTAAAAAAGCTCAATCAAATAACCCTTTAACTTTATACATTCCAGAGAATACAAGCCTAATTCATGTAATTACTCCTCATAATGTAACCCATACAGTTCTGGTAACATTCTGGAGAACTTGCACTGCTCTTCTTCCAAGACCAATAAAGTTTTTTTTAAAGTGCTCAGAAATGTACACAGTGCTGCAGGGTGTATAACTTGATACTAAAATTCCTCCCTTGTGCATTCTAGCCTCAAAGATATAAAGGCTAACATTCCTTTAGCCTTTGTGTTTATTTTTTTTTGTACCTGACTGCTACATTTGACGGATCTGATGTCTTTTTGAACTTCTGCTGGCCCCAGCTTCTCACTATTTAAAAAAAATAACTTGGATGTATCCTTTATGCCCAACTTGGATGAGTTCACACATACTTGTGTTAAACCCAGCTGAGTGTTAAATTTCTCTTCAATGTTGGCTTGGAATGAAACATGCTGCAGCTCCATCCTTGGACAACAGCTTCACATTGAATATTGTTTTCAGTGTGGTGAATAGCTACATCCAAATGTTTCTCTTTTTTTCCACTTATCTGCCCATATTCAATGTTTTCTTTTTCCCTATTCCTTGATTTCCCTACTGACCTATTAAAGAAACTGTGCTTGAGATCAGAATGTTAGTTGTCATCGCACTTAAATATTGCTGAGCTCTGCTACCTATGTTTCTTTTTCCCAAATTTGTTTTGTGATTTTGTTGTATTTAGCATATTTTGTTTCCCTTAAAGGAACCAGAAAATGGATTTGGACCAACTTACTTTTCACTGATGGATTGAGTACTGAGAGA
The DNA here is from genome assembly GCF_964194155.1 of Cetorhinus maximus. Classification (NCBI taxonomy): domain Eukaryota; kingdom Metazoa; phylum Chordata; class Chondrichthyes; order Lamniformes; family Cetorhinidae; genus Cetorhinus; species Cetorhinus maximus. The sequence goes on from NC_135881.1 coordinate 34,557,916, forward strand.
TTCATTTTTAAGAACTATTTCGTTAAATGCTTTATACTTTCCAGCAGAAAGAGCGCTACTTCCACCTCTTTAATATCACCTGTCTTTGCCCTGCCTCAGCTCACCTGCTGCTGAAAGTCTCCATCATGCCTTTGTTACCTCAAGACTCGACTATTCCAGTGTTCCTCAGTTGACCTCCACTTTCCAACCTCCGTAATCTTGAGCTCAGACAAAACTGCTCCCTTGATCTTGCTGACCTCTATTAGCCCCCGATTCATCAATGTCTTGATTTTAACATTTTTGTCCTTGTGTTCAAATCCCTCTAATGCTTGCCTTTCTCTATTTCCATAACCACCTCTGACCCTACAACCTTTTGGGATCTTGGCATTCTCCAGTTCTGGCACCGATTTCCATCCCTCCACTATCAATGGTCATATCTTCAGCAGCCTAGCCCATAAGATCTGGAATGCTACCTGACATGCTGAGTTTTTCCAACAATTTTTTGCTTTTTAATCCTTAAAACTAATTAATTTAATTAAGTTTTTGGCATTCCATCCACATAAATGATTAGCCCAGTGTCAAATTTTGACTGATAATGTTTCTGCGAAATGCCTTGGGGTGTTCTGCATCTATTCAAACCAGAACGTTGAAAGCCAAAGTGGAGCAAGGTCCCATGTTGACGTTAGTTGAATATGGGGTCAGTTTGCCCTTAGAGAATCATACATTGCAATTTGTCATGTTAATGAAATTTTCTGTTAATGTACTACAAACTATTTCCAAAAAAATCAGCCAGTCCGGATTACGTACAGAAGGAAAGTAATTTGTGTTTGAGAACCTCTTTAGGTCCCCTATCCCATGAGCCTTTTGAACTTGCCCTCCCTGTTCCCATGCTCATTAAAATAGATACATAATAATGGTTATTGCTGAACAGCTTCCATGAACACAGACCCTTCTTTGGGGTCCATATTCTTTTTAGGCTCTTGAAATATGTTAGGAGAGAAGCAAAGGAACTTGAATTCTCACTAAAACTATCGGGTTTTTTCATTCGTGGGATGTGGGCGTCGCTAGCTAGGCCAGCATTTATTCCTAATTGCCCTTGAGAAGATGGTGCTGAGTTGCCACCTTGAACCGCTACAGTTCCTGTGGTGTGGGTACATGCTGTTGGGAAGGGAGTTCCAGGATTTTGACCCAGCGACAGTGAAAGAACGGTGATATATTTCCAAGTCAGGATGGTGAGTGGCTTGGAGGGGAGTTTCTAGATGGTAGTGTTCCCATGTGCCTATTGCCATTTGTCCTTCTAGGTGGTAGCAGCCATTGGTTTGGAGGGTGCTGTATAAGGAGCCATCGTGAGTTCCTGCAGTGCATCTTGTAGATGGTACACACTGTTGCCACTGTGCATCGGTGGTGGAAGGAGTGAATGTTTGTTGATATGGTGCCAATCAAGCGGGCTGCATTGTCCTGGATGGTGTTGAGCTTCTTCAGTGTTGTTGGAGCTGCACTCATCCAGGCAAATGGAGAGCGTTCCATCACACTCCTGACTTGTGCCTTGTAGATGGTGGGCAGTCTGTGGGGAGTCAGGAGGTGGCTTACTTGCTGCAGGATTCCTAGCCTCTGAAACTAACCGCAACTTGAAGATGTCAGGTATGTGCAGATTAGCACAGAAATTCTGAAGTTGCACTCTGTCACTCAGGGCTCCGACACAGGCTGCACTGTGGACCCTATTCTGCCGCACACTAGGCAAGCATTGAGATCAGCAAGAATTTCAACTTCCCACCTCCACATAATGTTTGAAACCTTTTGGACAAGGCATGACTTTTTAATCAGGGTGCAACTGGGATTTTAACAGTGTTGTGATTAATGAAATTTGGTAAACAACTGAACTGGCCCTGAAAAGATAAATTTATAATCGTGGAGTGCTGTTAAATGATTAAATAAGTATTTTTAAGCAACATTTATAAAATAATTTTTAAAAATGTTTTTCACCCCAAGTCCATGTCCCAATCTTTAATTTGCCTATGCAAAATGTTTAAAGTGATTTCATTTTGGTGCTTTTTGTTTCCTGCTTGGGTACCTGTGGAAATCCTTTAATGTGCTTGGTTCGTTGGACAGCCTGGTGACATCACTCCAGCTCCACACTGAACCTCCACTGTGAACCTCCACTACAATCATTGGCAGTACCATCACCCAATGATAAAGGTTAAATTCTCGCCAGAGAGATCACTCGGATCTCTCAGCAAGACTTATTTCATGGTCAGCGATGAGTGCCCTCACTTCGCTGCTCAGTGTAAAGTTCAGACTATAAGTACAGTTTTATTCCATTGATCTATCTATATTGATGATCTCAGCCACTTGTGGAACTCGCAAGTCCTTTTGTTAAGGATAAATTGCAAACAGAAGAAGGCTTATCACATACCGGCCGACCCGTTAGCCTGAGTCATAGAGCCATTGAAACTCATTGTTCTATGCATGAAAGCTATTCAAAGGGTAATTTGAATTGAATGGATCACTCAATTGAGATGATTGTAGCTGTCATAAAAGCTCTCAACGTGTGAAAGGCTGAAACACAGGATGTGAAGAAAAACAACCCCCTACCCGTTTTTTGGAAGAAGGACTTTGAACTCATAAAAAAAAAAACAAAAATACCTGGAAAAACTCAGCATCTGCGGAGAGGATTACAGCTGACGTTTCGAGTCCATATGACTCTTCATCAGAACTAAGGAAATAGAGAAATGAGGTGAAATATAAGCTGGTAGAGGTGGGTGGGACAGGTAGAGCTGGATAGGGGGCCAGTGATAGGTGGAGGCAAAGAAGAATTTGCCAAAGATATCATAGACAAAAGGACAAAGGGGTGTTGACGGTGGTGATATTATCTAAGGAATGTGCTAATGGGGACATTAAGGGTAGCAAGCAGGACAAGCTACTGGCAGATGGCCCTAGTGGGGGTGGGGTGAGGGGAAAGGGATCGAAATGGGCTAAAAGGTGGAGATAAAACAATAGATCGAAATAAATTTAAAAATAGGTGGGAAAAGAAAAAAAAATATTTTTTTAAATTATAAATTATTGGAAAAAGGGGGATCGGAAAGGGGGTGGGGATGGAGGAGAGAGTTCATGATCTGAAATTATTGAACTCAATATTAAGTCCGGAAGACTGTAAAGTGCCTAGTCGGAAAATGAGGTGCTGTTCCTCCAGTTTGCGTTGAGCTTCACTGGAACATTGCAGCAGGCCAAGGATGGGCATGTGGGCATGAGAGCAGGGTGGTGTATTGAAATGGCAAGCGACAGGGAGGTCTGGGTCATGCTTGCGGACAGATCAAAGGTATTCCACAAAGCGGTCACCCAGTCTGCGTTTGGTCTCTCCAATGTAGAGGAAACTGCATTGGGAGCAGCGAATGCAGTAGACTAAATTGAGGGAACTGCAAGTGAAATGCTGCCTCACTTGAAAGGAGTGTTTGGGCCCTTGGATGGTGAGGAGAGGGGAAGTAAAGGGACAGGTGTTGCACCTTCTGCGGTTGCATGGGAAGGTGCCATGGGAGGGGGTTGAGGTGTAGGGGGTGATGGAGGAGTGGAGCAGGGTGTCCCGGAGGGAACGATTCCTACGGAATGCCGCCGGGGGGGTGAAGGGAAGGTGTGTTTGGTGGTGTCATCATGCTGGAGTTGGCAGAAATGGCGGAGGATGATCCTTTGAACGCGGAGGCTGGTGGGATGATAAGTGAGGGCAAGGGGGACCCTATCATGGTTCTGGGAGGTAGAGGAAGGTGTGAGGGCGGGTGCACGGGAGATGGGCCGGACACGGTTGAGGGCCCATGGGTGGAAAACCACGGTTAAAGAAGAAGGAAGACATGTCAGAGGAACTGTTTTTGAAAGTGGCATCATCAGAACAGATGCGATGGAGGCGAAGGAACTGAGAGAATGGGATGGAGTCCTTTCAGGGAGCGAGGTGTGAGGAACTGTAGTTGAGGTAACTGTGGGAGTCGGTAGGCTTGTAATGAATAACGGTGGACAGTCTATCACCAGAAATTGAGACTGAGAGGTCAAGGAACGGAAGGGAAGTGTCAGTGATGGACCGCGTGAAAATGCTGGAGGGGTGGAAATTGGAAGCAAAATTAATAAATTTTTCCAGGTCCAAACGAGAGCATGAAGCAGCACCAAAGCAGTCATCGATGTACCGGAGAAAGAGTTGTGGGAGGGGGCCTGAGTAGGGCTGGAACAAGGAATGTTCCACATACCCCATAAAGAGACAGGCGTAACTGGGGCCCATGCGGGTACCCACAGCCACACCTTTTATTTGAAGGAAGTGAGAGGAGTTTAAGGAGAAATTGTTCAGTGAGAGAACAAGTTCAGCGTTTGAACTCATAATTGGTCACATGATTTAATGCAGCCATGTTTATTACCTGTTCTTTTTAAAAATAAACAACAGAAGCTGTTCAGATCAGAAACATTAGAAATATCATCTGAAAAGCCATGGAACCAGCTGCAAGACAGCACAACCAAGGTAAAACAGCTTTATCTTGTAAGAGGGAGAAGGAATCCACCCCCCACCCCACCCATCCATAAACCTGTTGCGATTTCAAGTTCATCTGAGAACCAGCACCCAGGAAATTCAGTTACAAGATGCATCACAGCTTACTGAGATCCTCTGCTTTTCAAGACCTCCACTCCAACTGAAGTATCAACTCAACCATGAAACTATAGGCCTGATACAAAGAGACTGAAATCATTGCAACCTGTAATTCTTTTGTTTTCTTTATTTGTATCTCATATTTTTGTGTGTGTGATAGTGTGTGTGAGATGTTGTGTTTAAACCTCTGGGGCACGTGTGTGGCAATATATAATCTTTACTTTTAAAATTCACAGAGGCCTGAATTTTACTTTTGGCGGGTGGATGCGATCAGTGGGCCCGGGAGCGGCCGGGAAACGGACTACTGACCACGATCTGCCCCCGACTGCGATTTCATGATGGCTGGCCAATTAATAGCCAGCTAGCGTGAAACGTGCGCTGAAAAGCACAGCGCTACCTGGGTGGGGACAGGAAGAGGGCAGGTGATGGCATCGGCGTGGGTGAGCGCTGCAAGACTGCTCCCTGAAGGCAGACAGCTGCCTCAGGGAGCTGCAGACCTTCAAATGATCAAATGAAGGTTTAAATAAGCTGTAAAAAAAAAATGTCCATGCATCACAATCAAGCACCTGAAAATACACCTCACAAAAGTGCTGTCCGCAGATATTTACATTTATTTTATTTCATGATCAAGATTTCATCCCACCCTTGGATGAGGTTTGATGAAAAATGTAAAGATCTCCTGGCTGATTCATCCATCCGCCCACCGTAAGGTTGGATGGTCCGCAAAAAACCGGGGACAATTGCGCTGTTAATGGGCTTAATTACCCTCCTAATTGCTGGCGGGTACGTTTTTGACTTATGCACGCGCCCGATGAGCAGAATATCGCACGAGTGCGTGATAACATCGGGACACTCGCCTTCTCGGGGTGGGCAGGGGGGGTGGCGGTGGAAGAAATACATACCAACCTCCCACATTAAAACACTTTATTCACAGACAATAATAAATCACACACATTCTGTGTGCGTGACATGTTTACATCCTTAACATATAAGCATTGATGTGAAACAATTTATAACTCACTAGGAGGTGTCCATTCTCGAGGGTGTTTTGTCCGGGACCATATAATCTGCTGATAAAAGCAAAATACTGCGGATGCTGGAAATTCGAAACAAAAACAAAAATACCTGGAAAAACTCAGCAGGTCTGACAGCATCTGCGGAGAGAAACACAGTTAACGTTTCGAGTTCTGGTGAAGAGTCATACACACTCAAAACATTAACTGTATTCCTCTCCGCAGATATCATCTGCTGATTCTGTTATTCTAATGAATGGGGTGGGGAGGTAGAGAATAGATAAAATAAAGCTGTGGCATTATCTGAATTTCTGTCACTTCTTTATTTTTCATGCTTTTTTAATATAATGCACCTTTTTCATTTTCATTCCTTTTCTAATTCTTCAGGTTGGAAATTTTCCATAAACACAGACAAAAATAATGGGCTATTTTTAACTTGCCACACACAATCAATGAGCCTCAGACCATGCATTCCTTAGCCCTCTTGCCTTTTAGAGAACAGTTTTGTTGGCCTCAAACTAAATATAGTAGTGGCAGGAATTCATGCTAATGGAAAAAAATGTGACCCCAAGTTGTCATCTGCCTGTAGTCATTCATTTGTTAACAGCTGAAGCAGCTCTACTCTAATTAAACCCTAATGGATAAAGAAGGTTGCATGCAAGATAAGCTTTTCTGTGATTATAATTATTTTTACATGAGGGAAACCAAGAGTTAAATAGTCACTAACACTTAAACAAAAGCACTGGCAAGTGAACAGATTTGAAATTATTGCCATTGCATTACCTCACATGCATTTCTTCTTACCAGGTGCATGAAGTGTGCAGCATTGCCACTGTGAAGCAAGTTTGGGCAGACTACACTCACCAAACTGAGCATGGACAGTGTCTAGAGCTGAGAAAGTACTAAGCCAGTTTCTCCTCCATCTCCGCAATCGATCGCCTTGTTCCCATATATTTATTGCAAGAAAGAAAGATGACCAAAAGAGCATAGAAATTCTCCATCCTTCCCCCTACCTTATCAATGCTTTTAGCTGCAAAAGTTTGTTTCCATGTCAGTATAAATAAATATTTTCTTGGACTTAATTATTTCAAACCCTCTTGTTAACAGCTACAACTTTCAGGAATGAACCAGGTGCCTATATCGATGCAGCTTTTTAAATTCTTTAGTTGTTCATGTCAACATCTGTGATGCAATTTACAATATATTCAGCGTATGAACAGGTTGTAGTATCTAAGTCATCATTGTAGGTGCTCAACAACGAAAGTGAAAAATCAATTAAAAGAGCAAATCCAAAAGCATACCACTAACTGTTCATGAGTATTTCATTCATTATTAAATTAAGCATACTTTGAATGTCAAGTGCTACAGTGACAGGCTCACTAACATCAGAAAATAGTGGAACAGAAAATTCTAAATTCAGTATTTTGCGGTGAATTTAGCAGCAATCTTGCCATTTTCTTTTAACCAGTTAGTGCTAAGACCACTTTTCCTGTAAATCTCTGCAGTAATCTCACTCAACTTTCAGCTTGATTGGCCAGACATTACAACAATGACTAAAAGTACTTATTTGACTGTTAAGCACTTTGGGTTGTCTTGACGTCATGAAAGCACTATATATATGTTTTGTCAAACATCTTAGACTTAAGTGCTATTCTTTCTGTAGTGTTACCGATAAAACATCCCTTAATTACTTAGAACTGTGATACCTGGAGATCGTAATTCAAAGTTTCTAAAGCCTTGAAAGGTTCTAAAAATGGTAAATGCAAGCCCTTTCTTTCTCTTCTATAACTGTCCTGCATGCCTCACATTGATCTTTGCTCAAAAACAAAATTGCTGTCAGTTTGTAGATGTATACCTGCACATTTTTGCATGTGACCTATGAGTTAAACTTACAACATTTACTGTCAAGACTTGTGCATGAGGAATGGCCATTTGGATGTGGCACAGGGAGTCAGTTAGTGCCCTTGGAACAGAATTATGAGTCCGTGCCTTTTCTCTATTAAGAAGCATTCGGACGTGCACTTGCGATGCCATGGCATACAAGGCTATGGGCCTAGTATTGGAAAATGAGAGTGGAATAGTTAGGTACTTTTTTGACTGGCGCAGACTCGATAGGCCGAAGGGCCCTTTTCTGTGCTGTGGATGGAAATTAAACCAAGAGTTTTGGAGAACCCTCATGGAAATGCACTAAATCATCAAGGAGACAAACTCAGGTCTGCCTGCCCTCGAATGATTAGAGAACATAAAACAATATGATGACTCCTGGATGCTTCCCAGATAATTGTTGCTGGAATAATACATGGATTTGTTTGATTCTATGTTTTAAGTGTAAAGCAGATAAATACTTCTTCTTCCATTTAGATTTCTACAAAGAATATTAAAGGATTTAATAAAATAAGTTCTGTTTCATATGTGTGAGCAACATAACCAGAAGTTAAAGTTGTGTCTATCCTTTTGGTATTGTGTCGATCAAGGACTACATTAGGTTACAATGCTGGATAATTTCAGTGCGGCTGTCTTTGCAATTTCGTACATTGAAGAATTAGTTTTGGATGTTTGTAATTAGTATCTACCATAGAAAGGATTATTTAGTCCACCCACTATGTGTGTACTGTATGTATCCCGGAGTAAGAGGATTATTGCTTAACCTACTTGTATTTTTTTTAAAGTAGCAGACTGCCTATCTTTAATTTTGCAACAAGTAAGGCAGAGCAGATGAAGTAGAGTTGAAAAATGAGATGAGTTGTATTTTTATGTGGAGAATTCTAAACCTTCCTTAGAAATATGAAATTCTGATGGTCCTTAATGACAAGCTTGAAATTGAGCACTGGCCTGGCAGTGAATTCTCATGACAGATTAGCCAGTTGGATCTGAGGCTGTTCCCTGAGGAAAGATGAGGACTTTACTGGATTATGTCATGGGTTTATCACTTTAGAATTCATTTGCTGTGGCATACAATAATTTGAGCTGTAGCAATCAGAACCTACTTAGTAAAAGCATATAATAATTTAAACAAAGCACTGAGTTCCTAAATTATGTTGGGGTGGGGCAAAGGTGCAGGATAATGAAATCTGCTCCTAAAAGTGCTTTTACTAAAATTCAGAATACTGTAGGTAGTGTAGTACTGGACTAATAATCCAGAAAACGGGTCCAAATCTCCCAATGACAATATTTTTAAAAATCTAAATATAGGGAAGCTGGTGTTAGTAATCATGGCCATGCAGTTGTTGTAAAACCCTAAGCTGTTCACCAATGCCCTTTTAAGGAAAGAAGCCGGATTGGCTTATCCGTGGTCACTAGCAATTCTGCAGTTGTTGAATTGTGTGTCAGCTGCAGAACTTGTGTTTGTTCAGAGTCTGGTGTAAAATGTAATTATTTCTATACAAGAACAGCAGACCTGAGTTGTAAATTCAATTGTGAGAGACACGGAGGGAGAGGAGAAAGAAAAGACATTTCAGAAATTTCAAGGAGGAGGGCCCTTCATTGTACTCGTAAAATGAGTCATGCCAGAGGAATGAGGATGGGGGAAGCAGGTGATTAAGTAAAAAGCAAAATACTGCGGATGCTGGAAATCTGAAACAAAAACAAAAATACCTGGAAAAACTCAGCAGGTCTGACAGCATCTGCAGAGAGGAATACAGTTGACATTTCGAGTCCATATGACTCTTCATCTTATTCAGTATGTGTTTAATTTGAGGTTTGCTATTGAAGTTTCAATTCGAAACAACAGACCTGAATAGAATGGCATTTGATTATTAATTATATATATTTTATGAAGATACTGGAGAGGTGGATTCAAATATTAGTTTAATAAGGAGCCTTCCTGTTTTCCAATGCTAATATTCCCAGCTAATAATAGTGTTCATCCCGTAAAATTAATTAATTTGAAGTGTAGGAGCTACTGTCATTTAGGTACATATGATGGTGATTTTACACACAGCAATATCCTTCAAACAGCAATAAAATGAATATCCAGTTCTTGTTGGTGTTGGCTGAAGGAAGGAAGTTGACCAGGAGAGGGGAATAATGTTTACTTTTGCACTTTAGCTGTGAATCGTTGAAAAGAAAAAAAAAATGAGCAGGGTGTATAATGACAGCCAATCCACAATTGCCAATTCTGCCTGCAACCAAAGTAAAATTAAGCCCTATGCAGCACTCTGCACTCTTTCCTGTCCTTAATGTGGTGCTGTGGGATCCTTCACACTACCTGTGCCAGCATTTTACAGATGCATAAACCAGTGAAGAATTACCACTAGCTTGACACATAGGCTCCTTGCTTGGGACTGGCACACGTGCAAACAATTTTCTTCCAGTGAATTCTGAGCATTCATTTGATGCTTCTCACCCAACTCGTATCTCTCCCCGAGACACCAGAAACTGCACTCCAAACTCACCGTTGCTCCAGCTGCAGAGCAAACACACAAGTTTCCTAAACTCAGCCTCCTAGTAGCCTTGTAGTATTTTTTATTGCAGCTGACAAACACGGAACCTCCCTGCCTTTCTGTGTCTCTGTGTCACTCGACCACTGTTGCCAGGCAACAGCCGTTTTTTCTTTCATTTAAAAAAACACACACTTCTAATCTCTTTTTACCATATTTCTTTTAATACACAAATATAGATATTCAACTTAAAAATTATGCGTTGTTCCTAACAACTGGGAATTAAATCCACAGCCACTTGGCTTTAAGGCAGGAGTACTACAACTAAGTTAAGCTAACAGTCAATATTGTGGAAGAAAATGGAGACTTGTGTACTTTGAGATGGTTTGTTAGGAAATACAAGAGATATCATAAGGTTAGGAAACCTTTATCACATATAATTTAAATTTGCCTGCAGAATCCCAGGGAAGATGAGTGTGGCTGTGTGCGTACTTATGTGATCCGAGGTGGTTATTGACCACTATATGCACATAAAACTTGGTAATTTCAAGGAAATGAAGAATAAGTTTCTTATAGCTCTATGCACCACTGTTATGGAACAAAGTGAATAAATAATTTGATGTCTCGATCAGTTTTCTAAATGTTACTGTTAAAGTAAGTATTACAAATTTTCATTTTGTTACTGATTATATATTTTTACTAAGCTAAAATCTTGATTGGCAGGTTTCCAGTTTATAATCATGGGCAGAATATTTCCATCGGCGTGCCGGGATGGGCCCGACACGCCAACGCATAAAATGACGCGCGATGACATTGGGCGTGCGTCCCGATGTCATCACGCGTCATTTCGGTATTTCGTTCGGCAGGCGCACGCCAGAGGTGGCTGTGCGCAAACTGAAATGTGAACGGCCTATTGAAGCCATTAAAAAAGTAATTAAACCTGTTTAGAACGCTGCCCGGCCAATCTTAAGGTTGGCGGGCAGGCGAAGAGCCCAAGCGGCCTTCGCGTTTTTCAGCAAACCTCATCCACGGGCGGGATGAGGTTTCCCTGAAGTTTGTATAAAATAATTAAGTAAATTTTCCAAACAGCACAAATATGTCCCAGCTCATGAGACGCTGACACGTGAGGGGGCATGTTTAAATAAATTTTCACTTTATTTATCGAAAGTTTTATACTCCATTCAATCTCCCTGAGGCAGCTCCATGCCCCAGGGAGATTGCTGCGCTCTTTTGTGCGCCTACAGGCCCCGACTCTCTCTCCCTCCCCCCGCCTGCACAGCGCTGAGCGCTACTGGCTGTGCGTTACACTGGGTGGGCCTTAATTGGCCTGCCCGCGTAAAATGGCGGTGCGCAGCCAATCGCGGGTGGCATTTGGCTCCCGCCCAGCCCGCCCGCCATAGGAAAAATTTTCCCCCATGTTTGCTATTGAAGTGTTTGAGCATTTCATGGATGCGCATTTGTTCAATAAAGATGTAGATGCGTTTTTGAGTTAATATGCTAAATCTTAGAGATGAACACCACAGAATCTCTTCCAGTTTTTATTTTCTCAGATTTTGATGGAACCCTGCCAGAGTTATCTGCCTTTAAATAAGCATTTGCTCAACAAGCCCATACAATCAGTGAATACCTTAAATCTTAAACTTGAGCAAAAACTGCCACTGGCGTTTCAAAATTATTATTTCTGCGATGAGAATAATTACTTCCCGTGCTCCTTTTCAATTCGATCCAATTTATTCCAATAATCTTGCTGTCCTCTATAGACCAACCTGCAGTAATGTCTCCATGTATCATATACTTTTGACTTTGAAAAAGTGGGTACAATGTTAATGGTAACCCTGGGTAAGATATCTACATGTCAAGTTAAACAAGGGAACGATTTTAAACCAAGAGCTACTGCATTTCTATTTATTTAGGCTGTTTTTGTTGGGACTGAAAGCACGTTCATGGTGATGCTGATGTCTGATTTCACTTTTATCATAGGTATGAATGCTGCTGTCCGTGCTGTGGTGCGTATGGGGATTTATGTCGGGACCAAAGTCTATTTCATCCATGAGGTTTGTCTATACTTTTTAAATTGCTTTGTATCATTTATTTTGGATTATAACAAACACAAAACAAAGTAATACGTGATGACTTCACTTTTTAAAAATTCTATTTTTTTTAATGGGAAGTTGCTGTCACAAAATGGTTGACAGAAAGTGCCAGAAATTGTCAGCATTCGTGCAACACATTGATCCACGTCTTCTGAAAAGAATAATGGTGAGGCTATTGGAGCTGAAATGCTATTATGGAGTAAATTGGACAGCAGCTTTCAGAGTCTGTACATATGCAGTTAGACGAAGAAATCTGAAGTTGCTGCTCAATTTATCTTGGTCCACCTGAACTACACTGTTACATCACTGGTAGACTGGCATTAAAATCCATGTATTGGTGTGAAATTGCTATACAGTACTTGTCCACTAAACAAGGCAGAAAAGGTTAGGGTTGGTGCATTCAGGTGTGAGTGAATTTTTAATGACATGACAAATCTTGATTAATGCCAAAAACCTGTCTGCTATTGGGGGCCAGATTTTGCCATCTCATCGCTGGGCAAACCCACACTGGGTGGCCAAAATGGAAGTGGGAGGACTCTAAATTTAAATTTCTGAACTGATTCCCACTGGCAGGCATTTTGACTGGCATGGGAATCTTGGCTGGCCATGACTTGGCGTGCACTGAAAAGTGATGTCGGGTTCAGCCTTTAAAATGCCTGCCTCAATTTTGAATTTCCCTGAGATTGTTATCTTCAGCAAGGTGAGTGGGTTCCTGAAGGCCGTGAGAAACATGTCAGATCCGTCAGCATGTGAACCTTGGGGGGAACTTGTTGTGGAGGTGGGGACCATTTGTCAAGTAAGGTTAAACGGTCTTACCTACTTCAAATGTCATAATTAGATGCTGTGTAATAAGTTAGTTATGTTTTTAACGCAGGGACTGATCATAGGATGGTGTCCTTAAGAGGTAGATGATCATTAAATTGACCAGCATTGTGTAAATGTTCACATGAATTAGAGTACTTTCTCCAGTGGATAAAGTGCTCTTCTACATGCAACAGTATTGGTAGTCTGATATTAGTGTGTCACCTGGAACTCTGTGCTTTGATTTTTACATTTAGGCAAAGTTCAGATATCTTTTTGAGCCTTTGAAATAGCTGAACAGATTGAAAGTCTACCGGTTGATACCTTGAAAAAAGTGAATAGATAGCCATCTGCTCAGACAACTTCAAAGGCACCATTGAACTCTAGAGGGTTTGTAAATACATATATGCAGTGGAACCCCATTCTGAATGCTTGGCTGAGTTCTAAACCCCAATAATGGATTTTGCTCATCATGAGTTGTATACACAGCTGTGTAAATTATAGAATGTGAGCTTTTTTGACAGTTTTGTGAGCTTTGTTTGACAGTTTTGTGAGCTTTGTTTGACAGTTTTGTTAGCTGTTAAGTTTAAAGTGTTTTGAAGAGGTTTTTGAGATGACTGGTTATTTTGATAGAATAATGATCAATTAAAAGGAGTGTTTTTTTTTTCAAATTGAGTTTCAGTGGTTGTGTGCTTGACAATCTTGAGTTCCCAAGGGATTAAAATCTTTGGAGAGGTTTTTGAATGATTGTTTGCATTTTTTTTAAATTCATGATCATTTCAAAGACTTCCCAGTATCATTGTTGGGCTCATGAGTTCTGTCCATTGTGGATAGTGGGTGAGTGGGCAGCAAGAGGACGTGGGTGTATGGGTGTATGAAGGGGCCATGGGAGATATGATGGGGAATGGAATGGCATAGGGAGCTTGGAAGATATGAGGGGATATGGAGAGGGCATGGGAAATATAAGGGGGTAAGGGCTGCAAGACCTAACAGTCATCCACAGAACTGGGCCCATGGCCCTGTGAATGGAGGTGGGCCTTGTAACCTGTTGGCGTGAGCAGCTGCCTGCCTGTGTTCCCATCTTAGGCCTACTTCGGGAGGCGGCAGCCCTCACTCCTGCCCGCCCCTGACACCGTGGTAAAAGTTACATTTGCATGCAGGTTCATTCAGAACTCAGAATGTGATATCAGGAAATGGCCTGACTCATGATTCCTGAGCTAATGATGAAAATCTGACTCTAAAAATTTAACTTGCATGTGCGGAGCGTCATTCCTTCAGAATTTAATTATTGTTGGAGATGTTAAAAGAAGTTGAACTTATTTTTACTTTGTCGCTTTTATCTATGTCCTTATTTTCTCTTACTTCATTTCACTTTCTGAATATGATTTTGCATTGAATTAAATATTCTAACTTGCGCTCCATAGTTTAGACTCCATTTTCAGTGAGGACTGAAAAACTGAAAAATTTTGATTGACTCTCTTGTCAATCAAAAATGTCTAACTCAACCTTGAATACATTCAATGACCCAGCTTCCACTGCTTGCTGGGGAAAAGAATTCCAAACACTAATGACCTTTTGAGAGAAGAAATTCCTCCTCATCTCTGTTTTAAAAAGGAGACCCTGCTTGCTCTGACCTTATTCATTTGTCTATTTTGCATGGTATCCTATCAAATGCCTTTTAGAAAGATAGATGTAGTGTATCTACTACATTAGCTCAAGAGCCACACTGTTGCTTGCCCTATTCATACATACCATTGATTCCCAGTAGACGGAGCTGTGCTGGATCAGGTGCCTGATGGCATTAAGTTGCTGATTAAAAGCCTACTTGGATGACTTTATGTACTGAATGGTGAACACTGTTCATTTGCTGTTGACCACAAAATTTGGTCCATTTTATAATTATGGACATTTAAAAAACCTCCCTAAGAATTTATACTTTTTTTATTTTAAAATTGAGAAACTCCCATCTAACTCATGTAAGACTAACAGCATAACACTCTACTCCCTTCTTCCTCATGCTTATTTAGCTTTCCCTCCCTGCATCTATACTATTTACCCCAATTACTCCTTACCATAATAAGCTCCACAATCTCACCACCCCCTGGGCAAAGAAGTTCCTTCTGAATTCCCTATTTGATTTCTTGGTGCAAACCTTATCTTGATGGCCTTTAGTTTTGCTGTTCTCTCAAGTGGGAACACTTTTTCTGTGTTTGCTCCTTTTAAAACCATCCTTAATTTTAATGACCTCTATTAGGTCACCCCTCAGCTTTGAGAAAAAGAGATCAGCCTGTTCCATCCTTTCCTGATCAGTATAACATTGCAGCATTGGTATCATCCCTGTAAATCTATAAATCTGTTTCTCATCCTCGACTGAACCTCGATGTCCCTTTTTAAAGTACGGCAACTGGAACTTTACTCCAGATGGGTCTGACCAAGGTTTGATGCAAGGTTAGCTCTCTACTTCTCAATTCTATCCTTCCAGAAATAAACCCTAGAACATAATTTGCTTTTGTAATGGCCTGCACTGCAACTTTTGGTGATTTGTATATTGATACTGCTAGTTCCCTTTGCTCCTTTATACCACTTAGATCCATATTTTGCAAGTAATGTGTGATTTCAATTTTCTTACCAAAAAAACCCCTCACAGTTAGCAATTAAAAGTTCATTTGCCAATTATACATCTATTCTACAAGTTTATTAATGTCTTCTAATTTGTTGCAGTCCTCCTCGGGGGTTACAATTTTCTCCCAATTTGGTGTCGCCTGCAAACTCAGAAATGGTGTTTTTGATTCCAAAGTCTAAATGGTTAAATTGTGAACAGTGGTGCCCCTATAGTCTCCTTCCTGTCTTACAGCTAGCTAGTTACCTGTTACTTGTCTGCAGACATAAGAACAAGAAATAGGAGTAGGCCATTCAGCCCTTCAATCCTGCTCTGCCATTCAGTAAGGTCATGGCTGATCTGCCCCAGGCCTCAACTCCTCTCGTGCCAGTTCTTCATAACCCTCAACTCCCCGATATTTCAAAAATCTATCTACCTCTTTAAATACTTTCGGTGATCTAGCCTCCACAGCTCTCTGGGGTAGAGAATTCCAGGCGTTCACTACCCTCCGAGAGAAGACATTTCTTTGTATCTCAGTTTTAAATGAGTGTCCCCTTATTCTGTAACTATGTCCCCTAGTTCGAGATTCCCCCACTAGTAGAAACATCTTCTCAACATCTATCCTGCCAATCCCCCTCAGAATCTTGTACGTTACAATAAGGTCACCTCTCGTTATTCTAAACTCTAATGAATAAAGGCCTAACCTGTTTAGTCATTCTGAAAAGTCAATCCATTCATTCCAGGAATCAGCCTAGTGAATCTCTTTTGAACTGCCTGCAATGCTAGTATATCCTTTCTTAAATACGGGGACCAAAACCGTACACAGCACTCCAGGTGCAGCCTCACCAACAACCTGTACAGTTGTAACGAGACTTCTCTATTTTTAAACTCCAACCCCCTAGCAATACAGGCCAAAATTCCATTTTCCTTCTTAGTTACTTGCTGCATCTGCATGCTAACTTTTTGTGTTTCATGCACAAGAACACCCAGATCCCTCTGTGCTGCACTTTTTTTGCAGTGTCTCTCCATTTAATTAATATTCTTCCTACCAAAGTGCATGGCCTTACACTTTCCTACATTAAACTCCATCTGCCAAGTTTTTGCCCACTCACTCAACCTGTCTATATCCCTTTGCAGATTCCTTATGTCCTCATCACAACATGGCCCTCCCACCTATTTTTGTATCGTCAGCAAATTTGGATACATTACACTCTGCCCCCACCTCCAAGTCATTAATATAGATAATAAATAATTGAGGCCCTAGGACTGATACTTGTGGCACTCCACTAGTTACGTTTTTCCAACCTGAAAATGGCGCATTAATCCTGACTCTCTGTCTTCTGTGTGTTAAGGGATCCTCAATCCATGGTAATACATTATCTCCAAAACCGTGAGCTCCTATCTTGTGCAATAACCTTTTATGTGGCACCTTATCGAATGCCTTCTGGAAACCCAACATTACATCTACCGGTTCTCCTTGATCAACTCTGCTTGTTATATCCTCAAATAACTAGCAAATTTGTCAAACATGATTTCCCTTTCACAAAACCATGTTGACTTTGCTTGATTGCATTAAGCTTTTCTAAATGTCCTTCTATTTCTTCCTTAATAATGGACTCTGGCATTTTCCCAACGACAGATGTTAGGCTGACTTGGCCTATAGTTTCCTTTTTGTCTCCCTCCCTTCTTGAACAGGGGCGTTACATTAGCAGTTTTCTAATCCGCGGGGATCCTCCCAGAATCCAGTGAGTTCTGGAATATTTTGACCAATGCCTCCACTATTTCTGCAGCCGCTTCCTTTAAAACCCTTGGATGCAGGCCATCAGGTCCAGGCGACTTGTTTGCCTTTAGTCCCATTAGCTTGTCAAGTACTTTGTCCCTCGTGATAGAGACTGTTGCAAGATCTTTCCCCCCATTAGCTCCTTGCTTATTTGATATCTTTGGAATGTTTATAGTGTCCTCCACCGTGAAGACCGATGCAAAATATTGGTTTAAATTATTTGCCATTTCCCTGTTCCCCATTATCAATTCTCCAGTTGCATCTTCCAAGAGTTTCATGCTCACTTTAGCTACTCTCTTTCCTTTTATATACCTGTAGAAGCTCTTGCTGTTTGTTTTTATATTTCTTGCCAATTTATTGTCATAATCAATTTTCTCCCTCTTTATTAGCTTTTTAGTCATCCGCTGCTGGTTCCTAAAAAAAAATTCCCAATCCTCTGGCCTACCACTAGTTTTCACCACTTTGTATGCCTTAGTTTTTGATTGGATACTCTCCTTGACTGCTTTTGTTAACCATGGGTGGTTCATCCTTCTCATCAAGTCCTTCTTTTTGACTGGGATAAATTTTTGCTGAGTGTTATGAAATATCTGCTTAAATGCCTGCCACTGCTTATCCACTGACCTTCCCCTTAGCCTATTTTCCCAGCCCGCTTAGGCAACTCTTTCTTCATACCTCTGTAAGTGCCCTTATTTAAGTTGAGGACGCTGGTTTGAGTTCCGAGTTGCTTACCCTCAAACTGAATTTGAAATTCTACCATGTTGTGATTGCTAGCCCCTAGAGGATCCTGAACTACGAGATCCCTTATTAATCCTACCTCATTACACATTACATTTGGGGTAGGTGGTGCCGTAGTGGTATTGTTGCTGTACTAGTAATCTAGACACCCAGGGTAATACTCTGGGTACCTGGGTTCAAATCCCACCATGGCAGATGGTGGAATTTGAATTCAATAAAAATCTGGAATTAAAAGTCCAATGACATTGTGGATTGTTGTAAAAACCCATCTGGTTTGCTAATGTCCTTTAGGGAAGGAAATCTGCTGTCCTTACCTGGTCTGGCCTACATGTGACTCCAGGCCCACAGCAATGTGGTTGACTCTTAAAATGTCCCCTGAACAAGGGATGGGCAATAAATGCTGACCCAGCCAGTGACATCCACATCCCATGAATAAAGAAAAAAAATTACTAGATCTAAAGTAGCCTGTTCCCAGGTAGGTTTTGCAATGTATTGCTCTAAGAAACAATCTCTGATGCACTTTACAAACTTGTCTTCCATGTTAACCCTGCCATTCTGATTTTTCCAGCCAATATGCCGACTAAAATTACCCATGACTATTGTTGCGCCCTTCTTACATGCCTCCATTATTTCCCAATTTATACTTTGTCCTGCAATGAGGCAACTCTTCAGGGGCCTATACCCGTGACTTCTTCCCCTTGCTATTCTTTATTTCTACTCAAACTGAGTCCACATCACGATCTCTGCCACCTATATCACTACTCACCACCGCACTGATACCTTCCTTTATTAACAAAGCTACCTCACCGCCTTTTTCCTTTTTGCCTATTTTCCCAGAACGTCGAATACCTTTGAATATTGAGTTCTCAGTCTTAGTCATCTTGCAACCACGTCTTTGTAATATCCATTTATTTCTATTTGTCCCGTCAACTCATCTATCTTGTTACAAATGCTGTGTGCATTCAGTTAAAGAGCCTTAAGCTTTGACTCTTTACCACTATTACTTATTCTGGCTTTAATTTCTGCTGCACTTCTCTGTTTCAATTTCCTGCACCTCTGCTCTCTCGTTTCTTTTTGGTTTTTTAAACTTCCCTTCAATTGAGCCCTCGACACCCCTCCCAACTAATTAGCTTAAAGTCCTATCTACAACCCTAGTTATACGATTGGCCAGGGCACTGTTCCCAGCATGGCTCAAGTGAAGCCTGTTCCAATGGAGCAGCTCTCTTCTTCCCCAGTACAGTTCAACCTTCCTTCTTGTAATGAGTACAACATTAGCTATCTGACAGGTCTCTTGCATTGCGTATTTTCTAATGAATTATTAAATTTGTGTAATAATGCCTCTGCTATCTCTTTCCTAGATTCTTGTAGGATGTGGGGATGCAATCTGTCTGGGCTAGAGGTTTTATCGGCTTTGAGTTTGATTAGTTTATTTAATGCTTCTCCTCCATTATTTTAAATACTGTTACATCATTTCTAATCTTCAAATCTCTTCCAATATGTGTGTCTCTGTTGAATACTGGAGCAAACTAATTGTTTCATATTTCTGCCATTTCATTATTACTGTCTGTGATTTTATGTTTCCTTTAATCTGGAAGAAAACCATTCATCACTCCTCTATTTTGTGTTCCTTAGTCAGTTCTGTCTTCATGCTGATACTGCCCCTGCTATCCCACGGGACTTAGTTTTGCTAAGATGACCTTCACTGCACAGATTGCAGTGATGCAAGAAAGGCTACCAGCACATCCTCAGGGGGCTTCATTTTTGTCAATGACATGGGACTTTGATTAGATCTTGGCAGAAGAAGCATGTACAATTCTGGATATCCCCGTTATGCCCATTATGGGAAAGACCATTCAGTGTGAATCCTTCTTACATTTACCTTCTCCTTGGGCTATATGTTTTCAACGGCACAAGTTATTGAATCGGCATCTGCTACATGGATTGAAGGTCATGCAGATTCAAGCAGACTGCAGTGAATCTGTCAATGTATCAATTGATGTGAAAAACAGGTTGCTGTAGTGTGCTATATTGTCTTTCTGGCACAATATTTGTTCTAAGAGCGAGTAATGTCAAATTTTGTTCTTTGGGTTTTTGAGTTTTGAATCTTAGAAATATGAGTGCATTGCTTTATCAAAGCTATTTGAATTATTATGCAGAATAGAATGTATGCAAATGAGGTTGAAATAATAACATGTTTCTATAGCGTTGTATCCTATATTCTAATTTCTCCCTTCATCATTCCAATGACAACCGTGGAATGGTGGACGCACAGTCCTATTCAAGCAAGGTATTGTCAGTTGCAGTGTAGGCATTGTAGGTCGTCCTTCATTGATGCAGGGCTCCTGTCACATGCACCTTCCTGTGATGGTGCTTTTCTGTGGCAATCTGAAGATTCAAATTTCCACATTCCAGTATGGAGAATATGGCATGAAGTGCTTTAGTCACATGCAGTCTGTTTCCAGTTGAAGTCAATCTGACAAAAAAACGATGTCTTATTTAAATGAGTCTTTGTATCTTAGTTTTGGCTGCCCAACGGTCTACTGGCTCCATCAAACTTTCCATACAGTGCATCGTTTTGTAGGTGACTATCATCCATTCTAACAACATGCCCCAGCCACCATAGTTGTTTGAGTGTTGCTGTGATGCATTTGAGTTAGAAAACTGCATCATTGCTGTGCTGCAATGGATCTCAAGGATCTTTCTCAAGCAAAGTGTGGGAAATGAATACAACCTACGTTTCTGATATGTAGTTCAAGGACCAGGTTTCGTTTAGAGGTGGGAAAACGCGAGCCGGGCCCTTTTTGCTGGTTCTGAAACGCGAATCCTGTAAGATCTGGTGTTTGCCTTAATTTACTTGTAAGACTTAAGTTAATTACAGTTGCAGATTAAGTTGGGAGAGCAAATCAAAAAGGGACTTCCAGCTCAGACCAGCTACAAAACCACACCGTTACGAAGGTGTTTTCAAAAGCTTCACAGATTTTATTACGTTTTCTACAGTAAACACAAAGTTATGATACTTAGCAATTGGCAGTGGTCAGCAGTTACATTCATGATGGATCTCCGCTCCTCAACTTCTTCTGGTTGACTGGGCGCCTTGTCTCTTGATTGAAGTCTATCTTCTATCTTTTCTTCTTGATGATGATGCATGCTTAGTATCTTTCAAATCCTTATTTTATACACTGTTCCCAGTTTGGGTCTGTGCCATATCAGGTAAAACCCTGGCCACTGTCGGGATGAAGTTTCATGTCTGTTTTTAAAAGCTTTAATAAATTTTATGTGATATTTATTAACATGTCCCATCTCGTGTGATATTGTCACATGAGGGGGACATGTTAATAATTTTTTAATTTTTCTATTTTTAAAGTTTTTTAGACTGTCACTAATCTCCCTGAGACAGCACTTAGTCTCAGGGAGCAGTGCGCTCTTTCGCGAGCATGTGCGAAAGAGTGCACTTTGACAGATGGGGAATCCCTCCACCCCCTGCACAGGAAGTGCATAGTGCTTCCTGTCGGGAAGGCCACTGGGCGGGCCTTAATTGGCCCGTCCACTCAAAATGGCGGCGGGCCCTGTTTCGGTGGCGGAGTTTGGCTGCCCGCTCGCTGCCGAGCCGGTGGGGCCCGCCCGCCAACCGAGGGCAAAATTCTGCCCCCTGTATTCTGACACAGCAGATGGTAAATACTGAGCTGTTCAAATCCCAGAGGGAAATTTGAAACAACTGTCATAACCAATGTTTGTAATGTGTATGTTTTGAGATTTAGGTTATAATAAGACCACAGAGTCTCAAGAGATTTTTTATAAAACCAAATTAAGCATTTATTAATTAAAAGATACATATGTCTACTACTATCACAACTTCTAAAAATCCCCTAATTAACCTGACTCCCAGTTATACCTCCATTAAGGGAACAGTGAAACAAACAGATTTAAGCATTTTCTTTCAGCCCTGGGTCCTTGCAGACAGCGGCTTGAAGCTTACAGGCTGGAGGCTTTAGATCTTAGAATCCCTCTTTTGCCAACAACCATCTCTTCCTTTATACATATTTTCCTATTTGAATGCAAATTCTCATTGTATCACTAGGTTTTTTGAGCTTTACCTCTTCTAACAATAAAACCATTTCTTTGCACCAATTTTATTAGTAAGCTTTGGAAAAAGTAAACACATTGTTTGGCTTGTTCTGGCTAGGTGTAATATTTCACCCATTCTTTTGAATGGTTTATTTTAAAAATGCAAATTGCCCCCTTTACACTTCACTTTCTGACTTCCCTTTGTTTATCTAATTGGCATTTCAAATGTACTTCTCTTCCATACATCAAAACCCCTACACCAGCTGGCTTTAATCCAATCTACACATAGACACAGACACCACTTGAACTCTATTTTAAAATAACTTCCAATAACATTATAGACATTATTACATCTTCTTGACATCCCCCTCCTTATCAAAAAATGAACAGTCATAATTCTAACAGATGGCTTCATTTTTATTAATCATCTTGCACTATTTCCTATACCTATCCATATACTTACTCTGTTACATTACCAGATGCATGCATTAACTTAATATATATACTAATCCTTGGTATCAACAGAAATCATTCAAGTTCAGTGTCCAGGCTTTAAATGTCCAATTTTCCCTTTAAGCTTCAAACTCTTGATAATGCACTTGCAAACAGATTTTCTCGACCAGTACATGTATTATCTGTAGATTAGATCATTGCACTAATAGGCTCCATCTGAATAGCCTTGTACTTATGTCTTGAAATTTGTCCAGAAACTTTAAAGGATTGTGGTCTGTATAAACAATTCTTTCTGACGAATTATTTGCCACATAGATTTCAAAATGCTGCAGTGCTAACACCAAATGCAACGTCTCATTTTCAATAGTTGAAGATCCTTATCTGTTGTGCAGTCAATTTCAGTGACAAACATCCTGTCGGTTTTCAATTCCAGCATCGTTATCTTGTAACAGTACAGCCCCAATGCCTATATCATTTGTGGTCAATGGCCAACTTAGAACTATAGAACCATAGAAAAGTTACTGCACAGAAGGAGGCCATTCGGCCCATCTTGTCCATTTTTAGCCTGAGGATACCCAGGTGCCCTTTCTAATCCCACCTTCCTGCACCCGGCCCATAGCCCTGCAGCTTACAGCACTTTAGATGCAGATCCAGGTACTTTTTAAAAGAGTTTAAAGTTTCTGCCTCTACCACCAACTTGGGCAGCGAATTCCAGACACTCACTACCCTCTGCGTAAAAAAGTTCTTCCTCATGTCCCCCCTACACCTTCTGCCACTTATCTTGAATCTATGTCCCCTGGTTCTAGAATTCTCCATCAAGGGAAACAATTTTATCCTGTCCACTCTATCTATTCCCCTCATAATTTTGTACACCTCAATCAAGTCACCTCTCAGCCTTCTTTGTTCCAGGGAAAATAACCCCAACCTATCCAATCTCTCCTCGTAGCTACACTTTTCTAACCCTAGCAACATTCTTGTAAACCTCCTCTGCACTCTCTCCAGAGCTATTACGTCCTTCCTGTAATGTGGTGACCAGAACTGCGCACAATACTCCAGTTGTGACCTCGCCAGTGTTTTATACAATTCAAACATTATATCCTTACTTTTATATTCTATACCTCTACCCATGAAGGAGAGCATTCCATATGCCTTCTTTACAACTTTGTCTACTTGAACTGCTGTCTTCAGGGACCTGTGTACTTGTACAACAAGATCTCTCACTTCATCTACCCCTCTTAGTATATTCCCATTTATTTTGTAATTCCTGTAACTGTTTGACCTCCCTAACTGTATGACCTCACACTTCTCTATGTTAAAATCCGTCTGTCACTTTACCGCCCACTCCACCAACCCATCTATATTGTTTTGGAGATTATGGCTATCCTCTACACTATCCACTACTCAGCCAATCTTTGTGTCATCTGCACATTTCCCAATCATGCCCCCCATGTTCACATCCAAATCGTTAATATATAACACAAACAGCAAGGGTCCCAACACCGAGCCCTGTGGAACACCACTTGAGACAACTTTCCATTCGCAAGGGCGTCCATCGACCATTACCCTTTGTTTCCTGTTACAAAGCCAATTATTTATCCAGTTTGCCACATTACCCTGAATCCCATGGGCTTTTACTTTCCTGACCAATCTGCCATGTGGGACCTTGTCAAATGCCTTGTTAAAATCCATGTACACAACATCCACTGCACTACCTTCATCAACCCTTCTTGTCACTTCCTCAAAGAATTCAATCAAATTTGTGAGGCAAGACCTTCCTTTAACAAATCCATGCTGACCATCCCTGACTAGTCCATGCCTTTCCACGTGACAGTTAATCCTATCTCTCAGGATTGATTCTACTAATTTGCTCACCACCGATGTAAGACTAACTGGCCTATAATTGTTTGGCATTTCCTTTGATCACTTTTTAAACAATGGAACTACGTTTGCATTTCTCCAGTCCTACGGTACCTGCCCTGTATCTAGTGAAGATTGGAAAATCATCCTCAGAGCATCTGCTATCTCCTCCCTGACTTCCTTCAGCAGCCTCGGAAACAATCCATCTGGCCCTGGCGACTTATCAACTTTCAAGGATTTCAACCCTTAAAGTACTTCCTCTCTCTTTATGACTATCCCGTCCAATATCTCGCAGTGTTCCTCCTGGACTACTATATCTACATCCTCCCTTTCCTTTGTAAACACGGGGACAAAATATTCATTCAAAACCCTTCCCACAGCCTCTGCATCTACACACAAGTTTCCATCTTCATCTCTGATAGGTCCCACTTTTTCCTTAACTAACCTTTTAGCATTAATGTATTGGTAAAGCATCTTTGGGTTATCTTTAACTTTACTTGCTAATCTTTTTTCATGCCCTCTCTTTGATTTCCTTATTTCCTTTTTTAATTCGTCCCTGCACTTCCTATATTCGTCTAAGTTATCAGCAGTGCTTAGCTCTTTGTGCCTATCGTACGCTTTCTTTTTCTATTTGATCTTCCACTGTATTCCTCTAGACAACCAGGGAGGTCGAGATTTGGCAGTACCACTCTTATTTTTGTAGGGGGCATGTCTACTTTGTACAATTAGGATCTTGCTTTTTAGTGCTTCCCACTGGTTTTCCACTGTTTTATCCTCCAGCAGTGCTGTCCAGTCCACCTTAGCCAAGTCCCTTCTCATTTCTGCAAAATTTGCCTTCCCCCAGTTCAAGACTTTTACTTCAGCCTTATCTCTGTCCTTTTCCATGGTAATGCTAAATCTGACTGAATTGTGATCACTGTCTCCGATATGGTCGTCAACTGTCACTGCACCCACTTGCCCTTCTTCATTCCCCAAGACTAGGTCTAGAATTGCATCTCCTCTCGTTGGGTTTGTCACTAATTGGTTGAATTTTCCTGGACACACTACATGAATTTTTCTCCCCCTTATATTGTTTGAATCCCAGTTGATATTAGGTTGGCGTGATTGGGTACTGCCAAAACTGGTGTCGTAGTTAATACAGTTTTCAAACTGTCAAATGCCTTTTGACACTCCAGTGTCCATTGGAACTTCTTGCTCTTTTTTAATAGTTCAGTCAGTGGAGCAACCATACTGCTAAAATTTGGTACAAATTTCCAGTAAAAGTCACTCATGCCCAGAAATTTCTCAACTTCTCATTTTGTTGTATGCACTGGGAAATCCACAATAGCTTTGACTTTCACATCTCTCGGAGCCACCTTACCATGTCCAATGGTGTGTCCTAGATACGTAACTTGCGCTTTCGCAAATTCACTTTTAGCCAAGTTCATCACCAAATGGCTTCTTGTAGTCAAGTAAATAATTCCTCCAGATGTTGTAAATACTCATCCCATATCTGACTGAAAACAATTAGATCAGCACAATTGCTTAGACCTGCAATTACTTTGTCAGTTTTTGAAATGTCGCAGGTGCATTCTTCATATCAAATAGCATGACTTTAAACTGATATAGTCCATTTGGCATCACTAAAGCCGATATCTCCTTTGCCCTCTCTGATAACAGTACTTCTCAATATCCTTTTAGCAAGTCAATCTTTGTGATAAATTTAGATTGTCCCACTTTCTCAATACAATCCTCCAACTGTGGTAGAGGATATGAATCCGCTTTTGTCAGCGCATTCACCTTTCAATAGTCCACACACAGTCTTTGTGATCCATCCGTTTTCGGTGCCAGTACAATAGGCGAACTCCAGTTACTGCAACTAGGCTCATTGATATCATTTTTGAAGCATGAAACCAATTTCTTTCTGTACTTGTGATGACTTTGCCAGATTTAATCTATAAGGATACAGCCTTATCGAAGATGAAACTTCTACAGACACATCATGTATAGCTAAATCTGTCCTCCTCAGCTTATTTCCACAGTGTGACGGCAATAACTTTTCCAATCACTTTGACACTTGTCTGGAAGGTAACTCAATATTACATTTAAGTGTTCAAGTACCCCTTTATTATCCAATTTGATTAACGGAAATAAATTTCAGAATCCTGCATTCCTACCTCTTGTTATCTACCACCACTAATACCTCTTTTTGGTCCTCTTCCTTGTCAAAGTACTTTTTAAGCATATTTACATGATATACCTCTGCTTCTTTCTTCCATCTGGAGTATTTATTAAATAATTTACTTCATTCAATTTATTTTCAATCCTGTAAGGCCCACTAAACTTTGCCTTTAATGTGTCACCCAGTACTGGGGACAGAGCTAGCACTTTCTCGCCAGCAACAAAATTCCCAGCTATAGCCTTTCTGCCTGCTTTCACTTTCATCACTTGCCGTAATATATTTAAATGTTCCCTGGCCAACTCACATGCTCTCTCTGAAGTTTGATATGTAATCCAGGAGAGTGGTTTCTGAATTTTGACCCACCAATTTCTCATGAATCAATTTTAGTTGTTCCCTTACTTCATGACCATAAACTAGTTCGAAAGGACGAAAAGCAGTCACTGCATTTTGAGCGTCTCTAATAGCGAATAACAAGAATGGAATTCCCCTATCCCAATCCTATGAATAATTCTGACAGTACGCTGTTGTCATAGTTCTTAGCGTTTGATGCCATCTTTCCAAAGCCCCTTGTGTCTCAGGATTATAAGCTGTTGACTTAAATTGTTTTATCCCAAGATCCTCAGAATCTCATTTCTATACTCAACTGGGATAACAATCAAATGTACCGCCCTCCAGTTTTCATTTGCTGAGACATGGTCCGGCCTCTACTTTCTCATTAAAATATCATCCTTAAGGTAATAACATTCTGGAATACATTTTGCCTCTGTTTCTGAGTAAGCTGTCTGATATAATTGTTTTAATTGCAAATCCTTTTGCTGTAACTCAATTAACTGCTTTGAGCTAAACATCTCAACTGTCTTCTCCTCTGTTGTGTCCTTCTGAACAATGTTATCAAACACAGTGCCTGCTAATTGGATTTCAATACCTTCTTCCTGCCTTTGAACTATCTGTCCTTCCTGTTTTTCTTGTTTCAATCTATGACCCTGTGATCTCATTATCACACAATCTGGAAACAATCCAGGATGCTCTCTCAGTGATACTTCTGTTGAAAACACCTCTACAGGCTGCTCAACTACCATAGGCATCACCCACATCTGTGATCCAGCTATATCTTTACCCAGAATAAATTGAACCCCTGCAATGGGCAATTTTTCTACCAGCCCAATAGTCACTTCGCCTGTTTTCTGGTTACTCATTAAATTTACCTTCCATAATGGAATAGGTTTAGCATCTCCATGAACCCCACTTATTATCACCTGTTCCTGCAATACTCCCTCTGAACAACAGATATAACTATCCCACAACATTAAGGATTGACTAGCCCCTGTGTCTCTTGAAATTTTAACATCTTTACATACTCCACCCTGTACATATGGAAAAACTTTCCCTTCACATACAAAATTTCTAAACATTTCTGCAACCTGCTCTTCCAAATTCTCTTGGGTAAATTGTGAAAATATTTCCACCTCTTTACCTATCACTGCTTTACCTGCATTCAAACCACTGATTTTTTTCCTGTTCCTGAACCTCAGAGCCCACAGTACTCTTCATTTCCAGAACGTTTCTGCACTCCTATAATTCCAACAGATTTTCCATGCAATTTCCAGCATGCTGACTTTGTCTCCAATTTTATTACAATGAAAACACCTCAAGTTTCGAATGTCACTTCTACCCTCAGCACCTTCCTTTTATTCTGTGAAAAATCTTCCTGGGAATTTCCACACACCTCCTCTTCCCCGAATACTCACCTTCCTTTCACCTCCCACTTTCTATCCTTTTCTGATTTGAAAGGCTGATGAAAAAAAGGTTTAGCTCTATGAACTAACTCATGATCATCAGCTATCTCTGCTGCTTGTCTTACCATTTGAACCTTCTCTTCCTCCACATGAGCTCTCACTAACAAAGGAATTGATTCTTTAAATTCTTCCAAAAGAATTACTTCTCTAAGAGCTGCATGTGTTGGCTCTATTTTTAATGCCTGTATCCTCCAGTCAAAATTACTTTGTTTTACTCTTTCAAACTCAGTATAAGCTTGCCCAAGCTGTTTCTCGCATTCCTAAATTTCTGCCTGTATGCCTCAGGAACCAATTCATATACAGTCAAATTAGTCTTTTTTACCGCATCATAATTCACTGACATTTCTTCTGACAGCAAAACATGTACCTCATGCTCTACCCACCAACCTGGATTGTAACAACAATGTCTAGTTTTCCTGTGGCCATTTCATCTGTTTAGCTATCTTCTCAAATGAAATAAAGAATGCTTCAACATCTTTCTCCTCACGCTTTGGAAGAGCTTGCACAAATTTCCACTGGGTTTTAGGTTAAAGGTTTTTTCATCATCAGAACTTTCCTCTGAATCTGAGATCTATCTTTTAACCTCCAGCCTTTTAAGCTGGTATGCCCTTTCCCTTTCCTTCATTCTTCCCATTGCCGCTCTTTCTTTACCCTTCTCTCTTGCCTGGGATTCTAGTTCCAGCTTCCTTCCTTCTTCCTGCCTTTCCACTTGCTCTCTTTGAAATGCCCTTTCTTTTTCTTTTTTTTGCCCTTCCTTTTTGGCAGCCTCTAGCCGAAGTTTTTTTCATTTCCTTTGCTATTTCACGTTCAATCTTGTTAAGCTGTGCCTCACTAGTGTAGGTATCACCTCCAACTTCAAGTGCTGTGCTATCACTTCAATCATATCTGCTTTCCTAGCCCCCGCAGGTAACCCCAGCTGCCACTTATCCACCAACTTTGTTAACTTATTCTTGGATACGTTCTGTAACCTGACCAGAGTTATGTGTTCTACCGCCAATAAAGATTTAGCCATGGATGCAACCAATTTTGCAGTTGCGCCACACCAAAAATAACTCTCACCCACTCCTGAATTCAAAGTGCTTCTCGTACTCGTAACCTTAAGGTTCATCAATTCCAAACCAATCAAGGAATTATAAATGTATCCCGCAAAGATATCCTCCAATTATTTTGACACAGCAGATGATAAATGCTGAGCTGTTCAAATCCCAGAGGGAACCTTGCAAAAATTGGTTATGATAGTTGTTTCAATTTGTATGTTTCGAGATGCAGGCTTTGAATTCAGTTATAAGACCACGGAGTCTCAAGAGGTTTTTATAAAACTAAATTAAACATTTATTAATTAAAAGATGGTAAACCCATAAATATATCTACAAATTACTACTATAATAACCTCTAAAAGTCCTCTGATTAACCTGACTCCCAGTTACACCTCCGTAAGGCAACAGTAAAACACAAAGATTTAAACAGACCCCTGGCAAAGCACACACTGGCCAGTTGCATTCAAAATTAATTTCTTTCAGTTCTGGGTTCTTGCAGATAGCGGCTTGAGGCTTACAGGCTGGAGGCTTTAGATCTTAGAATCCCTCTTTTGCCAACAGCCTTCTCTTCCTTTATGCATATTTTCCTATTTGAATGCAAATTCTCATTGTATCACTAGGTTTTTTGAACTTTACCTCTTCTAACAATAAAACCCTTACGTAGCACCAATTTTATTAGCAAACTTTGGAAAAAATAAACACATTGTTTGGCTTGTTCTGGCTAGGTGTAATATTTCACCCATCCTTTTTGAATGGTTTATTTAAAAATGCAAATTGGCCCCTTTACACTTCACTTCTCAAGGTTTACCTAATTGATATTTCAAACACACACACACCACTCAAACTTTTTTAAAATAACTCCCAATAGCATTAATTGCATTATATCTTATTGACACCCTGTTTCTGTCCTTCTGATTGATCAGTCATCACATAACTGCCCTTGAATGATGGTACCTTGAGCCTGGTTTAGGTCATTGTCATTCAGGGAGGCTCCAGATTTGTACTTTCCTGCTGTTTATTTACCAACAGTAACCACAACGAGATTACTATGCACATGTCCCATTTCACAGCTATTTGGCATTATAGATATTATAGATTCTTAGTCCTGAGGCAGTTGAGAGTTTGGGGTTTTTCTAGGTTCTTCCAGAAGCTTTCCAAATGCCACATCGGCATTATTACTGTGCTGCTTTAGCCTTATTGATTCCAAAATGATTGCAGGACTTTTGCTTTCATTACTTAATTTGGACATGCATTCTAGATGTTGATTATTCTGTGTGAAGAACTTAATGATATGCATCCTAACTAGTTTAACTATTAACTAGTTTGAGCCTGTGGCAGCTTGTCTTTTTCTCCTGCACTTGAATTTAATTGTCCAAATTTTTGTTTTCTGTACAGTTTATAATTTGTATACCTCTCAGATTGCCTCTCAGTTGCTTTCTTATGAGGCTGAAAAGTCCAAGATTCTGCGGCCTTGCGTCATAGCTCAGACCGCCAAGTCTAGGGATTACAATCTTTTGGATCCTCCCTGTATTGTTTGCAACACTTGAATATCTCACTTACATCGCAAGCAGAATTGAACACAGAGTCCAGGGTTCATTTTGGTCACAGCTTCTTCTGAATTTTATTCCATTGTTGTATTGTTCAACATTCTAGCAGCTTTGCATTGATTTGCCAGGATTCCTAGACATCTCTTTCAACTGCTTCTCCAGGAATTTCAGTAGCATTTGTGGATTGTGCACCATAACCATTTTTCCTTCCTATGTGCAGTACTTTATACTTGTCTGCGTTGAATTTCATCTCCCAGTGAGCTGCGCACTTACCTATTTTGTCCAACCCCTGCATGTCTGAGCTCTGATTTTATTTCCTTTCCTAGCTTGGTATCATTTGATTTGCATTGGGTTTCTGAATCTATAGCTCTAATTTGTATGGGAAGATGCAGTAGAAAACGATGGCCGGGGAATGCATCAAGCCAGAGATCCTGCTGAACGAAAGAGCAGGACCCATAGTCTTTCTCCATTTCTTGCTGACAGCCAGCCAACTTGACCTAAATTAACTGGCTGGCGGGCAGGAAAGCCCCAATGGCAGGAGGCCACAGTGGAATTCTTTGGGGATGGTCTTTGGCCATTTTTCAGAGGGTAGGCCGGAGATCGGTGCTTCTTGGGGTGGGAGGAGTTCGTTCGTGGGATGGTGAGGGTGTGGGGGGTGGGGGTGGCGGGCAAGAGAGTTTGGCAGTGTTTGTGGAAGAGGGAGGTCATGAATGGTGGGGGAGAGGCTTAAGGTTTCTTGGAGGGATGGAGGAGCTTTCCTGCTGCTCCTGGCACAGAATGAGTGCTGTAAAAGGCACTGAACCAACAGCTCCTGTCCCCTTTGTAATGTCAGTTTCCCAAGCCCTGGGAAACTTGCATAGCAGTAGTTAAATTTATATCAGGCTCCCAATTGCACTGAGGCTGATTTAAGTATGTCAAATCTTCCACTGCTAACAAAATACCGTGAAATGCCTTTGAAGTTGGCAGCAGTTGTGTACTTGGTGGGTTGTGTTGTGCTGTTCATGCGTTTTTTTCATTTTTAATCAGTCCCATCTGTTGTAGGGGGCTAATATCAAGGCCCATGATTTTGGTGCAAATTAGAAACAGTAGTGGTCTCAACACAGTCGGCACGTAGCTTCCTGTAAATTCATTTTTCATCTGAATTGATTCATTGGCATGGGAAAACAACTGCACAGTTTTGGGGGTGTGGTAGTGCAGAGAGCAAGGAGGAATTAAAGACAAAGCAAGAAGTACCGTGATAAGCCTTGAAAATCAAACCTGAAATACTGGGGGGGTGGATTTAATGCCGTCCCCCCAGGTGCGTTTGCTGGAGGAGAGGGTGGGAGGGTGGCAGGTGGGTACTGCTTCCACCAAAATTAAGTCCAAGGTGGGAAGGCTTATGGATGGTCCTGCTGACCTTTCCCAACCTGCTGCTAATTGAGGCCCTTAAGTAGGCAATGTAATTTCCACTTAAGGGCCTCATCCCTCCACTGCTGGCACTAATCCAGCAGTGGGCGGGCTGTTGCACTCAGTGCCTTATTGAGGGACCTGGCATTGGGAAAGGATGGGGGTTGCCCACGGAGAGCCACACCCCTGCCCTTTTTGTTAGCCATCCCTTCGCCCGTGGCCCCCTTCCCACCATCACTCACTTGTTGCCTTGGGGTCCAGTGTTAATCCCAGCCCTCTCCAATGCAGCGCCACCAACAGTCACTACACCTCCTTGACACTGATGAGCACTGGGAACTGCCAGCCTCTGATTGGCTGGCAGCTCACGGAGGGCAGGACTTCTGCTCCCGGGGCTCTTGAGCCCAAGGTAGGCTGATGCTGGCGACTTAAGTGCCTGAGTGGCATGTATTTAGTAGGCCTTCATTAAAGGAGGTGACACAGAGCTCTTGCTGGCTCTGCAGCCAGCGGTTGAGAGCCTGTAGCTTCCATTTAATACCGCCTACTGTCTGCATACTGAATGTAGCTGTGGATACTAAACAGTATACTGCTACTATTGTATTGAACTGCCACCTGAAAGCAGTTTAACCAAATGAGTTCTTTCAGTGGAGAAAATATATTTAGTGAATAGTGGAAAGTGAATACTGTGTTGGCTGTCCATACTTCACAATAGAATAAACATCATATCTTGGTAGATCTGCCTTTAAGGGATAAATTGAATGTTGATTATTTATTTGGTTGCTGCGCGCAAGCTAAACGTAACTGGCTTTACTTCAGGCATGTTCCAAACCCTCAGGCTATCCCTTGTCCAATTCGAAAGTAATTTAAAAGTAAAGTTGACTTTGAAAGATTGTTTCCAAATGTAAACTCAAAATGCTTACTCGCAGTTCAAGAATACATTCAGATTTACATCACTTTTGATAAAGTAGATCTCTAGTTCACAGACCAGAAGTATATTTTTAGTTGTCAAGCTGCCAGGCTTGACGCTAATTAACCTCAACTGTTGAAGCTTCCGAAATTAATCCAGAGACTGCTGGTGTCCCGAAATGACTTGAATAATTGTGACCAATTTATTCATCATGGCATGATTGCAGTGGCTGATACTTTTGGTATAAAGCAAAATATTTTTTAAATAAATGTTTTCAGCCTCAATTTTGTTTTTCTTGACCTTTTAAGCAGGTGGCATTATGGTGAATCTTAATAAACTCCAGAGCAGGGGTCAGCAACCTTAATAGCAAGAAGAATCATTTTTATAAATTTAGTCAAAAAACAGAGTATCAGAAGGGCTGCATTGCTGTGACTCAAACGCTGATAATGAAAAACAAAATGGATATGGACGCTAATAAGAAGATGGATACAAAAATTAGGAAACAAAATAATAACTTCATTGCATTATCTGCTGGTCGATTTCCTTAGAGCATCGTTCCATATCTGAGAGTAAGATGCCATTTTCACTCTCAAGCAGGATTTATGATTAAATTGGCTTTTCAACTTGTTGTTCATGAAATTCATACTTGAAAAACACTTGCTCACATAAATAAGTAGATGTGAAGATGGGAAGATGGGGATGCATGCACACCTTCACTTCTAAAAGGGTTTAAAAATGCTTTCCATTTCATCAAGGTTGAGAGCCGCATTTTCTTAAACATCCTTTCACAGGATGTGAGCATTGCTGGCTAGGCTGGCATTCTTATTGCCCACCCCTAATTGCCCTTGATGATGAGCCCTCTTCTTGAACTATTACAGTCCATGCAGTGTAAATACATCCACAGCGCTGTTAAGAGGGAGTTCCAGGATTTTAACCCAGCGACTGTGAAGGAACGGCGATATATTTGAGTCAAGATGGTGAGTGGCTTGGAGGGGAACTTGCAGGTGGTGGTGTTCCCATGTCCTTCTAGATAGTAGAGGCCTCTGGTTTTTAAGGTGCAGCTGAAGGAGTCTTGATGAGTTGTGGCAGTTCACCTTGTAAGCGGGCCACACTGCTGCCACTATGTGTCGGTGGTAGAGGGAGTTGATGTTGAAAGTAGTGGATGGGGTGCCAGTCAAGCAGCTGCTTTTTCCTAGATGGTGTCAACCTGCTTGAGTGTTGTAGCTGTAGTAGAACATCTTGGTTAAGGCACAGCTAGTCCTGGAGCACAAATCTTCAGTACTATTACCGGAATGTTGTCAGGGCCCATAGCCTTTGCAATATCCAGTGCCTTCAGCTGTTTCTTGATATCGCATGGAGTGAATTGAATTGGTTGAAGACTGGCATCTGTGATGCTGGGGACCTCCGGAGGATGGATTATCCACTCGGCAATTCTGGCTGAAGATTGTTGTAAATGCTTTGGCCTTGTCTTTTGCACTGATGTGCTGGGTTCCCTCATCATTGAGGATGGGGATTTTTGTGCAGCTTCCTCCTCCAGTGAGTTGTTTAATTGCCCACCACCGTTCACATTAGGATGTGGCAGGACTGCAGAGCTTAGACCTGATCCTTTGCTTATTGGATCGCTTAGCTCTGCCTTTTGCATGCTGCTTTCACTGTTTGGCACACAAGTAGTCCTGTGTTGTAGCTTCACCAGGTTGACACTCATTTTTAGGAATGCCTGGTGCTGCTTCTGGCATGCCCACCTGCACTCTTCATTGAACCAGGGCTAATCCCCTGCATTGATGGTAATGGTAGAGTGGGGGATATGCCAGGCATGAGATTACTAACTGTGGTTGTGTACAATTCTGCTGTTGCTAATGCCCCACAACGATTCATGGGTGTCCAGTTTTCACTTGCTAGACCTGTTCGAAATCTGTCTTGTTACCATGGTGGTAGTGCCACTCAACACAATGGAGGGTATCCTCAATGTGAAAACATGACTTGGTCTCCAAAAGGACTGTGCATTGTTCACTCCTACCAATACTGTTATGGACAGATGCATCTGTGACAGGTAGATTGGTGAGGACGAGGTCTTACTGGTTTTCTCACTACCTGCCACAGACCCAGTCTAGCAGCTATCTCCTTTAGGACTTGGCCATCTAGGTTAGTAGTGGTGCTACCAAGCCACTCTTGGTGATGGACATTGAAGACCTCCCAACTGGTGTACATTCTGTGCCCTAGCCAACCTCAGTGCTTTCTTCAAGTGGTGTTCAACATGGAGGAGTACTGATTCATCAGCTGAGAGGGGGCCGTGGTAGGTCGTAACCAGCAGGAGGTTACCTTGTCCATCTTTGGCCTGATGCCATGAGACTTCAATGGGTTCAAAGTTGATGTTGAGAACTCCCAGGGCAACTCCCTCCCAACTGTATGCCACTGTGCTGCCACCTCTGCTGGGCCTGTCTTGTTGGTAGGGCAGGACATACCCAGGGATGGTGATGCCTGGGACATAGACATATCCGTGGAATCATATCTTACAGACTATGCCAGGCTGTTGCTTGATTAGTCTGTGGGACTGCTGTCCTAATTTTGCCATAGCAGTTAGCTAGGAGGTCTTTGCAAGGTCGACAGGGCTGGGATTAGCTCTTAATTCCAGATTTATTAGTTGAATTAAATTTCTGTCAGCTGTTATAATATGATTTGAACCCATGTCCCCAGAACGTTAGCCTGAGCCTCTGGATTGCTAGTCTGGTGAAACTACCACTGCACCACCACCTGCCCTCATGAACCCTTAGTGAGACACAGGTTGCTGAGATAAAAGCAAAAAACTGCGGATGCTGGAAATCCAAAACAAAAACAACAACAAAAACAAAAATACCTGGAAAAACTCAGCAGGTCTGGCAGAATCTACAGAGAGGAACACGGTTAATGTTTCGAATCCGAATGACCCTTCAACAGAACTAAGTAAAAATAGAAGAGAGGTGAAATATAAGCTGGTTTAAGGTTGGGGGGTGGGGTGGGGGGGCTATCTGTACCTCGCTCGTCCTGCTTTCTACCCTTAATTAGCACATTCCTTAGATAATATCACCACCTTCAACACCTCTTTGTCCTTTTGTCTGTGACATCTTTTGGTTATCTCCACCTATCACTGGCCCTCTATCCAGCTCTACTTGTCCCAGCCCCCCTTAAACCAGCTTATATTTCACCTCTCTTCTATTTTTACTTAGTTCTGTTGAAGGGTCATTCGGACTCGAAACGTTAACTGTGTTCCTCTCCGCAGATGCTGCCAGACCTGCTGAGTTTTTCCAGGTATTTTTGTTTTTGCAGGTTGCTGACCCCGGTGTAGAACATAAGCTCATTCTCAGTTTTGGTTGTGAAACTGCAATGGGTAGAGAAAGAGAACCTGGTGCTCCGATGCCAAAGGGTGAATTGTTGCCAGATTCTACCATGCTTCATACCCATGTGATTCTCTGCACCTATGGTGTAGGCCTGGGAGGAAGTGACCCACAGCCCTTCTAGACAACATATAAAAAAAAGGTGACAGCAGCGCATGAGAAATAAATTTTTATGATTCCTTTTCTGATTGATTTTTAAAGTGTTCATGTGTACAAGGCTCCCTCTTCCACAGTTTTGTAAACCCTGATTATTATTATCTGGCAAAGGGTATGTGACAGCAGTAGGCTGAAGGATAGATGATTGGGCTAAATAAAGACATCAAATGAAAGCAGGATTCAGATGTAGCAACTATGGTTCCTCTGATTACTACTTGCAAATAGCGTTCACGGCAAAAGGTTATGTCTGTTCTGGCATTATTAAAAG
Organism: Cetorhinus maximus; assembly: GCF_964194155.1. Classification (NCBI taxonomy): domain Eukaryota; kingdom Metazoa; phylum Chordata; class Chondrichthyes; order Lamniformes; family Cetorhinidae; genus Cetorhinus; species Cetorhinus maximus. The sequence goes on from NC_135881.1 coordinate 34,594,914, forward strand.
TATTCCAGAATGCTTTCAATATGACATTGGGAACTGCTTGGGTTAATTAAACTGATTTTGCTTATCATTCTCTTACAGGGTTACCAGGGGATGGTGGATGGTGGGAAACATATCGTAGAAGCAAACTGGCAAGATGTTTCCAGTATCTTGCAAGTGGTAAGCAAATATAGCGTAGTAATGTGAAGTGGAAGGCAAGACTCCTTTCATGGAAACACTGACTTACGGGGAGAGTTTCCAAAGCTTTAATCAAATAAAGTAAAAATGTATTCAGAATTGCACCAGAAAAATGTGTACTTGGATGGTACTCAAAAACTAAAGGCTAAGCTATTATTCATCACCATATATTGGCAATTTTATGATTCATTAATCTGACATGTACAGTTGATGCATGATGTTTTACAGCTTTTCAATGAGCAGCATTTCAGTGTCTCCTGGGGCCTAAGTTTACCATCAGTGTGACATTTATGCTACTTGAAGGGGCTAATCATTATTATTCACTTTTAATTATATGGATTCTTATTAAGAAAATTATCAGTGTATACTATATATCTGATAATAAAAGCAAATTAGAGATGGTTCAAATCATGCCATATTTAAGTATACCCCATATGATCAGTTTGAAAGAAATACTCTTTTTTTTGTTTATTTATATAAAGAAAATAGTAGAAAAGTTAATCAGCAACCAAAAGAGAAATATAACTTCAGGTTTTGGGTGTGACCCTTCATCAAACCCTTGTGATTCCCATCTGTGAAGGTGATGTGAGAGATTTCTTTCCATTTCAGTGTTCCCATGAAAATGGAGCTTGAGTGAACTTTAATGGTAGAATCAAACATTTGATGTGCAACTTCCTTATATCATAGAATTGTAGAATGATAGCACAGAAGGAGGCCATTCATCCTATTATGTCTGTGCTGGCTCCTTGGTAGAACTATCCAAAATTCTTTCATGGGATGTGAGCATTGCTGGCAATGTCAGAATTTTTGCCCATATCTAATTGCCCTTGAGAAGGCAGAGGTGAGCTGTCTTCTTGAACCGCTGCAGTCCGTGTGGTGTAGGTATACCTACAGTGATGTTACGGAGGGAGTTCCAGCATTTTAACACAGTGATGATGAAGGAGTGATTATTATAGTTCCAAGTCAGGACGGTGTGTGACTTAATACAACTCGCTTGCTTTTCTCCCCTAGCCCTGTAATTTTTTTTTACCCCTTCAAGTATTTATCCAATTCCCTTTTGAATATTACTATTGAATCTGCTCCCTCCAGGCAATTCATTCCAGATCACAAGAAGTTCTTTTGCCATTCACCTTAAATCTATGTCCTCTGGTTTACAATACTAATGCCAATTGAAATAGTTCCTAAGATGTAAGCAAAATACTGCAGATGCTGAAAATCTGAGACAAAAACAGAAAATGCTGGAAAAACTCAGCAGGTCTGACAGCATCTGTGGAGAGAGGAAAACAAAGTTAATGTTTCAGAGCTTCAGATTTCCTTCCCTAAAGGAAAAAAAAGCTGGATTTTTCCGACAATCAGCAATGGCGTCATGGTCATCGTCAGACTTCTAATTCCAGATTTTTATTGAATTCAAATTTCACCATCTGCCGTGGTGGGATTTGAACCCGGGCCCCCAGAGGTTTACACTTGGTTTCCAGGATACCAGTCCAGTGACAATACCACTATGAAATATTTCCTCCTTTTTTTACTGTATCAAAACTATTCATGAATTTGAATACCTCTATCAAACCTTCTCTGCTTTAAGGAGAACAACCACAGCTTCTCCAGCCTCTCCAGATAACTGAAGTTCATCATGCCTGCTACCATTCTAGTAAATCACTTCTACATCCTCTACAAATCCCAGGATTGATCACAATACTTCAGCTGAGGCCTAACCCCTCACCCCTCCCCAGGTCTCTGTGTTTCCTTTTAAAATGGCACCATTTAGTTCAAATTGTCTTTCCTCATTCTTTCTACCAAAATGTTTCACTCAACAAATCTCTACATTAAACTTAATCTGCCATGTGTTGCCCATTTTATCAGTCGTCGTGAATGTTACAATCCTCCTCAATCTTTGTTATAATGCAGAGTTTTGTATCATCTGCAAACCTATTACAAATTTTGCTCTGTATACCTGTGCCCAGGCCATTAACATGTATCAAAGGACCAGTAATTGTAGTGCTGACCCCTGGAGAACAGCTTATATACTTCCTCCAGCCTGAAAAAACGCTTCACTAATATTTCTGCTTTTTGTCTCTTAGCAAATTTTGTACCTATGCTGCCTTTAATCTCATGGGTTTTAATTTTGCCAACAAGTCTGCTCTTTGGTAATTTGTCAAACCCCATGTGGAAGTCATATACGCAACATTAACTGCACCACCCTCACCAACTCCCTCTGTATTTTATCAAAGAACTCAATAAAGTTAGTCAAATATGATTTGCCTTTAACAAATCTACGCTGACTTCAACTTATTAGCCAATACTTTCTCAAATGCCAATTAATGCTGTCATGGAATTGTGTCTCAAACTTTCCCTACCACTGACATTAGGCTGACTGGTCTATAGTTGCTGGGTTTATGCTTTCTTTTAAAGCAGGATGTAACACTTGCAAGCCTCCAGTCCTCTGGAACTGTCCCCCTTGTCCAAGGAACCTCTGCACTTCCCACTCATACGGCCTTCAGCAAACCAGGATGCCACCCATTTGGACCAGGTGACATTTCCGCTTTGGGGACGGACAGCCTTTGAAATACCTCTTTATTTTTATCCTGTCCAATATTTCTACTACCTCCCTCCTTTGCTGCTATATTGGCAGCATCCTCTTCATTAGTGAAGACAGATGCAAAGTAAAGATTTAGCCTCTCAGCAATGCCCACTGCCTCCACAAAAATATCTCCTCTTTGATACCTAATAAGCCCCACTCTTCCTTTGACACCCCTTGACTATTTTTGTATATAAGATTTTTGGGTTCCTTTTTATTTTAGCCTCTAATGGATTCTGATACTCTCTTGTTGCCTTTCTTATTCCTTTTTCTTTGATTTCTTCCGTAATATGTGACTCACAGTAGGAAAAGGCAATTAAATTCATGATGATTTGACGCGCTTTGTACATTTTCAACATAGTGGCTGCTCTGAACTCTCACTATAACACCTGACGAAGATTACCAGACAATTTGTGCTTTGTTTTCAGGGTGGGACAGTTATCGGAAGTGCACGCTGTCAAGAATTCCGCACCCGTGAGGGTCGTAAGCAGGCTGCCCATAATCTCACAAAGCATGGAATATCAAATCTGTGTGTGATTGGTGGAGATGGTAGCTTAACCGGTGCAAACCTCTTCCGTGAAGAGTGGAAAGGACTACTACAGGAACTTGTCGAAGAAGGTAGGCCTTGTATGGAGGTTCTGTGGATTTTCCCTTTGCTTGTCTGACATGTATGATGTACATTAGTATTCTGTTGAAATTGTCGTCTTTTGCCTTCAGTGCCAGTTTTACTTTTGTGTAAAGGTGACTGAGTATTGATGTGGACTAGAAGCAATATGAATAGTGTTTATAATGGTAAATTTAAAGAATAATCCTTAGAAAATACTAGGTAGTAACTATTGGTAGTAACTATTGGCTTGCTGCTGTAGAAGATAAATAAATTTGAGATTATTGCATATTCTGTGATATTTATGGTTTGCTGTATGTTGGTTCACAAATTAACAGAAGTGTTGATACCCATTTGACCCACAAGCTTTTAATAATGAGATTTCAGATTCATCGAGAGCCTTTAATTTCAATAAGCTTTAGAAAAAAAATGTCAACCAACAGTAGCCCCATCAATGAAGTAGCCAACTGTTGGAAGTGATTATTGAGTTCGGGGAAGTACTGACCTAATTTAGTATGGTAAAAATTTAATTGTGTTTCCATATCTATATTAACTTGGTACACTCATTTTGAACTCTGCCTGCAGCATCCCACACGACTTGATTTTTAAAAAATATTGGGCCAGTTTATAGTGAAATCAGTTTGTATCAGTCTCTGCTCTTAGTGATCATGTAGATGTATTGATCAATTTTTAGATGCCCAAACCACATGGCCATACTTTTGCATTCACTTATATTGATTAGTACAGTGGACTTCAGTATCAGTCCCAATTATTTTCCTAAGAAGATACTAAAGAAAGTATGATGAGATGATTTCTGAAGGTAACTGTGCAGTTGTCAAATCAAACCCTGGCAGCTTGAACAAATTGCTAATCACTATTTCATGTGCCACTGAACATTTAAGTTGTCTGTTTATGTCAGTTTATAGTGCACCCAGTTCTGAGTCAAGTTCTCAAATCGTGCTGTGGAATTTGACCATTAAGATTACAGTTCAGCACAGTAATATTGGATTAATTCAGGTGAGAAATTGGTCCTGACATGGAGAACAACAATAATAAAATATCCCAAGGAGCTTCCCAGGAGCATTACGAAACAAAATTCGGCACTAAGCCACATTAGATTTAAGAACAGGTAAACAAAAGTGTGGTCAAAAAGGTGGGTTTTAAGGAGCATCTTAAAGGAGGAAAGAAAGGCAGAGAGGTTTAGAGAGAGAGTTCCAGAACTTAGGGCCTAGGCAGCTGAAGGCATAACCACCAATGGTGAGGCAAGTATAATTGGGGACACTCGAGAGGCTAGCATTAGAGGAGCGCAGATATTTCGGAGGGTTGTGTGGCTGGAGGAGGTTAGAGAGAGGGGCCAGGCCATGGAGGAATTTGAAAACGTTGTTGAGAATTTAAAAATAAATGGAGAACTGCGTGAGTGATCAGAGGAACTTGGAAACTTGAGGAACATGGAGATCTGGCCAAAATCAATTGGAGGACCTCATTTCCCCTAGCGAATGAGCCTGGAATCTGTAATTTGATCATGTCTTTAGAGTGTAATTCAAGGTCTCTTGTGTAATTTGACCCAGTCAATGTCACTCACAACTTCAGGCAAGACACAGAGCTAACATTATTTTCATAGACAGCTCTGGCACTCTCGGGTTAGGAGCATGTGCACACTTGCATTGGCGAGTCGGGCAGCACTCGCACCGCCCACTTCAGATAGGGATGGATTGGACTATAGGGCGCCTTGAACATGCGGATGGGAATTTTAGAATCAAGGTGCTGTTGGCTCTTGGTCCATGTAGGCCTATGAGCACTGGCATTATGGGTGAATGGGCCTTGTTGGGAGAGTATACTAGGTAAAAAAAATTTTTTATTCGTTCTTTGGTCTAGTCATGGCCGGCATTTAATACCCACCTTTAGCTGTCCTTGAAAATGTGCTGCAGGCCATATGGTGCTCTCACAGTGCTATTAGATGGGCAGTTCCATGGTTCTGTTCAAGTGATGATGAATGCACAGCAATATATTTCCAAGGGGATATGCGCTAGAAGGTAGTGTTCGCATTCCCCTAGAGCCCTCATCCTTGTAGGTGGGAGAAGTTGCAAGTTTGGGTGGTGCTGATGAAGCCTTGGTGAGTTGCCAATAATGAACTACTTCATTATTTGAGGGGTTGTGAATGGAACTGAGCACTGTGTGATCATCAGACGTCCCCACTCCTGACTTTGATGGAGAGAATGTCATTGAAGAAGCAGCTGAAGATGATTGGGTTTCGGACACCAGCCTGAGGAACTCCTGTAGCAATGTTCTGAGGCTAAGAGGATTGGCCTCCACCAACCACAACAATGTTCCTTTGTGTTGAATATGGTTCCAGCCAGAATTTTCCATCCTGATACCCACTCACTTCAGTTTTACAAAGATTCCTTGGTGACAGTTGCTTAAAATGTAGCTCCTGATGTCTAGGGCAGTCACACTCACCCCTGGAATTCAGACCATTTGTCCATATTTGGGCCAAGACTGCAATGGGATCGAGAGCTGGCTGTACCTATCAGTGCATAAATTGAACATTTTTAAAGTTATTGATGAGTAAATACTGCTTGATACACTGTTGGTACGGAAGGGGAGAGGACTATGGGGGTTGGTGGTTCATTGAGTGGTTGGTTGGGCCTGCTCCTCCGGGCCCACAAGCAATGCTATAAGGGCAGTTACCTAATGGCTTCAGTCCTTCTCGCTGCCTTTAAGCTGTTGAGCTTTCTGAGGCCTGGGCAACCTGCTGGCTGTGCTTAAAAATAGCAGGACTATGAAAATGAAGTCCCATTACAGTATTTAAATGATCAGCCTGGTTTCCACAATTCCTGTTCAAATTTTTTTTGCATTTTAACCTTGGATATGACCCCAACCCAACTGGTTTAGGGATTTAAGATTTAGCCCAAAAATACCAGGCTTAAAAAAATATATATTTTTACAATGTGTGTAATCCATCTGTTGTTGTGTACGTGTGTTATTATGACTCACCGGATGAAAATTACTCTGAATTACTACTTGCATCTTGGATTTATTGTCCTGACTGTTGAGGTGTTCAAATGGTTTCTTGTAATGCATTTTTCCTTCTTGCCTACTCAGGTAAAATTGATGAGGCAACAGCTCATAAGTACAGCCACTTAAACATTGTAGGCATGGTTGGGTCTATCGACAATGATTTCTGCGGGACAGATATGACCATTGGTACAGACTCTGCTTTGCATCGCATTATTGAAGTGGTGGATGCCATCATGACCACTGCTCAGAGGTAAATCTAGGAGAGAAAAGGAACTGTCCAGTTAGAACTGGCTGTTTGTTCATCAGTTAATAATATAGAATTAAATTGAAAACACAGCATACAAACAGGCCATTTGGCTCAATCAGTCCATACCAGAGCTTATTCTCCACTTGAAACATCTCCCACTTTTCCTCATCTATCAACATAACCACCTATTTCCTTCTCCTGCATGTGCTTATCTAGCTTCCTCTTAAATGCATCAATATTATTCACTTCAACTACTTCCTGTGGTGAAGTTCCAGATTCTCACCACCCTGGGTAAAGAAATTTCTTCTGAATTCCTTATTTGATTTTTTTTTTTTGGTGACTATCATGTGTTAATGGTCTCTCTTTTTGCTCTTCCCCATAATGGAAACAACAGTCTAAACTGTCTAATGGTTTAGAACTGAAATTCATTATAGGTCCCCAACTTCCACAAGGGAGTCACCTGCTGTAACTCCAGTGGGTGACCTACAGAAGCCCCTCAAAAAAAGATGTGGATGCCCAGCATAACCATGTCATGCCAAATGTTTGCTTTTTTCTTTTTTGCAGAGTTCTGCTGGTCTTCCATTAGAGTTACAGTTGGAGACCTTGAGAACCACTATGCAATTTCATGGCCAATTTATTCATTGTAAAAAATGTGTTGATTGTTCTGTTGCAAAAAGCACCAACGATTTGTGTGGTAAGATTTCTTACTGTGATGCATAAGTTCCATCCAGTGGATTATACACAAGAATATTGTTTGATTGGACTCAATTGTATATACAGTATAAGATTCTTCCTCCAGTATGATGCTTTGAAATGCATAATGTCAATATGTATTGTTATTGGCTACTTAATGGTTCGGTGCCAAGTATTCTTACAAAGGGTTGTTCTGATCTCCTGCATAATTTTAAGTTTCATAGAATCCTCAGGCAAACAGCACTAATAATGCTCATTTACACCAGCTTTCCTGATGGTCTGAAGTTATGGTGGGAGATCAGAACAACCTCCATGGAAATTGAAGAACTTCATCTCAATTATACTAGGAGAGGAGTTACTATAATCAGTGCTCTCCTCCTGCCTTAAGGCCCATGAGCAAAGATAATTCACTGCCAGTTGACTCCATAAACCTCATTCCCCTCTACTATTCACCTTCGCCTCCAACAAGTGCAGGGAGCTTCTGTGCCATTATGATAGAGATCATTTGTTCAATTGCCTCTGCTGCTTTTTGCCCCCAAACTCCCTTCCCATACCATTCCTTCGTCCTCCAAGCCAAATCCCCCTCTTTTCTTTGAACAGTGCCGTGACATATTTTATATCCACTGAGAGGGCAGGCTAGGTTTCATGCCTCACCCAAAGGGCAGCAACTCCCTCAGTACCGCACAGGAGTTTCAGTCTAAATTCTGTACTGAAGTCTCCAGAGTGGGATTTGAACCCACAATCTTCTGACTTGTCAGAATGCCATCACTTAACTATGGCTGACTCTTTATGTAATAGAAAATGATGTAGAAATTATAGATTATAATAGCTTGAGGGAAAACATGATTAATTACACGTTCCATTTCAGAGGCTACATTAATTTAGTTTGGTTTCAAGGCAACATTGAATTGGCTGGCATCGAAGGTAGCTTCCTTAAAGCTCATATATTTGTTTGTAGATAATCCTCCCGTTATCTGGGGTGTCTCAGTCTTCCACAGGAGTCTAGCAGACTGTTGTTTTACGGCATCTTTCAGGCCTATTGAGCACATTTCTTTTAATCTCAGTCTAAGAGGACTTTATTCCTTTATGCAGCAACCATCTGAGAATTACCACTTATAAGTTGAAAAAGGGTAGAATGTTCTCCTTTTTCTAGGTATTGCCAAAGTGATCAATAATTCCACCTGCAAGGTTGTTCAGGTACTGTACTGAATTGTCCATTGATTCAAGGGTGTTAATAAGTGTAATAAAAATATTAAGTGTAACTAGAGGCACCTTGCTGTGGGTACAGGTGTTTTCATGTGATCATCAATAATATTTGTGATCACAAGTTTTACTGTTCAACTTAACCCCATTGTACATTGCTTGAAAAACACACCCAAATTGTTCCATAACAAGTAGTGATTATTGCCACAATATTACTGTGACCTTAAGACCTTTTGTAATCCTGAAGGCATTTATTAAGTTTCCTTTTAATCTTCTCAATGCTAGTGGAACTATTCCTTGCTTCATAAGATACACCCTTCATAATTGTGACCCCTCAGCCTTACTGATGTTCATGTGAATCTATGCTCAACCTTGTCCATTCCTTTTTTATTGCACCAAAATGAGTTACAATATTCCAGTTGTGGGCTCAGGCCTTGTACACTTACTGTGGATTTTACAATGACTGCACATTTTGCAATACCACTTTGAACGTGGTAATATCCTTCTCTTCTTGTTCAGTCCTGCTAGGTGGCACTGCACATTGTTGAAGTTCCTGCTGAAGTTTTCCAGTATAACTCATTCAAGTACAGAGAGAAGGATTATAAGTGTTCAAATTCTGATGCAAGGTCACAGACCTGAGAAATTAGACTGGATTTTCAATCGGGAGTCAGGAACTGGAAATGCGGGCTGGCTCTGGGTCCCAACCCTGCATGGCATGCTTTAGGCATGACCACTGGGATTTTGAAAGTTGTAGCAAATTAAAGTCCATGGATTGGGCTTGCTGTCCAATTAGGGATGGTGGGCGGGCTCCCAACACTGGAGCCACAGTGGGAAGCCTTCCAAAACTCTGACAGGCAGCCCCACTGGGCAAGGTGGGAGCTACCGAGATGAAGATGAAAATTGTGAGCAGCAAGGACAGTAAAGTTTTTTTCCTGTCTGGTTTAAAAAAAGAGCCACTGCTGTCTGGCCATGATCCTGAAGGGCCAATCCTTGCAGAAGACAGCCAATACCTGCAGCTGAGGCCCAGCAGCTGCTATGGGTTGGGGGCGGGGGAGGGCCCTCACATGATCCATTATGCCTCCCCATCTGCCCCATCTCACTTCCTGCTCTGAATCGACTATGTTGGCTGAGACTGGATCCTCTGCATTGCTGACTGAAAGCCCCAGTCCATTAAGCCCATTGATGAAAATAATTGCCCTCAATTGGCTGCCTGCCTCCAATACAGACCCTGTACTCATTTAAAAATCTATCCCATTGGCTCTATTTCCTTCTCCACCGATGTGGCCAGACCTGCTGAGTGTTTCCAGCATTTTCTGCTTTTATTATAATCTAGTGGCCACGATTTCCCGATCATTGAGCAGAAGCAGCTGCGAAATGGGCCGCTGCCGGCGATTAGGCCCCAACTGCGATTTCATGCTGGCTGGCCAATTAACGGCCAGCCAGCATGAAACATGCGCTCAGCGCTGGGGGCAGGAGGAGCGCAAGAGCTGAAGTTTGCGGGTGAGCGCATTAAAAGCTCCCTGAGGCACAGAGCTGCCTCGGGGAGCTGACGATTTTTATCAATAAAAATAAAGAATTTTTAAATAATGAAAACATGTCCCCTCACGTGACTATCACAAGAGCAGGGACATGCAAAATATGAGTGCAAAAAGTATTTATTTTTTTTGAATCACTGGATGAAACCTCATCCCTCCTGTGGATGAGGTTTCGCCCAAAATGGAAAGGCCGCCTGGCCTTTTCACCCGCCCGCTAACCGAACGGTTGGACCATCAATAAAAAATTCCTGTCAATTAGTTGATGAAGGGCCTTAATAGGCTGCTTAATTGTCAGCAGCGCGCTGCCAACTTCCACACTCGCCTGCCGACCGAAATATCACGCGAGTACGCGGTGATGTCGGGACAGTCACCCAACATTATCATGCGTCATTTTGCACTCGTCCGGGTCAGGCGCACAGCCGTCCGACGAGCCAAAAATTCTGCCCATTGTGTTGTTTGTCAATACCAATACAATCTAAAATGATCTATAGCTATCCAGTGCTCTTTCTGAAACTCAATAGTTATGAATAAGATTGTTTTCACATATTGCTAGTCTCTACCACCTCTCTCCCACTCCATCTCCTGATTTCACCCCCCTGCTCACCGCACCCCCCCCAATTGCTGGCCAGAATCTTCCTATGTATCAGCGAAAATGGCTCAAGAGCACTGCAAAACCAAGGAAAAGCAGTTTTTGCTCCTGCAACCCTTATCCAGCAATACATAATAATTGTACTTTAATGGTTAGAAGAGCAATTTTATATTAAAGAAAATATATCTATAAGCTTTGGGAATATATTAAATAATTGCTTACAGCAAAAGAACTCCTGTTCCTCGATCAAATGCACTTCACTTGATAGTGTCGCATTTCATGTGATGGTTGGAAACAAGTACATCACATATAATGTGTAAAAATGCTAGAGGCAGTAACATTTTAGGCACAACATTTGTAGGGCCTGTGCCCTATTTCTTTCCCCTCCCTCCATTTCTTTTGTAGACAAAATAAATGTTCCTGTATTGCAGCTGTTGGTTGGTGCAAAATATGATATTTCACATGTATGGTGTAGAAAACTCTACCACATGTGCCTTATCTTTTTTGCAAGTGTAATTTTTTTTAAGTGAAAGAATATCCAGTGCTGTCTTTACAAGGTATATTTGTGATGTATGTATAATTTGAAAGATCAGCCTAGTTGATTCCTACTGACAGCTCAGGAATAGGTCTGTCACTGTTTATGAATTCCAACTTGGAACAAAACTTTTCATATGCTGCCTAATAATGGCGAAAGAACCAAAACTGGAAAAGTGCTTAGAAATTGCAGACACTTGATTCTTTTACATCAGAGGCTACTCAGCCTACATCTGCTGAGCTTGAAGGTGTGTTCAGGGGCCAGCGTTCTGTAATTGTAGGCTGAGAAGAAAAGCGGTACCAATGTATCAGAAGTCAGCACCTTAAACACTCCATGGGCTGAAATTTCAATTGCCTGCAGGGGCGAGCAGGTTGAGGGCGGCCCAGAAAATCATGCATTTGGAAGGTGTCGCTAGTTTAGATTTTCAATTATATTTCTGTACCGATAGCATCAGTGTGCAAGACCCTAAATCAATCTCGCCCATTTTTCAAAGGGAAGCGGAACATCACATTTCTTTTGATTTGTGTGCTTTTTGCTGGTGGATGAGAGAACACAAACCCCCACCAGACGTGCTTGCCTGAAAAATAGAACATTATATTTATGACAATGGCCATACAATTTTTTTTAAATATAGAAAATGATTTTTAGGATTATTTTGAAATCTTGCAAAATATTTAATAATCTTCAAGCTTTTTCTCCAGTTTGTAAATTGTGGAAGTAGATATGAGAGAGAAGATATAAAGTAGTTCACTCTGTAACTCTTTCAACATTCTTTTGCAGCCATCAGAGGACATTTGTGCTGGAGGTGATGGGTAGACACTGTGGGTGAGCAAATGAACTTGTTTATGACATTTGACCGATAGTTTTAGGATCAACATGTTGCTGTTATTGGAAAACTTTAATGAAATTTAATCAAGCATGTCTTGCTTTTAGGTACCTAGCTCTAGTAAGTGCCTTGGCCTGTGGTGCAGACTGGGTATTCATCCCTGAAAGTCCTCCAGGAGATGGCTGGGAGGATCAGATGTGCCAGAAACTCTCGGAGGTAAAACACCATAGAGCAAGGCATGACCTTGCTGAAAATTTTCAGTAAAGCATTTCAGATGTTCTAGACCTTGTAGAAACACTGAATTTGAAATTGGTGTACATGCCAAACTATATAGGATAGCCACTACACAGGCAATATCTTACAGTGTATGATGCCAATGAGTAGCACGGGCAACATAGACCACCGGGTCAGAATGTGAGCATTTAGAATTCACTTTTGTTTTTATGATTGAAACTCTGCTTTTTCTGTTATTGACAAAAGATTTCGGTTGCAGATGAATGAGCATTGGGGTGTGAAATTCTTCTTGTAGAAAAGCCAGTCTAACTACGAAACAACGAAATAGTGTCATTTTGTTACACCAACCTTTTTGCTAAAATTACTGGAGGACTCTTCCCTTTTAGCAGAGATCTTAATTCTGCTACACAATGTAACTTATTGTCAGACTAAGAAGTACATTGACAATTATCTTTATTCAGTATTATATGGCACTACTTCATACAGCACTGCAAAGTTTCCATCAGGCATTGTGACGTTATGTTGATAAGAAAAGTAATTCCAAAATTCCTATGAATATCTATCCTAAAGCTACCAACATTTTACATAAATATTTTACAGCTGCAGATCAATATAAATTAGAAGCGCAATTTGTTTAGATTATATATGATAAAACCAGCAAGAGATAGACATCTAAAGCTATGGAGTTAATCTCAAAGCTGACTGCAGTGGTTGGATTTTGGCTATAGAGGTAAGTAGCTCGAGCCAGGAAACTTCCCGACTGCAGACCTGCCTCGGTAAAAAGTTCCCCAAATCATGAGATTTTCACTCCGGGGGAGGGAGAGAATAGGGTTAGATGTGCCAACCCCGGGAGCAAATGTTTTGAGGACACTGGGGAAGGCAGCTGCCCAAGCAGGTTAGTTAGAAGGCCCATTGTGGTTCTCTGGGACTTGTTTCCAGTTGTTTTAGAAGATTTGAAGCCCTCCAGTTCACACCCCTTACATCCTCTCTCTTTCCACCCCCCCTCAAACCCAAGATCCCTCATATCTCACATGTCAACTCGATGCCAACTAATGGCCCCTCATATGATGACTCAATGCCCAGTATCCACCATGGGCAGACCTCAGGAGCCATGTGGAGATGAGAAAAAATTCTTTTAAAAATTTAATACAACTCTCACTATATAGTCTTGATAGCGTAAAAAAAACCTCCCATTCATGAAAGCATCAAAGCTTTTAAATTTCCTTGAGTAGTTAGTCTCTTATAAAAACAAATACATTTCTGTTCATACCTTCAATCTTTTAATAGCCTCTTCAAATTTCCAATAAAATGTGAACTCAGAGCCCCCAACTGTGATAATTGTAGCTTTTGAAACCAGCCAAGCATTCATAATGGCCAGAATTTTGACCTTGATGGGCGGGCCCCACCGGCTCGGCAGCAGGCGGGTAGCCGAACTCTGCCGCCGAAACGGGGCCGGCTGCCATTTTACGTGCGCGGGCCAATTAAGGCCCACCCAGCGGCCTGCCCGACAGGAAGTGCTATGTGCTTCCTGTGCAGGGGGTGGAGGGATTCCCCATCTGTCAAAGGGCGCACTATCACACATGCGCGCGAAAGAGCACACTGCTCCCTGAGACTAAGTGCTGTCTCAGAGAGAGCGCTGAATGTTTAAAAACTTTTAAAAATAGAGAAAGAAAAACACTATTAACATGTCCCCCTCATGTGACACTGTCACACGAGATGGAACATATTTATAAATATGAGTGAAACTTTAATAAACTTTTTAAAAACTGAGATGAAACCTCATCCCGCCAGTGGATGAGGTTTTATCTTTTTTCAGAAGCCCGCTGGGGCTCCTGGCCTGCCCGCCAGCCTTAAAGTTGGACGGGCAGGTTTTTCAATGAGCTTAATGATCCTGTCAATGGCCTCAATTGGCCATTGACAGGTCGGCGGGCGAACAGCTGATTTTGCTGTCCGCCCGCCTTCCTAAAAATTTAAATGGACCGGGATGACGTCGGGCGTTCCTCCCAACGTCATCCCGCGTCATTTTCCCGTCTGTGAGCGGGTCCCGCCCCCAGATCGCAGACGGGAAAATTCTGGCCAATGAATAGCCCTTGGGAAAATGTCAACAAATATCTATTGAAACTTCTCAAACAGATTCTACGCCAGCTGGCCTGCCAGTCAAAACAGTCCAGCAGAGTTTTTTTTTTCTAACAATCATTGACAGTTGCAGCTAGTTCTTTTTAAAACCCCCCCTCTTTAGTTTGAAGAGTGGGGGATTTAAACTTGTGATCATGACAGTTAAACAGACCTCATTGGCCCTTCAAAAGCATTTGCGTATACTCCACAAATTCACGACTCCCACACTGCGTTTAGACCGTTGTAACGGACAAAATGGGGCCTGCTTGAACTCAACTCTAGGTTCAAATGGCCCTGCTGAGTTTGTATTTCCCTCTTGTATGATTCATGCTGTGCCCCCTTTCCGCTACTGGCAAAAATGGGATTTGTTGTAAATGGGGACAGGACTTTCACATCCTGGTCTTGGTCATTTTTAAAGGTACATGGAGCCGTCTTGACTTTGCGAAAATCCAGCCCTAGATGTTTTTTGTAATTGATTGAGTTACTCTCATGATCTGGGAGGCCATCTGGATCTCTGAAATGAACATGTCCTCAGAACATATTTTACCCACTATTGATTCATCTCAAACAGTTCATTTTTTTAATAGATATTCATTATTGTCCATCATCATTTTTTAATTCTGTTGATTGTTATGAAGTCACTTGTGCCATTCAATTGTTGCCCATCTCTCTTTGGAACTCTCCTCTCCCTTCTGGTGACATCACGACATCATAATAATTACAAATGAGGAAGCTTATATGGTCCATCATAGTCCATTAATCCAAAGAGATCATAATGTGCCCCTGCTTCTGTATCTGGAAGATTGTTCTACACATGTATGTGTATTGGAGGTGTGTGGGTGTGTCTGTGGTTTTTGTGTCTTTTTCAGTCCTAAAGTTGTATTAGCTTTGAACATGTGTCCCTGCTCGGGCATGGTGTTGACTCCCATGTCCAGCTGGATGACTTCCAGCTATACCTCTCCACAACTTCCTTTATCCTCACAACCACCTTTTTTGTGATTTTACACTCCAGCTGAACAATAGAAAGTCCACTGCTATCACTTTCAGACACTGCAATAAACTCTGCTCCCATGCCATTGATTCCTGCCCATTCTCCTTCACCAGTAGTTTGCATAGACTGGATAAGAAACCTTGCTTCTCCTTCCACGCATTCAAAAATCTTCTCAAAATATGTTTTCTTTCTGACCAAATTTTTCCATACCTTCTAACTCTCCCACTATGATAACTTAACCTTTTTAGCCTAACTTGTCAAAACATTTTTTGTTTAGGCTTTCTTATGCTTCCTTGTATTCTTCTGCAGTGCCTCATTGAATAAAAGTGTTAAGTTGCTACAAGGTCCTTTGCTAAGGTATTTTGCCAATATCCATTGGGTTCACAAGATATTTGAGGAACTTCCCGAGATACCGCTCTGTAGTTTAATTGTTTATCTTGCTGTTGTTTCCCTATCCTCCCATATAGCGAGAAAAGCCTATTTTTTTTCCGCACTTTGTCATTGCCCAGTCAAGATGGCAATTCCCATATTGAGCCCTTGAGGTGCCAACTTGAGCTGTACTGTTAAATATAGGGTTACTTCTGTTTTTGGTTATTTACTGATTATGAATTTTACAGAATCCCAAAAGCAGTCAACCTATTTCTCCACCTTGTTCCTTAACAAATTCTGATCTTAATAGAAGTTTCTAACTCTTTCCAACTGCTTGTAGAATGCAAGAAGATGTACTTACATTGTAAATTGATCAACATTTCTTCAAAACTGGTATCTTTACTGCAAGACCATCATATTTAGTATTCCTGTAAAAAAAAATATTTTAGTTGTTGATCAAGAAATGATAGTGAACGATGGTTATGGTGAAATTGATATATTTGTGTGAAATTCCTACCTTTGCTATCATTTAAAATAAATCAGTTAAACTCTCATTAAACTATCTGAACAAAGGAATAATGTTGCATGTGCAATTTCAAACCATATGGAGTCTAATTAAATGTTATGATGGATCAGCCTTTGGAAAAGAAAATGGTGGTTGTCCTCTTAAAATAAGTGTTCATTTTTCCAGTGTTCCTTTCTATGTTCTTTAGAACCGTTCTCGGGGCACCAGGTTGAACATTATCATAGTTGCAGAAGGTGCCATTGACAGACAAGGAAAAGCAATTTCTTCCAGTGTTGTTAAGGATGTGAGTACCTGGAGGAAAAAAAGTCAGGCAGAGGTGGAGCACATAAGCTGCCAATAGTTTCACTCCTGGTGCATTCTTCTGCTCTGCTGAGTGCAGTTACCACTTTCAGATGATGAGTTTTAAAAAGATTTCTTCTATTTATTTATAAGAAGGTCATTAAATGGAGAGAGTGCAGCAATTTCGATCCTACAAGAAGACTCCTGGGAAGGAAACTATAATGGCTGAATGTGCTCTGCTGCCTGAATTTTGATGTAGTGTCCTATATTCTTTATTTTTCCCCTCAGAATCGTGCCCGAAAGAAACGGCTGAATATCATAATTATATCGGAAGGGGCGATAGATTGTTACAACAAACCTATAACATCTGACATGATTAAGGATGTGAGTACTGACCTCCTAGTGGTACAACTCCTGCTCTGACCAATTGCTGCAATGCCACTTTTTTTTCCTCCTTGCATTTGGAAAGCATTTGTGTGTAATTGCAACATTACTGCCGCATGCGCTAATCCTTCCCTACGTTTTAATGAAGAGTTTGACCCGTAGCGTTCCCATTTGTATTTGTTGTGTTTTTTTTTTAGCTTTTCGTCGAGTGATGTGATATTTGTACATTGTTTTGTCATGGAGAAACTTATGGGCAAGGTTATGAGCAGTACAGATTGAATCAGCTAAATACTGCATGTGCATGTAAATAAAAGCAAAATACTGTGAATGCTGGAGATCTGAAATAAAAACAAAGAGCTGGAAAAACTCAGCAGGTCTGGCAGCATCTGTAGGGAGAGAAACAGAGTTCTGAAGAAGAGTCATATTGGACTCGAAATGTTAACCCTGTTTCACTTTCCACACATGCTGCCAGACCTGCTGAGTTTTTCCATCACTTTCTGTTTTTATTGCATGTGCATGTATCTTGAATCGAAATTGAGAAATTTAGCCTTTCAAAACAAAATACTGCATGTGATAAATAGGTAAAAAAAACTCATTAGGCTGTGCCAGGATGTAATTGTGTCTTCTGTTCCACTCTCTTCCTCCCTCCAGCACACATCCTGTGCATCATGAAGGAAGGGGCAGAGACTGCATGTATTACATTGGTAGATTTTTTTTTTGCCTGGAAGGTTGGGGAAGGAGCTTCTGCACCTGTTACAGCTACTGAATCCTGATATCCCATTCCTCTGGGACTATTGGTAGTGCACAACATCTAAAGCATAATTTTAAAAAAAACTTATTTTGAAAAATTGAAATTCTACAGGTGAAATTGCAGCAATAATTTATAATGCACAGTGGCAAGTATTTCACTCCCAATAATCTTTTTGGAATTTCTAGGTAATGGGATATTTTGTTCCTCGGTACTATAATCGAGGCATAATGTGGTCCTGCAGGAGTTGAACTCCAGAGATGTGTACTTCTGTGTGGTAGCTTTCCTGTTATTGGTGCTACAAGATATCTATTTTAGAGATTGAGATTATACTGAACTTTATTGCATATATGTTCATTTTAAATAATTTGAAATATAAAACATTTCTTGGGTATTTCACCCCTTAACCTGTCAGATCTCATGGCAGATGCAATTAAAAATGTCTTATTTCATCTGTCCCTGTGTCCATCAAAAGGCAACCATATAAACTGGAGGGTACTTAGGAAGGATAACTTTCCTTGGGTTACAGATCTTAAGAAGGTGGCTTTAGTTGAATAACAACAATATTATTACAACTTGCCTTAAAAAGGATTAAATGTTTGGGATTTCCCAAAAAATAAAAATTGGTTAATGAAACTGACAAGATTCCTATTCCTGCCAGTTAATTAGACCTTTAAACATATGTAATTAAACATGCCTATAATATATATGTTTCTGTCCTGTGATACTACTTTTGACTAAGCAATTGTAAGTTTTTTTAACCAGGCCGGTGATGGTGTTGCTTGTATCTTTACTACTATATTAACAAATGCACGAATCAGCTTGCCTGCTTTGTATTTTTCTCACTAGCTTATGAATGAGTCACGTAATGTTCACTTTCCCTTTTCTATTGTAATGTATTGATTTGATAATGTAAAATAAGAACATTATTAAATGCAAGTCAACTTTGAGATTCATCGCATTGCTCAAAAGAAGGTTATGAAAAGTAGGTAAGGAAGTAGTGAAGCTCTTTTTGTGGGTTAAGATTGAAACCAATTGGCATCTCACTCACTGCCAGCTCAAGGGACATCACCACCCACTCTCTCTCACATACACGCATCACCTCTGGAGACTACCGCCTCAGCCCTCACCTTCTTGAGGCTACTTGCACAAATCAACATGTGCCCTCACACACACCCTGGGATACCCTCCACCTTCCCCAGTAATGCCCTAACCCTGCAGCCTCTCCCCTTGCCTGAGTTCACTTCTTCCCCTTTCCCAAGCAAGCCCTAGCCCTGCATCCATTGAAAAACCACCTCAGCCTTACGGCTGCTCTGGTAGGTAGAGACCTGCCTGTGAAACCCCCTAAAACTGATGAGGTACTGCCTGGTGCTGATGATCATGAGTGCTGTCCGAAGCAAGGTAGACAAATAAGTCTCAAAGTCCCGAGCGAAGTGCAGCTCACCGGGTGCACATCGCTTATGTTCAGT
This sequence comes from Cetorhinus maximus, assembly GCF_964194155.1. NCBI lineage: Eukaryota > Metazoa > Chordata > Chondrichthyes > Lamniformes > Cetorhinidae > Cetorhinus > Cetorhinus maximus. The sequence continues at coordinate 34,614,028 of NC_135881.1, forward strand.
TGTGAAACGTGTTGGTGTGCAATCATGCCGGCGTGCTCGGATGATTCAGCGTGGGGGGATGATTCTGGCAAACTGTGTTATAATGATATGCATATGTATTATAATGAGGTTCACAATGTCATGAGACCAATTTTTGGCCTTATTATCTGCTCATGCCACCAAACACGCCCGACGCCAGTGGGCACGGAAAATTCCACCCATAGTCTTCAATATTATTTGTGATTCCACATGATTCCTGATGAGTGCAAGATCAAGAGCTTTGACAGTATGTCTCTTTTGTTCAGCAGTACTCAAATTCTGTACTAGCAAACGACAACTATCTTCTTTTGTGCTAGGTACGACTTCAGCCAGTGGAAGGCCCTATTCACATTGACTTCAATTTAACTAGGGCTCCTTGATGACACAGAGTAAAATGCTGCCTTCATGTTGAGGGTAGTTATTTTTGCTGTTAGAATTCAGCTCTTTGTCCATGCTTGTACCATGGCTGTAATGAGTTCTGGAGTTGAGTGACCCTGACTGAGTATTGGTGGTAAATGCCATGTGATACCACTGTCAGCGACACCTTCCATCACTTTGAGAGTGGAAGTAATTGGCCAGATGGGATTTGTCATGCTTTTTGTCGACGGGACATACCTAGACAATTCTCCACATTGCCAGGTAGATGTCAATGTTGTAGCTGTACTGGACCTGCTTGGCTAGAGGCGTTCTCAAGCTCAAGTCTTCAGAACTGCAGCCGGGATGTTATCGGGGCCGATAGCCTTTGCTGTGTCCAGTGCGCTCAGCTGCTTCTTGATATCATGTGGATCATGTGGAGTGAATTGAATTAGCTGAACGCTGGCATCTGCAATATTGGGGACCTCAGGAGGAGACTGAGATGGATCATCCACTTGGCACTTATGTCTGAAGATGATTGCAAAAGGATTACCAAGTGGATGGATCTTATCTTAGGCTTTGTCAAACATTCCCAAGTGACAATGACAGATTGTCACTGGTTTGGCATTATAGCCCAAAAATGCAGCCGCATTGGCTCATAAATCTGTCTTTTTTAAGACCCCCACCAACAACCCCCCTCCCCCCCTCCCAAATCCTTGTAAGAGTGGATGTCACTGGATTTATGGAGATTAAAATAGGTAAGCTAACTTTGACAGCAAACTGAAGAAAAGATAACATTATTAATGTGATGACAGGAGCGTTTCATGTTTCATCCAATGTCACCTCCCTTGGCAATGTGATATCTCCACTTTCAAGTGAAGTTTGACTTTTAGGCTATGATCATTTAGTCCTATTTATATAAATCCAATAGATCGACCTTCAGACTTTTGTTCTGTAACTTCAAAAGTTTTAGATTATTTTGGTTATTAGGGGATTACCAAACTTAAGTCAAACAGAATATGGTTCTATAATGGGCAAACTGTAAACATATGGCCAACATGTACAAGTGTGAAATACAAGCATGCAAATTGATTCTGTTGGGCTTCCCTTCTCTTGTGCTAGCTCTCTTAACAGGTTTTGTCAGTTTCATCTTTTAAGTCTACTGCAGATAATTTTACATTTACAACAATTTCTGACAGCTCGTAGTCAAACGGCTAGGCTTTGACACACGTGTGACTATCTTGGGGCATGTACAACGAGGAGGTACGCCTTCTGCATTCGATCGAATCCTGGTAAGTAAACATATCCATCTTTCTTGTACCAACTTGGGTAGTTTGACAGAGAGAATACTGATCCTCCAAAAAGTACTTAGGAACAGCTCCTCAAACCTGTTCTTCCATTAAATTATTTTATGCTCAATTTGCATTTTAACTCCATCTATCATTCCATCCATGGTCCTGTAACCTTTGCGTCCTGTAATCTTGCGTAACAAAAATTAATCTTAATTTTGATGTGCTCATTTGACCTAGCCCCAACAACCTTTTTGGGGGGTGAGTTACAGATTTCCGCTATCCTTTGTGTGAAGATGCTTTTCCTGACACGGCTGCAATCTCTTATTTACTGACCAGAGGAAACAGTTTATCTCTATCCACCCTATTACTATATCTTGTTTTATTAATCTTGAAGCACTTCAATTGGATCAGCCTTTGATCTCCCTTTCATAAGGGGATGTGATCCCAGCCTAGTACTGCTGACCTAGATTGTTTTTTTTAGCACAATGCTTCTGACATTGTAAAAGAATGTGTCCTCCAAATCAACCACAGTGTTCCATTTAAAAGTTGAGGAGCTCAAACCACCAAATTGTTTCTTGACTGAATCATCTCTTTTCAGCCTTCCTGGTGTCCTGCACAAGTTGGTTTTTCAAAAATATCATTTATGTCTCCTCTAACAACATCAAAACAGGCTGCTAGACCTCTATCTCATCTATTTGTGCATCTTTGCTATTCACAAATTTCTGACTCACGATGATGCAACACAGAAGGAAGCCATTCAGCCCATGATGCTTATGGTGGCTCTTTGAAAGAACTATCCAACTAGCCCAATTACTCTGCCTTTTTCCCCACCAGACTCCTGCAGATTCCTCCCTTCAAAAGTAATCTATCAACTGTTACGTACTTCAGACTCCCTGAGGATGTAAAAAGTGTCTTTTTACTGCAAGTTCATTTTTGGAAAAAAAATTGCCTTAATGTTGCTTTTGTGTTTGTCCTGTGACATAGGCCAGTAGAATGGGAGTAGAGGCTGTGCTTGCCTTGCTAGAAGCTTCACCAGAGACTCCAGCCTGTGTTGTGTCGCTGTCTGGGAACCAGGCCATCCGAGTTCCCCTAATGGAGTGTGTACAGATGGTAAGTAGTGAACATGAACCAATAGCATTGTCTGCAAGCAGGATAAGGCCATGCAAGGTGATCTTGTTTGGCAATATTTCAAGAAAAGCTCAGGCTGTGAGGCAAAGTTTGTTTTTAAAGCTTGCGTTTCAAAAAAGTTTTTATGCTTAGATTATTTCATCAACAGGTGTTTGCTATCTTGACCTCAATGAAACATGAATACTTTTTGAGTATTTTATAGATGGTAGAATGAATTCCAGGAATCATTTGTAGGCAATTGCTCACACTTGCAGCAGTGATGCCTTAATCATTAATCATTTGTGTGAATATCATTGCATACACTAATCTCAAGTCTAAAATGAGAACATTGTTGAGACAAAAAATGACCAAACAGAATGCATACCTCCATGTTAAAATCTATCATCATGTACTTTTATAAAGAGGCAACTAATGGATTTGATATTCTGTGCCATCTAATTATGAGTACTTCCATCTAGCTGATCTACCATATCACAGCTGTTCAGAAGCCAGCATTTATTGCCCATCCCTAATTGCCCTTGGGAAGGTGGTGTGTGGCGCACTATCTTCTTGAATTGCTGCTGTCTGTGTGGTATAGGTACAGCAGTGCTGTTAGGAAGTGCCAGAGATTCGACCCAGTGACAGTGAAGGAACAGCAATATAGTTCTAAGTCAGGATGGCGTGACTTGGAGGGGAATTTGCAGGTGGTGGTTTTTCCATGAACCTGTGGTCCTTGTCATTCTAGAATTGAAAATTTGACTTCTGAGATAATTCATACATTCTCAGCAGAGGGAGGATGGGTTGGAGAGGACAATGATTGACTGAAATGAGTACTTATCTAATATTTAACTGATATTGACTGAAATGGGAATGAAGTAAGTTCTGTTGGTAGGTAGCATTAAGAAAATAATGAGCAGAACACTTAGCATTTATGATATTTTATTCTAAATTGACTATTCCGAATGGAAAATAGTTAAATTATTTAAAGAATTTATTCACATTTATTTCCCTCATTTCATTGTACAAATAGAAATGACATTAAATATTTACCACACAAATTAGACAGAAAAATGCAGAAATAAATCACTAAAATGGCCCATAAAATTGATTACTCAATGTTTGAAAAGCTTTGCTGGCTGAAGATATTGTTCCAGTCTCAGTCAGCCAGCCTGTTGAGACTATCATGCAGGGAATTGAAGCCTTAGCAGTGTGAAGAATATTGCTCGGAAGCAGTGGATAACCTGGTATTGTACTGTGGTACAGTGCTTATGGTACTCAACCAGCAATCCCAGGGTTACCATGGGAAATTGAGCTCATCTGGTGAGCTGGATTGGGTTGTTAAAGGCAGTCACTCTCAGCTCACCTCTGGAATTCAATTATTGTGTTCATGTTCTTCTTCCACTCCCCCTCTCCCCACCCCCTCACTCCCTCCCCACACACACACACACACACACACCCCACCCACCAACCTTTTTGGAAAAAATCTTGATGCCATGGGAAATTTGTGACTTTGTAACTTAATGTATTTTTTAAAAAGAAAACCTATCCTTTGATTCAGTACAGGAAAATATTTCAATTGTGTTTCCTGAGTGAGCAATTTAATTAATTAAATCAAAGTAATATTCCCTGAAATTTTTTAAAGCATGTTTCAACTTGAAAAGGAGAAATTATAGCTTATTGTGGATCATCTCATTGACTTTGTGGTCATGATGGTGACATGGCTGTGGTGTGATGACACCTTTCTCCTTCATGAAACTTTTCCGCCTGGCTATGCCTTCCACTGCTTGCTCTGCTTAAACCGCTGCGGGATTGGTGTAGTCTTTATCCCTAAATCACACATTGATCTCCTGACTCTTCTGACAACTTCTCCTTTAAGCATCTCATCCTCTCAATTAAAATTCTTATTCTGTACTGTTCACCAGTGTATCATACCAAGTTTCTCACTCAGATATCATCTGAACTCTTATTGCTCTCTCTCCCCTGAGTACTCTGCTCTCCTTGCCTCCCTAAATCTTTCCCTCCATATAACCTTTCCTACCAATATTCACGGTCACCCTCTCGATCTTGCGTGCTCTCACTACTCCCATTGTAATTAGCACTGATAAAGCAACCTCTGGTCATTTTTTTGTATTACTCCCTACCCATGTTTCACTTTCCCCCTTCCAACCAACCTCCTATGTTTAAAACAAAAATAAAAATACCTGGAAAAACTCAGCAGGTCTGGCAGCATCTGCGGAGAGGAACACAGTTAACGTTTTGAGTCCGTATGACTCTTCAACAGAACCTGTTTATTTTTGTTTTGGATTTCCAGCATCCGCAGTTTTTTGCTTTTACCCCTATGTTTAACCTTGGGGAATAAAGCTCTTTCTCAAGCTACTTCTCCATTTTCAACAACTCTCAACTATCTAGCATTGGGCCATAATTAATATTTCTACAGGTACTGATTTGACAAATTGCACCCTTTCCAACACTTTTGGTATCCTTATCCCCATTTAAACCATTACAGTCTCTCTCCCTTCTCAGTCCTCTTGGTATCTATTCCCTTAAGCCCAAGGAAAGCAGATTTGAAAATCATTGGCGGGCACTTGGTTTAACTGCCCATTTCCAGATCTGGCTGGACCACATAAAGTATTATGTGGATTATTATTGGGTCCTGCTCTCTATCACTAAAACTATTTACCATTGAAATGTCACCCAGTGACCCACAAATTGTTTTTTTAAACGATCCTCTCCTCTTCTACCTCCTCCACTCTTGGCTCCAACAGCAAGTATAAGAAGCTCATGGACTTTTCTGTCGCAAAGATCGAGACCATTCACTCATTCAACTGCATCTGCTACTTCCCGTCCTTCCCCTTGCTTGCCTGGTCAGACTTGCCCTAATGTTCACTGCTGCCCTAGCCCTGAATTCATCTATTTCCTATATTCTATCTCCAACCTTTCTCTCTCTGAGCTCATCTTGTCCATGAGCTCCACCTCTTCGCTGGTGCTGTTCCAATCAAAGGGTTGACCTCCAAACTTCCCTTTCTGTGTCTAATGTTAGCTCGTAATGATTGTTCCTTCTCCTCAGGTACTGCCCTCCTCTTTCCCTTTCAAATCTTCTGTCATCACCCTTATCCTCAAAAAATTCACTCTGACCCCTAAATCCTTGCAAACTACTGCTTCAACTTCAAATTCCCTTACCCCTCAAGGCCTTGAATTTGTTGTTACCTCCAAATCTCCAGTTCTCCTGCAATTTCATGTTTGAGTTCCTCTAATTCTTTGTGACTGTGACTATGACTATGATAAACTGTCCCTCCTCAATTTTCTCAGCCATTCTTCAGACTTCGACACAGTTGACCACACCAGTCTCCTGCAGTGTTCTTCCCCTGTCATCCAGCTGGGTGGGAATGCCTTTGCATGGTTTCATCCTTGTGTTTTGAATTGTAGCCAAGGAGTGCAATAGTTTCTCTTCCCACTTCTACGCTGTTAAGTTTTGGAGCCCTGAAAGATCTACTCTTGGTGCCTTTCCTATTTCTTCCATGCCCCTCAGCAACATCATTTGAAAACACCATCAAATTCCACATATATGCTGATTACTCAGTTCTACCTCACCACTATCTCTCTCGACCCCTTCATTGTCTCTAAATTGTAAGACTGCTTGTCTAATTTCCAGTACTGGAAGCTAGACAAGCAGTCCTACAATTTAGAGACAATGAAGGGGTCGAGAGAGGTAGTGGCGAGGTAGAACTGGGTAATGGAAGTTAGAAATGTTCTTCAACTAAAGACGAAAACCAATGTTTTTAGTCCCTGCCACAAACTCTGTTCCCTAGTCACTGACTCCATCCCTCCCTCAGCTCATCTGCAACTGAAACACACCATCCATGTCTTTGTTACATCTAGGTTATTGCAACAGACTCTTGGTTGGCCTCCCATGTTCTACCCTTTATAAACTCAAGGTCATCCAAAACACTGTGGCACATGTCCTAACTTGTACCAAGTCCGGATCACCTGTCACCCCTATATGCTCGTCGACCTACATTGGCTCCCAGTTGAGCAAAGTCTCAATTCTAAAATTTTTATTCTCCTCCATAGCCTTGCCCCTCTCTAACTCTTTAATCTCTTCTGCCCTACAACCCTCTTAGATATCAACCTGCATTCCTCTAATGCTGACCTCTTAAGCATCCCCAATTTTAATTCCTCCACCATTGGCGGCTGTGCCTTCAGCTGCCAAGGTACAAGGTCTGGAGTTTCTTTTCACCCAGAGGGTGGTTGGAATCTGGAACAAACTTCCTGAAAGGGTGGTGAAGGCAGGTCCGATCAAGGTATTCAAAAGGGAATTGTATTGCTACCTGAAAAGAGAGAATGTGCAAGGTTACAGGAATAAGGCAGGGGAGTGGGACTATGTGGGACGCTCTTTCAGAGAGCCAGTGCAGGCTTAATGGGCTGGATGGTCTCCTCCTTCACTGTAAAGATACTGTGATACCTCCCCAAACCCCTCTGCCCCTAACGGTTTCCTCTAAGACACTTCTTAAAACACAGGCTTTTGGTCATCTCAGATAAAAGCAAGATACTGCAGATGCTGGAAATCTGAAATAAAAACAGAAAATGCTGGGAAACCTCAGCAGGTCTGACAGCGTCTGTGGAGGGAGAAACAGAGTTAACGTTTCGAGTCCATGTGAAGAAGGGTCCACTCTGAAGAAGGGCCAAATGGACTCGAAACGTTAACTGCATTTCTCCCTCCACAGACGGTGTCAGACCTGCTGAGTGTTTCCTGCATTTTCTGTTTTCATTTCGGTCATCTAACACCACCTTATGCGGCTCTGTGTAAAATTTGTTTTATTATGCATATGTCAAATGCGTTGGAAAGTTTTGCTAGATTAAAGATGCTATATAAATGCAAATTCTAGTTGTAAATGGTGATTATAATATTAATAGCTTGGATTTAGTAATTTTTACATTTTATTTATTTAAAATGCTATTTTAGACTCAGGAGGTACAAAAAGCCATGGATGAAAGGAAGTTTGCTGAAGCAGTGAAACTGCGGGGCAGGTAAGAAGACTGCAGTGAGAAACTGGGATCTTAGCATCCATTTTTGGATACTGAAAAATGGCATCCATTGTGCCCCTGTACATCTCTGCGGAGAATTTTGCCGGATGCCATATAGGGAAGGATGTTGTTATACATGCAGTGAATACTTGCTGGAAGTATGCAGAGCAGGCAGACCATGACACCAATCACTGTGAAACTCATATGGCGCCGGCATTGCCATTTTGAAGTTCAACACTCTAGCTAACCTCTTCTCTTAATCTCACGCAGCTGAGCATGTGTTCAGCAGCAGGAAGAGCCCCTGCGCAAGTGCTGTTTTAAATGGATCATCAGCTATGTTCATCTTATTTGCTGGTTGATTTCTTTTGGTTGTTGCTATGATACTACAAGCGTTTGGCGCTTTCTATTGTTTCAAGTTGCAGAAGTCTACAGGGAGTGGTGTGGCAGGTGCTCAAGGAGTTTGCGTTGAGTTCATAGCTTCTGCGCAAACTGTTGCCCCCAGACACTGATATACTGTTAGGTGCTGTCCTTGGAACACAACGTGATTTGTAGAATGAACAGTCAGACTATGCAGAGGAGGGCAAGCTCTGGAAGAGGACGGGGAGAAGGGTGCTCTGAGAACACTTCTAATTAAACCTACATGAGGAACAATGTAGGCGATGTCAGTGCTTCAGATTTTGCATCCTCACTGCCACCCGCTCCAGCCACAGCTGAAACCTCAAAACTAGGCCAGGACCACATTGTCAGTGGCTGTGAGGGAGACCTTTACACATCTGTCTCTTTCTAGGCTGGAACTGGAGGTATTTGCAACATTTTCCACCCATTGTATCGTAAGGAGTTCATTGACGCTCTATTTAAATAGGGCTAACTACATTTCATTCTCTCTCGCCAGAGACTAGCAGGCGGAGAGCGCATGTAACGTTTTTACAGTTGCTATCCCATGGAGCAGGGTGCCATTGGCACATTGCTTTGCTGCTCTATATTGCCAAAACTGGAAGGAATTCCACTCCCTCAGTATACTGCTGGTGTGTGGTTGTAGGCAAAGAATATTGCAGATCAGTGCTGTGTACCCTATGGCAGTCCACTGTCAGTTGCATTTGGACCACCACGCCAAAGAATCCACTGACATGGTTCATGACTCTGATGTGCAGCCCTTGCATACATGCACAGCGTGCATACAATGAGAGCCATGCTACCACGTGAAATGTGATAGAGCAGACCATTGGCTTGCCAAAACAACATGTTAGCTGCCTGAGCTGCTCTGGAGGAGCCCTGCAGAGCAGATGTCAAGATTCATGGTGGTTTTCTACATGCCCCACAATCCTGCTATCCTGAGGGGACAGCACTCGTCACCAGCTATATGATGAGCAGTTGAGGAGGAGGAGGAGAGAAGGCAACCTAGTCAGCTCTTTTCCATCCAGTTTGTCCCTGAAGGACTCATTCCAGTGAGCTACCCGTAACTGTAACTTCAATTGCCTATTCACCAAGGATCCCGCACCTTAACATCCCTCTGTTAATTGTCTGCGTGTCCATAATATAAAAATAAAAGCCAATACAAAAACGATTCTGAACCAAATTTATAAGTAGAATCATTCCATTTTGCACACAAGAGCCAACTAATGGCCGCTGTGCATTCTTAGTGCCTGTGTTCTATGTTTCTTTGCCTGTCCTGGTCCTTGTACACAGTGCATCCGTATTGCTGCTGGAAGGCTGCTGTCTTTCAGCAAAAGAGACTGTCGATGGCCTTGGAGGACAACCTCATGCAGCTCTGGATCTAGGTGGCCTGGATGAAGACTGCACCATTTCACCATGGGTGGCAGCAGCCTGAGCTGGCTGGCTGACTGGCAACAGCAAGGGCACTGCTAGAGTGTCAGGAATGGGAGCACGAATGCTGCCTTCCTGAGAGATAACAGCAGGTTAATGCTCTCACTGCCACTCCCCTGGAGCAGTGCCTCAACAATCCTGGTAATCTGTTGGAGAACAGATTGCTGAATTGTCCTGACATCCTACAAGCCCCTTTGCACTCTGTAATCCACAGCTATGGTAGCAGCTGTCTGAGCTTGCATGACTGCAGTCTGAGCTTCCACTGCTGCACTCAGACTTTGGGAGGGTGCTGCTTGTGCTGCAGTGGAAGCTGATACATTGGCTATTAGATATATGGTTTGTTCCAAACTGTGCGAATGGAGTTGGCCACCACACTCACACTGGAAATGATGGGCTCCAAGCTCTGCACAAAGCCTTGTGTTGAGTTGACGCCAGACACTCGATGTTCTTTGACATTGACTTCAGGCTTACCAATACACCAAGCATTTCAATGTGTATTTGCATCAACCTTCTTCTGTAGCCTACCTCATTGGAGTCGTCATTGGAGTCCTCTGCAACAGAGGTCATCTGCAGTCTTGCCAAACAGCGAGTTGGTATCTATGCAGCCCTTGCAACCGCCCAGGTTGCAAGATGCTCAGGCACAGTCTCACCACATGCAGATCCCACCTCTGTACTGTCTTCTAAATTATGCGCAACGTTAGTATCTGAGCTACTGGTCGCAACTGTGATACCAATCCATCTTCTTATTCACTGTCTTCTTGCTGTTCCTTCATTGCTTGAAAGATTGAAGCTCTTGCATATCAGGAAGGAGCAAGACACAAGATAAGGACACGATATGGGAAAAGAAGTAAGAGGTGCATGTTTACACTATCTGCAGCTTGCAAATCAGAAGAGAGTGTGGAATGAGGAGGAGGATTAGATAGGAAGGTGCTATCATCTATGATTTTTTCAGCCATGGCTCCAGTAGTGGCCACCTCAACAATGACCAGCTCCATCTCCTGCCTGGAGGTAAAAACATGCTGGCATGCCTGTCCGCTCCGGTTAGCTTCAGCTACATCTGGTCGTGGGCCACCTTGTCCTGCAAGAGACAGAGAAGTGTGTTAGTGAATATTGTGCAGTCTGTTTTGGAGATGCGGCTGTCACAGTTGAATAGTGTGTGTAAGTTGAGATATTGGTATAGACGCATTGCCGAGCGTGTTGTGCATGTGCACGCATACGTGAAGCTGTGGTAGAGCATAAGAATGAGTACTGATTGATAGAGATTGTTGGTGGGTGAGTGGTAAATTGAAGAGTAGCTGAACTTAGTGGTGCAGTCAGTAGAATATGGAAATTAAAGATGCAATCACTGACCAGGATGTGGCACTGCATCCATATCCTCAGGATTTGATTCCTGCATGGCATTGATCTCCACAGCTCTGTACTGCCATTGTTTTTTGAGCATGTATCTGGAGGGCCTCCTGGTCCCTTGTGAATAGAACACATCTCTCCTCCCTTCCACATCTTCCACCAAGGCCTCCAGTGCAGCGCCCAAATATTTTAGAGTCCACTCTCCCATGTTGTGCCATTCTACACTGTATCCCAGGTCAGATTCACTTCCTGCATGACTGCTAGCACCTGCTCCAGCTGCAGTGCACCTCCCTTTTGAGGTGTAGGCCAGCTTTAGGCATTTCAGCTTAGCCACTCACAATATTGGTCCCTGCTGATGTGTCAGCCAATCAACAGTACTGTAGTGTTGGCTGGTGCTAAAATCACTGAAATGAGCAGGTAGTATTCAAAGATCGTGGGATAATTGTGTATTGTGATTTTTGCGACTGTCTCAGGGGATATTGAATTTACCCCTGCATCTTTTGATTTGTGCTTAGAGATATTATCTAGTGACCTTCAGTTCTGCAACCAATTGATGCAGGTTGTCAAAACTGCAGCACAACTGTAATAATTCTAAGTTTATTGGCACGCATGGTCTTGCAGTAGAAGTACTTGATCTGTGCAGAATAAATTTCATTAATATTTAGATTACATTTTCCTGGAAGATTTAGTTTGGCAGGCTTAATCATAAAACACTGTTTGCTATGTGTACCAAGAAAAATTAGATTTTCAGTGACTAATCTCAAGGTAAAAAATAAAAGCAGAACACTGTGGATGCTGGAAATGTGAAATAAAAGCAGGAAATGCTGGCAGTACACTGATCTTCTGAGTATTTCGTGCATTTTCTGTATTTATTAAAAAGCTGTACATTGGAACATATAAAATCAAATGTTATCATTGTTGGATGTCGAACAGGTTCTCTTTATTTCCTCTTTCAAACCCTTGTCTGTTTTTTCCTCTCTCTTTGGTTGTGTGGAGACACAAATTGCTGGGTTATATGCTGAGACACTGAGCGAGGTTTTCCGCTGGTTTTGCTCCATGGGAGGTTTCTGTCCTCCCTGAACTCACCTTAGCCATCTGTAAAACAGTGCCACAGATCACATAAATTGTTTCTTAATGAAGATTTTTGTGAGTTTACTATTTGATAACAGTTTTTATTTAACCCTGGTACTGAAGAGAATATTTCATATGCCAGTTCATTTTGTGTGTTATAATGTGTGTCAACATAGATGCAGTTAAAATGATAAAAGCAATATACTTTGGGGGGTACTGGAAATCTGAAATAAAAACAGAAAATGCAAGAAAAACTCAGCAGATCCCACAGCATCTGTGGAGCGAGAAACAGAGTTAATGGACAGAATTTTCCTGTTGGCGTGTGGGGGCGGGCCCCGCACGCCGACGCGTCAGATGACACGCAGTGACGTCTAGCATGTGTCCCGACGTCACAGCGCGCCATCGCGATAATTCGGAAGGCAGGCGCGCTATGAGTTCGGAGGCACGCGCACCATTAATTAATAGGACAGTTAAGACCCTTGAGGCAGCAATTGAATACAATTTTTCGTGGCCCGTGTGATCTTCAAGACGTCGCACGGGTGCAACGGGCAGGCGGATAGGAGACATTTGTATAAACCTCATCCACAGGTGGGATAAGAGGGGTGAGTGGGGTGGCGAATGTGATCTTTCAGTATTTAAGTGTGAAAGTTACTTATACTTGCCTGTGTGAGCAGGAATACTTCAAAACTCATACCAGCTGCTTGGACAGGAGTAAAAGCATTGGTCAGGACTCTACAATAAAGATCGTTTTTGGGGCCTGCAGCTTTCAGGAAGCCTTCCCTTAGCCTGGGAATGGGAGTTGTGCTCTCCACTGGAGGCACCTCCTCTGAGGAGGAAGGGAGGGCCAGAAGAGGTAGGAGACCAGGAGTCCACATTCAGCCTCCAGGGGAGCCACCTTTAGGAGGAGAGGCACAGGCACAAGGGGCGCAGGGCCAACAGGAAGTGCAAGGTGGAAGGGGCTGCAGAAGACGCCACTATCCTGCTGACAGGGTTTACAGGCACGAAGCAGCTACCTCAATATGTCTGAGGTCCAGTGCCGAAGGAGGCTCTGCCTCTCAAGGGAGACAGTCACCTCCATTTGTCAGGTGATAGGCCCTGAGATCTCCGCAAACTGTGTGGGTGGGCACCCCATGCCTCTAAAGGTCACAGCTGCCATCAACTTCTATGCCTCCGGCTCTTTCCAGGGGTGGGTGGGTGATCTTTGCGGAGTCTCCCAATCAGCTGTCCACACTTGTGTCAAGCAGGCGACAGACACTCTATTCAGGTGCGCATTGACTTTCATCCACTACCGCTGGGACGGGGCCAGCCAGATAGAGCGAACCAAAGGCTTTGCAGTGATTGCTGGCTTCCCCCACATCCAGTGTGGACTGCACACATGTGGCCATCAAGGTGCCAGCAGGTGAGCCGGGTGCCTTCGACAACAGGAAGGGATTCCACTCCATGAACGTGCAGATAGTGTGTGATCACAAGCTGCAGATTCTGCAAGTCTGTGCAAGGTACCAGGCAGCTCCCATGACGCTTACATACTCAGACACTACTAGGTGCCAAGGCTCTTCAGTGCTCCAGCTCGGCTTGATGGATGGCTGCTGGGTGACGAGGGCTATCCCCTCAGAAGGTGGTTCATGACGCCTCTCTGCCAACCAAGAACAGAGGCTGAGCAGCGGTACAATAGGAGTGGTGCCTCCACAAGGGCTGTGGTGGAGAGAACCATCAGTCTTTTCAAGATGCGCTTCCAGTGCCTGGACCACTCTGGGGGCGCACTCCAATACCCCCCAGATCGTGTGTCACTGATAGTGGTTGCATGCTGCGCTCTCCACAATCTGGTGCTGGAAAGGGGCAAAGCAGTGCCAAAGAAAGACATATACGTAGTTCCTCCAGCTGCACACGATGAGTCCAGCAGTGAGTCTGAGGATGAGCAAGCACAGGAGAACGCTGAGATGGTAGACGCTGACCCGGGCATACTCCAGGGAGGCAGGGTCACCCGGGAGGCTTTAATCCAAAGAACCTTCAGCTAGCACACCACAGATGGACCTTCAACACACGCCAGGGCTGCAGGCTCCATACTCAATACCTGAGTGCTAAATTAGCCTGGATACTAACACTAACTAAGGCCCTTGTCAATAAAGCTCAATGTCAGACAACTCACTCATAACATCATGGGCTCCCATCCACTTGCAGAAGTAAGGAATCACCCTGAGGCATGGCAACATGTCAAAATCTATTGAGGGAACAAATGTAATTTCATAAAGCAAACAAAAGGTGTTGCACATGACACCAAGTCTTCAATAAACTACTGTGGGCCAACATAAAAGCACCAGTAAGAAATACGCAGTGTGCCTAAGGTGCCTTAAATTTACGCTTACAGGTGCTACATCTAGGTGCTGTTCCCTCGCTGGCACTGGTGTCTGAGACAGCCTGTTCACTGTGCTGTCCTGTTGACTTCGATGATCTTGGTGGCCGTCCTCTGGCACGTGGAGCCTTTGATGGTCCCGCCTGGGAGGGAGCAGCCAGTTCCACAGTTGGCATCTCCCCAGCCACCGCAGCCTCATTGGATGCCACGGTCATTGGCAGAGGGACGGAGGAGCTGCTGCCCTCATCCGGAATGCCCTGAGAGGAGCTCGCAGAGGCGACAGGCAGCAGCAGCGCCAATGTGAGGTCGCTTCAGACCTCCCTGCTCAGCGTGGATGGATGGGCACCGAGCTGGGATACTTGGTGCCCAAACCATGTCCCACACTGGCACTGACCAGCTGAGGTCAGTGCCGCTGTGACGGCTTGCATGTCCGAGTGCAACCCTAGGAGGCCCTGATTGGTCTCCTGGAGGAGCATCTCCATGAGAGCCACCACTCTCTCCATAGAAGAAGCATGGCACTCAGCCATGAGGCTCATTGCATCGGTGATGCTCCACGTGGACTCCTCCAGCACGGCTACCATGCCACGCACAGCCTCATATATCTCCGCCAGATCCTCCTGCAAATCCTGTTGCACTTCCAGCATTTGCTGCCTCACGGATGACTCCAGAGGCACATCATCAGCCACCGACCGAGCACGTACCTGATCCCCAGCAGTCCTCCGACTGCTGGCACCCTAGGCATCCTCTGCCCACACCTCAAGCGAGTGTGAAGTGCCCTCACCGCTGTGCTCCGGGACACTAGCCAAAGATCTAATTCCTACCGAGGTGCTTGTATTGTATCTGTGCTGGTGCCTGCCTGGCTGAGATGGTGTGGTGCTGGTGAGTGGATTTCCTCTGGGGTCTCAGTGGTGAGAGGAGGGCCCTCTGCCGCCTCCTCCTGGCCCAGCTCCGGTGACGCTGAAAGAAAGAAAAAAGACATTTGATTGTCTGCACTGTAACTAATGTCAACTTGCATGCTGCTCCCCCGGATCATTACGTGCTCATCCTTCCATAATCAATGGTCAACCCACTTCAATCACTGAACATTCAGCAGTGCCATGGCTTCTGGGACACACAAGGTGTCCTGAGTGCTCGCCCTGTGGCACCCCAGCCTCACCACCATGGGTGAATCTGGGGGCATGGTGCCTCTCCAGATTCATGACCTACTACTTGTAAGGTGTTAGGATCGCCAACTGGGCCTGGCCTCCGCCAGTCCATATCCGCTCTGCAGAATTGTGCGCAGCCTTCCCCTGAAAAGGAGAGAAGAGCATTGATTAGTCCAGCTTGCACCTGAATTCCCATCGCATCCCTGCCAACCCAGCCAGAGTGGGACATTGCAGGACTCCAGTTCTTCATCACCCCACAGCTGCCGTACACTCACGCAAAGAAGCCAGAGCTGACCACCCCCCCTGCCCTTGCCCAGATGCTGCCTCCTTCACATTTGGTACCACAAGGTGTTACTTTGCGTTCCACGTGCTTGTGTCTCCTTGCTTAGCAAAGACCAGCAGATGGATTGGTGCCCCGCCAACCGGAAGCTCCCCTCCCAGCATGTTAGCACTCTGACTTCGACAGGCTTCCCAGTTCCTGCATTCTGCCTAGGTGTAGATCCTTGACTTTCAACCCCATTCTATACTCTGGGTTTCAGTGTCACACATGCTGCGGATGCAGAACACATCCTAGCTCAACCCTCTCAGGGTGAACTAGGCATGGGCAATATCTGCTGGCACACCCATCGAGGGATACAGGCTGTGAGGGATTCAATGCTGTTACTGTACTCAGAGTTACGGGGGTGGGGGGGGGTTTGCAGGGAAAGGGTGACGGCTGCATTAAATGACCTGAGGCAACATGGTACTCACCATTCCCGAGCGCAGGAGGTCGTTGAACCTTTTGCGGCACTGGAGCCATGTGCGCCGCACCACATCATGGGAGCTGACACTCTCGGCCACGTCCTCCCACGCACGTTTGGTCAGGTGGGGAGGCCTCCGCCTCCCGTCCCTCTGGAAAAGGACCTCCCGCCGCACTGCCACCTCCTCCAGGAGGGCAGCTAAGCACTCGTCAGAGAAACGAGGGGCACACTGCCCCTTTGCCCTACCCTCCGGCCTGGCCTTTCCCCAATGATTTACTCTCTGGCCTAGCCTGCCCTGATGGCCTACCCTCCGGACTTGCGTGATGCACATTGCCCCTCTGATGTGCCCTTACCCCGGCCATTGTGAGCAGCCTTGCAATGGCTGCCAGGCCTTTATTTAAACAGGCCGCCGGGTCGCCATAGGATCCGGCGGTCGGTGCATGCCCGCTGCCATTCGCCCACTCCCGCTATCCTCGGGAGTCATGAACTATGCTGGATGGGTCTTAATTGGACCCACGGTGTAAAATGGCGGTGTGGACCCAATTGCAGGTGGCGATCAGGCCCGCAACCACACGGCCCACCCAACATGGGGAAAATCTCCCCAATGTTTTGAGTCTATGACTTCTTCAGAGCAGAGGTTTGAGCTCTGAAGAAGTCATATGGACTTGTAACATTAACCCTGTTTCCCTCTCCACAGATGCTGTCAGACCTGCTGATTTTTTTCTAACATTTTCTGCAATTAAAATGGATTGATGATGACCTCCTACAATTATCACTGAACTAATTTGTGCTGCATTTGGCTCCATTGGATTTTAATTTTCTGCTAGGTTAACGTATGATATCCAGTGAGAAGCTTGTTGAAATTTTTCACATTTCTAGCATTTATCAAAGAAAATGAGCCTCTTTGACCTATGCCAGATTGCAACTTCTTGGAATCAGTTAGAGAAAAATGGGAACTGAGTCTAAATGCTCTCAGCTACACTTGCCTGGAATGGATCTCTCTTGTACCATGATGTGAAAAAAGATAAGGAGTGTGTTTTTAAGAAATCAAACCAGGCCATCGGTGTTGGCCACTAGATAGAGGACCGCTTGTACAAACCTGCAGAGAACTATTGCAAAAATAAAATGCAGAATTTGAGACTGAAATTTGCAAAAGAATGAGGGCAGAGAAAGGCGTGCTGATCCACCAAACAAATGAAAATAAATCTAACCAGGAAGAATGATGCGAATTTCTTATTGGAGCCTGCTGCTGAATTAGGTAAGGAGAACATGTTAGCTAGCTGTATTTTTGTAATTATACATTTTTAAAAGGTTTTAATACGCTTGCCAATCTTTAATTGTAAATTCGCCACAGCAAAAGTCCTTTTTGTGCTCTAAACAAATGAAGCAATGACTATCGTCTTTAATATTGTGGCTATCTTGCAATATCATATATATCCAAATATGAACATTGTAACAATTTTATACCCCTATAGGTGATCTGCTGAATTGTTGCATGAGGCAGAACCATTTCTACAAACAAGCAAGATATAGAAACAGTGACGAGTAACTCGGCTCCTGACTCACCAAAGCCTGCCCAATATCTACAAGGCACAAGTCAGGAGTGTAATGGAATACTCTCCACTTGCTTGGATGAATGTGGCTCCAACCACACCCACGAAGCTTGACACAGTCAGGACAAAGCAGCCAGCTTGATAGGCACCTCATTCACCAAGACAAGTACCAGCTGCGAGAATGTCTATCATAGAAGATCTAGGGACACATTAGCCACAGTTGACACATAAGCCCAATTTCTCTAGCACAATTTCTCTGCTGTGAGAGGCAGTGCAAAACTGCCTAGTTGCAGTTTACCTAGAGACTAATAATATGGTACACATCAATGTTGTGATTAAATATTGTCATATGCAGTTGGATTGGCATTCAGTTGACAGTTCAATAGCCTAGTGGATAAGGTACTGGACTAGCAAACCAGGGGACTGGAATTTATATCCCAATATCTCAAAAATTGATTTGCTGGATTGTCATAAAATCCCAATTGGCTCATGTTTATTAATGTGCTTCAGGGAATATAACCTGGCATCCGTACCTGGTCTGTCTCCATTATGTGATTGACAAGGTTGAGCAATAAATGCTGCCTTGATAGTGTTGCACAAGTCATACAACCAATTTAACCTAATTGCTTAATCAACTTCAGCATATTCTGATAGTCCATCATATTTCCCCCAGAGTTTAACTGCACTATCTTTCAGAGGTCTTTTGAACCCTTCGAAGGCCAACTAATGAGGTGTGGCTCTAGCAGCAATTTAATGAGTAGAATTTTTAGGTCGGTGGGTGGGCGCGTGCCTGACCCAATTGGACGCGAGATGACGTTGTGCAAGCGTCCCAACATCATCCCCCATTTGTGCGCTATTTCCATCAGTGGGAGCGCTTCCGACTTTTGCACTAGGCGGCCTTTGCATTTTTTTTCAAACCTCATCCACACGTGATGAAACAAAATATAAATAAATTTCTGTGCACAGCATTTTCAGTAGCTAAATTTTCAGGTGATTTATAACAATGCATGGACACTTTCTTTCAGCTTCTGAAACTTTCATGTTTGGTTTTCCAGGTCTTCAGCTCCCTGAGGCAGCTCTCTGCCTTCAGGGAGCTTTCATTCAGAGCTTGCCTGCACTGACATAAGCGCCCCTCCTCCTCCCACCCCCACACTGGTCTTCAGACTTTTGAGCTTGCCTATGTATTAAATTTATCTTAAAGCAATGTGACATCAAGCCAGCTATCATTTATATTTATGTTTGGAAATAAGAGAGGAATTTTATGCCCATCCTTGTGGCAGGGGACTTTAATCAGGTGAGAGGGTGGTGGGTGGGGAACCCGCTACCTTACCGCTTCTACCACAATTAAGTTTGTGCCGGGAAGGCTGATGGATGGCTTCCCTTCCCCACTGCCAATTAAGGCCCTTAAGTGAGCAATTAATACTCATTTAAGGGCCTAAGTCTTCGGGGTGAAGGACTTGCCATGTGGGGAGCCCAAAATAGCAAGCCCTTTTGGTCTTGGCTGTGGGTTTCTGGGGGTGTCAGGTGGATCCCTAGTTCTAAGGCACTCAATGCCGGATTGAGGGACCCAGCATTGGGAAGGATGGTGCCCAATGAGATAGCCTCTGCCCTTGCTGACAACACCCCCTCCCCAATGACCTCCATTCTGTGACCCTTCACCTTTCATCGCTCACCCCTGCCGGGGTCCACCCATGTTCCTAGGCTTGGATGAATGTAGTACTGGCAGCAACCACTGCCTTCTTGGTGACATTACCAATTTGTGAAGAGCCTCCAATTAGCTGACAGCTCTCAGTGGGTGGGACTTCTGCACCAAGGGAACTTGATCCCAGGATAGGCCTACCACTATCCAGTTAAGTGCTTGAGTGACACTTAATTCAACGGGCCTTCCCTGAAAGAGGTGATGCAAGGGTTCTCATCGGCTCTCCAGCTGTCAGGCAAGACCCCCGTCGCCTCTATTAAATACTGTCCAATATAAATGAACCTGCACCAGTTTGCCTGATTTAGTTAAATGTGTGTCATGTTGTTTATTTTCCCCTCTGACAGTCTTATTTCCTGATTACATGACATGGCAGCAATACTTCTTTCCACAGTTAAAGAATCTCTCACTCTTCATCCTGTAGGCTCGCTGCGTCTTGTCTTTCATCAATATATTCATGGAGAAAGATAGCTTGCATTTATCACGTCAATTTTAATATACACAATTATTATCAATAAAAATGTTCATTTGGGTCTGTTGAAAGCTTTGCAGGGGTGCAATGTTCATATAAGTTTACTCTAATGGGATTAATAAGTAACTTTTCTTTAGTGTTTATTGGTTAATTATACAATAAAATATATTAAGAAGGTGCACATACACAATGTTACACAGAATAGAAGTCATGACTTCAGGTTCCACATGTATGCTGACAATACTTCACCAAATCCTCACTCAGCTCCTCTGCTGCCTGTATGCTGTCAGATTGCTTGTTCAAAACCCAGTCCTGGATGCACCAGAGTTTCTTTCCGTTAAACATTGGGAAGATCTAGCCAGTTGTTTTCTCGCACCACAGCCACCCACTATTGCTTTGCCATGAATTCGCTCGCCACAAATTCCATCACTCTCCCCAGTCAGACACTTAGGTTGAACCAGACTGCTCGCAATCCTGGCATCCTGTTTGACACTGAGATTAGCTTCCTGACCTATATCCCCTCCATCATCCAGACCAGCAGCTTACACCCCTGGACCATTCACAGAATCTGACATAGTATACACATTCTTAAGACTGGACTGTAAAGTCTGGGCTGCAGTGAACAGTGCAAAGCTAAATAATAGCAAAATAGCAACATAACTAAATTCGACAGATCTGACAGCTCATAGTTGACCTAGCTTTTGGTTTTATCCTATTCATGGAGGTGCTTGTAGCCAAATTAAATCTATATTGGAAAATGTGGCTTCTATTTTTCAATTAGTTCAGGCATTATCAATTATCAGAAAAAGCATTTTTTTCTCATTCCTTTAGTATATTGCATTCTTTTAAATTTACAACGCAATGGATGTAGTTACCATTTGGCTGACACCAATAATGTTGACTTATCTTTCATTACCTAGTCTTGAAATGAGTCTAGTCTATGCTTATTTATTTTTGTTTGTCATTTCTGTCTGCAGGAGTTTTGAGAACAATTTAAACACTTATAAGTCGTTGGCGCACAAGAAACCAGAAGGAGAGCAGCTTCCTGTAAGTCCATTGTATTGAGAATCACAGTGACACAAGAATACTATTTCTAAAAGGCAGTAAGGTCATGACTTTATGCTATAGTGTAAAACAGGTAAAGCAGCGACCCATTTTATGTCTCTACCAATTTTCATTTCCAGTGAGCTCAGTGGAAATATGAGTCGGGACTGATGTGAAATTAACTGATTACTTGCTCATCCATTTTACACTTCGCACAATGTCAAAATCTACCCCCACCCCCCTGCTTTTTCCACCTGCAATGTTGTGATTTCCGGCGGGAACCAATTTGTCACATCTATTTTGTTAAAATCTGATAGGACCTCTGAGATGGAGTATGTAAATATAACATAGTTAGAGGTTTCTGTGCAATACAAACTAGGGCCAAGGCTCAGTTTGCACAGCTGACAGTACTTTGGTGATTCTCTTTCTAAAATGTTTTTGTGCCTTTACCATCTTGAGCTCCCATTATAAAATAAAAGCTGCTTTCAATGTTATGTAGTCTTCTATTGATCTTCCCTTCTGTTGCTCTGCTTTTATAGCAGATGCTTTGAGCCAATGTATAGTACATTCAGGGTGTTTATTTACAATAGGAGGCTTTGTTGGCTAGCTGACAGGCAACAAGTGTTTCGGTGGTGAAAGGTTAAATGCTGTCATTCTGAGAGAGGAGAGCAAGTTTGTGCTCCATGATGCCACTATCAGTCTCCCGGGTGAGGTGTCTCAGCAATCCTAGTAATCTGTTATAGATTGCTATGTTGCTATGACACCCTGCAAGCACTTCTTCAGCTAAGATTGCAAGAAGCTGAGCTTGCGTGAAAGTAATCTGAGTTACTATGGCAGATCTGACCTTGCACGGCTTCAGTCTGAGCTTCCGCTGCAGCACTCAGACAATGGGAGGCTGCAGTTTATGCTGGAATGGAAGCTGAGACATTGACCATCAAATGCGACATAATGGTTTGGTCCACGAGTGTGTGAATCGAGTTGTCCGTCACGTTCGTGCTGGAAAGGGTGGGCTCCAAGCTCTGCACAAAACCCTGTGCTGGACTCCTCCATGTTCTTTGATGTTGATTGCAGACTTCCTGGCAAGCCTGCCAATGCACCAAACATTTCAGTGTGCATACCCATCAGCTTACTCCTGTATGCTGTCTAATCAAAGTCCTCCTCTGAGTCCACTGCCGCACATCTCCTCTGTGACCTCACCCTGGCAACCTGGCACCTGCATTGCCCTTCTCCTTTCCCTTGCTAGAGATAACTCATTCCCGGTGTTTCCCAGCATGTAGATCCACCTCCAAGTGACTCTCTAAAGTATATGCAATGCCCGTTTCTGAGCTGGTGGTTGAGTTTGAGAGCGAGTGATGGTGCTTTTTCTTCTTCAATGTTTTCCTGCTCCTCCTCCACTGCCTGGCCAAGGGCTGCAGTTCTTGGGTATCTGAAAAAAGAAAGCTAGAAGGATAGAGTTGTGATGAGGGGAGGGCAAGAAAGCAAGTGATGCATTCTTATACCTTCTCCAGTTTGGAAATAAGAGATTAAGAGATGAGGCAGAATTGGGATGTGAGAAGGAGGATTAGGTGGGATGGTTTAATGCTTTGATGATTTTGCACGTGGTTTCTACAGCCAGGCTTGCTCGAGGTTATCCTGCAAGACTACCTGCAGTCTTTCCCACTGAAGGTGAGCAGTGTTCCATTAACCATACTGCAGCCACTGGCATTACACTGATTAGGAACACTAGGACAGACAGTGACACACCAACAATAGGCATGCGCCATCCACAGTCATAACTGCTCCAGTGATGGCAACCACCATTTCCTCCAGTGGGGTAGACATGCACCCATGCCTGTCCTCTGCTGTTTAGGTGCTGATACCTGTGGTTATGCACCACCTTGAGTGTCAGGGAGTGTGGTGCAATCTTTTTGGATGATGTGATTGTTATGGTTGAATAACTGGCCATGTGTTCAAGCCATGAGACGTGTGTGTGAGACTGTGCATGAGGCAGATGTAAGGATCAAGAAGTTACAAGTGGAGGAGCCTCAGCTTTTACAGTTGTCCAACAGATTTGAGGTTCTTGCAGCTTGTTTGGATGAGAGCAGGGACTGCAGGGTGGATGAGCAAACCAACTATGGCACCGTGGTACAGGAAGCCATTTAAACGGGAGGAGTAAATAGGAATGTAGTGGTAGTAGAAGTCAGTATAATGAAGGCGGTAGACACTGTTCTCTGTAGCCAAGAGCGTAAGTTCAGCAGGCTGCATTGCCTGCCTGTGGCTGTGGGTTTGGGGCATCTGCTCTGGTCTGGAGAGGAATTTACATTGAGAAGGAGAGGATCCAGTGATTATGGTCCACGTAGGTACCAACAACATAGGTAGGACTAGGAAAATGTTTCTGCATAGGGAGTATGAGCAGCTAGGAGCTAATTTTTTTTTTAAAAAGCTGAGCCTCAAAGGTGGTAATCTCTGGATTATTACCTGAGCCATGAGCAAATTAGTGAAGGGTAAATAAGGTTAGGGAGTTAAATGCATGGCTGAAAGATTAGCGTGGGAGAAATGGGACATAGTGTTTATAGAGTGATTTAGTTGGGCTAAGTCAGTGAGCAAAAAATTTGCTCAATGAGCATAATGTGGGAAAATGTGAAGTTGTCCACTTTGGCAGGAAGAATAGAAAAACAGTATATTATTTGAATGGAGAGAGACTACAGAACTCTACAGTCAGAGGGATCTGGATGTCCTGGTACATGAATCACAAAAAGTTAGTATGCCGATGCAGCAAGTGATTAGGAAGGCAAATGAAATGTCATTTTTTGCAAGGGGAATGGAATATAAAAGTAGGGATGTTTTGCTCCACATGATGTATGTGAGACCTTATCTAGAGTACTGTATACAGTTTTGGTCTCCTTATTTAAGAAAGGATAAAATTGCATTAGAAGTAGTTCAGAGAAGGTTCACTCAACTGATTCCTACGATGAAGAGGTTATCTTATGAGGAAAGGTTGAGCAGGTTAGGCCTCTACCCATTGGAGCTTAGAAGAATGAGAGGCCATCTTATTGAAACATGTAAGATTCTGAGGGGACTTGACAGGGTGGATGCTGGAAGACATTTCCTCTTGTGGGAGCGACTAGAGCCAGGGGTCACAGCTTAAAAATTAGGGTCTCCCATTTATGGTTGAGATAAGGAGAATTTTTTTCTGAGGGTCATTAGTCTGTGAAAACCTCATCCCCAGACAGCAGCGGAGGCTGATCATTAAATATATTCAAGGCTGAGTTAGATTTTTGATGAACAAGGGAGTTGAGAGTTATGAGGTAGACAAGGAAGTTATGTTGAAGCTACAATCAGATCAGCAAATGATGGAGCAGGCTCAAGGGGCTGAATGGCTGATTTCTAATTCTTGTGTTTTTGTGAGGTTGTTGTACTGAGTGTGTGAGGGAGTGGTGAAAGTATGAATATTGGGTATGAGCTCTGATTGATGGAAATTGTTGCTAGGTGAGTGATGGGGATGTGGTGCATTGAGCACTGGCTGAGGATGGTGTTGCAGTTGATGGGTATGGCACTTGAAGATGCATTTGCTGATCTTGACCACTTGTGATGTCATTGAAATTTGTGGCACTGCCTCAGGCCCTGGGGATTTGACTCCTGGTATTAACTGTGATGACAATCTGATGCTCCCTGCCTTTGCAATATTTGTCTGGATAACCTCCAGGCCCCCTGTGGATAATTGACATTTCACCTCCTGCACCAAGGCCTCCAGTGCAGTTGGGAAATTTTGAAGCCTGCTGTCTGCTATGTTGTGCCATTAGCTAGCAATCCCCACATCAAAACCACTTTTACAGTGACTTCCAGCACCACCTCCAGCTACAATGCACCTCCCCTTTTAATAGAGACAGGCTAGTTTTAAGTAATGCCAGCCTTTCACAATTTTAGGGTTTATTTCTAGAAGGATAGAATTAAGAATTAAAGATGTCATGCTAAACGTGTACTGAACCTTGGTCAGACCATCACTCGAGTACTGTGTGTTATTCTGGCCGCCATGTTATATAAAAGATGTAGAGGCACTGGAGAGGGCACAAAAAGGACAAAAGGACACATCTTCCCTTCACCGCCCCTGGCGGCCGTAGGGATCGTTTCCTCCGTGACACCCTGGTCCACTCCTCCATCACCCCCTACTCCTTAACCCCCCTCCCATGGCATCTTCCCATGCAACTGCAGAAGATGCAACACCTGCCCCTTCACTTCTTCTCTCCTCACCGTCCAAGGGCCCAAACACTCCTTTCAAGTGAAGCAGCATTTCACCTGCACTTCCCTCAACTTAGTCTACTGCATTCGTTGCTCCCAATGCGGTTTCCTCTACATTGGAGAGATCAAACGCAGACTGGGTAACCACTTTGCAGAACACCTTCGGTCTGTCTGCAAGCATTACCCAGACCTCCCTGTCGCTTGCCATTTCAACACTCCGCCCTGCTCTCATGCCCACATGTCTGTCCTTGGCTTGCTGCATTGTTCCAGTAAAGCTCAACGCAAACTGGAGGAACAGCACCTCATCTTCCGACTAGGCACTTTACAGCCTTCTGGACTGAATATTGAGTTCAACAATTTTAGATCATGAACTCCCTCCTCCATCCCCACCCCCTTTCCGTTTCTTCCCCCTCCTTTTTGTTTTTTCCACTAATTTATATAGATTTTTCTTTTCCCACCTATTTCCATTATTTTTAAATGTATTTCCACCCATTGTTTTATCTCTACCTTTTAGCCTTTTTAGTATTCCTTCACCCCACCCCACCCCACCCCCACTAGAGCTATCTGTACCTTGTTTGTCCTGCTTTCTACCCTTAATTAGCACATTCCTTTAGATAATATCACCACCTTCAACACCTCTTTGTCCTTTTGTCTGTGACATCTTTTGGTTATCTCCACCTATCACTGGCTTCTTGTCCCAACAACACCCCCCCCCCTCCTTAAACCAGCTTATATTTCACCCTTTTCCTATTTTTACTTAGTTCTGTTGAAGGGTCATGAGGACTCGAAACGTCAACTGCGCTCTTCTCCGCCGATGCTGCCAGACCGACGCTAAGTTTTTCTAGGATGTTCCCACTTGTGGGGAAGGACAAATCTAGAGGCCATCAATATTCTCTAAGAAATCAAATGGAAATTTCGGAAGAAACTTTCTTACCCAAAAAGTGGTTAGGATGTGACACTTGCCACCACAAAAATAGTTGAGGCAAATAGCAAAGATGCATTTAAGGGGAAATTTGATAAGCAACTGATGAAGAAAGGAATAGATACTCCGTTGAAGAAGGGTGGGAGTAGGCTCCTCTGGAGTATAAACTCTGGCATGGATCTGTTTCTTTGCTGTAAATATGGTACGATGGGTTGCTGAAACTGTAAAGTGCTCAAATACACCAAATCATGATGTGTGCTGTCCTGTGCATGGATTTCTAAAAGTCCAACCTGACCCCCATTCTTTCCCTTTTTTTTTAACCCTCAGAGCAATTTCACTGTGGCCATCCTTAACGTGGGCGCTCCGGCCGCTGGTATGAATGCAGCTGTTCGCTCTGCAGTGAGAACTGGCATTTCCCAAGGTCACAAGATGTTGGCAGTGACTGATGGGTTTGATGGTTTTACAAAAGGGCAGGTGAGTTACCTAATTCTCTAAACTTGTTTATGTAGCATGGTTATTTCATCTATTTGAAATGGGTATTGCCAATATTTTAAAGAAAGGACATGAAACAAAGAATCATCTTGCATGCACTCCAAAGGAAAATGAATGAATTACACTGGTTTTTGGAATCTTTCATTTTTGCACAAGTTTGTAAACTTGTGACTATGTACAAGGAGGCTTGGAACTATCGTGGGGACACAACAGTCAAACACCTATTCAGCTCCAGATATTTTCATCATATCTCGTGATAATAGCTATACCAGAAGAAGCTGCTTCTTTTATCGTAATAAAATGATTGTAGTATCATGTTTAAGGTAATGAGACAATTTTCATACATTTGTAAGGTTGTACTGAGTGTCCCCCTCCAAGAAAATATTTTGAGGGCATCTGTATAAGCGTCACTTTCGTAGAAACCAAACGTCAACATTGCTTGATACCATGTCACTCCTAATACAGTGCTACATTGAAACATGGTAAGCTAATTGCGTGACCACTTCACTTTGTTAATTCTCTCCTTACCTTCAAAAGCCACATTACAACCCATGTTCCTTTAAGATATTGAGATCTGTTTTTCCACCTTCAAACCATTTGTGCTTCTACTTGAGCACTGTATAAAATCAATTATAATATGGAGTGTGCATAATGGCGATTAAATTAAAATGAACTACTGATGCAATTATCATTGGGTATAGACAGGGAGCACACGGGGGGAAAATTCTGCCCCTGAATTTTCATGGAGTCAGACCGAGCTGGTTTCCACCAGCTGGTGCAGAATAAGGCTGAGGGTGGCGAGCCTGCAGGTAGCGTTCTTCCCTTTGCTGGCTCCATTGTGGGATGGGGATTTCAAACCCCTCCCCCCCTGCCCCATGATTTTGGTGGATTTGGATCCCTTTTATTAGGAAACATGGCTCATGGCATCTCCGAGGAGGTGTTAACCTCTAGTTTTGAGTTGGGAATCAACAAAAATAATTATGTATTCACCTTTGAAAAACATTGACAGCTTTATAAGAAGGAGCAATCAAACACAGGGAGGGAAAGTGCCATTGAGAAAAGCTTTGCACCTCTTAATCTTATCCAAATAAATACACAGGCACTGAAAATCCTCTTCAAGGAAAAATATTGACGTAATAAAGATGTCAGTCAGACAAAGCTCTTCCTTGCAACCAATTGAACAGATTTGTTGAGCTGATTCCATTTGTCATTCTTCGAGCTCAGCCAAGTGTTCATGATGAGGCCACCTGGGAAAAACAAATGTCTGGCCATTTATTCAAACTGTTCTTGTTGATGCAGTTACTGGGACTGGAGGGTTAAGGTGGGGGGGGGGGTGGGATGTAGCTAGGTGGGGTAGGGTGGTATTGAGAAGGGGTGGTAGTGAGGGCTATAAGACCTAACAACCATTATTATATCTGGGCTGATGTACCTGTAAACAGAAGTGGACTTTCTAACCTGCCACAACAAAAACAGAATTACCTGGAAAAACTCAGCAGGTCTGGCAGCATCGGTGGAGAAGAAATCAGTCAACGTTTCGAGTCTTCATGACCCTTCGGCAGAACTGAAGCATAGTTAGGAGAAAGATGAAATATAAGCTGGTTTAAGGTAGGGGGGGCGGGGGGAGAGAGAGAAATTCAGGGTGTGGTGATTGTGGAGATAAGCAAGCAGTGATAGGAGCAGATAATCAAAAGATGTTACAGACAAAAGGATCAAAGAGGTGTTGAAGGTGGTGACATTGTCTAAGAAAGGTGCTAATTAAGAATGGAAGACAGGATACTCAAGGTACAGCTTTAGTGGGGGTGGGGTGGACAGACTAACAAAGTTTTAGTTTTAGATTTAAAAATAATGGAAATGGGTGGGAAAAGAAGAATCTATATAAATTATTGGAAAAAAAAGGGAGGGGGAGAAACGGGGTGGGGATGGGGGGAGAGGAGGGGGGGGTGGGGGGGTGGGGGGGGGAGTTTAAGATCTAAAGTTGTTGAATTCAATATTCAGCCCGGAAGGCTGTAAAGTGCCTAGTCGGAAGATGAGGTGCTGTTCCTCCAGTTTGCGTTGGGCTTCACTGGAACAATGCAGCAAGCCAAGGACAGACATGTGGGCAAGAGAACAGGGTGGAGTGTTAAAATGGCAAGCGACAGGGAGGTTTGGGTCATTCTTGCGGACAGACCGCAGGTGTTCTGCAAAGCGGTCGCCCAGTTTGCGTTTGGTCTCTCCAATGTAGAGGAGACCGCATTGGGAGCAACGAACGCAGTAGACTAAGTTAGGGGAAATGCAAGTGAAGTGCTGCTTCACTTGAAAGGAGTGTTTGGGCCCTTGGACGGTGAGGAGAGAGGAAGTGAAGGGGCAGGTGTTGCATCTTCTGCGTGGGCATGGGGAGGTGCCATAGGTGGGGGTTGAGGAGTAGGGGTTGATGGAGGAGTGGAGCAGGGTGTCCCGGAGGGAACGATTCCTACGGATGCCGCCGGGGGGGTGAAGGGAAGGTTTGTTTGGTGGTGGCATCATGCTGGAGTTGGCAGAAATGGTGGAGGATGATCCTTTGAATGCGGAGGCTGGTGGGGTGATAAGTGAGGACAAGGGGGACCCTATCATGTTTCTGGGAAGGAGGAGAAGGCGTGAGGGAGGATGCGCGGGATATGGGCCGGACACGGTTGAGGGCCCTGTCAACGACCGTGGGTGGAAAACCTCGGTTAAGGAAGAAGGAGGACATGTCAGAGGAGCTGTTTTTGAAGGTAGCGTCATCAGAACAGATGCGACGGAGGTGAAGGAACTGAGAGAATGGGATGGAGTCCTTACAGGAAGCGGGGTGTGAGGAGCTGTAGTCGAGTTAGCTGTTCGGAGTCGGTAGGCTTGTAATGGATATTGGTGGACAGTCTATCATTAGAAATTGAGACAGAGAGGTCAAGGAAGGGAAGAGAAGTGTCAGAGATGGACCATGTGAAAATGATGGAGGGGTGGAGATTGGAAGCAAAATTAATAAATTTTTCCCGGTCCCGACGAGAGCATGAAGCAGCACCGAAGTAATCATCGATGTACCGGAGAAAGAGTTGTGGGAGGGGGCCGGAGTAGGACTGGAACAAGGAATGTTCCACATACCCCATAAAGAGACAGGCATAGCTGGGGCCCATGCGGGTACCCATAGCCACACCTTTTATTTGGAGGAAGTGAGAGGAGTTAAAGGAGAAATTGTTCAGTGTGAGAACAAGTTCAGCCAGACGGAGGAGAGTAGTGGTGGATGGGGATTGTTGGGGCCTCTGTTCAAGGAAGAAGCTAAGGGCCCTCAGACCATCCTGGTGGAGGATGGAGGTGTAGAGGGATTGGACATCCATGGTGAAGAGGAAGCGGTTGGGGCCAGGGAACTGGAAATTGTTGATGTGACGTAAGGTGTCAGAGGAATCACGGATGTAGGTGGGAAGGGACTGGACAAGGGGAGAGAGAAGAGAGTCAAGATAACGAGAAATGAGTTCTGTGGGGCAGGAACAGGCTGACACGATCGGTCTGCCAGGACAGTTCTGTTTGTGGATTTTGGGTAGGAGGTAGAAGCGGGCCGTCCGAGGTTGGGTGACTATCAAGTTGGAAGCTGTGGGAGGAAGATCTCCAGAGGAGATGAGGTCAGTGACAGTACTGGAAACAATGGCTTGATGTTCTGTGGTGGGGTCATGGTCCAGGGAGAGGTAGGAGGAAGTGTCTGTGAGTTGACGCTCAGCCTCCGCGAGGTAGAGGTCAATGCGCCAGACAACAACAGTACCAACCTTGTCAGCGGGTTTGATGACAATGTTGGGGTTGGACCTGAGAGAACGGAGTGCAGTGAGTTCAGAGAGAGACAGATTGGAATGGGTGAGAGGAGCAGAGAAATTGAGACGGCTAATGTCACGCCAACAGTTCTCAGTGAAAAGATCAAGAGAAGGTAAGAATCCAGAGGGAGGGGTCCAGGTGGAGGGAGAATATTGGAGGTGGGTAAAAGGATCCGTTGAATGGGGAGAGGACTCCTGCCCAAAGAAGTGAGCACGGAGACGAAGACGGCGGAAGAAGAGTTCAGCATCATGCCGAGCCCGAAATTCATTGAGATGAGGGCGTAAGGGTATGAAACTAAGTCCTTTGCTGAGCACTGAATGTTCAGCATCGGAGAGGGGAAGGTCAGGGGGTATAGAGAATACGCGGCTGGGGCTGGGATTGGAAGATGGGGTGGGGACGGAGGGACAAACAGGGGTGGAGGGTCCCAGATGGGTGTTGGTGTCGATGAGTTGTTGGAGCTTGCGTTCCTTAGCACTTGAGAGAAAGAGAAAAAGTTTCTTGTTGAGGCGACAGATGAGGTGAAGAATAAAATGAAACTGGGGGCACGCGCAGCCCGTCTCCAGCCCAGGCCCGTCTCCCTGGCACAAAAATACGCCGGGCGGTCTCCCCCAGGACAGAGATGGGATAGCAGAGTTGGGAAATACCCAGCTCCTTGACAAAAATCCAGCCCTGAGTTTGCTTTCCCTCAGTTAGAACACTTAAAATTGGACATTTTAGGGTGGAATATTGGTGCTGCACTTAAGAAAAATGAGGTGCTATGCCTTGGAGTGGTGGAGATTGAGTTTGCACACCCACTGCTTAAATGAACTATTTGTGGGAGGATCAATCGTCTGATACTGCTACTTCCGTGCAGCCCCTGGAAACTGTTTTCAAAATAGCTTCGGTGTTATGTAGGAACTGGTTGCTCCATGATCTCTAATCGAAATTGTGGAAGTTAGAAGAAATCTTACATGAATATTTTATTTATTCTTTCATGGGATGTGGGCATTGCTGGCAATGCCACCGTTTGTTGCCCATTCCTAATTGCCTTTGAACTGAGTGACTTGCCAGGTCATTGCAGAGGGCAATTAAAAGTCAAGTACATTGCTGTGGGCCTGGAGTCGCATGTAGGCCAAGCCAGACCAGGTAAAGACGGCAGACTTCCTCCCCTAAAGGGTATTAGTAAGGCAGATGGGTTGTTACAACAATCTATGATAGTTTCATGGTCACTGTTACTGAGACTAGCTTTCAATTCCAGATTTTATTGTCATGGTGGGATATGAACCCATGTCACCAGAGCATTAGCCTGGGCCTCTAGATTCCTAGCCCAGTGACATTACAGCTACACTGCCCACACTACCACCACCATCCCGGCCCAAATAATGCTTTAAATCGAAAACAGTTTGATGTCCATTCTCTTAGATTAGCTGAAAATGATGATAAACTTTTGGTCTTACTGTGTGAATTAATCCACATGCAGGTGCCTATATTGGTTGGGAGTTAGGACCCAGAGAGTAGGGATAAAGCGATTCTATTCTGAATGCCAGGATGTGACAAATAGTGTTGCCAGGAATCTGCACTGGGGCCTCAATTTTAACCATCTATATCAATGATGTTGATGAAGAAATAGAGTTGTTATATCCAAATATGCAGGTGACATGAAATTAGGAGAGAAATTTTCAGTTTGGATTGGAGGTTGGGATGGGGGCGGTTAGAGGTAACATAGTGTTATGAGCGGCAGTATTGGGGAGGAGTGTAGTGTGAATGCGTTGAAGCCTGGGCAGCACTCCTCCTCCTGCCTCTGCAACAATGACTTCCTTGTAATAAAAGCTTACCTTTAGTTGGCTATCACCCAGCAAACAATAAAGAATTCTGCTCTGCAATATCAGATTTTGGCGAGGATGCCAATAACAGGGTATTTTAACCCTTTATTTAGATATCTATGCGGCCACCAGGCATGCCAGAAAAATCACCTGACCCAGTATCTGGTCAGACATCTTTTGGATACCCTTTGGGCATTGGAACATTGGCTCCCAAATTCGCCTTTCTGCCCGTTTTTCACTCATACAATGAATGCAGTGAGTTCCAATTTGTTTTCCTGCCATGAGTTCAAATTTTCACTTTAAGCTGTGAAATGGAGTTGAATAACTGTGATAATTTGAAGGCTGACACTAAAATGAACATGGCTGGGTTATCCTAAAATCCCACTTGGTTTACTGATGACATTATGGAAGGAATCAGCCTGGAATCCCTGTGACTTCACTCCATACTGTTTATTGACTTTTAAATCTCCTTAGAGGAACTAGGGATGGGAAATACATAACACCTGTGCCAATGTCACCCACATTCCAACAGCAAAGTGAGAAGAAACATGCCGCTGAGCAGAAATAAATACTAAATTGGCAGTCTCACTTAAAAAGCTATAGGATTACCTGGCACAAGATTGCAAATTCACATTGGTGTAGAATAGGTGTTGGTGCGAGGTTGGAGTTAGGATATATTCATGGAATAACACAAGAGGGAGCTTTACTGTGTGTATTATCACGCTATACTAAAGTGTTCCAACCTCTATTACTGATGCCGCATATTTTATATAAGGAAAAACATGTTACAGCATTGAGAATTTGAATTATGTACCAGTTTGAACAGGCAGACTGTAGGATGTAGGTTGCTTTCGGCAAAACCCTATAGTAAACCAAGAAAAGACCTTCCTGTCCTTTTGACTGATCAGGGAGGCTTAAATAGTTTGAGCATTTACTTTAACCTAATCAACATGCGTGTTGTATAGCAGCTTTACTTTTAAGCCAGCACTGCACTCTGCCATTTAGATTTGATCTGCTTGACATTGCCACTTAGCTTAATTGAAATATTATTATTACTGGTGTACTCCGGATTACTTAAAGCCATAAGTGGATCAGTTTACAGAAGGAAGCACCAATAGTGGGAGAGATGTTTCAGCCGCTGTATTTCTTATTCCTATGTAATGTGAGTGGAAGATTTGCCATACAGCTCCGCATTCTATTTAAATGTGATCCTGGATCTTTACCTTGAACCTGTCCTCAACTATGTCAAGGACCAATAACCATTTTCTAAAGAACAGCTGATTATTTTAAGTCAACTTCTTATCACTGAGTGCCTTTGAGTCAGAGTTGAGTTATTCCATTAATACAAAGAGAGGTATATCCCACATGTTTAAGGCTCCCACTGCTGTAACAGCTTTGGGTGGGGGAGTTGGCAGGGAGTGGTCTGATGGTTGCTGACGTCAATGTTTTTGAAAGACCCATGACTGATTAAACATGAAATATAACACTATGTAAATATACTTTCAGGTGGATGTAGAATTGGTTAATTTTATAAATTGATTTTCAAGTGGATTAATTCATTACTTTTCAGACTTAAAATGAAGCTTCAACTGGGATGGTGCTTGGAGGGTCTAATGGTTCATTTTCATATGCAGTGTTGTCACAAACATGTGACTCCATAACTTGTAAGATAGCACTGCCTTAACTGAAGTAGTCTATAATGGAGAGCACTTCAGATGAAGACTCACACATGGGCCAGAGATTTCCACCCCCCCCACCCCCCCCGTTTGGTGATGGGGGGGTTGTGCGTGGGCGGGCATGGACCCAATCGGCGCCCCCAATCGGGGCCGCGCTGCCATTTTACGTGGGCGGGCCAATTAAGGCCCACCCATTGTGACGTGCGCCCGGAAGCCCTGTGCACTCCCTGTGCGGGCAGGAGGTGCCTCAGGGAGATTTGTTTCCGTCTTAAACTTTTAAATAAAGAATTTTTAACTTTTAAAGCATGTCCCCACATGTGACACTATCACATGAGCTGGGATATGTCAAAGAATAAATGTATAAATTTTTATTAGATTTTAAAACAGCTCATGAAACCTCGTGTGAATGAGGTTTCATGAAAAATGCGAAGGCAGCCTGGGCTCTTCACCTGCCCACCAACCTTCGGTTTGGATGGGCAGCTCATTAAATTGAGTTAATTAGCTTTTAACAGGCCTTAATAGGCCTTTGACAATTTGGCAAGTCGGTTGCGCGCTTGCCGAACTGAGAACCTAAATCATGCGCAGTGACACCGGGACACCCGTCCGACGTCACCGCACATCATTTTACACGTCGGCGAGCAGGCCCCACCCCCCCGCTCGCTGACGGGAAAATGCTGCCCATGAGTTGTTTAATAACCTAATGTACCACAGAACATACATTGATGCCTGAGATTTCCCATGAGACGAACAAAGCAAGTTTTCAAACTCCGGTCAAGTAAATACTGAGCATAGTGACTTCCTCATTGGGCTGTTCAGTGTTGGACCAATTTCATGCTGCTGTTAACTGGTTTCTAACGGAGATTGAAGAATGGCAGCAGGTTCCGTGCTCTGCCTCAAAACTGGGGAACGTTGCTTAGCATGGGAGAGTTTGAAGACAAGAAAACAATATAAAAAATAGGAAAAGTTGAGAGATACAGAATATTTAAAATTACTTATTTTCTCCTCTCCCTTCAGATCAAAGAAATTAAATGGGGCGATGTTGGAGGCTGGATAGGCCAAGGCGGTTCCCTTTTGGGTACTAAACGGTAAATACAACAGTGTGCATGTATTTAATCCAGAGTGAATACAAATGTAAATTGGTATTCTTAAATGCCATCATTTGAGAAATAGAGGAAGCCTGATTGCAATGCAGTTTCAAATGGACTTTACTATCACTGCAAAGGATCTGTTCAATCCAGTAGATAGTGATCGAAGTTTGAGTCTATAGATTTTTCTTTTCACAATTGAAATGGTTTGTTTACCTGAGAAATAGGAGCAGTAGGCCATTCAGCATCTCAAACCACTCCGCCATTCGGTAAGATCTTGGCTGACCTTTCTGGAGCCTTATCTCCACTTTCCTGCCTTTCCTCCATAAACATTGACTCCCTTGTCAATCAAAAATCTGTCTAACTCGGCCTTTCAGTACGTTCAGTGACCTGGCCTCCACTGCTCACTTGGGGAGAGAACTCCAAGCACTAACAATCCTCTGAGAGAAGAAATTCTTCCTCATCGCCATCTTAAATGGAGAGACCCTTTATTTTGAAACTATTCCCCCTAGTTCTAGATTCTCCCATGAGGGGAAACATCCTCTCAGCATCTACCCTGTCAAGCCCTTCAGAATCTTTTATGTTTCAATAAGATCACCTCTCATTCTTCTAAACTCCATTGAGTATAGGCCCAACCTGCCCAACCTTTTCTCGCAAGACAACAAATAATTTTACAAATATGTTTTTGCAATATAAGAAAATAATTCCTGACCATTTCTGTTAATTGAAATAAGTTTTGTTATTTCAGTTCACATTAGGCATTTATAATTAATGACAGAAAACATAAAATATTTTTGTACATTATGACGGTGACTGTAGAGCTTTGGAGTTATTGTGAAGCCCTGTGTGTTTAAATTAATGTAGAAGGAATGCTCATTCATAATTGATGTTGAAAGACAATGGAGAAGAGTTTCCACTGCCCTGCCTGTTTTTAATCTTAAGAATAGTCTACAGAGGAAAACTGTTGTGCCGGGGGGAACCTTGGGTAATCTTGGATGCCCAAGGCCCACTACATGCAATTTTGAGCATGTAAACTGGTGCACAACATCCATATTTCAGGCAGGACGCTGTTTCTATATTCAGAACAGGGTTGACGTCATTACAGAACTCTGATTGCAATTTGAAGTACGGAGGATGGGGTACACCAAGCAATGAGCGACCTATATAGCTTTAAGGTGACTATGAAAGAAAAGGAACCCAGGTCTCTCTTTTCTTTTTTTAAATTTTGACTTTTATAGTTCAAGAAAGACAGGAATTCTCTTCTGAGCTCCAAAATAAAATACTGTCTAACCGTGCTTGAACTTGGCATGGGATGAGGCCCAACCTATTAACTGGCTGTGTGTAGGGGGGTCAGCTGAATTCCTAGTTCTCTCACAACTGATGAACTGCAGCGGAGTTCCTCTTTGCTACTTGCCTGTTGCATTCGAATGACTCCAGAACCTAAAAATGGTTCAGTGATTTAAGGCTTTTTTTTGGTGGAGGGCTAGGGGAGAGGGGAGGGTGTGGTGTGGAAAGAGTGTGGTCACTCTACCAACCTTACACTTGCTCTGGATGTCTGTTTCAACTCCTCCAAAATTAATATATATAATTGGAGCCATATTTGAATTGTTGCTTATTTTGCCACAGTTCTGTGAATGTTTTCATGTTATACATTGCAAACTGGATATGAATCAGTTGCCCCTGTTTCTGATGCATTTTATTTATTCATACGCCACAGTACCCTTCCTGCAAAGAATGCAAATGCCATTGCTGAACAAATACGTTCGCATAATATCAGTGCTATTCTGCTGATTGGCGGCTTTGAGGTAGGTGCTGCATTTTTTAATATTCTGAAGCATGGTAAAATGCTGTGTCTATGTTTGAAATTACACGTAATTCTCAAACATAAGCTTTGCTAAATGTATGAAAAAAATCTGCCAAATATACAAAAAAATACTCATTTGTCAAAGGTCAAATATTCCTCAATAAATCCCATCCTGAAAACAGCTACACTGATAGTACAGCTGAGTAAATCATGCTCTTCATGTCTCTTCCTGATCATCATACAGTCCATAGCAGGCACTCTGGCTGGGATAACTGACCCTGCTGAGTACTGTGTAGCAGAAAACTGGCTGTGATGTCACATAAACAGTCATGTGCTGTACCCTAATTGACCAATTCAGGCGATGAGCCCCTCCATTAATTTTCCTACATCTTGTTGCAAAATTGTAATTCGCACGGCAGCTAAAATACAGTTAGGTTTGTAAACAAAAAAAAAAACCTTTGTCAAATATTTTAAGGGCTGAATTTTATGTTGATTGGGTGGGTGGGTGGGCTTGCGCCCGACCCAATCGGGCATGAATTCGCGTGCGATGACATCAGGTGAGAGTCCTGACGTCATCGTGCACCCGCGCGATATTTCAGCCAGCGGGCTCACACAAAAGTCGGAAGCAGCCCATGAAACCTCATCCAAGGGCGGGGTGAGGTTTCTGTTATGAAACCACGTAAAAATGCTGCCCACAAATTTTTATCATCTAGATTTTCAGGTGCCTGATTGTGATGCTAAGACATTTTTTGTTGCTTTTTAAAATTTTATTGGATAATCTTTTTGGGTCTGCAGCTCCCTGCCTTCAGGGAGCTTTCTCCCAGAGCTGCCCGCGCCCACGCTGATGTCATTGCCCACCCTCCTCCTGCCCCCAGCGTGCGCTTCGCTCTGGCTGGCTGTTAATTGGCCAGCCAGCGTGAAATCGCAGTCAGGGACCAACCGCCATCGGTGGTCGGTTTCCCGGCCAATCCCGGGCCCGCTGATCGTGCCCGCCCGCCGAGCTAAAAATTCAGGCCTAAGTGTTTTAGAAAACCTGAAATTTTTCAAATCAATAGTAACTATCAAAACACCAGTAATTGCTACTGAAACCATGTTAAGCTGAATTCATGCATTTTGTTTTCCTTCAAGATGTCAAGTTTTGCACATCTACGGATACATATAAAAATTGTACCTTTTTAAAATTTAATATAGAATTAGCAGCTCCACATGTTGACCATGTTAATCCTATATTTGATACAGTATTAAATTAGTGATGAAAAATGTAAAGGCCACCTGGCCGATTTGCCCGTCCGCCAACTGTAAGGTTGGATGGGCGATGAAAAATAGCAGGCAATTGCACTGTTAATGGGCTTAACTGGCCCATTCACTGTCACATATATTGCAACGCCTTTGCCTAGGACATTTTCTGTTCTTTAGATGCAATGGAAATTTTGATTATAGAATGTATGTATAGAATAAGATAATGAGTATCAAGGCAGAAATTTAATCAAGGGAATCTGGTGATTGCATAAACAGCAAGACAGCTGCTCCAGCAGTTTGCATGCCATGCAAACCCCAAATTTACATTATTGATGGAACTTAAATGCATGCATAATTTATTATAATGTATATGGCATAAGGCTCTTGCTTCAAATTCTCAGTACCTTGTTACAGTATTTGTGGTCAGTGAAATATTGGAGGCAAGTCAAGAGGTCTCAAAGCTAGACTAAGTCATTTTAAAAGATGGTTTCATTATAGTCTCTGATGGGTTAATAGGTGACTGCAAAGCAGCACCATTGCATGTTTTACAATAAAAATGAATGCATAGTAAATGTCATCGTTGCTAGACCCCTTTGCAGTCGAGTGGGAAAGTGTTGGCGGGATTAACAGGCTGGTTTTCAACCTGTTAAACTGTGTCACGAATGCTCCTTCCATGGCCAGCAAGTTCTGGAGTGGGACCTGGATGTGGATTGAGACAAAAGGGTGCTACTGCCTGAGCCACAACACCACCTACTACTTTTTTTTTCCTCCATAGAATCATATCTTCTATTGGCTACTCAAGTTTGGTTATTGGTGAATCATATGGAGATGTCCCTGTTGCTCTCCTAACCTGCTTTCCTAGTTGAAGGAGGAACAGTAGTGCTGGGTGGTTGCATTGGGAACTTGAAATGATGAAAATAGATGCAGAATGTTACTGTTTAAAATATGTGTTATGTATTTTTCACCTAATGTGAGAGTGTGAGTGACAGGTGGCTCCCCCTTTGGCCTTTGCCATGTTTCTAATTTAACTATTGTACATGCAAGCTAATCTGGATGTGCCCTCCAGGCATACCTGGGACTTTTGGAACTTTCAGCTGCACGTGCCAAGTATGATGAGTTCTGTATCCCCATGGTTATGGTTCCTGCCACTGTCTCCAACAATGTGCCTGGTTCAGACTTCAGCATTGGTGCAGATACTGCCCTGAACGCCATAACTGATGTAAGTCTGTCTAGGAATGTGCAATTGCAAAACTAACACAATGGTCTAAGCAATCATTTCAACTGCATCTGTTATCTGCTAGCATCAGCAGGGTTCAAACCATTGTTCAAAACCACTCACTTCCCTTACAAATGTAAAGTTACATTCATTTTAATCTTGTTGATTGGTGCTTCACAGTGGA
The DNA here is from genome assembly GCF_964194155.1 of Cetorhinus maximus. Taxonomy (NCBI): domain Eukaryota; kingdom Metazoa; phylum Chordata; class Chondrichthyes; order Lamniformes; family Cetorhinidae; genus Cetorhinus; species Cetorhinus maximus. Next base: position 34,653,496 of record NC_135881.1, read on the forward strand.
CTGCTGAGTTCTATTTTTGGATAAACAAATTCATTTCTTCCAATATAGAGCTTTCTGCCAGGGAAGCTAATTTTTAAGCCTCTGCGATCTTGACTTGACTTCCTGTTCTTGGCAATTCTGAAGTGATATCGATGAGTCTTTACTTCGTTGAAAACCACTATATCTTCAAATCCTCATTTAATGCTTTTGAATAGTAGGAGCTCATTAAAAGGAGCTCCAGCCACTTTTAAACCAAAATTAACATGATCACGTGTCTCATTGCTCCGAAATAGAAAGAAAGACTTAAATTTACATAGCTCTTTTCAAAAATACCAGACATCTCAAAGCACTTTACAGCCAACAAAGTACTTTTGAAGTGCAGTCCCTGTTGTAATATAGGAAACACAGAAGCCAATTTGTGCATAGCAACTTTCACAAACAGTGGTGAGATAATTAATGATCAGATTATCTGTTTTTGTGGTATTGGTTGAGGGATAAATATTGGTCAGGACACTTTCCCTGCTCTTCTTTGAAATAATGCCATGGAATCTTTTACATCCACCTGAGAGGGTAGGCCAGGCTTGATTTGCCACCTCATCCAAAAGATGGAACCTCCAATGCTGCAGCACTCCCCTCAGTACTGCACTGGAGTGTCAGCCTTGATTTGTGTGCTCAAGTCCTGGAGTGAGACTTGAGTCTGGAACCTTGTGACTCAGAGATGAGTGCACTACCAACTGAGGCACGTTTGACACATTCAGCTAGAATAGGTAACAGTCCATTTCATCCAAAAAATTTGTTCTCTCCATAGTACTTTTTCTATCAGTCTTTTCAGTGGAATCCAAGTGATTAGGTAACCTTTTCTTTGTTTTCCCCAAAACAACCTGGTGATTTTTGTGGTGTAAACAACAGTATGACCATTGTTAATGCTAGCGGATGAAGTTGCAGTTGGATATTGTTCAAGGTAGGTAAACTGAGGCATTCAGCAGAGCTGAAAAAAACTTTCAATACCTGTCTGTGTATCAACTCTGTTACAACTTTCATTAATGGTTTTAGTTTTATTGCATGTTAATCGCCGCATATACATTTTCTGCTAATGAGGCAACATTTTCTCATTTTCCTGAAACTGCACTAGCATTAAGCTCAAATCCTTAGAAGTATTAAAGTTGATCTTTAATTTTTTTAAATTCATTCACGGGATGGCATTTATTTCAAAATTGTATTTATTGCCCATCGCTAGTTGCCCTTGAGAAGGTGGTGGTGAGCTGCCTTTAAGCTCCTGCAGCCCATGTGGTATAAATATGCCCAGCATTAGCATTAATATATCTTAGAACAATAGGAAATACACAGGCCAACAAGATCCTAAAATAATAAATGTGTTTTTAGATCAAACAATGAAACAGTAAATCTTTATTTGTCCAAAGTTTTCAACACCAATGCAAAATTAAACATCACTAAAATCACCACCCAATTCAGTCAAATTTGCCATCCAGTGATGATGGTACTTTATGGTCCTGAAAGCAGAATCACACAGTGCAGAAGAGGCCCTTCGGTCCATCGAGTCTGCACCGACTCGTGATAAACACCTGACCTACCTACCTAATCTCATTTACCAGCACTTGGCCCATAGCCTTGAGTGGTATGATGGGCCAAGTGCTCATCCAGGTACTTTTTAAAGGATGTGAGGCAACCTTCCTCCACCACCCTCCCAGGCAGTGCATTCCAGACCGTCACCACCCTCTGGGTAAAAAAGTTTTTCCTCACATCCCCCCCTAAACCTCCTGCCCCTCACCTTGAGCTTGTGTCCCCTCGTGACTGACCCTTCAACTAAGGGGTACAGCTGCTCTCTATCTACCCTGTCCAAGCCCCTCATAATCTTCCCTTATCCCTCACAGTGGTGTAATCCTTCACTTAGTGACCTGGCTTAGAAAGCAAGACAGGATACCTACAATGGTATCCTAACCCTTGTGGTGTCCTGCTCAATCAAGTGCTCCACGATCTACATTGGTGACTGGTCCATCAGTGCTTCAAATTTAAAGTTCTCTCTGGCATCCACCCTCCATGGTCTTGCCCCTTCCTATCTCTGTATCACCTCCAGCCATACAGACCTCCAAGAGCACCGCATTCCTCCAACTCTGGCCTTTTATGGATCCCTCACTTCTTTCACTCCTGCATTTGGTGGTTGTCCCGTCAGCAGTGTGGGCTCAAAGTGGTGGAATTTCCTTCCTAAGTCTCTTCCCCTCTCGTTGTTTTTCTGTACAAGATCCTAGTTAAAAAACTACCCCTTTAGCTGATTTTTTTGGTTGCTCCCCCTAATATCTCTTTGCCTTGGTGTAAATCTGCCTGATTACACTTCCAAGTGCCTTGAGATGTTTTCCTGTGTTAAAGGCGCTACATAAATGCAAGTGGTCATTGTTGTTAATTTAGTTATCAAAAAATTGATTCATGCGAGTTCCACCTGCCGAAGTTTCAAACACGCTATTTTAAATTCGAAGTGAGGCAAATCCTATTAATTGCTCACTCCATTTTAATATTACACTTCAACTTTTATTTCAGTTTCAAGATTGTGATGGTGTTGCCTGAGCCTGTATCTAATCATTTGTGAGCTGTTATATGTCTCTCCCAACTCCTCCTGTGCAGACTTCACTGATGCTCAAAATTTATTTTGTTGTGACATTACCTCTGTAATGTGCCAGTGTGAGCTTTCTTGTGCAGATTTGTGTTGATTGCAGGCGCTTTGCATGCACTTGTGCTTGAAGTTTCTGTTTGCGGATGGGAAGCCAAACCCCTCCTGACATTTATAGTCATGTGATAGTAAGCTACGCTCTACAGTGTGATAATCAAAAAATGTGCTAAATCATGTTTGTTCTGGAAACCCAGGCTTTTGAATCTTTGCTGCAATTATATCATGCACGTGAATGTCTTGAGGAGTTTTGCATCCCAATGTGTCTTGTGCCTGCTACCATAAGTAATAATGTGCCAGGTAGTGATTTTACTATTGGTGCTGATACTTCTGTCAATGTCATTGTGGAGGTAAGTCCCATCTTTCTCAGTTTTAGTTCTGATGAGGCTAGCTGCATTATAATTATTGTGGTCCTTCACATAATGTACTGTGTGCTTGGCATTGCAAAATTTTTATATGGCAGAGTTTGTGTCGCATGCTGCTTCCACTATTGCTTTCATTTTTTTCTGCTTTTTTTCTGCTGAAAATTGCTATATTTATGGGAATTTCTAATGACATATGCCATGAAAAGGTGCAATTTTACAGGAGTATGATTGTTTTAAGTGTTCTCTGTTTTGAAGTAAGCTGTGAGAATAACTAATTTGAACCTTGTCCTGAATTATTGTCACTAAACATACTTGTTTAAACATGTTATGAAATATAAACGCATGGTCCTAATTTTGTAGTGAAACAAATATTACTCATATAAAATGATTTGCCTTTGTTTGATGTTCGAAATTAGAAGAAATTAGTGTAAATATTCCATTGTTCAGAGTAAAAATTGGACATTCTATAGTAAACAATCAAACGCGGGAATTCATTTCAGGCAAAATATTCATCCCATGAAAACAGCATTCTGGATAACTAACTTATAGAACCAGTGGATAATCTTCCCCACCTATAAATACCGAATTGCATGTTTTTTTTAACAACAAGCTATACTGATGTATTTGAGAAATGTTGAATGCTGCTAACATTTTATATCTTAAAATATCTTCTGTAATTGCACTAGCACTAGCCGATGAATAACTAAGGATGATGAACCAAATTTAATTAATTTTGAATTGTTCTGCTCAATTTAATTTGCGTTTGCTATATTGACTTGATGTTTTCCTGTTAGACAAGTGATCGTATCAAGCAATCGGCAAGTGGAACAAAACGCCGTGTGTTCATTATTGAGACAATGGGAGGTTACTGTGGCTACCTAGCAAGCATGAGTGGCCTATCTGCTGGTGCTGATGTTGCCTACATCTATGAGGAGAAATTTGACATACGCGAGTTGCAGGTCGGTGTTTTTTTTACCTTTTAGAAATAAACATTTATTTTTGCTGCAATTTGCTAGCTGTAACTTTTTAAAAACTTTGTTTTACAAGTTTGGATATACGTATTTATCTACATGTCTTTTTATTCATTCATGTCACTAACAAGGTCAGCATTTATTTTCCATAAGAAAGTGGTGTTGAGCTGCCACCTTGATTTATTGCAGCCCGCATGGTGTAGGCACAAACACACTGTTGTAGGGAGGGAGTTCCAGGATTTTGATCAAATGACAATGAAGGATTGACATTATATTTCCATGTAAGAGTGATGTAGGCTTGAAAGGGAACTCACTGGTGATGGTGTTCCCATGCACTTGTTGACCTCGTCCAAGGGGGTAGAGGCTATATGTAATGAATCCAAGAAAAAAAATAAACAAACTTAACTTAAAATTGGAGATCAGGACCTCGGGGGTGGTGAACTACAGTTTCCAGTGAGTCTCAGGACTTCTGCATATGTGCAGATCTTTTTATTTTCCTTTTTCTCAGGGTTTCTGCACATGCGTCGGCTGGAGAAGCACATGTGCAGTCTGTCCATTTTTACGTCTTCAGGCTGGGAACCGGCCCTGCGCACATGTGCAGTCCACTTTTGAATTTTTTTTCATATCGGAAACCAGCTCTGCGCAGAAAGGGAAAAAGATCAAAAGTGAAACAGTGTGAAAAGGAAGTCAGGTGACCTGGAAGATGAGTGCTATTCCAAAGAAGGTGCCCCAAGGAGCGGGACATGGGAGGGGAACAGGGAGAAGTTCCCAAACAAAGAAGAATATCCCAAACCAGAGAGTGGGACAGGAACGTGTCCTAGAAGACAGACCAAGTTAAGGGACAAGGACAAGAATCTGAAACAGGTCAAGTTGAGTAGGGTCAAAAGTAAGGAACAGAGAAATTGGCCCCAAGTTCGAGAGGCTGCAGGCAGCAGACTTGAAGCAAAGTTAGCTTGAGAGAAGCTAGAAGGTCTAAGGAGGCAGCCGAAGTTTGGTGATATCTCACTATGGGCCTTTGGAGCATTGGTGTTCTGCTTGGCATGGCTGAATATCCAAGACTGTGCGTTGAAGGTGAAGCTTGAGTAGTCTCGGAGATCCAGGGGAAAGGAACATCGGAAGGAGAGATTGAAACTCTGGAGAGGTAGATTCTCGTTGTGAAAGCATTGTTTGGGAGAGAATTCCAAGGCGAGTTCTTTGAGCATCAGGATTGGAAGCCCTCATGAGAAGGATAGAGTTTCAGGGAGACCGGTTGTGGGTGTGGGGGTTTAATGAGAAATCCATAGAATCTACTTTGGCGGCATCTGTCTTTTGGTTTTAGTGTGGTGTGTCCAACCACCGTTTGCCTACTAGTTCACATGCTGCACACTTGGCTTGAATAGTAGAGTATAAGATAGATTTTGTAAATTGTGTTATCTTTATGAATTTGTATGTATCTGTAAAGGTATAGTTGGGGTGAAGGAAGAGTGTGATTTGACTCATTTACTGGTGTTTGTATTGAAATCTTTCCAACCTCTTTTGTCTAGTATATTATAGTTCATTTTTCTTGTTTAGTAAACGTTTTGTTCTTTGTGTTAAAAGTACACTTCCGGACTCCCGTGAATGTGTTCCACAACTGCCCTCCACAGTTTAAAAAAATAGTTAGTATCCATCAAGCCAGTTTTACTCTGGGATCTGACTTGTCCAGTTATAACATCAGCTTGCATTATAACATGTAGGTTTGGGAGATGTTGAGTTGTTGGAAAAGCCTTGGCAAGTTGCTGCAGTGCATCTTGTAGAAGGTACACACTGCTTGCCACTTTGTGCTGATTAGAAAGAGTGAATGTTTAAGATGGTGAATGGGATGCCAATAAAGATGTCTTCAGTGGTGTGGTGCTTTTTGTGTATTGTTGGAGCTATGCTCATCCAGACAGGTAGGGAATATGCCATCACGCTCTCTATATGTTATGTAGAATTATAGCATTATATAAATATATGGAGACTAGAAGAGCTGGCCTTAACATGTTGAACCATTACTTTCTCCCTCATCCATCCCGTTTCTCTTTTTTCATTGTTCTCATCAGTTAACTTTGTGAGGTATGCCGCCTTCTACATTTATGTTCTTTGATGCACTTAGTCTATCTTTAACCTTTGTTTCAGTAGCGCCTGTCAAATCAGTATTTTCTTTGAAATACATAGAGAACGTCGTGGAAAGAATCTGTTCCATTTTGAACCTGAATGGTCTTTCTAAATACAGAATTTCGTTAATTGCCTTCCATCGTCACGCTTCCAGACTAAACCAGGACCAACCAGGGAAAGATTGTGATGCTCCTTCAGAAATGTTGAAAATATTCTACAAAGTCTTTATTTTTGACAATATCCAAACAAATTTTGGCTGTGTATTCATGAAGGGTAGTTCTTTCTGGTTTCCTTTGGTAAAACTAACATGAATCTTTTTCTTGACTATACTACTGTTTATCTTTCAGTCCTGTTCTTAAGATAAAAACAGAATTACCTGGAAAAACTCAGCAGGTCTGGCAGCATCGGTGGAGAAGAAAAGAGTCTACGTTTCGAGTCCACATGACCCTTCAACAGAACTGAGTATAGTTAGGAGAGGGGTGAAATATAAGCTGGTTTAAGGTGGGGGGCGGGGGGAGAGAAGTTGAGGGTGGGGTGGTTGTAGGGACAAGCAAGCAGTGATAGGAGCAGATAATCAAAAGATGTCACAGACAAAAGGATCAAAGAGGTGTTGAAGGTGGTGATATTATCTAAGAAAAGTGCTAATTAAGAATGGATGGCAGGACACTCAAGGTACAGCTCTAGTGGGGGTGGGGTGGAAAGACTGGCAAGGTATTAGTTGTAGATTTAAAAATAATGGAAATAGGTGGGAAAAGAAAAATCTATATAAATTATTGAAAAAAACAAAAGGGAGGGGGAAGAAATGGGGTGGGGATGGGCGGAGGGAGTTTAAGATCTAAAGTTGTTGAATTCAATATTCAGCCCGGAAGGCTGTAAAGTGCCTAGTCGGAAGATGAGGTGCTGTTCCTCCAGTTTGCGTTGGGCTTCACTGGAACAATGCAGCAAGCCAAGAACAGACATGTGGGCAAGAGAGCATAGTGGAGTGTTAAAATGGCAAGCGACAGGGAGGTTTGGGTCTTTCTTGCGGACAGACCTGTGTTCTGCAAAGCGGTCGCCCAGTTTGCGTTTGGTCTCTCCAATGTAGAGGAGACCGCATTGGGAGCAACGAATGCAATAGACTAAGTTAGGGGAAATGCAAGTGAAATGCTGCTTCACTTGAAAGGAGTGTTTGGGCCCTTGGACAGTGAGGAGTATCCCTGTTCTTAAGATGTTGGTCCAGCTCCTTTAAGAGTTGATCAACAGAGCATTAAGTGCTTTATGACTCAATTCTGCATATCTACTTCATCTATCTGAGGGTGATTTCTGTGTATTCTTATTTGAAGCTGAGTTATTCTGTACCCTCCAGTTCTGTGATTCTTGTTTAAAATCTGCTTCCATTGTTCCTATTTCATAGCATTTGAAAGAACTTTATCCTTTCCTTTTTATTACTGCTGCGTTTGTTCAGTCGAGGTTTGCTCTTGAAGTTTTTCCTCCTCTCTTGTAGCAGTAATTTTGTTTTTTTTTTCCATTTTCTTTTCACAGTACAGCAATATTTGCAATTTTCTGTGCCATGATTCGTAAAATACAATGTCCAGAATTTTCCCGTTGGCGATTTGGGGGCGGGGCCCGCTCGCCGACGAGAAAATGACGTCGGGAGAAACCCCCGACGTCATCCCGGTCCATTTAAATTTTTAGGAAGGCGGGCGGACAGAAAATTTACTGTACTCCCGCTGACCTGTCAATGGCCAATTAAGGCCATTGACAGGATCATTAAGCTCAACCTTAAGGCTGGCGGGCAGGCCAGGAACCCCAGCGGGCTTCTGAAAAAAGATAAAACCTCATCCGCTGGCGGGATGAGGTTTCATCTCCGTTTTTAAAAAGTTTATTAAAGTTTCACTCATATTTATTAACATGTTCCATCTCGTGTGACAGTGTCACATGAGGGGGGCATGTTAATAATGTTTTTATTTCTTTATTTTTAAAGTTTTTTTAAACATTCAGCGCTCTCCCTGAGACAGCACTTAGTCTAAGGGAGCAGTGTGCTCTTTCGTGTGCATGCGCAAAAGAGCGCACTTTGACAGATGGGGAATCCCTCCACCCCCGCTCAGGAAGCGCATAGCGCTTCCTGTCGGGCAGACCGCTCGGCGGGCCTTAATTGGCCCGCGCACGTAAAATGGCAGCCGGCCCCATTTCGGTGGCAGAGTTGGGCTGCCTGCCCGCCACCGAGCCAGTGGGGCCCGCCCGCCCATCAAGGTCAAAATTCTGGCCTATGTTTCTCAGAAATTGAGAAATATTACGACTAAATTTTGCTCCACTCAGAAAAGCTGGGAATTCATCATCCCGTGCAAATTAGTCCCACCTAGTGGTGGATAGAAAGATGAGCAGCAATAAAAAGTGAAAATGTAATACTCTTTTTTATTAATTATTGGAAGAGAAAGCTTTAAATATTTACTATAAATTCATTTAGAAGATAATAACATTACTTCTAAGTTAATTGTACAAGTTTCATTTTATAAACAGCCCTTAGACTGCCAGCAGATCCAGGGATATAATTTCTTGGGCTGGATGATATTGCAAGCTCTCTTTGACACTGAAACGAGCACTGATGTTAGTAGAAGATACTGACATTAGGTGTGGCCTTTATTATGGCATTAATCCTAGAAAACAAAATATAATTTAAAAAATAAAGGCATTTTTTGACATTTAGCCCTGAAACGCAGTAGGATTCTCCTTATCTCCCATCATAATTTTTGGACTTAGTATTTTCCATTTAAACAAAGAGCAGTAAAGCCTTTGTAACAGTATACCTTTTTAAAAAATTGTTGCAGGATGTGGGTGTCTCTGGCTAGACCAGCATTTATTGCCCATCCCTATTTGCGCTTGAGAAGGCGGTGGTGAGCTGCCTTTTTGAACCGCTGCAGTCCATGTGGTGTAGGTACACCCACAGTGCTGTTAGGGAGGGAGTTCCAAGATTTCGACCCAGTGACAGTGAAGGGACAGCAGTATAGGTCCAAGCCAGGATGGTGTGTGACATGGAGGGGAACTTGTGGTTGGTGATATTTCCATCATCTGCTGCCCTTGTCCTTCTAGGTGGTAGAGGTCGTGGGTTGGGAAGGTGCGTCAGTAAGCTGTTGCAGTGCATCTTGTAGATGACACATATTGCTGCCACCGGGGAAGTAAATGTTTAAGATGGTGGATGGAGTGCAAATCAAGCGGGTTACTTTGTTCTGAATGATGTTGAGCTTCTTAAGTGTTGTTGGAGCTGTGCTCATCCAGGCAAGCCACACTCCTGACTTTGCCAAATGGATGGTGGCTGGGCTTTGGGGAGTCAGGAGGTGAGTAGTTGCTGCAGAATTGCCAACCTCTGACTTGCTCTTGTAGCCACAGTATTTATATGGCTGGTCCAGTTCAGCTTCTGGTCAATCGTAACCCCCAGGATGTTGATAGTGGGGGATTCAGCAGTGGTAATGCTATTGAATGTTAGGGGGAGATAATTAGAATCTCTCTTGTTGGAGATGCATATTGCTTGGCACTTGTGTGGCATGAATGTTACTTGTCACTTATCAGTCCAAGCTTGGATGTTGTCCATATCTTCCTGCATATGGACATGGACTGCTTCAGTATCTGAGGAGCTGAGAATGGCGTTGGACATTGTGCAATCATCAGCGAACATCCCCACTTCTGACCTTATGATGGAGGGAAGGTCATTGATGAAGCAGCTGAAGATAGTTGGGCTGAGGTCATGATTCTGATACCTTGTAATGTCTTAAACTCCTTCAAGCCATAGATCTATGAGGTGAAAATGGAATTATGTAACCTGAGGTTGAGGGGTTTTGACATGGTGGATAGAAAGAAACTGTACTCACTGGCAGAAGGTTCAGTGACCAAAGGACACAGATTTAAGATAATTGGTGAAAAAAACAGAGGGATGATGAGAAGTATTTTATATGCAGTGAGCTGTTTTGACTTGGATTGTGCTGCCTGAATGGGTGGCAGCAGATTCAATAGTAATTTTAAAAAGAGAATTACAATATACACTTAAAAGGAGGAAATTTATAGGGTTATTGGTAAAGAACAGGTGAGTGAGGCAAATTTGATAACTCTTCAAAGATCTGGTACAGACACAATGGACTGAATGGCTGCCTCCTTTGCTGTATGATTTAATGTAATTGTATTTTAAATTCTTTTCTGAGGATTAATGAAGGATAATATTATTTCAGAACATGTACATAATTACTTAAACAAAGATCGTTCTCTGCTGGGTGGCGATAGAGGAACTATCAGGGGCTTCACCTTCACGTCAGCTGGTGGAACTTAAATTCAATTAATAAATCTGGAATGCAAAGCAGTTTCAATGATGGTGACCCTGAAACCATCATTGATTGTCACAATGACCCATCCGGTTCACTAATGTCCTTTAGGGAAATCAATCTGTAATCCTTACCCAGTCTGGCCCACATGTGACTCCAGACCCACAGCAATGTGATTGACTCTTAACCTTCCTCTGAAATGTTCAGTTCAAGGGCAATTAGGGATTGGCAACAAATGCTGGCTTTGCCAACAACACCCACATTCCATGAAAGAATGAAGGAAAAAATATGAAGTAGGCCATATATGGTGGAATAAAATGGTTAGGCAAGATTGAGCAGAGCAAAATGATCTTGCTGTCTGCATGATGTTCTTCTGATGGCATATTTGTAAATTTTTATGTATCTTTGACATACTGTGATTTAGTGGTAGTATGCATGGAATGTAGGGATCCGAGGTAGAATTAGCGTAGGAGTTGAGTATCCTCCTGGATTGTGAAGTTTGACTTCTTGAGAAAACATATTGGAGTGTGTAAAGAAGTTTTGCTGAACCTTTATAAAGCTCTGGTTAGACCGCAACTATGGTGTCCAATTCTGATCACATTTTAGGAAAGACGTGAGGGTCCTTAAGAGGGTGCAGAAGAGATTTGCCCGTTTGGTTCCAGGGATGGGGGATTTCGGTGACAAGGTTAGGCTGGAAAAGCTCGGGTTATTCTCCTTGGAGCAGAAGAGATTGAGAGGAGATTTGATGGAAGTATAAAAGATTATGGCAACATGCAATAAGGTAGACAATGAAAATGTTTTCCTATTAGTTGATAGTATAAGGCCTAAGGGGCACAGATTTAAGGTTTTGAGCCTTTTGAGGAATATGAGGAGAAACTTTTTTTTACACAGCAAGTGGTAATGACCTGGAACTCGCAGCCCATGAGGGTGGTGAATGGGGAAACAATCAATCATTTAAAAAGGAAATTGGGTGGGCACTTGATGGAAATAAACTTGCTGGCTTACAGGATTGAAGAGGGATGGGCATGGGCAGTGGGACAGGCTAGATTGCTCCACAGAGAGCCAGCATGGACTCGATCGGCCAAATGGTCGTCTCCTGTGCCGTAAATGAATTTGTGACTTGTGTGATGTCTCATTTAAGATATGATTCTGCATTGTTACAGTTGTTGGATGTGTACTCCAGTGTTCAAAGTGACAAGATGAATTAGAACAAGAAAGTGGTCAAACATTTCTGTTTATGCCCAGAAGCGAAGATCTTCCATACTACTGAGTATTCAGGGCCCAAAATGATGGGTGTGAGAAATTTATGAACTACCAAGGCAGTCTTGACTAATCATTCTGAAATCTGATGAAGCATCACTGACCTGGAACGTTATCTCTGTTTTGCTCTCCGCAGTTGCTTCTAGACATGCTGAGCATTTCCAGCATTTTTTTTTGTTTTTATTAGTAATTGTTTAATGTTTACAGTCTTTGGGAAATACTTTTGATGCTTTATTTTGCCCATCCACACTGCTTTAGAGTCCAATGTGAAGTGATTTCTGAAATAAAAACAGAAAATACTGGAAAAACTCAGCAGGTCTGGCAGCATCTGTGAAGAGAAAAACAGAGTTAATGTTTCGCGTCTGTATGACTTTTCTTCAGAGCTGACGTGATTTCTGATTTGTTTCTGTGAAAAAGATATCCAATTAGCCTAAAATGTGACATTTGCCTTACGCATATTAACTTTTTGTCTTTCAGTCAAATGTGGAACACTTAACAGGAAAGATGAAGACGAGTGTCCAACGGGGTTTGGTGCTCAGGTGAGAATTGCATCAATGGGCTAACATTCGCATGCAAAATAGCACAGCATTTAACGTGCAAGACATTATTAATGTATCAATCTTCCAGCAATTCATGTCAAGGAAGGCAAACTGCTTGAATGTGAACCACTGCAAATCACTGGCCAATTTATGCTGCTCTGTCATTAGCTTCACAAAAACAACAGCTCCCTGTGAGTTTCAAGAAATTGTTGCAATTGTGTATTAATTATCATTTAACCTAACCGCTTTGGGCTGGTTAGGGCTGGTTCTTGACAGTGTAAGTACACTTCTAATGGAATCTGTGCTCTTGCAATGCCATTCAACCTCTCTGGCCCAGAAAGGGAACAGCTGAAACTGCGGGGACTCATTCCTGCAGATTTTGAACTGTTCATTGAATTTTTTTTTTAAATGACCTTTCTTCTCTGGTTCTTCTGTAACCGCCCTATTTCCCTCTCTGCCATTCCTGTTTCTTTCTCAGTCTTTAAATCTGTTTGTGTGAAAGATGGACTGTTGGACCCATCATTCACCATAGTCTCACATGTCCCATTGGCCTCACCACGCTGCTATTAACTTGCACTTCCAGCAACCTGCAGCGCATAAAAGATTGAGCTGAAGAGTGCGGGAAAATGTCAAACTGAGCATGCAGCAAATTCTGGACCAGTGTCTCAATTCAGTGTTTTTTTTTTTAATTATTTTTGCCAAACCTATTTCGTAAGAATATTGCTGTAAATAGATGCATGTTACGGAATGTTTTCATCTTGCACTCATCAGGACAAACGCAAGAATGCCAAGTTTTAAACAATCACAACAATTTATACAAGAGGAGAAAAGGGGTGCCGATTGATGGCTAGGGGGGTGCGGGAAAGTCATGCGCCTCCCTGAGGCACCACTAAATTGCGATGGGATCCAGGATAATGGATGTCAATTGGCTCCTGCTGCCAGTGGCTGGGAATCCCCTGTCAGCCCCTTTTTGCCCTCCCACTTAATCGGGGGGAGGTTTTGCTGCCGGCAGGAGACTGTCATGGGGCCTCCCAAGATTAAGTGGGCCCAGCTGCCAAAGTCCCCACTCCAATGGGCTGCAATAACTCCAGCCCAATCTTTCACCTTTTTGCATATGTTACAGAAATGAAAACTGCAGTGAAAATTACACAACGGACTTCATCTATCAGTTATACAGTGAAGAAGGGAAGGGTGTGTTTGACTGCCGGAAAAATGTCCTGGGTCATATGCAACAGGTAAAATGATTAGGCTGTTATACTCAATCATGTTCTTGTTTTCAGTGAGGTCCTTCCATTTTAACTGTGAATTGCAGTTCTGATGAATGTTGGTGATAGTGCAGTGGATCTTCAGTTACACTATTTACCACTGTGTGACTTTTTGCTTGTTAAATTGTAATTTCATTTAGCATTAAGCACCAGTTTCTAAGAAAGCAAGCATGACTTCCCAGTGAAGGCAGGAGAGGAAGTCTGAGTGTCACTTATGTGCTGGAAATAATTCTTTGTGATCTTCCCTTAGGCCTGGATTTTTCCTATGGCAGGCGGGCTGGGCAGGGGCGGGCGTGGAGCCAATCGCCGCCCGCGATCAGTTGTGTGCCACCATTTTACGTGGGCGGGCCAATTAAGGCTGGTCCAGCGTAATGCACGGCCAATAGCGCTCAGCGCTACCTGTGTGCGCGGGGGGGGAGGAGGGAGTGTCTCTGGGTGATTGAATGTATAATAAAATCATGACAAATGATTTAAAATTTATTTAAACATGTCCCCTCATGTAACTGTGTCACATGAGTGGGGACATGTTTGTAAATTGATGACAATTTATTTATTCATTTAATAAAAGTTTCAGGAAACCTCATCCCGCCCGTGGATGAAGTTTCCTGAAAAATGGGAAGGCCGCTTGGGTTTTTCATCTGCTCGCCAACCTTAAGATTGGATGGGAAGCGTTCGTAACTGCTTTAATTAGTTTCTTAATGGCCTTAATAGGCCGTTGACATTTTGGCCGGTGCACGCCTGCCAAACAAAATATCGTGATGGCGCGCGATGACATCGGGTCGCAAGCCCGATGACATCGGGTCGCAAGCCCGATGCCATCGCGCGTCATTTTACACGTCGGCATTTCGGGCCCGCCCTCGCACGCCGACCGGAAGATTCTGCCCTTATTAAACCTGTTAAATGCAAGTGACAGGAATCTGACCGAATCTTTATGCGTGACGTTTAGAATGGAAAAATACACCAGTCCTAACAAAGCAAATAAAATGCCGTAAAAGGAGGGAAAAAATGTAGCTTCAGTGGAAAGGTGGGAGACTGACCCCAGCAGTAAACTTCTGAATATGCTGTCGTACAACTCAATGGATCAAGGATCTTTATTTCCTAGCATGGAAATTTTAATTCAGAGCTTGAAAGTTTGCATCCTTCTGTTGAGCTTGTGAACAAAGTCACCTTTGCAGATGAAGCTGAACAGGAAGAATTGAGAAATTAGGTGGAGCACTTTGGAAAGATCAGACAACAAAGCCAAGAACAAAACCAGAATGTCAGCAAAGTGGACCCATGTTGGAAATGCTCAAAGAAAAGCAATAATGCAGATCTTGATGGTTCAAGCTGCTTAATAAAAAAACATGTGAAAGATTGAAGGGTTTTTCTGTTGAAGGCCTTAAAACTATTGGGCGAAGAATTAAATTTTGGATAAGGATCTGGAAGTTAAATCAATAAAATTGGTGTTACTGCGCTTCCTGATTCAGTTTATAGATAAAAAGGGGGTGAGGGGGGACCCCGAACAGAACCAACAAAAAAACTGTTTTGCTTTGGGTAGAATTAGATGTGTGAGGATTTTTTATGGGGACATTAATAGAGAAAGCAAATCACCACAGAATGGTAACATTGTTCAGCAATTAAGAAAATCAATGCTAGGATTTAGACTTAACCTTAAAAATTGATGCGATGGGCTCTGGGAGACAGAAGCTCAAAGAAAATCTTTAAAATCTATTTCAAGATCTTGAGGGAAATAGAAAGGAAATGTGTTGTGAAGCTCAAATGCTGAACCTTGCCGCTCTCGAAAAAGGCTCCACCTCAAAATCAAACTGCAGTTTATAAAAATGCATTTGAAGAAGACTGCACTTATGTGGGTTATCTAATCCTGGTCCTTCCTATCAAGTGTTGTGCTTTTATGAAATAAGGAACCTTATGCAGAAAAATGAAGCATACAAAATAATTGTGGAATACAGTTTTTTTTAAAAAACACATCTTAAAATCCCTCAGAGCTTGTGAGGAAATACTGCAAAGAATCAGGAGAGCTAAAATCTCAAAGGTTGGTTGCTCTGTATTTGTTCAGACAAGAGATTTTGAATTCACAAAGGAGAAGGAATCACAATGTGAAGAGAGAGCCAATTAATCAGTGTGATGCTCAGGAGCCTGTGAAGTCATTACAAAACTTAACCAGGGACTGTGATTCCTACTGCAAATTTCACAAGAGCCTCATAGAATCCAATGGTCAGGGTGGAATAGTTTGCTGATACATGAGGCACCTGATACCTACTTCATTCGGTAATCAGCTAGACCCATTAGCTCAGTAGAAACTGGATATTATAAGAGAACTAGAACAAAATTTTCAGAACCACCGTCTGAAATGGACAGGCACAGGAGCCATTTATCTTACTTAGCAAATCTATAGGGAGGATGCAGTATGCATACCTCTTACCTACTGATATAGTCAAGAGTTAGAAATGTTGGATTGGTGGAGAGAGTTAAAATATTGTATATAGTTAGTAATTCTTCTTAAAGGTTTTAGTGCTTAATAAATTTAAAGTAAAAGGAATCCAACTGAGTCTTCAAACTGTACCTACTTTCTCTCCGGGAATATACTAATTGGTGTTGTGATTTTATAATTGTCAGGGTGGATCACCATCTCCATTTGATAGAAACTTTGGAACTAAGATTTCTGCCAAAGCCATGCAATGGATCACAAAGAAACTCTCAGAAACCTACAGACAAGGTAATGGAGAGCATGGTTTTAAGACTATTGATTTGTAACTAGTCGGTAAAGTTTGTAATAAATGCAAGATTTCATTGTTTAGTTTATTAAATGGCCAATTTATTAATTCATATTTTAAAATCTAGTGTTAAATGAAACAATAATAAATGCAAAATTAGATTTCTGTTTATTTCACAAATGGATTTTTAAGCACTATGTTAAATGTTTTAAGTTGTGTTGGTAATCGTTAAGTACTGAAGATGCTTCCTTCAAAATGATTTGAGGAAGTCTTTATTGTGACGTTATGGAGAAAATGATACCTTTCTCAGCTCTGGTCTCCACCATCTTCATTCTCTCTCTTGTGCTGTTTCATTCCCAGTATCATAACTTTTCTTGTCTTTTATTACTACTGTTATGTTCTTCTGAACATTTTCCTCCTAACACCCACTGTTGAAACTGGGACTCTACATTTTCTAATTCACCTAAAAATGTGTAACTCTACACCGCTTCCTTTATCTCTCTCTGACTGCATTCTTTAATCTTTTGAAGCATGGGGTTAGCCAATCAGTACTCCCCTATACTTTGTCAGCCAGGGATATCTAATGTTTAATAGCCTAGCAGCATGCTTCATCGGCAAACAATGCAACTTGAGAACTGTGCCAAAGTCGAGTTTCTGTTACCCAATATAGAGGGACACATTCTAAGTCCTGAGGGCTTGGGCACAATTTGGCAAAGGCTTATGTATGTAAGCTCCAGTGGTATTGCTGCACACAGTGGTATAGCAGCACATGGCACCCATAGGCTTCCTGCTACTTAGTCAGCTAGGACCACCCTAATGAGCAAGAAGTATTTAAACGATTGGACTACTGTTCCAGATTCCATTTGTGAATCAGAATAAGTGGTCGATAGTACTTGGGATTTACCAAGTTCAGATCCATGATTTCCAACAGTATGTCATTCTAGAATTATTTGGTTGACACTTGGCTGAATTAAAGTCCTGTATGTATGAGGCCTTCAGATGATGCAGTTCAGCTATCACCCCAACTCTCTGACTTACCTTGTCTTTCTTTTTGTTTCTTTCAACCTCCTGTGGTGTCCCATTCTATAGTCCTTGGCCCTTAATCTTGGTTCCAAATCTTGAACAAAACTCTAGCTGTTTTCTATTCAGTTATTCTAAAATTGAACTGCAGAAGTACACTGCTCTTTACAATATCCAGAACATCTGCAATGCATGCAGGCATGTCTGTACAGTAGTAACCTCCTTTGGGTTATACCGAACTATAGGAGGAGATGGTGGCACAGTCACTGCAGTAGTAATCCAGAGGCCCAGGCTAATGCTCTGGGGATATGAGCTCAAATCCCACCATGGCAGCTGGTGGAATTTAAATGCAATTAATAAATCTAGAACATAAAGCAAGTCTCAGTCATGATGACAATGAAACCATCATCGATTGTCGTAAAGACCCACCTGGTTCACTGATGTCCTTTAGGAAAGGAAATCTACCACCCCTACCTGGTCTGGCCTATGTGTGACTCCAGGTGCAATGTGATTGACATTTAACTATCCTTTGAAATGTTCAGTTCAAGGGCAGTTAAATACAGGTTTCGCCAGTCCAGTGATGCCCACATCCCATGAAAGAATAATAAAAATGTGTTGGCAGAGGCATTTCTGGTCAGAGCCACAGTGGTAAATCTGTTGGTGAATAAAGGAAAAAATAAGTTTATATATATCAGCTGGTCAGACTTGGAAGGAATGTGGATCTTGTTGACTTGGAATATCAAAAGATAGTTCTCTGAATCTGTGATATGTTGATATTGGTCATGTTAGCATATCAGGTATGCAGTTCTGTAAAGAAAACATTGTGTAGAACAAAACAACAAAAATCAGCAGATGTCACAGCCTTTCCATCCTTTCTGACAGATCATAATGATCTCAAATCTCTCAGCTCAGATACGTTTGTCCTTCCTTAATTAGTGATTTTTCATTTAAGTGTGATTCTATATAACTGAATTCAAAGCACAGCATTCGTTAAAATTAAATCTAGTAATTTTCAT
Organism: Cetorhinus maximus; assembly: GCF_964194155.1. Lineage (NCBI taxonomy): Eukaryota > Metazoa > Chordata > Chondrichthyes > Lamniformes > Cetorhinidae > Cetorhinus > Cetorhinus maximus. Next base: position 34,671,709 of record NC_135881.1, read on the forward strand.
TTTAAATGCACAAGTGCAGTTGTGAGAGTTGGCTGTACCATAGTACATAACACCGCCTTACAGCTTCACAAAAATAACAATAACAATGTGAAAATAATAGTCCAAGGCAAAGAGAGGGTTATATTCAATAATTGAGTTCCAAAGACCTAGTGTATTAAAGATAGCACTGAAATTTAGTAATGTGCATAATTTAGTGGAGCTGAGACCTGGGAGATGTTAGTGAAGCCAGATCAGTATTAACATGTTGATTCTGGCACCTGAGTGTAATTGGACCGGATGTGTCGTGCACCTGGCTCTCAAGGCTTTGCAAGGCAATGCATGACTATACTGAGTGGATAACTGTGTTAAGGGAGTTAGCAGTGGCACTAGGCAGCAGGTTAATGTGCAGGAGTCAAGTCCGAGAACGAAGTTCAACGGCTGAGAATTAGGTTAGTGTACCTCAATCAGGAGGCATCAAAATATACTGCCGAATTGTGGATTGGAGTTAGATCCAAGGTGAAGTGAAAAATGCTTTCGCATCTCCACCATGTAATGATGAAAATTCCATCCTCGGGCCCTTATTTCAGATCTTTCAAATGGATGTTTGGTCTTGGAAGCTGATGTTTGCCATCGTAATGCAGAACTGCTTCCTGTGGATTTTGAGCAGTGATGGTAATACCAAAATATTGATTTAGCTCAGAAGTAACAGTTGCGAATGTCTCTGGCACAGACTTCCCTGACGTCAAGAAGATCGTAACAACAGTAGATCTCAGTACCACATTGCTGTATGACTGGGCTGAGAATTTAACCAGGTTGCAACATGAGCAAAATGATAGCAGTTGCCATGTATGTCTCCTGGAAACGGAGAACAAAACAACTTTTATAAGGTGGTTTGTGGCAGAGAGCCATCACCTTTACACTATGGAAGTCCATTTGCCATCAGCTGAGGATGCCAATGTGCTAAGTCACTACACTAGTGTGCTTTTTGCTGTATATTTAAGATTTGAAAATTGTGAGAACCCTGAACTTGATTGGGGCTACCTGAGTCACCAATACAATCCAGCATTTACTTTTTGTGGTAGGGTCTAAATATTAGTGGGTAGATGATACATTGTCAGTGTGTCAGTGTTGATGAAGAGAGCAGCATCATCGTTATATACTCTGGAAAGATGTTCAGAGATTTGTGCTGTACTTTGTTGTGTCACTACAGGCTGCTAATATGTTATTTAGGAAAACTGAACAAGTTCTATTTCTAAATTCTTTTGAGGAAAACTTTAAAAGATTTTGATGAGTAATAAGAGGAGGAAAGGGAGGGAATGACTGGTCATTTTTGTGAAAATTTGGAAATTAATGTTTAGACAAATTGCATCTTTCTGAGAGTGAATTTGTGCACCATGGCATAATATCTTACAACTTAGAAGGCAAAATGGTCTGAGCTGTGAGCTTCCATGACTTCAACTGATGCCACTTTATTTGGCAGGAAGCACGATTTGAAATAGGGTCAGGGAATGCATATATTTCCCTTGCCCTTGAGATGGAAGCGCTAATCCTTCAGTAAGTCCTGCTCGATTCAACAACATGGCCAGAAACATATCCAAATGGGAGTAGCAGTTACAACTTGCAGCCTTCCATCTGGCTGTTGAATTTTAACTGCCAGGTTATTGTAAGTTATAGCTTTAGTTGGGCCTCCCTTACACATTAGCACAAATAGTTGCTGTGTAAACCTTATATTATTCTCTGGAACGTTTGTGTGACACAAGATGTTAATCTATCCCTTGCTTTGTCCTGTCTTGCTTCCCTCGCTGACGTCGTGGAATGCATAGATGAAGGTAATGGATTTTGCTTATTAATAAGATAGTGACAGATTTATTAATTCCCTGTCCAAGCTATTCAAAACTGTCAGCCCAAACATGGCAGATGTTTTCTTTTCGATCACTCTACATTTGAGGTTAATGGTTCAATATTAGTGGTACCCTAATTAGAGTGACTGTCAAAGGATGTAAATGTAGGCATCTTGCCACTTCAAAAATTCTAACTCGTTCTAAATTCTAAATCTAGAAGTATTTGATGACTTGGTTTTCAAAAAAAAAACCTGACAAATATTTGTGTCTCTAAATCAACTTAGTGAATATCCTAGTTTGGAACATATGTACAGATATAAAAACAGAAAACGTTGGAAAAGCTCAAGAGGTCTGGCAGCATCGGTGGGGAGAGAAACAGAGTTAACGTTTCGCGTCTATATGATTCTTCAGAGCTCTGAAGAAGAGTCATAAGGACTCGAAACGTTAACTCTGTTTCTCTCTCTCTCCACAAATGCTGCCAGACCTGAGTTTCTCCAGCATTTTCTGTTTTTATTTCAGATTTCCAGCATCTGCAGTGTTTTGCTTTTGTCTTGTGTACAGTTATTTGCCATTAAATAACTGTGTGTATTACATTTGAAAACATTTATGTTCCATGAATACTAGGCTGCTCATTAACAGTATTCAGAGATAATTCAGGTGCAGGTCTGGAATGTTTGAACTTCAGTGCATTTTTGGCACAGCTCTTTCCTTTTCAGAGAATCAGTGGCTGTGGCTTGCTTTGCTTTCAGTTAAGTTAACAACAAAAAAAAAAGTTTGTACTGCTTTGAAAAAAAAAAAATTCTCTGTCAGGAATGGAAAAGTCACGTTAATTCATTCCTCCTTGGTGGATAGTTTCTTAATTTGACCTTTACTTATTTTTAAAACTGCAACTATGTTACCATCCATTGGATGCTGTAAAACAAGAGATAATAGCAGCAGCAGCTTTAAGCAGAGATTAAAAGCAAAATATTGCAGATGCTGGAAATCTGGAACAAAAACAGAAAATGCTGGAAAAACGCAGCAGGTCTAACAGCATCCGTGGAGAGAAAAACAGAGTTAATGTTTTGAGTCCGCATGACTCTTCAGGATTCTTCATTCATAGCAATTGTATGATTTTGCCCCAACTTCATCAAATGACTTGTCACTGGGATCTTATCGGCTTTACAGCAACAAGACTTAAATTCCCAGTTAGGAAAGACTGCCCAAGTCTCAAATTTTTTAAAATCTTTTTTAAAACAGTGTGGCATTGCAGTGTTATGACATTTAACCACATGGGTGAATAATCAACACACAATTCCTGAGAGAAGTCTACAAGGATCTACAGTTTGATTTATCTTCATGCACACCACATCACTGAAGGCCCTCCTGTAAATTACAGTACTTAGATTTTGATTGTGTGTTATTGAAGGCAAGTTTGCTATATGTGCTTTATTCCTGGCTCAGCAGTCTACAGTGTGTATCTGTAATTTTCTGTAGCGAGAGAGACAGCTGCTACTGATTTCAGCAGATCCAATATAATCACACTCTTAGATGGTTGTACCTTGGTTGGGGAGCTGTGTACACATGGTTCTCCCTCCGATAATGGCACCTGAATTAAAATTGACCTGACTTCAACAGAACCAATCGCAACGCAGACCCGAGGTTTTGTGACTTGCTGTCAGATGAAGGGATTATATCCCACTGAGTGCACTGAGCTATTATAGTCCATCTGTATACATACTGCAATACATCATTTTACTTTTTTTTCCCAAGGAGGTTTCCTACTCTCCAGACAAAAGTACTTTGAAGACTCCGTCGTTGACCCATTTCTGTCAGTAGTCAGAAGCACATCATAATATAGTCATTTTCTGTGCCTATGCTCCCTTCTTTCATATCAACCCTTAGTAGGATTCTGCTTTAGTTGTGTCAGCATCACAGACTAATATCTGTATTTTACCAACATTTATATGGGTAGCACTACCTGAACCAGCCTGCTGAGATGGTAGGCTTACAAAAGAGCAGTGCCCAATGACAGTGGAAAAGCAAGAAGCTAGCCCTCAGCGGTGTTACTCTCCTAGTGGTTTACCAGAGTTCATCTACACCAACTATAAAATGTCAGTAAATGTATAAAAGCAGACAATTGTATGGTACATACAAAACTGAAAATATGTTTGGACTAAATGTGGAGTAATCCCCCCCCCACCAAACACCGTACATTTCACCTAATGGTTAGAATTTAATTTCTAATACTTCTCTCTCCATCATTGTGTAATGTAGAACCTCCTGTGTTCATATGCACTGCCTCCCTGATGCAGTTTATACAGAGATATTGAGGAGAGAGGAAGGAGAATGGCCTACATTCTCTGGACTTAAGAAGAATGAGAGGTGATCTCACTGAAAGATGTAAAATTCTTGACAAAGTAGATGCAGAGAAGCTCTTTCTGATGGCTGGAGAGTCCAGTACTTGGGATCTCGGCCACTTAGGACTGAGATGAAGAGAAATTTCTTCATTCAAATAAAAGCAAAAAACTGCGAATGCTGGAAATTCAAAACAAAAACAAAAATACCTGGAAAAACTCAGCAGGTCTGACAGCATCGGCGGAGAGGAATACAGTTAACGTTTCGAGTCCGTATGACTCTTAAGTCATTCGGACTCGAAACATTAACTGTATTCCTCTCCGCAGATGCTGTCAGACCTGCTGAGTTTTTCCAGGTATTTTTGTTTTTGTTTCTTCATTCAAAGTTGTGAATCTTTGGAATTTTCCAGCCCAGGTGGCTTTGGACCCTCAGTTGTTGAATATATTCAAAACTGAGGTTGATTAGATTTTTGGGCACTAGAGGAGTTGAGGGATTTGGGGAAAAGGCAGGTGAGTGGGGTGAAGGTAGATCAGCCATTATCATATTGAATGGTGGAGCAGGCTTAAGAGCCTGTATGACCTACTGTTGCTCCTATTTTTTTTGTTCTTTTAACAGGTGTTATCTATACTTCAGATAACTTGACTGATTAGGGGGTAACAAGGTGTAAAATTCTAAGATTTGTCTTTGAAGTAATCTCCATGAGTGAATGTGATTACTGTTTTGGTTCCAGCAATTCAACTTTTGATAGTAGCATATCTATTATAGTATGGGGGAGATGGTGGCATAGTGGTAATATTACCGGACTAGTAATCCAGAAGCCCAGACTAATGCTCCGGGGGCAAGGGTTCAAATCCCACCATGGCAGCTTGTGGAATTTAAATTCAATTAATAAATCTGGAATAAAAAAGCTAGCCTCAATGATGGTGAACATGAAACTATCATTGATTGTCATTAAAACCCATCTGGTTCACTAATGCCCTTTAGGGAAGGAAATCTGCCATCCTTACCTGGTCTGGCCTGTGACTGCAGACCCACAGCAATGTGGTTGACTCTTAATATCGTCTGAAATGGCCTAGCTAGCCATGCAGTTCAAGGACAATTAGGGATGAGCAACAAATGCTGACCTGCCAGCGACGCCCACATCCCATGAAAGAATACATTTTTTAAAAATTGCAGGCTTCAGCTACTGTTGATCTGCTCCAGTATAGAACTTGCTTTTTAAAAAAAAAATTCTCCAAATCTTCTTCCATTTAGAAGCATAAACTATGAATTTCAAACAAAACCTATGTGTTGTTCGTTTGACCTATTCTGTATTTTTTTTTGATACGCAGGGAGAGTATTTGCAAATAGTCTAGACACTGCCTGTTTACTGGGCATGTGCAGACGTACCCTGGTGTTCCAGCCTGTAGCAGAGCTAAAGAACGAGACTGATTTTCAGTAAGTATGACTCTCACTTCTGTGAGGCACCAGCTTTGTTGGTGAATCTTAAATATGAAATCTCCTTTTCCACCTCTGTGACATCACCTGATCCCAGTGCTGCTTCGTCTGCCGCTGAAACCGTCATTCATGCCTTTGAATCTTCTAGACTTGACTATTCCAAAGCTCTCCTGGCTGGCCGCTAGCCTCCAATTTTCCACCCTATATAAACTTAAGCTCATCCAAACCACTGCTTGCACCAAATCCCATTCACCCCACCTCCCCTCTGCTTGCTGAACTGACATTGGCTCCCAGTGCGGCAATGCTCAATTTTAAAATGTTCTTCCTTTTTTCAAATCTCTCCATGGCCTTACCCTCCCCTGTTTCTGTAGTCCACTCCAAGATCCCTGTGCTCTTGCAATTCATCTATAGGGAGATGTTGGTGCAGTGGTAATGTCCCTGGGCTAGTAATCCTGAGGTGCAGGGATATGGGTTCAAACCCAGCATGGCAGCTGGCTGAATTTAAATTCAATTGAAAAGCTAGCTGCAAAAACCCACCTGCTTCACTAATGTCCTTTAGGGAAGGAAATCTGCCGTCCTTACCTGGTCTGGCCTACACGTGACTCCAGACCTACAACAATGTGATTGACCCTTAGCTACCCTCTGAAATAGCTTAGTAAGCCACTCAGTTAAAGGGCAATTCAGGATGGGCAACCAAATGTTGGTCTTGCCAGTGACACCAGCATGAAAAAAATAAAAAGAAGTTCTAACCTCGTGAGTGCCCCCAATTTTAATCGCTCCACCATTGCTGGCCAGCCTTCCGCTGTCTGGCCTTTCCCACTGGAATTCTCTCCCTAAGCTGCTCCATCTCGCTTTGCTCCTTTAAGACGCTCCTTAAAACCTACCTCTTTGAATAATCTCCTCATTTCTCCTAATACCTCCTTATGTGGTTTGGTGTCAAATTTTGGTGGATCAAATCCCAAAGCATGGGATTCATTGTTTTATTAATAGACAGCTTATTTATAATTACCATTTATCATTTATAATTACAGTTGTTTGGTGCTGCAGGCTTTATCTATTGAACATGTTGACTTTTCTGGAACTGTATGACTTGCACTTGTGCTCCAGTGCAAAAATCAAGGCTGATTGTCCAGTGCAGTACAGAGAGAGCATTGCACTGTCAGAGGTGCTGGTTTTCAGATAATCTGTTAAACTGAAGTCCCATCTGCCTGCTCTGGTGGATGTAGAAGATCCCATGGCAGGATTTTAAAGAATAACTGGGTGAGTTATTCCTGATGGTCTGGCCAATATTTATCCCTCGATCAACATCACAGCCAAGATTTTTCAGATGGCAAATTTCCCTTCCCGGCATCTGAGACATCGGTGTCGATCACGTCCCCGCCATTACTGGCTGCCCCGCAGCCGTTTCGTTGCTTCGAGTGTTAATTGGCTGGAGGCGGGGCTTCCACCCCTCACTTGGGAGGCCTTGATCTGATTGGCCGGCAGCTTTCTAGCTCCAGCAGCGGCAGAAACTACAGTGGCCAGGACTATGACTGCAAGCAATCCCCAAAGTCTTAAGTCCTGGGAGTCCAGGGCCAGGTAAGTTTTGGGGGGTTTTGGCGGGGGAGGGGCGGGCAGAGCGGTGTTGGGGTTTTGGTGCAAAGGCCGGGGCGAGGAAGCACCCTCAATGGCCAGACCTTTAGAGGGGGCACCCAATATTAAAAGCCATAGATGGAGGTGTCCCCACCCCACCCCCTTCCTGTCCGAGGCCTGAGCATTTATTTTTTGGGTTCTCCCGCCCCTGAAAATTGAGGCTCAGTGGCAAATGGCCCTTAAGTAGTCATTAATTGGCCACTTAAGGGCCTCAGTTGGGACAAGGGTTGGGGGAGGGGTCCACTGAGGCCTCACCAATCTCATTGTAAAATTGGGGAGAAGTGGGGCAGGGGAGAGCCTGGTGGAACAGCCATCCAAAGAATTTTATGACCTCCCCCTGCCTACAACCCACTGGAATATAAAATTCTGCATAAAATTCATAAAATTATCTGGTCATTATCATATTGCTCTATTTGAGAATTTGCTGTGCACAAATTAGTTGCCATGTTTAATTAATTTATCCTTTCATGGGATGTTGGGCATTGCTGGCAAAGCCAGCATTTGTTCCCCATCCGTAATTGCCCATGTCAAGGTGGTGATGAGCCACTGCCTTGAACCGCTGCAATTCGTGTGGTGTAGGTACACCCACAGTGCTGTTAGGAAGTTCCAGGATTTTTATCCACCAACAATGATGGAACAAAGATATAGTTCCAAGTCACGATGATGTATGGCTTGGAGGGGAACTTGCAGATTGGACTGGAATGATCAGTTTTCAACAACTGCAACCCTCTTCCTTTGTGTTAGGTATGACTCCAACCAGCAGAGAGTTTTCCCCTGATTCCCATTGACACGAGTTTTGCTCGGGCTTCTTGATGCCACACTCGGTCAAATGCTGCCTTGATGTAAAGGGCAGTCACTCTCACCTCACCTCGGGAGTTCAGTTCTTTTGATGCCAGTGTTGTAGCTGTACTGGAACAGGTGCAGCTAGTTCTGGAGCACAAGTCTTTCGTACTTTTGCTGGTATATTGTCAGCATGGACCTTTGGGCTGAATAGTCTGCTTCTTTGCTGCAAATACTTTGTAATTACTTTCTAATGAGGTGGGTTATGGTCGGGGGGAGCTTAGATGTGCAATGCTAAATTGCTGAGCCCCGTTTGTGAACAGTAAAAGTTGAAGTTTAAGATCCTGGTTTGTATTTTCAGGCATCGAATTCCAAAGGAGCAGTGGTGGCTGAAGCTCCGTCCACTGATGAAGATCCTAGCTAAATATAAGATCAGCTATGACGTGTCAGATGCTGGCCAAATGGAGCACGTGGACCGACGCCTAACACAAGATACTCAGAACAGCGTTGCTATTTAAAAGTGGGCCAGATAAAAGCCATCACGTATGCATCTGGCTCAGGTTGCGTGAGAGCCACAGTGTGTATATTGTTCAGCAGAGAATTGTGACTTCCAATTTGTTCTGTGATGGTTAAGTGTGTTGTACCATCATTTTATGTTGAAATAAAGAAAGCAGCCAACCAGTGAACTCTCCTATATATGTGTTCTAGCCATTCCCAGCTACTAGTACCAAGTGAAACAATTGGTTTGTCAATATTCTGTAGTTCATGTGAAATAAATCATGCTTGCATGGAGAAAAAAAACGTGTAAAACATAAATTGCTTTTCATTGCACAGCATTTCCATAATATATTGTGTAGATCATCTGTAAAAGGGACACAATATAATTTTTTGAAAAAGCTGAAGACATATTTATGTGACCAATGCAATAAATGTATTGTAGTGAAGTGAATATATTGTTTATTTTTCCTCCAGCTTTAAATAAAATTGCTATGGCTGGTCCTACACAGACTTGTATTCGCTGACTTTTTCTCAGTCTGTACGTATATGAATGAGACAACACACTGCCAACGTATGACTCCGCAGAATGGCCTAGAGGATGATAATACCAAGGGCAGGCTGTAAACATTTGGCTTGTATTACCTCGAGTGTAGAAGATGAAGGGGTTAACTAATTGTGGCATTTAAAATGTTGAAAACGATTTGATAGTTTCTCTTTATCTACCCTATTTCAAGAACATGGGTGGGATTTTCCAGCCCTGCCACAGTGGGGTCCCCTGCGGCGGATGCGGCGAGCTAGCCAAAAGACAGGACCGGAAGATCCCGTTGGTGGGCGGGGCCAGAAAATTCCAGCCAAAGAGTCAATCAGGGTGGAATCGACTGAACCAGTTGGATCAGGCCCTGTCCCAAAACTGGCCATGTCCACTGGTCAGGTTGAAATTGCAACATTGTTGGCTAGGCAAGGTCCTTGAAATTGTCCATTACCTTAGGCACATAAATACTACTACGCAGGTTTTATAAGATTTTCATATCAAAGAACATTTAACCTACTAAGAAATTGACTAGTGTACACCAATGAAATTTAGTGACTTTTCTACAATTGAGCTACTCAGGTGGAGGACTGGACACATCTAAAAATATTTTTTTTGCGAAACCTATTTTTTGTTTGTATTAATAACACTTGGCACCAGGTTACCACTCTTAATACTTAAGGGATTTTTTTTTTTAGTAGTGTGAAAGAGAAAAACAAAGCAATTACATTCTATTACACTGATTGCACTGAAAATGTTGTTTCTGATAAAAATATCTTTGCGTAATCACTAACTTTAACTGTAACCTAACCAGTATAATTTTGGGATCATTATGGTTGTGCCCAAAGTGGAAAATATAACCCTTTTAATGCCCACATCTTATAGTATTGTTCAATATAGTCTCAGATGGTGTGGTTGGAACCAATGGTATCATTGTATTATAAGTATCGGACCGCTTATCTGGCCTCCCAAAAACCAGGAGGACCCGAAAACCGGCAATGCTCGGCTATAACGCCGTGTAGCAATTTGAAATTGGCGTACAGATTACTTCGTCAAGCTCCTGCTTTATTTGGTGGAGCTATTAATTCCCCTTGTCGATTACCTATACACACAGTTCGAACAAGTGTCTCTCCGTAATTCTAGCCTTTATTATCCCTGGTTTCACTTGAGTAAGTAGAAAGTGAAGTTACTAATGTGTCGAGATGAGGGCATCTCAGTGAAAAGATTAAGTGAGGAGTAAGGTGTTGGTACGACGACCATTTATGATTTGAAGAAGCAAAAGGAGGAGTTACTTAAATTTTATGCTGAATGTGATGTGCCCAAATTAATAGATGATAGGAAAACACTCCCATCAGTCAAAGATTGCCCATGTAGACAAAGTGTTACGAGAGTGGATCAGGCAGTATCGGAGCGAGAAGTATCCATTGGATTGCTTCATTATCATGGTCCAAGCGAAAGTGTTCCATGAAGAGCTAAGTTTAAGAACATCATGTGAATGCTCCTCAGGATGGTGCAACAAATTTTTACAATCGCCATGGAGTACGTCTGCTGAAAGAATGTGGTGAAAAAGCTTCAGCTGACCAGGAGGCTGCACAGGCGTACTTGGATGAATTTTCCATAATAATATCAGGAGAAGATCTAACAGCAGATCAAGTATACAATGTTGATGAGACCTCACTATACTGAAGGTATGTTCCCAGGAAAACCTATTTAACTGCAGGCGAGACAGCACCAATGGGATTCTAAGGTATGGCTTACTGAACTCAGATGTTCAAATGCAGCAGGTACCCACACTTGTTATTGGTAAAAGTCAGAATCCTAGGTCTTTCAAGGGGATCAGGGCTTTTCCTGTTATTTATAAGGCTAATAAGCTCACGTGGATGACAAGACCAATTTTCCTTGATTGGTACAAGAACCATTTTTTCCCTGAAGCCAGGGCTCATTGTCGGTCTGTGGGTATTCCTGGGGGTTGCAAAAATTATGTTATTCCTTAATAATTGTGCTGCACACCCTGATGCAGAACTCCTTATCAGACACAATATTTTTGGAGTTTATTTGCCCACCTCCCCTACCACCAACTGTACATCCCTCATCCAGCCTATGGACCAAGGCATTCTGTGGACATTCAAGACCAGGTACAAGGCTGAATTCATGCACAAAATGCTCACAAAGGCTTGGGATTTAAGAAGTTCCAAAAAGAATTCAATGTAAGAGATGCACTGTGGAGTGCTGCACCAGGCAATCCAAGAGAAGTAGGTAGGTAATGCAGGAGTCCCCTGGGGTCCCGCTCACAAATCGGTTTCCCGTTTTGGAAGCTGATGAGGGCGCTGGTTCCTCAGAGGAGTGCAGTCAGAGCCAAGTTTGTGGGACCACAAGCGGCTCAGCTGTACAGGAGGGGAGGAAGAAGAAAGGAAGAGCTATAGTGATAAGGGATTCATTGGTTAGGGAAACAGACAGGTATTTCTGTGGCCGTAGATGTTGCCTCCCTGGTGCCAGGGTCAAGGATGTCACAGAGTGGCTGCAGGACAGTCTACTGGGGGAGGGTGATCAGCCAGAGGTCTTAGTCCACAATGGGACCAATTACTTAGGTAGGAAGGGGGATATGGTCCTGCAGTCAGAATTTAGGAAGCTAGGTAGAAAATTAGCAAGCAGGACCTCTAATGTGGTAATCTCTGGATTGCTCCCAGTGCCACATGCCAGTGAGTACAAAAATAGGAGGATAAGGTAGATGAATGCGTGGCTGGAGGAGGGGCTTTAGATTCCTGGGACACTGGGACTGGCTCTGGAGGAGATGACACCTGTACAAGCTGGGCGGGTTGCACCTGAACAGAGCTGGGACTGAGTTCCTTGCAGGATATTTTGCTAGTGCTGTTGGGAGGGCTTTAAACTAACTTGGCAGGGGTGTGGGAACCAAGAAAAAATATTAGGGAGGAATACCAGGGTGCGCAAAATACTGGGAGGGCCAGATAGCACTAGTATAGAGAATAGTAAGTTAATAGGTAAGGGAAAAAGTAACAAAATCTAAATCACGGTTACTATGTATGTATGTGAATGCATGGAGTATAGTAAATAAGATTAGGGAGTTGCCGGTGCACATTGCCATGTGGAAATTTGATGTTGTGGCGATAACAGAGACCTGGCTTGAGGAAGGGCAGAACTGGGTGTTAAATACTCCTGGGTACAAGGTATTCAGAAGAGATAGGAAAGGAAGGAAAGGAGGAGGGGTGGTGGTGTTGGTTAAGGAGAGCATTGCCGCGCTGGAGAAAGAGGATGTCCCAGAGGGTTCAAGGACAGAATCAATTTGGCTCAAGCTAAGGAACAAAAAGGGTGCAATTACATTGCTCGGTGTAGTCTATAGATAGCCAAATAGTGAAGGAGAAGAACAAACCTGCAGGTAAATTACAGAGAGATGTAGGCATTATAGAGTAGTTATAATGGGGGCTTTAATTACCCAAATGTAGACTGGGACAGTGGTAGTGTAAAGAGCGGAGAGGGGCAAAAGTTGTTAGATTGTGTTCAGGAGAATTTTCTACAGCAGTATGTGTCCAATCCAACAAGAAAAGGTTTCTGGAAATGAGGCGGACCAAGTAGATCAAGTGTCAGTGGGGAGACATTTAGGAGACAGTGATCATTGTATTGTGCATTTTAGGATGATAGAAAAGGACGATAGGCAATCCAGAGTAAAAATAATGAACTGGACAAGAACCGACCTCGATGGGGCAAAAACGGAGCTGGGCCATATAGACTGGAATGAAAGATTGCCAGGAAAAACTAGCTGAACAATGGGCCACCTCCAAAAAATAATTGGTTTGGGCACAGTCAAGGTATATTCCATTGAAAGGGAAAGGTAGGGCAGACAAGTCCAAAGCTCCTTGAATAAAAAAGGAGATTGAAGTTAAGATAAAGAAGAAAAAGTGCACTTATGATAGGTGTCAGGTAGAAAATACAATTGAGAACCAAGAGGAATACGGAAGGTTCAGAGGGGAGCTGAAAAAGCAAATTAGAGAAGCAAAGAGGGATTATTAGAAAAAACTGGAAGCCAACATAAAGGAGAATCCTAAAGTCTTCCATAGGCATAAAAATAGTAAAAGGGTAGTAAAAGGAGGAGTGGGACCTAAAAGTGAATTTTGCGCATGGATGAACGGTCCATGGCTTAGGTACTAAATGAATGCTTTGCACCCATCTTTACCAAGGAGGTCGATGCTACCCAAGCCATGGTGACAGACGAGGAAACTCTATCACTAGAAGGGTTCAAAATTGATAAGGAGGAAGTGTTGAATAGGCTGTCGTTACTTAAAGTTGACAAGGCACCAGGACTGGATGAGATGCATCCAAGGAAGGAAGTGAGAGTAGAAATTGCAGGGGCACTGGCCACAATCTTTCAGTCTTCCCTAGATTCAGGGGTGGTGCCAAAGGACTGGAGAATTGCAAACATTACGCCCTTGTTCAAAAAAGCTTGTAAGGATAAGACCAACAATTACAGACCAATCAGTTTAACTTCAGTGGCGGGCAAGATTCTAGAAACAATTATTCGGGATAGAATTATTAGTCACATGGAAAAATGTGGGCTGATAAAGAAGGACCAGCATGGATTTCTAAAGGGAAAATCGTGTTTAAATAACTTGCTGGAGTTTTTTGAAGAGGTAACAGAAAAGGTTGATGAGGGTGTTGATGTGGTTTACATAGACTTTGAAAAGAAATTTGACACAGTGCCGCACAACAGATTTGTGAGAAAAGCTATTGCTCATGGAATAAAAGGGACAGTAGCAACGTGGATACAAAATTGGCTGAAAAATAGGAAGCAGAGAGTAATGGTCAATGGATGTTTTTTGGGCTGGAGGAAGGTTTGTCGTCAAGTTCCCCAGGGATCAGTATTGGGATCCTTATGTTTATATTGTATTATATTATTTTATATATATTAACAATCTAGATTTTGGTGTGCAGGAGACAATTTCAAAGTTTGCGGATGATATAAAGCTTGGGAGTGTTGTGAACTGCGAGGAGGATGGTGTGGAACTCCAAGAGGACATAGACAAGTTGGTGGAGTGGGTCAATAGGTGGCAGATGAAGTTCAATGCGGAAAAGTGTGAGGTGATGCATTTTGGTAGGAAGGATATGGACAGACAATATAAAATAAGGGGTGGAATTTTGAAGGGAGTGCAGGAGCAGAAAGACTTGGGTGTATATGTGCATAGATCATTAAAGGTGGCAGGACAGGTGGAGAGAGCAGTTAATAAAGCATTTAGTATCCTGGGCTTCATTAATAGGGGCATAGAGTACAAGAGCAGGGAGGTTATGCTGAATTTATATAAGACCTTCGTCAGACCTCAGCTGGAATATTGTGTACAGTTCTGGGCATCATATTATAGGAAGAATGTGAACACATTGGAGAGAGTGCAGAAGAGGTTTACAAGAATGGCCCCGGGTATAAGAAGCTTCAGCTATGAGGATAGAATGGAGAAATTGTGACTGTTTTCCTTGGAGAGGAGAAGGCTGAGAGGAGACTTGATAGAAGTTTGCAAAATTATGTGAGCTGGGTAGAGTAGATAGGGAGAAGCTGTTCCCACTCGTAAAAGGATGAAGAACGAGCGGGCACAGATTTAAAGTGATTTGGAAAAGAAGCAAATGTGACGTGAGAAAAAACTTTTCCACACAACGAGTGGTTCAGGTCTGGAATGCACTGCCTGGATGTGTGGTGGAGGCAGATTCAATCGAGGCATCCAAGAGGGCATTAGATGATTACTTGAATAGAAACAAAAATGCTGGGGTGCGGGGAAAAGGCAGGACAATAGCACTAGGTCATAATGCTCATTTGGAGATCCGGTACAGACATGATGGGCCAAATGGCCTCCTTCTGTGCCGTTAAGATTCTGTGATTACCCCAAGATATTTTGATAAACAGATGGCATAACTTGTGGCCATTTACCATGTTCCCAAATAGCAACGATGAAACTGAACTTGATTTTAGTGGTTTCCGTGAGTCTGAGGGGAAATAAGTTGTTGAAGATTTATTGGCATGTGAGAAAGGTTTGTCATGTGCTGAAGCCAAGCTGTTAAACAAAAGCTGTTAAGGATTGTCTGAATATTGACAATGATGCTCCGGTTCACCTCCAACTCACAGTGAAATAAGTGACATGTGAATAAGAATGAAGAAAATGGGAGTGATAATGATGACGATGAAAATGGAGTGTTGGATGACCAGGAGCAAGTGTATTTTGACAGGTGCAAAAGCATTACAGATGAACTGATTTGTGGGATGGATCGGAACAGCTTCATTACAGGGCAGCATGCTATGTGGGTCTACAAAATACAAGTGTTCCTTAAGGAAAGGCCCACATATTTGAAGCAACTTAAGCTACAGGACCTGTTTAAAAATAGTATGATGGAGCCTGAACCTTCAACTTCCGCAGCCTGTGTCTGTATAGCAGTTACCACCCCAGACATTCCTTCTGATGCTGACTCTTCTTCAGTTGAGCTGCAATTTATGAAAATAAAAAAGTAAAATAATAAAACAATAAAAATAAAAGCCTTTTAGTCTTTCTTTCTCATACTTCTTTCATGTTATAAAAGCACACAGAGTATAAAGAATGGCAGAGAATGGCGAAAAGGTTAATCAGGAGAAAGAAATTAGAGTATGAGAAGAAGCTAGCTAGAAATGTAAAAACAGATAGCAAGAGTTTCTACCCAGGTATTTAAAAAGGAAAAGAGTGTGTAAAATGAGTGTTGGTCCTCTAGTGACATTGGGGAGTTACTAGTAGATGATAAGGAAATGGCGGAAGAAATGAACAAATATTTTGCTTCTGTGTTCACTATAGAGGATACAAAAAACATGCCAGTAATAGCTGTAAATCAGGAGGTGAAAGGGAGAGAGGAACTTGGTGAAATTGAAATCACTAGGGAAATGGCAAGTTGATGGAGCTGCGGGCTGGCAAGTCTCCGGGTCCCGATGGACTATATCCTAAGGTCTTAAAAGAGGTGGCTAATGAGGTAGTCGATGTGCTGGTGTTAATTTTCCAAAATTTGCTAGATTCTGGGAAGATTCCATCTGATTGGAAAGTAGCAAACATAATCCCTCTGTTCAAGAAAGGAGGGAGGCAGAGGACAGGAAACTATAGACCAGTTAGCTTGACATCTGTCGTGGGGGAGTTATTAGAATCGATCATTAAGGAGGTTATAGCTGGGCACTTAGAAGAACTCAAGGCAACTGGGAAGGGTCAGCATGGTTTTGTGAAAGGAAAATCATGTTTAACCAATTTATTGGAGTTTTTTGAAGGAATAACATGGATAAAGGAGAGCCTATAGACGTAATGTATTTGGATTTCCAGAAGGCATTTGATAAGGTGCTACACCAAAGAATGTAATGGAAAATTAAAGCACATGGTGTAGTAAATAACATATTAGCACAGGTAGAAGATTGGCTGGCTGCCAGAAAGCTGAGAGTGTGCATAAATGGGTCTTTTTCTGATTGGCAGGATGTGACGAGTGGCATCTCACAGGGGTCTGTACTGGGGCCTCAACTTTATACGATTTACATCAATGACTTAGATGGGGGAGTGAAGACATGGTAGCTAAACTTGCAGATGTCACAAAGATAGGCAGGAAAGTATGTTGTGAAGAGGACATGAGGAGGTTTCAGATGGATATAGATAGTTTGAGTGAGTGGGCAAAGATTTGGCAAATGGAGTTTAATGTGGGAAAATGTGAAATTGTTCACTTTGGCAGGAAGGACAAAAATGCAGAGTGTTACTTAAATGGAGAGCGGCTGCATAATTCTGAGGTGCATAGGGAGCTAGGTGTTCTAGTACATGAGGCACAAAAAGTTAGTATGCAGGTGCAGCAAGTAATCAAGAAGGCTAATGGAATGCTATCCTTTATTACGAGAAGGATTGAACATAAAAGGATGTTATATTTCAGTTATATAAGGCATTGGTGAGACCACACCCCGAATACTGTGTGCAGTTTGGCCTTCTTATATAAGGGAGGATATAAATGCATTGGAGGCGGTTCAAAGGAGGTCTATTAGATTGATGCCTGGAATGAGTAGGTTGTCTTATGAGGAAAGGTTGGACAGTTTAGAAGAGTGAGCGGTGATTTGATTGAAGTATACAAGATCCTGAATGGCTTTGACAAGGTGGACGTCGAAAGGATGTTTCCTCTTGTGGGTGAGTCCAGAACTAGGGGGTGTTTTAAAATTAGGGGTCACCCTTTTAGGACAGGGATGAAAATATTTTTTCTCTCAAGAGGGTTGTGTGACTTTGGATCTCTCTGGGCCTAATTTTCGGTTTGGTTGGTGGGGGAGGAGCGGGCGAGGGCAAGGGCAGGCGTGGACCCAATCGCCGCCTGCGCCGCCATTTTACGTGGGCGGGCCAATTAAGGCCCGCCCAACGTAATGCGGGACTCCAAAGGATAGCGGGAGTGAGCGGACGGCGGCAGGAGTGCATTGTCCGCCTGGTCCAATTGTGACCCGGCGGCCTGTTTATATGAAGCACAGGCAGCCTTTGCAAAGTTGCTCACAATGGCAAGTGGAAGGGCTCACCAGAGGGCTTCTGGTGAGCAGGCCAGTCCGGAGGGGAGGCCAGCGGGACAGGCTAGGCTGGAGGGTAGGGCAGCGGGACAGGCCAGGCTGGAGGGTAGGCCAGTGGAGCAGGCCAGGCTGGAGGGTAGGCCAGTGGAGCAGGCCAGGCTGGAGGGTAGGCCAGTGGAGCAGGCCAGGCTGGAGGGTAGGGCAGCGGGACAGGCCAGGCTGGAGGGTAGGGTAAGGAAGGAGGCCAATGTGCCCCTTGTTTCTCGGATGACTTCCTTGCTGCCCTCCTCGAGGAGGTGGCAGCACGACGGGAGGTGGAGTCCCCCCCAAATGATGAAACATGCCTGGGCGGAGGTGGTGAGCTCCTGGGATGCGGTGTGGTGCACCTGGATCCAATGTCACAAGCGCTTCAACAATGACTTGTGCTCTGGCAGGGTGAGTACCATGTTGGCATTGGTCATGCAACCCAGCAGGTCAGCTTACTCCCTTGCTGCCCCCACCCCTCCAAGCCTGAGTGTAGCGACTGCACTGAATCATTGATGGCATTTGTCTTTTGCTGGGTGGGCCAGCAGACATTGCCCATGCTGAGGTCAGCCTGAGAAGGTGGTGAAGAGATGGGTTTTGTCCCCGCAGCATGTGTGTTACACTGAGTCCCACATGACTGGTTTGGGGGCAACCTGGAGAAGCTGCACCTAGGCGCAGTGCTTGAACTCCAGGACATGTCCTAGCCAGGGTGATGACATGCTGGGAGGGGAGCTTCAAGATGGCATGGCAACAAACCATCTGCTGCGCTCTGAGCCCCATGTGCTTGCACATACTTGCTATGGAAGGATATACCGTGTGATGCCTAATGTGATGTAGGCAGCATGTGTCCAAGGGGGGTGGTGGAGGGGTGTGGAACAGGCCTAGCATCTTTGTGTGAGTGTTTGGCAGCAGTGGGGTGAGGAGGCTCTGGAGACCTGATATGTCCCACTCTGGTTGGGGTGGGCTGTGCGTGAAGAGAGTCCATGTGCAATTTTCACTAATCAATGCTCGTCTCTGATTTTCAGGAGAAGAATGCTCATAACGCGGCAGAGCATGCGAAGACTGACAGCGACCAGGCGCAGATCACCATTCTTAGCCGCTTCGAGCAGGAGGCCCTGGTTCTGAATAGGCGCTATGCACCCAGGTCCACTGGTGTCGGTGAGGCTGGGGTGCCACGGCCAGGTATTTATGCCCAACAGTGAGGTCAGCATTGTTCTCCCAAAAGCGATAGCAATGCTGAATGTTAATTGATTTAATTTTGCAACATGGCTTGACCATTACTTATAGAAGGATGAGCGCATAATGATCCGGGGGACAGGGATGCACTTTGACATTGTCTCCATGTTAACTGATCTACTGTCTTTGTTCTTCCTTTCAGCGTCAGCGGAGCAGGGCTGGGAGGAGGAGCAGCAGATGCTCCCTCTCACAGCTGAGGGGCCTGAAGTCTCACCAGCATCACACCATTTCTGCGAGGCAGACACCAGCGAGGATACTAGCACCTCGGTGGGAATTCGAACATCGGCTAGTGTCCCGGGGCACAGTGGTGAGGGCACTTAACAGCTGTTGGAGGAGCTGGCAGAGACAGAGAGTGCCCATTGCGCCAGCAGTCGGAGGACTGCAGGGGGCCAGGCACATGCTCAGTCAGTGCCTGATGATGTGCCTCTGGAGTCGTCCGCGATGCAGCAGGTGCAGGAAATGCGGCCAGGTGTGCGGGAGCATCTGGGGGAGATACATGAGGCTATGCTTGGCTTGGTCTCCGTGGTGGAGGAGTCTATTCGGACGATCGCCGAAGCAATGAGTTACATGTCCGAACGCCATGCTTCCTCCATGGAGAGTGGCAACTCTCGTGGAGAGGCTCCTCCAGGAGACCCACCAGGGCTTCCTGGGGATGCGCTCTGACCTGCAAGCCCTCACATCGGCATTGACCTCAGCTGGTCAGTGCCAGAGTGGGAGATGATTTGGGCATCAATTTTCCCAGCTCGGTGCCCATCCATCCACGGTGAGCAGGGAGGTGCGAAGCAGCACAGCAGCTGCCTGGCATATCTGCGGGCACCTCTCAGGGTGCTCCAGATGAGGGCTGCAGCTCCTCTGCTCCTCTCCCAGTGACCGTAGCATCTGGTGAGTCTGCGAGGACTGGGAGATGCCAGCTGTGGAACTGGCAGCTCCCTCCCAGGTGGGGCCAGCACAGGCTCCACGGGCCAGAGGACGACCACCAAGCTCATCGAGGTCAACAAGACAGCAGAGTCAGCAGGCTGTCTCAGAAGCCACTCTGAGCGATGGGGCAGCACTAAGACGTAGCACCCGGAAACGAAAACATGAGGCACCTTAGGCACGCCACGGGTTTATCATTGGTGCTTTTGTGTTGGCCCGAGATTAGGTCTTTATGATTTGCTTTGAATTGGAACACCTTTGTGATTTTTTTGGCTTAAGTTTCTTTGCTTGTGATATTAAATTCAGATGTGTGACCATGGCTGAGGGTGGCCCTTTTCTTCTGCAGGTGGATGGTTTCCAAAAATGTTATGAGTGCTTTGTGGGACATTCAGCTTTATTAACAAGGCCCTTAGTTGCTGTTCCTAACCTGGCACATTTGGCACTTAGATATTGAGAATGGGGTCTGCAGCCCAGGCTTGTCCCGGAGGTCCATCTGTGGTGCGCTATCTGAAGGTTCGTTGGATTAAAGCCTCTCGGGTGTCCCTTCCTCCCTGCAGTATGCCCGGGTCAGCATCTACCCCCTCAGCATTTCCCTGTGCGTGCTCATCCTCAGACTCACTGCTGGACTCATCGTGTGCAGCCGCAGACACTGCGTCGACATCTTCATCATCCATTACATCCCCCCTTTCCAGCGGAAGATTGTGGAGAGCGCAGCATGCAACCACTATCACCTACACACGATCTGGGGGATGCTGGAGTGCGCCCCCTGAGCAGTCCAGGCATTGGAAGCGCATCTTGAGAAGGCCGATGGTTCTCTCCACCACAGCCCTTGTGGTGCCGTGGCTCCTATTGTGCCGCTGCTCAGCTTCTGTTCTTGGATGGCGGAGAGGCTCATGGGCCACCTTCTGAGGGGATAGCCCTTGTCACCCAGCAGCCATCCATCCAGCCGAGCCGGAGCACTGAAGACCCCCAGCACCTGGGAGTGTCTGAGAATGCAGGCGTTGTGGGAACTGCCTGGGTACCTTACACAGTCTTGTAAAATCTGAATCCTGTGATCACACACTATCTGCACGTTCATGGAGTGGAAGCCCTTCCTGTTGACGAAGGCACTGGACTCACCCGCTGGCGCCTTGATGGCTACATGTGTACAGTCTATTGCACCCTGGACCTATGGCTAGTCCAGTTCAGTTTCTGGTCATTGGTAACCCCGAGGATGTTGATAGTGGGAGATTCAATGAGGGTAATGCCACTGAATGTCAAGGGGTGATGGTTAAATTCTTTCTTGTTGGAGATGGTCATTGCCTGGCACCTATGTGGCATGAATGTTGCTTGCCACTTGTCAGCCCAAGCCTGGATATTATCCAGGTCTTGCTGCATTTAGACATGGACTGCATCAACATCTGAGGAGTTGTGAATGGTGCTGATCATTGTTCAGTCATCAGCGAACATTCCCACTTCTGACCTTATGATGGAAGGGAGGTTATTGATGAAGCAACTGAAGATAATTGGGTCAAGGACACTTCCCTGAGGAACTCCTGCAGCATCCCAGAGCTGAGATAACTGACCCCCAACAACCACAACCATCTTCCTTTGTGCTAGGTATGACTCCAATCAGTGGAGAGTTTTCCCCCTGATTCCCATTGACTCCAGTTTTGCTGGGGTTCCTTGCTGCCACACTTGGTCAAATATGGCCTTGATGTCAAGGGCAGTCACTTTCACCTCACCTCAACTCAGGAGTTCAGCTCTTTTGTCCATGTTTGAACCAAGGCTGTAATGAGGTCAGGAGCTGAGTGGCCTTGGCAGAACCCAAACTGGGTGTCAGTGAGCAGGTTATTGCAAAGCAAGTGCCACTTGATAGCACTGTTGATGACCCTTTTCATTGCTTAACTGATGATCGAGGCTAGACTGATGGGGTGGTAATTCGTCGAGTTGGATTTGTCCTCCTCTTTGTGTACAGGAGACACCTGGGCAATTTACCACATAGCTGGATAGATGCCAGTGTTGTGGCTGTACTGGAACAGCTTGGCTAGGGGCGCAGCAAGTTCTGGAGCACAAGTCTTCAGTACCTATTGCCGGAATATTATCAGGGGTCATAGCCTTTGCACTATCCAGTGCCTTCAGCCGTTTCTAGATATCACGTGGAATGAATCAAATTGGCTGGAGGCTGTGTCTGTGATGTTGGGGACCTCTGGAGAAGGCCGAGATGGATTGTCCACTCGGCCCTTCTGGCTGAAGATTGTACCAAATGCCTTATCTTTTGCACTGACAGGCTGGGTTCCCCGATCATTGAGGATGGGGATATTTGTGGAGCCTCCTCCTCCATTGAGTTATTTAATTGTCCACCACCATTCACGACTGTGTGTGGCAGGACTGCAGAGCTTAGATCTGATCTGTTGGCTGTGGGATTACCTAACTGTCTATCACTTGATGCTTATGCTGTTTGGAATGCAAGTAGGCCTGTGTTATAGCTTCACCAGGTTGACACCTAATTTTTCAGTATGCTTAGTGCTGTTCCTGGCATGCCCCCCTGCACTCTTCATTGAACCAGGGTTGATCCCCTGGCTTAATGGTAATGGTAGAGTAATGGGGTATATGAGTCATGGGTAATAGGGGATATGCTGGGCCATGAGATTGTGTTCGAGTACAATTCTGCTGCTGCTGATGGCCTGTAGCGCCTCACGGATGCCCAGTTTGAGTTGCTAGATCTGTTTGAAATTTATCCTATTTAGCACGGGTGGTAGTGCTACACAACACGATGGAGGGTATCCTCAATGTGAAGGCAGGACTTCGTCTCCACAACAACTGTGCGGTAGTCACTCCTACCAATACTGTCATGGATAGATGCATCTGCAGCAGGCAGGTTGGTGAGGATGAGGTCATGTTTTTCCCTCTTGTTGGTTCCCTCACCACCTGCCGCAGAACCATTCTAGCAACTATATCCTTTAGGACTCGGCCAGCTTGATCAGTAGTGGTGCTACCGAGACCCCATTCTGCACCCTTGCCAACCAGAGGGAAGGTGGTACGTGGCAATCAGCAGGAGGTTTCCTTGCCTATGTTTGACCTTATGCCATGAGACTTCATGGGTCTGGAGTCATGTTGAGGACTCCCAGGGCACCTCCCTCCCGACTGTATACCTGTCCCACCGGCAGGGATGGTGATGATCTAAGACATGATCTGTAAGGTATGATTCCATGAGGATGACTATGTCAGACTGTTGCTTGACTAGTCTGTGAGACGGCTCTCCTAATTTTTGCACTAGCCTCAAGATATTAGTAAGGAGGACAACAGGGCTGAGTTTGCCGTTGTCGTTTCCAGTTCCTAGGTTTCATTCCTTTTTTGAGGCTTTGTAGCGGCTTGATACAACCAAGTGGCTTGCTAGGCCATTTCAGAGGGCATGTAAGTGTCAACCACATTGCATTTAGGCCAAGCCAGGTAAGGACAGCAGGTTTCCTTCCATAAAGGGCATTAGTGAACCAGATGGGTTTTTACAACAATCGACCATCATTAGACTTTTAATTCCAGATTTTTATTGAATTCAAATTCCACGAAATTCGAACTCGGGTCCCCAGAGCATTACCCTGGGTCTCTGGATGACTGTCTAGCAACAATATCACTAGGCCATCACCTCCCCCTAATGTACTAGTTCATGAATTGCTGTTTGCTGATGATGCCACACTGGCATCCCTACTGAAGTTCACTTGCAGCAGTTTGAAGATAAATTCTCCTGGGCCTGCAAGGAGTTTGGTCTTTCGGGTGTTGGTCGTCAGTCCAAAGTTATGGGCCAGGACATAGAGCCTCCACCTTCTATCACCAATCATCACTCTGGAGGTCATCGACAACTTCACATATCTTGCATCAACAATTACCAGCAACCTGTCCCTTGATGCTGAAATCAGCAAGAGAGCCAAAGTGGCAAATATGATGTCAAAGTTGAGGGGTCTAGTGTGGACCAACAGCAAACTAACCAAAAATACAAAGCTCCGTGTGCACCAGGTTTGTGTTCTCAGCACCCTTCTCTACAGCAGCAAAGCATGGACAAGAAAAGCGGCTGAACAGCTTCCACCTCAGACCTATTTTGGGCATCTCCTGGCAGGACAGTGTGTTGAATATGGAAGTACACCAGCATGCAGGGATCCCCAGCAAGTTGCTGCAGTGCATCTGCTATATGGTATGCACTGCTGCCACAGTGTGCCGGTGGTGTAGCGATTGGATGTTTAAGGTGGTCAATGGGGTGCCAATCAAGTAGGTTGCTTTCTCCTGGATAAAGTTGAGATTCTTCAGTGTTGCTGCACTCAGCTAGGGAAGTGGAGAGTATTCCATCACATTCCTGACTTGTGCCTTGTAGGTGGTGGACAGGCTCTGGAAGGCTTTGTAAACTGCATGTCCATCTTTCAGACTACATTTTCTCACAACCATCAAAAAAAAAATCAATAGGATCACAGAATTTTATAGGTGGTAGCTATTTAGTTCAATCAACACTATCTTAGGGCTATCCATGTTAAACCTTTTTTAAATTGTTCCCTTCTAAAAAGGAAGTGGGGTATTTGAAAAAGTTACTATAAATTGTTTCATTTTCTGGCAGGGCAATCCAGGTCCTAATGCTGCTTTCCACATATGAAAAAAAATTCTCAACCCTTCCCTTCACATTTCCCACGTTGTATACGCATACAAAAAAGCACTTTCAATTCACTTTCACAAACAGCAAACTTTCCACCCTTTGGAAATCTTTTGTCAGTAAAGGTTGAGACCACCCTGAGCTGGCCCTGCTGCATTGTCCTTCCCTTTGCCCAGCAAGCCAAATGTTCTTTGTTCCACGCTGCCCTAGCCCTGAAACACTTTGTTTTCTAATTTCGCATCTGTACGCCCTCAAGAGTTTATCTTGTCCGTGAGACCCATCGCCTGCTCTCTCAACTTCATTACACTATTTTTAACCTTCTGTGGTCTAGTGAAAAAGAACCCCTACTGATAACTAAAGCCTTTCATTGCTTGAATTAGTAAATACCTTTTCTGTCCTTTCTAATCTTACTAAAGGAGCTTGAAACAAAAGATTATTCTAACTACAGATTAATCAAGGGCCAGCATTAGCCGTTCATTTTTGAGCCCAACCTATTTAGAAAAATTGAGATCCCCTATATATATAAAAAAATCACATCTAAATCTCTCAATGGTACACCAACAAAGGCTTAGATTAAGCAAATTTGTCACTATCAGTGACATGACCCAGAATGGAGCTGCCACCCAGTGGATTTCCTCAGGAGCTGCAGTTTTAAATATCTCATTTTGGAATATTGTTACATTGAATAAGTCAGAGGTTGAAACTGAGTGTTCCTTACCCTGAACTATACAGGGATTGATAACCAATCCAGGATTAATTTCCCCTTTAGTTGCTGACTGATATGATCAGTGACAATACCAGTGTGCCACTACCTCTTCCCTTGCTTCACACCTATCACGCCAGAATTGGAAAAGTTGAGAGATATAAGGTCATTGACCTGAAACATTAACTGTTGCTCTCACCATGGATGCTGCCAGACCTACTGAATATTTCTAGCATTTTCTGTTTTTATTTCAAATTTCCAGCATCTGTAATATGTTGCCTATGCATTGGGATACACAAATTTGGCTTAAGTGGTCACCAGGTGATAGTGTAAGTTTAATGGGCACATTGGGACCAATTTACTTTTGATCTAGTGAGAATACAGGCGACAGTTAAGCTTCCACAGTTGTATTAAAAAACTATTGCAACACTACCTGACA
Organism: Cetorhinus maximus; assembly: GCF_964194155.1. Taxonomy (NCBI): domain Eukaryota; kingdom Metazoa; phylum Chordata; class Chondrichthyes; order Lamniformes; family Cetorhinidae; genus Cetorhinus; species Cetorhinus maximus. Next base: position 34,697,198 of record NC_135881.1, read on the forward strand.
ACTTAGACTACTGAATACAAGAGCAAAACATTGTGTAGTAGCTTTTATTTTCACAGCCCCTCATGTAAAAGTTTCAATTTGGATCAGTAAAAATACAGACATCAAAGGTTTTGAAACACAAGTTTTAGCAATTGCCAATTCAAATGGTTCATGCAGACCTAATAAGTTAATTTTGTACCATGTCCTTTGCAAGAAAAGAAATGTAGAGCACCTCCCACCCCCTGCCAAAAAAGGCAGACATCTATTTAAATAGAACTTAAGACCTGAGAAGCCACTGGACCATTTTGTACAAAGCATTCTGTTTCCATTGAGATCGAGACCACATCATAATTGTGGAAGGAAAACATCAGCATGATTTGTTTCTGCAAGACCACTTGTAAAATAATGTGTTCCTTATATTGCTTCAAGCGTTATACACATTGATTGGAGGCCAATGTTTCGTCAAGCACTGGACACATATGGAATCCATATTTACTCTGGTACAGTACAAATGAGGTAACAAGGATTTCCTACTCATCGTCTCATTCACTGAAGCACTGAGCAGTTTTCAGATCATGGACACTGCTATTACCAACTTCACCTCATGCAGCATCATGACATGGAGACACTAACATTTCAGCTGAATCCATCCTGATTCTGTCCTCAGTGTTATTTCAGGAGAATATGAGGTTAACATCCTTCGCATTAGTTCTCTCTTTAGAGTATTATCTCGGTACCCAAGTTGGATCTCGGGCAATAGATTCATTTTCAGGCCCTAAAATTGCAGCTCCCCATGTGCTGTGTCCAGTTGTCAAATACCTGATATATTGGAAAAATAACATTAGAAGTAGAAACACTAATTAAAGTTATTTCTATTAACTGGATTACGAAAAAAGCTTTCTTAGGTTAAAAATCAGAGCACATCAATGTTACCACAATTCTAGACACATACCTCACGCTCAGCACTTTTCAACTTCCAGATAAAAACAGAAAAACTGCTTCAACCCTGGTCCGCCCCTTTAAGAATTTACTTTTAAACAAGTGGGACTTCCCTCTCTTTTACTTAGCTGACCTCATTGTGGACTGCATGCTCAATTCTTCTGAATAAGAGATAACAAAAAAGCCCGGGTGAGAACAAAGAAGGAATTTTAAAAAAAAATTCATTCATGGGATGCGGGCTTCGCTGGCTGGGTCAGCATTTATTGCCCATCCCTAGTTGCCCTTGCGAAGGTGGTGGTGAGCTGCCTTCTTGAACCGCTGCAGTCCATGTGGTATTGGTACACCCACAGTGCTGTTAGGGAGGGAGTTCCAGGATTTTGACCCAGCGACAGTGAAGGAACAGTGATATATTTCCAAGTCAGGATAGTGAGTGACTTGGAGGGGAACTTCCAGGTGGTGGTGTTCTCATCTATCTGCTGCCCTTGTCCTTCTAGATGGTAGTGGTTGTGGGTTTGGAAGGTGCTGTCAAAGGAGCCTTGGTGAATTCCTGCAGTGGATATTGTAGATGGTACACACTGCTGCTACTGTGCGTCAGTGGTGGAGGGAGTGAATGTTTGTGGATGTGGTGCCAGTCAAGCGGGCTGCTTTATCCTGGATGGGGACAAGCTTTTTGAGTGTTGTGGGAGCTGCACTCATGCAGGTAAGTGGGGAGTATTCCATCACACTCCTGACTTGTGCCTTGTAGATGGTGGACAGGCTTTGGGGAGTCAGGTGGTGAGTCACTTGTCGCAGGATTCCTAGCCTCTGACCTGCTCTTGTATTTCTATGAACATCAAGCGGCGCTGGTTGGATTCTCTCTTGTGGGAGATGGTAGACCGTAAGACATAGGAGCAGAAATTAGGCCATTCGGCCCACTGAGTCTGCTCCACCATTCAATCATGGCTAATAAGTTTCTCAACCCCATTCTCCCGCCTTCTCCCCGTAACCTATAAGACCATAAGACACATTGAAATGGTCATTGCCTGACACTTGTGTGGCGCGAATGCTACTTGCCACTTGGCAGCCCAAGCCTGGATATTGTCCAGTCTTGCTGCATTTGGACATGGCCTGCTTCAGTATCTGAAGAGTCGCGAAAGGTGAACATAGTGTAATCATCAGTGAACATCCCCACTTCTGACCTTATGATGGAAGGAAGATCATTGATGAAGCAACTGAAGATGGTTGGGCCAAGGACACTACCCTGAGGAACTCCTGCAGTGATGTCCTGGAGCTGAGATGATTGACTTCCAGCAACCAAACCATCTTCCTTTGTGCTAGGTATGACTCCAACCCAGTGGAGAGTTTTCCCCCTGATTCCCATTGACTCCAGTTTTGCTAGGGCTCCTTGATACCAGACTTGGTCAAATGCAGCCTTGATGTTAAGGGCAGTCACTCTCACCTCACCTTGGGAGTTCAGCTCTTTTCTCCCCACCCCTATATCCTGGCTCCTCCTGTCTTTTTCCCCCGCAGCACCTCTACCCTACCAGCACCCCATCCGGTAACCCTGGTTCCTCTCTCCCAACCCCTTCCCCAATCCTCGCCCCTGCCCCTCCCCCTCACCCCCCACCTCCTCTGCCAGCTCATTTTTATCTCTTCTTTTTTTCATCCTATCACAGACCCTCGTTCTTTTTTCCCTTCCCTGCACAACCTGCCTCTGTACTTACTTAAAATTTTTTACATCTTAACCTTTTTCAGTTCTGATGAAAGGTTACCGACTTGAAACACTAACTTTGTTTTCCTCTCCATTGATGCACCTGAACTCTCCCTGACTATATGAAGCATTTTGTTTTTATTTCAGATTTCTAACATCTACAGTATTTTTGCTTTTGTATAAGGGTTTTAAAAATTTGCACTGAATTGAAAGCTTAACTCAAAAGAATCCATCAAAATAAATCTGTACAAAATTTGTTTGAATTTACTTTTGAAACAGTTTACAGGCTGCTCAACTTTTCTGTTCTAGAAAAGTAATGAGACTTAAATAGGGTTTTGCACCTTTTCTGTATTTTGGGATAGCTTTTATTTTAAAGCTACTCACTTGTTGGCTACTCCTATTAAACCATCATGATCAATAGCAAAAAGCTGCTCTCGCCATTTCTGCTTCATTTCATCTGAGATACCATAGAGAAAACGGTCCAATCCTGTTGGTCAAAGCAGAATTAGTGTCAAAAATAAACAACATATTTTCAGTTGCCAAATGCCCTTTTCACAGGTCTATCAATGTGTTTGCTTCTCATATTTGCTACCAATGATTTTGGTAATTTTAAAATATACCTTTTAAAAACCAGCCAAATTTTGCAACTATTTTCTGTCATTCCTATTCAACAACTGTGAAAAGAAGTTTGGAACTGTACTCATATTTAATTCTACAATATACATATTGTGCAAGCAAAAGCTTTCTCAGAGGCTGAGCTACATAGTATTTGAGGACAAATTAGTTTTCTGTTAACAATCGATTTTTGAAATCAAAGATTTGTCAGAAGCACAGACAAGCAAATGTATCAGAATCCATTTTTAATCGACTTTCACTAATATATTCCTGTCCATCAATAGCTTTTAAAAATTCTCCAAATGCAAAACGTCACAAATCTTTTTGGCTTAAGAAAAGCACCACAAAACAGCCAATCTGATTGATGTTTCTCCAACTTAACACAATTCAAGGTAACACTTCATCTTTACCTTTGTCTGATGGGGCTACAGGAGCATCCACAGTTGAAAATACAGAGAGTTTAGCCTCATCAATATCTTCTTGTGTAAATTTTCCAGCTTTCGCCCAATCCACACTCTTTCGGAATGCAGATATTGTGTCGAGAGAATTTGGATCTCTATAAGATTTCATTCAGGAGAAATAATCCGATATATTCATCATGTATTTTAACAAGAGTGTCTATTTCTCATTACACTTTATATCCTTTAACTGAACATCAACATTAGTTCAATGATAAAAAACTGAACACATCATCAGCAGGCAATTTGTAGTTCCACATACACCAAAGTAAGATAGTCAGGGACTTGTGGCATTTGAAGGCTAAAATATAGGTTTAGAAGGCAGTAAACAATCTAACCTCCCACTGCAAATTGCATTTCATAGCTAGACTACTGTACTCAATTAGCTTATTTAGTAGTACGAAAACATATGAACATGCGAATTAGGAGCAGTAGCAGGTCACTCAGCCCCTTGAGCCTGCTCTGGTATTCAATAAGATCATGGCTGATCCGATTGTAACCTCAACTCCACATTCCCCGGATAACCTCTCACCCCTTTGCTCATCAAAAATCTATCTACCTCTCCTTCAAAAATATTCAAAGACTCTGTTTCCTTTGAGGGGAGTTCCAAAGACTCTCGACCCTCAGAGTAAAAAAAAAATTCCCATCTCTGGCTTAAATAGGCGACCCCTTATTTTAAACAGTGACCCTAGTTCTAGATTCTCCCACAAGAGGAAACATCCTTTCTACATCCAACCTGTCAAGACCCCTCAGGGTCTTATATGTTTCAAACAAGTCGCTTGTTATTCTTCTAAACTCCAGCAGATACAAGCCTAGCCTGTCCAACCTTTCCTCATAAGACAACCTGCCCATTCTGGGTATTTGTCTAGTAAACCTTCTCTGAACTGCTCCCAATACATTTATATCCTTCCTTAAATAAGGAAACCAATACTTTTCACAGTATTCCAGATGTGGTCTCACCAATGCCCTGTATAACTGAAGCATAAACTTCCTATTCTTGTATTCAATTCCCCTCGTAATAAATGATCACATTCTATTCGCTTTCCTAATTACTTGCTGTTACCTGCATGCTAACCTTTTGCGATTCATGCACTAAGACACCCAAATTCCTCTACATCTCAGAGCTCTGCAATATCTCACCAGTTAGATAATATGCTTCATTTTTATTCTTCCTGCCAAAATGGACAATTTCACATTTTCCCACATTATACTCCATTTGCTAGATCTTTGCCCACTCACTTAACCTATCAAAATCCCTTTGTAGCTTCCTTATGTCCTCTTCAAAGCTTATTTTCCTACTTATCTTTGTGTCATCAGCAAATTTAGCAACCATACCTTCGGTCCCTTCAGCCAAATCATTTATATAAATTATAAAAAGTTGAGGCCCCAGCACTGATCCCTGTGGCACACCACTTGTCACATCCTGACGAGGAAGTCCCTCAGTGCAAGTTGCATGTTATCAAATGCCTTCTGGGAATCTAAGAACAGTACATCCACCGGTTCCCCTTTATCCACAGCGCATGTTACTTCTTCAAAGAACTCCAATAAACTGGTTAAACATGATTTCCCTTTTACAAACCACACTGACTTGCCTGATCCTGGAATTTCTGTAGGTACCCTACTATAACTAATAACAGCTTCTAACATTTTCCCTATGACAGATGTTAAGTTAACTGGGCTGTAATTTCCTGCTTTCTGTCTCCCTCCCTTTTTGAATAAAGTAGTACATTCACTATTTTCCAATTTAAACGGCGAATCTAGGGAATTTTTGAAAATTAAAACCAACGCTTCAACAATCTCACTCACCGCTACTTTTAAGACCCTAGGATGAAGTCCAAAAAGATTATCTTTTCAGATTCAAGACAGTTTTGATCCCATAAAATTAAATTATATGCTGCTGAAAAATTTCCACTTCCCCAGGCCAGCCACATTTTGTTTTGGCAGTTTCAGCTTACGCTGTGACACTGAGACAAACAATGGTAAAGCTACTTGTATATTGTGACCTAGTTTCCTTACTGTATAATCCTAAAACACTAACAGGAAATAAATCAATTTGAATTTTATCACGTGGCACCACTGCTTTAACTTATGTTTCCATTGCTCTCTAACTTGTGTTCAACTAGGTTAAAATGAAAAGAAAATAATCTAGTATACAAGGGTAATTTTCCCAACGTACCTTTGTGGCTGGGAGTCTTGAACACTGAGGGGAGAATTTTCCCCATGTCAGGTGGGTCGTGCGGGAGCGGGCGCGGACCCGATCACCGCCCGCGATCGGGTCCACGCCGCCACTTTATGCGTGCAGACCAATTAAGGCCCGACCAGCATAGTTCACGTCTCCCGTGGATAGCAGGGATGGGTGGCCGGCGGCAGCCGTGCACAGACGGCCAGGTCCAATGGCAACCCGGCACCCTGTTTAAATGAAGGACTGGCTGCTCACAATGGTTGGGAGAAGAGCACATCAGAGGGGCAATGTGCATGACGCAAGTCCAGAAGGTAGGCCATCAGGGCAGGCCAGGCCGGAGGGTAGGCCATCGGGGCGGGGCAGGCCAGGCTGAAGGGTAGGCCCGCGGGGCAGTGTGCCCCTCGTTTTTCTGATGAGTGCTTAGCTGCCCTCCTGGAGGAGGTGGCAGTGCGGCGGGAGGTTCTTCTTCCGAGGGACGGGAGGCGGAAGCCTCCCCACCTGACCAAACGTGCGTGGGAGGAGGTGGCCGAGAGTGTCAGCTCCCATGATGTGGTGCGGCGCACATGGCTCCAGTGCCGCAAAAGAGTCAACAATCTCCTGCGCTCGGGAAGGGCGAGTACCATGTTGCCTCAAGTCACTTAATGCAGCCGAAACCCTTCCCCCACTACCAACCTGGCAACTCTGAGTACACTAACAGCATTGACTCCCTCACGGCCTGTATCACTCGCTGGGTGTGTCAGCAGAGATTGCCCATGCCTATTTCACCCTGAGAGGGTTGAGCTAGGATGTGTTCTGCATCCGCAGCAAGTGTGACACTGACACCCAGCGTATAGAATGGGGTTGAAAGTCAAGGATCTACACCTAGGCAGAATGCTGGAACTGCAAAGCATGTCAACGTCAGGGTGCTAAAATGCTGGGAGGGGAGCTTCCAGTTGGCGGGGCACCAATCCATCTGCTGGTCTTTGCGCTCCATGTGCCTGTGCCTCCTTGCTTAGCAAAGTGACACTTTGTCGTGCCAAATGTGAAGGAGGGAGCATTTGGGCAATGGGGGAGTGGGGGATGGGTCAGCCCTGGCTTGTTTGGGTGAGTGTGCAGCCGCTGCGGGGTGATGAAGAACTGGAGTCCTGCAATGTCCCACTCTGGCTGGGTTTGCAGGGATGCGATGGGAATTCAGGTACAGGCTGGACTAATCAATGCTCTTCTCTCCTTTTCAGGAGAAGACTGGCGCAATTCCGCTGAACGGATGCGGACTGGCAGAGGATAGGCCCAGTTGGCTATCCTAACGGCTTTTGAGCAGCAGGCATTGGTTTTGGAGAGGCACCATGCCCCCAGGTGGCGGTGAGGCTGGGGTGCCATGGGGAGGTAGTCTGGCGAGCACTCAGGTCACCATGTGTGTCCCAGAAGCCATGGCATTGCTGAATGCTCAGCGATTGAAGTTAGCAATATGGGTTTACCATTGGTTATGGAAGGATCAGTGCATAATGATCTGGGGGAGCGGCATGCAAGTTGATATTGCCTGCACTGTAACTAAACAAATGTCCTTTCTCTTCCTTTCAGCATCACTGGAGCAGGGCCGGGAGGGGGAGGAGGTAGAGGGCCCACCTCTCACCCCTGAAACCCCAGAGCAAATTCATTCACCAGCGTCTCACCATCTCAGCCAGGCAGACACCAGCGCAGATACTAGCGCCTCGGTGGGAATTAGATGTTTGGTTAGTGTCCCGGGGCACGGCAGCGAGGGCGCTTCACACTCACTTGAGGTGCGGGTAGAGACAGAGAATGCCCGGGGTGCCGCCAGTCGGAAGACTGCTGGGGACCAGGTACATGCTTGGTCGGTGGCTGATGATGTGCCTCTGGAGTCGTCCAAGAGGCAGCAAACGCTGGGGGTGCAGCAGGGTATGTGGGACGATCTGGCGGAGATACATGAGGCTATGCGTGGCATGGTGTCCCGTGCTTGAGGAGTCCACGCGGAGCATCACCAATGCAATGAGCCTCATGGCTGAGCGCCATGCTTCCGCCATGGAGAGAGTGGCGACTCTCGTGGAGAGGTCCCTCCAGGAGACCAATCAGGGCCTCCTGGGGTTGCACTCGGACCTACAAGCCCTCACATCGGCATTGGCATCAGCTGGTCAGTGCCAGTGTGGGAGATGGTTTGGGCACCAAGTAGCCCAGTTCTGTGCCCATCCATCTATGGTGAGCAGGGAGGTCCGAAACGACCTCACGTCGGCGCAGCGGCTGCCTGTCGTCTCTGTGGACTCCTCCCAGGGCGCTCCGGATGAGGGCCCGACCCAATCTCCGGCAGGCGGGGAGCCGATCCCCGCCGGAGAAGCGGGCCCCGCCGCAATTTTACATGGGCGGGCCAATTAAGCCCACGTAAAATAGCCGGGAAGCGCTATGCCCTTCCTGTGCGGGTCGGGGAGGGAGGAGTGGGGATTCCCCAAAAGCGAGAGTGCGCTCTTTCACGTATGCGCACATCTCCCTGAGGCTAAGTGCTGCCTCAGGGAGATCGCTGACAGTTCTAAAAACATTAAAAATATAAAAAAACAATCCTTAACATGTCCCCCTCATGTGACAATGTCACATGAGATGGGACATGTTCATAATTTTCACTAAAACTTTATTCAACATTTTACATCCCCACGTGATACCTCATCCCGCCGGTGGATGAGGTTTCATGTTTTTTCTAGTTGCCGCCAGGGCTCCTGGCCTGCCCGACAACATTAAGGTTGGATGGGCAGGTCCTTTAATTGTTTTAATGATCCTGTCAATGGCCTCAATTGGCCACTGACAAGTCGGCGGGCCCGCCTTCCTGAGAATTTAAATGGGGCGGGATGACGTCGGGGGTTCCCCCTGACGCCATCCCATGTCATTTTACGCATCGGCGAGCGGGCCCCGCCCCCTGCTCGCCGACGGCAAAATTCAGCCCTTTGTATGTTTCATTCTGTTTTCTACTCATCAGCCTGTCTGCTATTCTGAATTGTCAATTGTAACCGATGTACGTACCTGTAAGAATAAAAAGTAAACAGGCCACTGCGGCTTAGGTTGACACCTCCTCCATACGCACCACCTTTCTCTCGAATTTCCCGGTGCAGGAATTTAGTTGTCAATAGCCGTGCAAGAACATGAAGTCTATAAATAAAAATTGGTTAATAGCACATGGATTCAAATGCAAATATAAAATATTAGCCAACAGTACACGATAGAGAATAGAGTACTCACAGGAATGCTACATACAAACACTGAAAATAATGGTTACTCTGGTCATGCAGCTTATTTGTATATCAATCAGCATCCTATAGCAAAAAGCAATAAGACACTGATTTGCAATTTTTTTTCCTTTCTTGCCCTTAACCTCTCAAATGCTGGAATAAATTAGATTACCAGAGGAGCCCACTGAAAAGTGTAACTACGAGGAGAGATTGGATAGGTTGGGGTTATTTTCCTTGGAACAAAGAAGGCCGAGAGGTGACTTGATTGAGGTGTACAAAATTATGAGGGGAATAGATAGAGTGGACAGGATAAAATTGTTTCCCTTGGTGGAGAATTCTAGAACCAGCGGACTTAGATTCAAGATAAGTGGCAGAAGGTGTAGGGGGGACATAAGGAAGAACTTTTTTTACGCAGAGGGTAGTGGGTGTTTGGAATTCACTGCCCAAGTTGGTGCTGGAGGCAGAAACCCTAAACTCTTTTAAAAAGTACCTGGATCTGCACCTAAAGTGCTGTAAGCTGCAGCGCTATGGGCCGGGTGCAGGCAGGTGGGATTAGAAAGGGCACCTGGGTGTCCTCGGGCTGGCACGGACAAGATGTGCTGAATGGCCTCCTTCTGTGCTGTAACTTTTCTATGGTTCTATAAACCAGACAGGACACAGTGGAGAGATTCAAGAATATATTCTGATGCATTTCTGGATAAAGAACAGATTATGTATATGGTGAGAAGACAGGTTCAGTGAGGCTGATCTTTGCATAAATCTTTCCTGCTCCTGTTCTTAGGCCCTAAGACACAAGCAAGTGATGGTAGCAATCAGTTCCATTTGGATTTGGAAATACACATTAGGCTTTAGAGGGGACGAGAGAAATTCCATTAGTCAGTGCAGTATAGTACAACTCAAAAAAACACTGCCATATAATTCTATTTATTTGTTTTTAATTTTTCTCCTAAAGGTGCTGACTGATATTGGGATACAGTTGTTTAGGGATATCAACCTGTAAAACCTTGCGTGATGTCCATGTTCCATGTCGATAGCAATCTGGTTGGTTTTATCTTCCTTCCAAGTCTAATCTAATTTTACATCCCTATCATCTGGCTGATATTGGTCAACTCAGCACTGAGCAAGAGTTGAACCAGAGGCTTCCATTTCATCAGATGGTGAATTTATCTCCGAAGCCATCAGGAGGTGGTGGTGTTCATTTTACTCTCTTCCCAGAATGTATTCATTCGCTTAAAACCAATGGGAAGCTGATGTTAATTTCACTCCCTGCCCTGAAATAACTAATTTACTTACAAAACCATAGGTGAGCTGATGTTGTTAATTTAAATCCCTTCCCAGAACATGCTAATTTACTTACTGAACCAGCGGCAACTGATGTTAATTTCATTTCCTTCCTTGAATGCACCTGAGACGGGTGGCTTACCTTCACTGGAAAGTTTTAGGAGTTTTTCCAAAGATTTTGTATACACACAACACTAAACATTTACTTTTCACCTCCTTCATTATGTTTTAGTCTTTAATTTGATCCATATTCAAAAGCCAATTATGAAACTTTGAATATGGATCAAATTAATGTATACAAACAAATGTATACAAAATCTTTGGAAAAACTCCTAAAACTTTCCAGTGAAGGTAAGCCACCAGTCTCAGGTGCACTCAGGGGAGGGAATGAAATTAACATCAGTTGCCGCTGGTTCAGTAAGTAAATTAGCATGTTCTGGGAAGGGATTTAAATTAACATCAGCTCACCTATGGTTTTGTAAGTAAATTATGAGACTGTTGTTTGAAAGTTAAGGTGAATGTGTGCTATTTGATTTCAATGCAACATACCTGGTAAAGTCCGGATTCATGTAGGGAACGGTGCGAACGCATTCACTCACATAATTCACAGGGAAGGGAAGATGGAAATGGGTCTTCATTTGACAAGCTTTGAAAGTGGGTTCCTAAGACAAAAGAAAGTCAATAATGCTTTAATTAAACTTTCTCGAACGGTTGCAAAAGTGTGTAAAACTGAGTTATCTGTATCTAATGGGGGCTCAAGCAGCTAACTGACAATAAACAACTACATCATGTTACATCTCTATCTTACAGAAAAAGCGTCACAAGAAAGCACCTAAAATAAAAATATTGTAGAATGGTATAAATTTAAGATACCATTTTTATATCTAGTTTTGTACTGGGCTAGGTTTTTAAAATATCAAGTTAACAAAACCCAAAATTTGGCACTGCAACAGAGATCTGTATCAGAAGCCAGCAAATGGGCAGTGAAGCATACCACCATGGAATAGGTAATCTAGAATACATATCAACGTGGCAGGGCATTTTCATTGGCCTTCACTGAAGCTTGATCAATGCTACCACCTCAAATGGAGATCTATTACTATTATGTATACCATAATTATACAAGGTCTTTCATAATTCTTTTGTTGTGTTTTTATTATATATGCAAAATTATAGATGTAGTTTTAAAAAAAATTTCTGAAGTAAATTATGTGGTTAAGATACACCAGGAGATAGAAAAGGTGTGTAAGAAAGGCAAGGTTACAGTGATCATGGGGGATTTCAATATGCAGGTAGACTGGGAAAATCAGGTTGGTAGTGGATCCCAAGAAAAAGAATTTGTGGAATGTCTAGGAGATGGCTTTTTGGAGCTGCTTGTGGTGGAGCCCACTAGGGAACAGGCAATTCTAGATTTAGTGATGTGTAATGAGGCAGATTTGATAAGGGAGCTTAAGGTGAAGGAACCCTTAGGAGGAAGCGACCATAATATGATAGAATTTACCCTGCAATTTGAGAAGAAAAAGCTGGAATCAGATGTAACTGTATTATAGTTGAATAAAGGCAACTACAGAGGCATGAGGGAGGAGCTGGCCAGAATTGACTGGGAGATGAGCCTAGCAGGAAAGACAATGGAACAGCAATGGCAGGAGTTTCTGGGAGTAATTTGGGAGACACAGCAAAAATTAATCCCTAGGAAGAAGAAGCATACTAAAGGGAGGACGAGGCAACTATGGCTGACAAGGGAAGTCAGAGACAGCATAAAAGCTAAAGAGAAAGCATACAATGCAGCAAAGAGCAGTGGGAAACCAGGGGATTGGGAAGCCTACAAAGACCAACAGAGGACAACTAAAAAAGAAATAAGGAGGGAGAAGATTAAGTATGAGGGTAAACTAGCCAGTAATATAAAAGAAGATTGCAAGAGTTTTTTTAGATATATAAAGGGTAAGAGAGAGGCAAAAGTGGTCATTGGGCGCTGGAAAATGACGCTGGAGAAGTAGTAGTGGGGAACAAAGAAATGGTGGAGGAACTGAATAGGTACCTTGCGTCAGTCTTCACAGTGGAAGACACGAATGACATCCCCAAAGTTCAAGAGAGTCGGGGGGCAGAGGGGAGTATGGTGGCCATTACCAAGGAGAAGGTGCTAGGAAAACTGAAAGGTTTGAAGGTGGATAAATCACCTGGACCAGATGGATTACACCCCAGAGTTCTGAAGGAGATAGCTGAAGAGATAGTGGAGGCGTTAGTGGTGATCTTTCAGGAATCACTGGAGTCAGGGAGGGTCCAAGAGGACTGGAAAATCGCTAATGTGACCCCCCTTGTTTAAAAAGGGAGTGAGGCAAAAGACGGGAAATTACAGGCCGATTAGCTGTAATCTAATTGTCGTTGGTAAGATTTTAGAGTCCATTATTAAGGATGAGATTTCAGAATACTTGGAAGTGCATGGTAAAATCGCGCAAAGTCAGCATGGTTTCATCAAGGGGATGTCATGCCTGACAAATCTGTTAGAATTCTTTGAGGAGGTAACGAGTAGGTTAGACAAAGGAGAGCCAATGGATGTTATGTACTTGGACTTCCAGAAGGCCTTTGACAAGGTGCTGCACAGGAGGCTGCTCAGTAAGATAAGAGCCCATGGTTGTTAGAGGCAAGGTACTAGCATGGATAGAAGATTGGCTGTCTGGCAGGAGGCAGAGAGTGGGGATAAGGGGGTCCTTCTCAGGATGGCAGCCGGTGACTAGTGGAGTTCCGCAGGGGTCAGTGTTGCGACCACAACTTTTCACTTTATACATTAATGATCTAGATGAAGGAACTGAGGGCATCCTGGCTAAGTTTGCAGATGATACAAAGATAGGTGGAGGGACAGGTAGTATTGAGGAGGCGGGTAGGCTGCACAAGGATTTGGACAGGTTAGGAGAATGGGCAAAGAAGTGGCAGATGGAATACAACGTGGGGAAGTATGAGGTCATGCACTTTGGTAGGAAGAACAGAGGCATAGACTATTTTCTAAATGGGGAGAGAATTCAGAAATCTGGAGTGCAAAGGGACTTGGGAGTCCTAGTCTAGGATTCTCTTAAGATTAACTTGCAGGTTGAGTTGGTAGTTAGGAAGGCAAATGCAATGTTGGCATTTATTTCGAGAGGACTAGAATATAAAAGCAGGGATGTGCTGCTGAGGCTTTATAAAGCTCTGGTCAGACCAAATTTAGAATATTGTGAGCAATTTTGGGCCCCGTATCTCAGGAAGGATGTGCTGGCCCTGGAGAGGGTCCAGAGGAGGTTCACAAGAATGATCCCAGGAATAAAAGGCTTAACATATGAGGAACGTTTGAGGACTCTGGGTCTATACTCGATGGAGTTTAGAAGGATGAAGGGGGATCTGATTGAAACTTACAGAATACTGAAAGGCCTGGATAGAGTGGACGTGGGGAAGATGTTTCCATTAGTAGGAGAGTCTAGGACCCGAGGGCACAGCCTCAGAGTAAAGGGAAGACCTTTTAGAACAAAGATGAGGAGAAACTTCTTTAGCCAGAGAGTGGTGAATCTATGGAATTCATTGCCACAGAAGGCTGTCGAGGCCAGGTCATTGAGTGTATTTAAGACTGAGATAGATAGGTTCTTGATTGGTAAGGGGATCAAAGGTTACGGGGAGAAGGCGGGAGAATGGGGTTGAGAAACTTATCAGCCATGATTGAATGGCGGAGCAGACTCGCTGGGCCGAATGGCCTAATTTCTGCTCCTATGTCTTATGGTCTTAATTTTGGATTAGTTGAAATACCAATATCAAAAATGTACCACTCTTGCCTTCCACTGATCACTTTTGTACAGCATGCTAATATAGGTCAGTTTCATTAAAAATAATGTAATTAAGTAAGTTAACCCAGCCTCAAGTGCTATAGGTGGAGAAGAAAACAGTTGACGTTTCGAGTCCTCATGACCCTTCGGCAGAACTGAAGTATAGTTAGGAGATTTAAAAATAATGGAAATAATGGAAAATTTATTTTTAAATCTACAACTAATACTTTGTTAGTCTTTCCACCCCATCCCCACTAGAGCTGTACCTTGAGTATCCTGCCATCCATTCTTAATTAGCACTTTTCTTAGATAATATCACCACCTTCAACACCTCTTTGATCCTTTTGTCTGTGACATCTTTTGATTATCTGCTCCTATCACTGCTTGCTTATCCCTACAACCACCCCACCCTCAACTTCTCTCTCCCCCTGCCCCCCACCTTAGACCAGCTTATATTTCACCTCTCTCCTAACTATACTTCAGTTCTGCCGAAGGGTCATGAGGACTCGAAACATCAACTGTTTTCTTCTCCACTGATGCTGCCAGACCTGCTGAGTTTTTCCAGGTAATTCTGTTTTCGTTTTGGATTTCCAGCATCCGCAGTAGCTTTTAGCTTTTTGTTTTTATCTCAAGTGCTATATCCAACTCAAGATGGAGGGGAGTAATTTATTTAGGGAGCTTTCCTAATAAGAGGTTAGCAAAAAATTTTTGTCATTTCTACTCGAAGCTAGGTAGATAAATGGTTGATAACTCAAATGGATCCATGCCATTGTGCATCGTACTGAGGGATTTTTGGTATCTATCTGAGCAAAGGTCAACATTCTCAGAAATTTCATCAGCTAATGTGACTATCGACACTATTATCACTCTTACAAACACTAGCTTTTTGGTAGCTTGTGAGCCTCCAGATGCTTCATCCCCAGCTTCTTCAGGGTTAAGTGGTTTCTGTAATGAAATAAATAAAGTTTAATCACTATTTAATCTTTCAAATTGAAATAAACATACACTCACTGCAGATTGGAGAATATTTATGCTTTACAAGTCTAGTGATAAATGAATATGTGGGAAAGAATGGCCTGATTTCAAATGTTACAGCCAATTACCTAATTTCCTCAAAATGGCAACCATTAAATTACAATTTCTTATTGGAAACATTTTACAAAGCTCTGCTTTAGATAGAAGGTGCCTAAGAACGTGACTGGTGCTTTTGCAAGAATAAAGGCAGTGTACCAGGCAAAACATGGATCTTTTGTACGTGGATCTTTTGAATAATACTTCAGCTGGGTGGTCAGTACAAAATTTTACACTCAACTTCAATCCATTAACTTGATTAGAACTGTAAATAGTAGACATGGAATTAAAATCTTTCTGTTGGATTCAAGAATGAAACTTGGATTACAGCATAAATGATGTTTCCAAGGATACTGTGAGGATCCTCATTATGGAGCCATACTGGTATATGCAGCAGACACTGGCGGCCCCCTGACCTACTGCCGACAGGCTGCTTCTGAAGTATTGCCAGGCTCCCGACACAAAAGGGGGCATGTGCGACGCCGGCAAACTTGCACTCTTAGAAAATGGTCCTTAATTAATGCCCTAATCCCCCACCGTCCCCTTGCCTTCTGCACATTGCACAGTAAGTTCCTGGAGGCGAGAGCTGCCCCGAGAGAGTTTTATGCTACTTTCCTGGCCCTCCCACCTCCAAATCCACGTTCAAAGGGCTAGGAAAATTACCCCCAATGTCACCACATTCTCAGCCTCCATGGGTGGTTGGACATAAAGATTGCACATCAAATTAAATAACTAAATAGGTTTCTAAAAATTGAGAAACCTGATACGTTAGAAGATCCATTGTCTGTTAAAATGAAAGAGACCCATTTGGTAAACAATGGGAATTGTCTTCTAGTCTTCTTTATACAGTAAAGCAGTGTAAAAAGCAAAAAATATGAATTTAAATGCTCTGGTTAGCGGACTATGCAAGGAGTCAATATTTCAAATAGGGCTTTTTCTCTGCAAAAACTGATGGGTAACTGAGATGTTAGCTAATCAAGTATGAGTAATCACTTTCTACTGTCGTCACAAATAAAAGGGAAAGGAATATATAAGGAACATATTCCAAAATGAAGCAAATAATAACTCAAATATTCAAGTATTTGAACTTGAATATCAAAATGTAGAACTAGAAAACACAAGTAACAATCCAAGTCATAAGCAAACTTAAAAATTCCTCTCCTGCATACAAGCCAGTACATTATTCTAACATAGAACCCCGAGCTGCTGGACTTTTAATATTCTTAACAAAGTACCTCAGTTATATTTGTACGGATAAGTTTCTTGTCTTTTTTTTTCTTTCCAAATCCAGGAATATTTCTTATGAACTTTTCAACTTCCTTTGACACTTCTGGAATTGCTTGAGGAGTAGCATTCGCCACACATCTGTCACAAGACAGTATAAACCAATGAAATACTTACAATACTCTAATCCTCTCTTACCCATATAAAAATAGACTCGATGCGAACAAGTACAATTACATTGACTAGAGAATCCTGTCTTCTATGATGTGTTTAAAAGTAGCATTTACTGTCTCATTCCAGAAACAAAATAAGACTCCTTCACAAGGTAGAAATTTAATTTTTACGTAAGCTGAGAAAGAATGCATCATTCACATAATTTTTTTTTAAAATATCAGAACTTATAGAGCATTTTTCTCCCCAATTGTCAGCAGTTGTGAAAAAGTACAAAACTTTTTAGGACAACCTATATCCTCACTGCAACATTACCATTGTGAAGTAATTGTGTGCTTGAAACCTTTGCACTTTTTGGCACATGAATCATTGTGGCACTGAAAGAGGCCATTCAGCCCATTGATTTTATGTTGGCTCTCCATACAGGAATTCAGTCAGTCCCATTTCAGTCCCACCATCCCACTTTATCCCCATAGCCCTGTAAGTTTATTTTCCTCAGGTACCCGTCCAATTTCCTTTTGGAATTATGGATCATCCCCGCTTCCATTACCCTCATAGGAACAAGTTTCAGGTTATTACCACTCAATGCATCTAAAAGTTCTTCCTCACATCCCGCCCCCACCGTGTCTTTGACCAAACACAAAATCTGTGACCCCAGTCCTGTATTGGGAGCAGCTTTTCTTTATCTCCCTCTCTTTTTCTCCATGTGGCACCCTCATTGTCCAATGGTTACAAACCATAGGTCATGCCATGATATTACTATGGGGTAAGGCCAGGAGGCAGGCCCCAAGAACTATCTTAGCCAGTAGGGGGTTTGAACCCATGCTGTTATTCAACACTACACTCCAGGAATCTAGCAAATGGAGCTAACTGACTCCTGACTTGCTCTGTCTATCTTAGCTAAACATCAGATGTCTCTGCAACCTCCTTGTTCCCCATGGAGAACAAACCACACATCTTCAACTGAATCCAAGAAAGAACATATATTGTGAAGATTAAGATTGGACAGATTTTAGAAATCAGCAAAGAATGATGGAAATAATAATGAGGGAGAAATTAAGGGTATGAAAGCTAGCTAGAAATATAAAAATAAAGATAGTAAGAATTTCTACAAGCATTTAAAGAGGGAAAGAGTAACTAAAGTGAGCACTGGTCCCTTAGAGGGTGAGACTGGGAAATTAATAATGGGAAACAAGGAAATAGCAGAAGAGTTGAACAGGTATTTTGTGTTGGTTTTCATTGTGGAAGACACAAAAATATTCCAAGAATATTTGAAAATGAAGAGGTAAAAGGGAGGGAAGAACTTAAAACAATCACAACCACTAGGGAAAAAGTACTGGGCAAACTGTCAGAACTAAATGCTGCCAAGTCCCTTGGACCTGATGACCTGCAATCTCAGGTCCTAAAATAAGTGGCTGCTGAAATAGTAGTGGCATTGGTTGTGATCTCCCAAAATTTCCTACATTCTGGAAAGGTCTCAACAGATTGGAAAATCACAAATGTGACATCTCTATTCAGGAGAGGAGGGGGACATAAAATAGGAACTATTGGCCACTTAAGTCTAACATCTGTCATAGGGAAAGTGCTAGAATCCATCAGTAAGGAGGTAACAGCAGGACAAATAATCATAATTCAATCAGGAAAGGTCAACATGGTTAAGGAAAGTCATGTCTGACTAATTTATTAGAGCTCTTTGAAGAAGTAACAGGCCAGATGGATAAAGGGGAACCTGTAGGTGTGATGCACTTGTATTTCCAAAATACATTTGGTAAAGTGCCACATCAAATATTACTTCACAAAATAAGAGCTCATGGTGTAGGAGGTAAAATATTAGCATGGATAAAGGATTGGTTGGTTAAGAGAAAGCAGAGAGTAGGAATAAATGGGTCATTTTCAGGTTGGCAAGATGTAACCAGTGGAGTACCACAGGGGTCAGTGCTGGGGCCTCAACTATTTACAATCTATATCAATGATTTGGATAACAGGGCCAAATGTATGGTAGCTAAATTTACTGATAACACAAGATATGTAGGAAAGTAAGTTGTCAAGAGGAGGTAAAGAATCTGCAAAGGGGTTTAGATAGGTTAAATGAGCAGTCAAAAATCTGGCATTTGGAATATAACATGGTAAATTTAAAGTTAACTGTGCTTTATTTAAATTGGTTAATGTGTTTTTAAATGTTAAAAACTCACCTCATGTTCTCATTGCTCAATAAATGCATCTTAATTCGAGGCAGCTTGCGGAGAACTGTCAAGAGTTCGGGCTTTTCTGCAATTCTTTTCATGTGTTGCACCTTTGGAAGAAGAATATTTTGCACATGGTCAAGTTTTTGGAAATCTCTCGTTACTCTACAAAAGTTTCTGGAAATACCCTATGTACAAAAAGAAAATTGGGAACAAAAAGGGAAGGCATGAAAAAATATTGGCAAGTAAAAGCAAGGAAAATCCAAAGCTATTTTATAAAATATACAATGAAGAAGAGGGAAGGAAAG
Organism: Cetorhinus maximus; assembly: GCF_964194155.1. Lineage (NCBI taxonomy): Eukaryota > Metazoa > Chordata > Chondrichthyes > Lamniformes > Cetorhinidae > Cetorhinus > Cetorhinus maximus. Next base: position 34,716,293 of record NC_135881.1, read on the forward strand.
AGTAGAGCCAGAGACCAGTGTGTGTGGAGGTGCAAGACATATGCACGGTTCTTAGTGAATACTTTATTCTTGTTTTCACAAAAGAGAAGGACAAATCAAATATTGCAGCTAAGGGTCTGAAATACTGGATGGGAGAAACAAAGGGCAGGATTTTGAGTTCGGCATGCGGACACGGTCAGCGAGCCCAGGAGCAGCCGGGAAACGGACCACTACCTGCGATTGCACCCCCCAACCACGATTTCACACTGGCTGGCCAATTACCGGCCAGCCAGCGTGAAAGGCGCGCTGAAATGTTCAGCGCTGCTGAAGTCAGCGCGGGCACAGGGGAGCGCTCACAGAAAGCTCCCTGAAGGTAGAGAGCTGCCTCAGGGAGCTGAAAAATTCAAAAGCCATAAATAAAGATTTTCACAATGCCGAAAAAAATGTCCACGTATCAGGATCAGTCACCTGAACATATGGCTGATGTAAATTATGTCCAAACATTTTTATATCTTTTTTCAATTAATATCAAAAACCTCACCCAGCCCTCGGATGAGGTTTCCTCATAAAGGCAAAGGCCGCCTGGCCGATTCGCCCGCCCACCAACTGTTACATTGGATGGGCAATGAAAAATCACTGATCACTGTTGATTACTATGTTAATAGCCTTATTAGGCCTCTTAATTATCGGCGGGCGTATGGGGACCGAAATATGATGCGAGTGCGTGATGATGTCAGGACGCTCACCCGACGTCATCATGTGCTATTTCATGCTCAAGCGGGTTGGGCGCACGCCAAGTGAAAAATTCTGCCCGTAATGGAGAAGAATGTGTTAAGGTGTTTAGCATCCTCAAAATAGGATAAATTACCAGGCCTGGATGAAATGTATCTCAGGCTGTTAAGGAAAGCAAGGGGAAGAACAGTGAAAGCTCTGACCGTCATATTCCAATCCTCTCTGCTACAGTGCTGGAGGACTGCTAATGTTGTACCATTGTTTAAAAAGGGAAAATAAGCATATCTTAAGTAAGAAACGAAAAGAAAAATAGCTGGAAAAACTCAGCAGGTCTGACAGCATCTGCAGAGAGAAACACAGTTAACGTTTCGAGTCCGTATGACTCTTCATCAGAACTAAAGAATTATAGAAATGTGGTGAAATATAAGCTGGTGGGGGTGGGGATGGCCCTAGTGGGGGTGGGATGGGGGGGAAGGGATCGAAATGGGCTAAAAGGTGGAGATAAAACGATAGATTTAAAAACAGGTGGGAAAAGAAAAATATATTTTCAAAATATAAATTATTGGAAAAAGGGGAATCGGAAAGGGGGTGGGAATGGAGGAGAGAGTTCATGATCTGAAGTTGTTGAACTCTGTTAAGTCCAGAAGGCTGTAGAGTGCCTAGTCGGAAGATTAGGTGCTGTTCCTCCAGTTTGCGTTGAGCTTCATTGGAACATTGCAGCAGGCCAAGGATGGACATGTGTGCTTGAGAGCAGGGTGGTGTGTTGAAATGGCAAGTGACAGGGAGGTCTGGGTCATGCTTACGGACAGACCGAAAGTGTTTTATAAAGCAGTCACCCAGTCTGTGTTTGGTCTCTCCAATGTAGAGGAAACCGCATTGGGAGCAGGGAGTAAAGGGGCAAGTGTTGCACCTTCTGTGGTTGCATGGGAAGGTGCTGTGGGAGGGGATTGAGGTGTAGGGGGTGATGGAGGAGTGGACCAGGGTGTCCGGGAGGGAACGATCCCTGCGGAATGCCGCCGGGGGGGGTGAAGGGAAGATGTATTTGGTGGTGGCATCATGCTGGAGTTGGCGGAAATGGCAGAGGGTGATCCTTTGAATGCAGAGGCTGGTGGGGTGATCACTGGCCCTCTATCCAGCTCTACCTGTCCCACCCTCCTCTACCAGCTTATATTTCACCACATTTCTATAATTCTTTAGTTCTGATGAAGTGTCATACAGACTCGAAACGTTAACTGTGTTCCTTACCGCAGATGCTGTCAAACCTGCTGAGTTTTTCCAGCTATTTTTGTTTTAGATTTCCAGCATCCGCAGTATTTTGCTTTTATCTTATAGCTTAAGTAAGTACAAGTCAGTCAGCCTAACTTTACTAATGGACTAATTATTGGAACAAGTTCTGAGAGAAAGCATGAATTGTCATTTAATGAGGCACAGCTTAACCAAAGAGGGTCAGCATGGACTTGCTACTGGAGGGTCATGTCTGACTAACTCGACTGAAGTTTTTTTGAGGTGGTCACAAGGAGAGTCAATGAGGGTATCATGGTTGATGCAGTCTACATGGATTTTAGCAAGTTTATTGACAAGGCCCAACAAGGCAGAATGGTCAGAAAATTGAAAGCTCATGGGGTCCAAGGGCCAGTGCTAGTGGCAGGAAACAAAGGGAGTTTGTGTGACTGGAAGGCTGTTTGTTGTAGTCTACAGGTTCCCTTGCTGCTCATGGTTTTAACCAATGGTGTAGACGTAAAAGCAGGAGCATAGAATGGTTACAGCATAGGAGGTAGCCTTTTGGCCTCTGCGCCAGCTCTCTGCAAAAGCCATTTAGCTAGTTCCTCTTTCCCCAGAGCGCTGAATTTTTCTCTCGCAGTGTTTAGCCTCCTCTTGAAAATTTCCTTTTGAAAATCACGTTTGAATCTGCTTCCACCACCCTGAATGCACCACCCTGTGCATTCCTGATCTTAACCATTCACTGAGTAAAATTCTTTTCCTCATGGCAGCTTTAGTTCTTTTGCCAAATAACTTAAATCTTTACCCTCTCGTTCTCGATCTCTCCACCAAAGGGAACAGTTTCTCCCTATCGGCGTTGTCTAGGCCCTTCATGATTTGAACATCTGTATCGAATTTCCTCTCAAAGGAGAACAAACTCAGCTTTTCCAATCTATCCACGTAACTTAAAGTCCCTATCCTTGTTACCATTCTTATATGTCTTTTCTGCACCCTCTCTAAAGCCTTCAGATCTTTCTTAAAGTGCAGTGCCTGGAGTTAGACACTGTTATCCTGTTGAGGCCAAACCAGTGTTATATAAAGGTTAAATGCTATGTCTTGGCCAATAAAGAAAATATCCCATATACCTTCTTTACCACCTTATTTACCTGTCCTCCTGCCATCAGGAATCTGTGGATGTACACTCAAAACACCTCTGCTCTTCTACACTTAGAATCCTCCTGCTTATTTTGTTTTCCCTTGCATTGTTTGTCCTCTTCAAATGCTTTACCACACACTTCTCTGGATTGAACTCTGTTTACCACTGTTCTGCCTGCCTGACCATCCATAGAATCATAAAATAGTTACAGCACTGAAGGAGGTGTATTGGCCCGTCATGTCCATGCTGGGTCTCTGTAAGAGCAACTCCTAAGTCCTGCCTTTTCCCCATAGCCCTGCAATTCTTTTGCGTCCACCACACTATGAGGCAGCATATTCCAGATAATAACCACTACTGCATGGGAAACACTGCCATTGCTTCTTTTGCAATCACAGTAAATTGGTGTACTCTGGTTCTCGATCCTTCTGCCAATAGGAACAGTTTCTCCCTATCTACTCTGTCCAGATCCTTCATGATTTTGAACACCTCTTTTAAAGCTGCTCATAATCTTCTCTTCTCTAAGGAGAACAGCCCCAGCTTCTCCAATCTATCCACATAACTGAAGCTCCTCATCCCTGTAACCATCCTCAAGAATCTTTTCTGCATCCTCTCTTCTGCCATCACATCCTCCCTAAAGCATGATGCCCTGAACTGGACACAATACGTTGTCATGTGGAGCCTTATCAAAAGCCTTGCTAAAATCTATATAGACTACATCAAATGCACTACTCTCATCAACCCTCATTGTCACCTCAAAAAAATTCACGCAAATTAGTCAGACAAGACCTTTCCTTAGCAATTCCTTGTTGACTCGTTTTGATTAATTGGTGTCTTTCTAAATTAAGATTTATCCTGCCCCTTAGAAATTTTTCCAATAATATTTCATGCCATCTGCTGGCATGGTGGCAAACTTGATGAAACTTGGATGGAGATGGAGGTGTTTCTAGCTTGTGGAGTTTGGAATTGGGAGTGCTAATGCTTATGAAGTTTGCCCAAGTCTGAAGATATAGCAGATGCTATAGAAGGTGGCAAGAACTGCACAATAACAGATGAGCTAATAAGATCGCCTCAGCTAACCAATCTTTCTAATCAGGAGGCCACAAAAATGGCAGACCTCACAGTCTCTTTATTCTCAAATTCAGTCTTCTGGGTCTACATCCTAAAAACCAAGACTCTCTACATAACAGATTAGCACAACCCCCACTATAAGCAACAAAAAACTGTATCCACATATAGTTGTAGCATAAATGTGACACTGGGGGTTGTTGTTAGCTTCACACTAGGCTCCACAATCAGCAGCAATATGTGAACACATTGCAAAAGCTGCAGCTGCTATGTCCAAGCTGAGCAAGAGTGTGTGGAATAGCAATCTGACTGAGAACATCAAATTGCGAGTCTACTAAGCCTGTGTCTTCAGTGAGCTTTTCGACAGTGGTGAGATCTGGACAACATATGCTAGGCAGGAAAAAAGGCTGAACAGTTTCCACCTTCACTGTCTCAGGCCTATCTTTGACATCACTTAGCAGGACAAGGTCACCAACCGAGGTCCTGGAGTACACTAATAACATCAGCACACACTTATTGCTAAGCTAACGATGTCTGTGCTACCTCAGCCACATTCATCAGATGGATGATGGTTGTATACCAAAAGACCTACTGTGCAGTGAGTTTGCCACTGGGTCATAACCTCCTGGGCATTCATACCTCCACTACAAGGCCACCTTCAAGCGAGATATGAAGATGGCAGACATTGATGCTGACAACTTGGAGAAAGTTGCTGACAGCCATGACCTCTGGAGGCTGAATGTTTGGGAGGCACTGGAAAAGGCGAACAAAAAAAACTCAGCTGGCTGAGAAGAGGGCCCAGAGAGAACAGAGGCCAGCGAATTGTGCACCTTCTCAGCCCGCTGTCTTCCTCTGCAACAAACGCGACAGAGACTGCCATGTCAGATGTGGGCTCCTGAGCCACATCAGATAATGCTTACCACAGAGTTGACTACCATGGTGCAAACCATCATCATATGGAAGGCTACCAACAGAAGCATAAAGCTACCATAGGTTTCGGCTGAGCAACAAACCTACAGGTTATCAATCAGTTGAAATAAATGAAGCACAGTTTCTGCTTATTAAATTAAATTCACACCAAATTTTTCACTATCATTAAGTATATATCTTAATGCTGAAAGCCAGTTAATAAGACCATAAGACATAGGAGCAGAAATTAGGCCAATCGGCCCAGCGAGTATGCTCCGCCATTCAATCATGGCTGATAAGTTTCTCAACCCCATTCTCCCTTTTCCCCGTAACCTTTGATCCCCTTACCAATCAAGAACCTATCTATCTCGGTCTTAAATACACTCAGTGACCTGTCCTCCACAGCCTTCTGTGGCAATGAATTCCATAGATTCACCACTCTCTGGCTAAAGAAGTTTCTTCTCATCTCTGTTCTAAAAGGTCTTCCCTTTACTCTGAGGCTGTGCCCTCGGGTCCTAGTCTCTCCTACTAATGGAAACATCTTCCCCACGTCCACTCTATCCAGGCCTTTCAGTATTCTGTAAGTTTCAATCAGATCCCCCCTCATCCTTCTAAACTCCATCGAGTATAAACCCAGAGTCCTCAAACGTTCCTCATATGTTAAGCCTTTCATTCCTGGGATCATTTCCATGAACCTCCTCTGGACCCTCTCCAGGGCCAGCACATCCTTCCTGAGATACGGGGCCCAAAATTGCTCACAATATTCTAAATGTGGTCTGACCAGAGCCTTATAAAGCCTCAGCAGCACATCCTTGCTTTTATATTCTAGTCCTCTCGAAATAAATGCCAACATTGCATTTGCCTTCCTAACTGCCGACTCAACCTGCAAGTTAATCTTAAGAGAATCCTGAATTAGGACTCCCAAGTCCCTTTGCACTCCAGATAATTCCGATATGCCACTCAAAACCAAAAAGGATTAATTACTCTATTCAGGCCAAATGTTTACCTTTTTTGTGCTTGTGTAAAGAAAACCTATCATAGGGTGGGAGTGGGGAAGAGGGGATGGAGAAAGGAAGAATCACTCATTTGAATGGTTTTCATTCTACCTGGCTTAGTCCATTAAGCATTTCTTGCAGTCTTCCTGCTGGTGTTAGGGTCTTGCCGGCTCGAACTGCTGCATATTGGTGCCCAGAGTCTGGAATTCCATTGGAGAGTTCCTGGGCTGCCATCATAACTAATACTCTTAAATGTTCCTCATCATCAAAACGTGGACTGCAAAATAGGGGTGTATTATTTACTTAGAAGTCAAACACAGAAAAGCTCAATGCTTAATGTTTAGAGTTTAGAATTTATAGATCCAGTTTTTAATAGGAATCTTTCAAATATGAGTGTTAGTTAATAATTGCACATTATCTAAAAGGAGTGTTTAAGATGTTTGTTCGCACAGCATAAGCATAATCCTAATTCTTTGAAAACTGCTTCAGTTATTCTTCTCCACCCAAGCTTTTTGTGCTTTTAGCACAAGGATAAATTCGATATCCAGTCTGTTCACTGTGTAAATTTGCCCACTATCAGTATCTGTCAGAACTACAAAAAAAAAATGCCATTAATACAATATTCCCATTTCCGTCCATTTTAAACCACGTTCTTTCATTTTAAAGATCCACGTTGAACATAGTTTCATAAAAGAAAAAGATGTGCAACCCACTCTTAGGCCTCCGCCAATGCTTTCTTTAACACATCAGCCAGAATATTTACAGTTGTGGTGCAGATCAATTCATTTAACAATTTTTCCGCTTTGGTAACAGACAATGACCACCTCTATTCTCCAAATACTAAGTGCACGCCCCAGAGAATTGACAATATGGTTAAAGGGTGAAAACATGCTTAGTTACAAAACAAATTGCATTTATATGAGACGAGTGAAGAGCTGGGTCCCAGCACTGGCAACACTGCTACAGCAGTTAACCATACTGAATCAAGGGTCTTAAAAATGTGAACTATTTAGATTTCCAACATTTATGCTGAACAATGCTAGCAAGTACAGCATTCATTAGATGTATCGGTATTTAGTGTGAGCTGCTTTTTAGTAGACTAGTCATTCTAGAGGAAGAGTAAATGTTATTACTGGCAGATCTTAGGCTAGCAAGGCCAATAATTATTCATAATGTAAAAAAAGCTGCTCCCACACACGTTTGGAACACAGGCCAGAATTTTTCGCTCGTCGGGAGCAGTCGGGAAGCCGCCTGCCGCCTGCGATCGGCTCCACTCCGCAATTTCACGCAGGCGGGCCAATTAAGGCACGGAGCTGCCTCAGGGAGATTGAAGTGCTTTTTAAAAAAATTATTAAAGACAGTGAAAATTAAAAAAAAGTTCCCTCATGTGACTCTGTCACATCATGTTTTTAATTCAAAAATAAAGTTTTCAGTTAATGTTTATTTGCTTTAAGAAACCTAATCACACTTGTGGATGGGATTTCCTAAAAAATGTAAAGGTTAGACGGGCAGCATTAATTGGATTTTAATTAGCTCATTAATGGCCCCCATAGGCATTTCGATTATTGGCGGACGCGCAGCTGGCTCAGGCACGTGCCTGCTGAATGAAATATCGCACGAGTGCACAATGACGTCGGGATGCATGTCCGATGTCAGCGCGTCATATAACACTCGGGCGTGTCGGGCGCGTGCCCACACGCCAAACATAAAATTCTGCCCACAGTGTTGATCAGGCCTCACCTGTTAAAAATGTCCATCCAGAGCTGCATCATGTCAGGCAGGTTTTTGTCCAAACACAGAGAAGTAAATAACACTCCCTAATGTAATGAAAAAAAAAAACAAGTTAGTAGAAATTTTAAGAACATGACAGTAAATGTTTTCTATCTGTAAGAAAATAGGCATAAAATTAAAAAGCAATAAAATATTAAAAATAGTGCAAGGAAGCCAAGATGACGCTGTAAAAAGATTAATGAAAAATACAATAGAATAGCAGCAGGGCATTTTTTAGTTATGCTCAGAGGCAAACAAACCCTTGAAGGATGCATCAGGACATGTTATTAAAGAGGTTATGAAAGTGGAAAAAATTAAAATCTTTTTTTTCCTGCCTATCTAAAAAACATAGTTTTGTGTGAGTTCAAAGAAAATTGCTCAAAATCATTGATCATTTGCAGTATCACTAAAACTCAAGTAATCAAATAAGGTTTTACAAACAGTTTTAATGTTTGCAATTAAAATTCAGCCAACCCAATTGACAACTGATTATACACCACTTTCACAAGTCTTGGTGCACTTCCAAATATTTTACTCAATTGAGGTGAGATGCAATGAACATGTGCTAGACAGAAAAAAGATATAATATCAATATGATTAGGGCTTTCTTTCTTAAGTTCATTCACCAAGGGGAGAATTTTCTCCCCGTCGGGCGGGCACGCAGCTGATCGCCGCCCACGATCGGCTGCGCACCATCATTTTACCTGGGCGGGCCAATTAAGGCTCGCTCAGCATGACGCCCACCCGGAAGCTGTGCGGGCGGGGGGAGGAGGGAGAGTCGGGGCCTGAATGCGCGCGAAAGAGTACAGATATCTCCCTGTGGCACAGAGCTGCCTCAGGGAGATTAGTTTGCTTATGAAAAATTGAAATAAAGAAAAAAAAATTATTCAGACATGTCACATGAGCTGGGACATGTCAATGAGTTTTAATAAAAATTTTTATTACATTTATAAACCATTCATGAAACCTCATCCCGCCTGTGGATGAGATTTCATGAAAAATGCGAAGGCCACCTGGGCTCTTCGCCTGCCCGTCAACTTTAAGGTTGGACGGGTAGCCCTGTTAATAATTTCAATTGCTATTTAAATTGCATTAATAGGCCTTTGACAGTTCAACGGGCGCGCAGCCGATTCCAGCGCAAGCCCGCTGAACTGAAGATTGGAATGACATGCGGTGACATCGGACGCACGCCCAACATCACTGGGCATCATTTTATGCTTTGGCAAGTGGGGCCCGCCCCCGCATGCCAACCAGAAGATTCAGGCCCAAGGTTCTGTACGATATACTCTGAAGGACTCATAATTAAATCCCATGGGCAGAATTTTCTGCCTACTGGGCGGGCCTGACCTAATCTCCGTCGGGCGGGGAGCTGATCCCCACCGGAGAAGCAGGCCCTGCCGCCATTTTACGTGGGCGGGCCAATTAAGGCCCTCCCAGCATGATGCCCGGTGGAAAGCGTTATGCACTTCCAGTGCGGGCGGGGGGGTTCCCCCAGATGCGAGTGTGCTCTTTGGTGCATGCGCACGAAAGAGCGCACATCTCCCTGAGGCTAAGTGCTGCCTCAGGGAGATCGCTGACAGCTGTATAAACATTAAAAATAGAAAAAGAATCCTTAACATGTCACACGAGATGGGACATGTTAATAAATTTCACTAAAACTTTATTAAACTTTTAAAATCCCTACCTGAATCCTCATCCCGCCAGTGGATGAGCTTTCATGTTTTTTCTATTGCCCGCCAGGGCTCCTGGCCTACCTATCAACCTTAAGGTTGGACGGCAGGTCCTTTAATTGTTTTAATGATCCTGTCAATAGCCTCAATTGGCTATTGACATGTCGGCGGGCGCACAGCTGATTTCGCCGTGCCCCCGCCTTCCTGAAGATTTAAATGGGGTGGGATGACGTCGGGTGTGCCCCCTGACATCATCCCACATCATTTTGCGCTTCGGCGAGCGGGCCCTGCCCCCTGCTCGCCAACGGCAAAATTCAGCCCCATGAATGCAGAAAAATCTGACTTAGCTTATGAAAACTTCTGACAATTTGAACCAGTGTTTGTTTCCCCAAATTCCATTTTGTTCCGCTTTTCCAGAATACCTCTTCGTTCCATATGCACTCCATTCAACTCTAACCAATTGTTTTTCAGGTGTCATTTCACTGGACCTATTGGGTTCATCAGCTTGGATTGTACTTATTTATATAATATTAAAACTCTTTCCACACCAGGCATTTACCCTGCTGCTGCTGCTGCTATCAGGCCTGAAAAAAAAGACATTGCCATCTGCTTTTCATAGGAATCTATTCCACATCAGAGATGGGGAAAAGCAAACATTTCTCCCATCTCCTCCTGTTCTCCAGATGAGTTAATTTTGTCCTTGCATCTTCTAAGGCCATGTGGCTATGCTTGCTATGCAAGTTAAATCACGTATACTTTATTTATACCTCTCAACATTTTTAAATACTTAGATGATTTAGGATTGCTGAATTATTTTCTTCCCCAATGAAAAGAAGTGGAGGCTGTACGGCTCACAATGAATGTATGCGTTGAATAACAGCTGTATTATAATTGTATTGAAGCACCTCAGAGTGCAACATGATCTATGTTGATAACTCCAATACCATTGCACTGTCTGACTGTCGTAATGACCATATTGAAATGATTGTAATATTCATTGATTGTATTGAAGCACCTTGTGATCCATGCGTAAAAGATGAATTTGATTGCACTTTTTGTAAATACGATTTAAAAATGTTTTGTAATGTTCTTCCAGATATTTTATGAATAAAGTATATTTTTCAAAAAAAAATCTATGAACATGGATATGCGGGGACTAACACCATAGGCAGGTTTTTCCGGTTGGCGAGTGGGCCACGTAAAATGACGCGGGATACATCACCCTGCGTCATTTAGATTTTCAGTTCGGCGGGCGCACAGCTGATTTATTAAGGCCATTAAAAAATGAATTAACCTGATTGATGGGCCTGCCCATCCAAACTTAAGGTTGGCCGGCAGGCCGGGAACTCAGGCGGGTCTCGGTAAAGCATGAAACCTCATCCACGGGCGGGATGAGGTTTCATGAGCGCATTTAAAATTTTAACAAACGTTTCAATAAAAAAGTTATGGACATGTCCCAACACATTGACAGTGTCATGAGAGGACATGGCAGGGAAATGTTTTTATTACCTGAAATTCAACTTTAACATTGGAGCCGAGTTCCCTGAGGCAGCACTTTGCCTCAGGGAGATCTGTGCGCTCTTTCGTGCGCATGCGCAAAAGAGCGCACTCCCACCTGAGGGAATATCACCCCCCACCCCCCGCCCGTCCAGGGAGTGTACAGCGCTTTCTGGCGGACGTCATGCTGGGCGGGCCTTAATTGGCCTGCCCACATAAAATGGTGGCAGGCCCCCGACTGGGGGCGCCGTTTGGAGGCCCGCCCACCTGCTTACGCGCTTCCTCCCTGACAGGGAGAACATGTTGGCCCATACCTTTCATCATTATTTTCCCACTTTATCATCTTCCTCTTGCAATTGGCCACAAATTTCATGAGCCATGTGGTGGGATTTTCCGCACCCGCCCGCCGCCACGATCTTCTGGTTCTGCCGCAAGTCAATGGACTCCTGGCTGGGGCACCGCCTCGCCCACGGCGGGGCCGGAAAACCCCGGCCGTGGTCTTCTATAAAAGATTTACACTTTGTTCACTAGATAGCCCTCATTCATTAATCCTACAGGTTTGGGAGGTGTTACTGCAGATGTATATATGAAGCTTTGCCTGGTTATTTTAAAGGCGAGGAGAAATTATTCCTTTCAAGCACAAGCTTGAAATATTAGCTAGCTCCAAGTTTTACATTTGGCCATCATTTATTCACTAAAATACATTAAGTGCTGTACCTGTTCGTACATATCTAGATTATCATTATCTTGGAGAATCTGAGGTGAAGCAGCCATTCCTCCAGTCTTCAACTCAATCTGGTGACTCTGCTGTCTGTAATCAAGGTCCCCACAGCCCATTCTAAATTTAAAAAATAGATTTTTAAAAATTTATAAAATCATGCAACAAATCACATCATCAACATTTCACAAATACAACTATGTCACCACGCCGCTGTGCTTCATTGACCTACCTTGTGACCACATTGCAGAACAGCGGCACATATGGCTTCAGCTCCTCAGGTAATGTGTTAAGGCTAGTGAAAGCCTTAAAATAAACAATTCCATTGGTTGGTTGACTACAATACTGAACAGGCACCTTGCCTTCTAAAATGGAAATACAGCAGAATGAAGATTTAATTTATGGCCAAAGGACTGCAAGTTTCAAAGATACATTTAATATATTCCTACAATAGCATACTAAGGAAATCAACTTGACTTCTCAGATTTTACTTCAAGTTTAAAAACACAAGTGCACCTCCCAATATTTAAACTCTTCTCTATTCCTGCATCTCTGCCACTGCTGGACTATCTTGCTATGTCTGATTTCCAATGTCAACTACTTTCTCACGTTGTCTATCCACCACTCAAACTCTCTAACCCTTTCTCTTGTTGCCTCTGTATCCACTTTGTCATTGATAAGAATCCTATCCATTCAGTAATAACTTATTAATTTTTCTATTTATAATCAAACAGTCATTTATTTTTATTATAAGGCTTTTTAAGTGACCTTTTAAACCTTGCCATAGCCTTATTTCTGGTGTTCTTTTTCATTCAACATTTTTAAATGAATAGATTAAAATTACAAGATTGTGATCAACTATTCTCCATACAAATTATACAAAAACATGTACATGCTGATGACTGCAGCCTTAGATACATTTTAAGAGAAGCTTCAGATGATAGCTAAATCTGTAGCTTTCTCTTACTACTGGTTTTAAGAATGAAGTAACATATTAGCCAGCTCCTGGGAAGTCACATGTTAGACTCTTGATCACCATTGTGGATGACACAAAGGTTGGCTGGGTGGTTAACAGTGAGGTTGAGTGTCTTGGGCTACAGGAAGATATAGACGGGATTGTCAAATGGGCAGATAAGTGGCAGATGGAATTTAACCCTGAAAAGTGTGAGGTGGTACACTTTGGAAGGAGTAATTTGACAAGGAAGCATTCAATGAACAGCATGACACTAGGAAGTTCTGAGGAACAAGGGGACCTTGGCGTGTGTGTCCATAGACCCCTGAAGGCGGAGGGGCATGTTAGTGGGGTGGTGAAAAAGGCATATGGGACACTTGCCTTTATCAATCGATGCACAGATTACAAAAGTAGGGAGGTCATGTTGGAGTTGTATAGAACCTTGGTGAGGCCACAGCTGGAGGACTGTGTGCAGTTCTGGTCACCACATTATAGGAAGGGTGTGATTGCACTGGAGGGGATGCAGAGGAGATTCACCAGGATGTTGTCTGGGATGAAACATTTAAGTTATGAAGAGAGGTTGGATAGACTTGGGTTGTTTTCATTGGAGCAGAGAAGACTGAGGGGCAACCTGATCGCGGTGTACAAGATTATGAGGGGCATGGACAGGGTGGATAGGGAGCAGCTGTTTCCCTTAGTTGAAGGGTCAGTCACAAGGGGACATAAGTTCAAGGTGAGGGCAGGAGGTTTAGGGGGGGATGTGAGGAAAAACGTTTTTACCCAGGCAGTGGTGACGGTCTGGAATGCACTGCCTGGCAGGGTGGTGGAGGCGGGTTGCCTCACACCCTTTAAAAAGTACCTGGATGAGCAGTTGGCACGTCATAACATTCAAGGCTATGGGCCAAGTGCTGGTAAATGGGGTTAGGTAGGTAGGTCAGGTGATTCTCATGTGTCAGTGCAGACTCAATGGGCTGAAGGGCCTCTTCTGCACTGTGTGATTCTGTGACCACTGGCAAAACGGAATTGGATGTAGTTAAGGGGTTCATCTACACTGAATGTTTACTACGCAAGGATTGATAAAGAATTAAAGGCTCACATACAGAATGCAAGGAATGCCTTTTGGAAGACTGCCCACACACGCTTTGAATTAGCAGATTATCAAAGGTTTTCACTAAACTGCAGGTTTAAAATGCAGGCATTCTTACATATAATCCTCATCCGGTTATTAACAGACGTACCTACATATGCCATCTCTACAGGTGTCAATGGAAATGTCTGCTGAATATCAGAAACCTTAAGTGCTGGGAGGCTGGATGCATCCTGAGGTGTGCTCTGTGCGGCAATTAGTTCCAGCCCTGAGGAAATAGAATGACTTGTGTAATAATCCAACATGCACATAGAGAATGAACAGTAATATATTTACAAACATCAGCTCTGCGAAATAGGAAAACAAAGTGGCATTTAACTATAATAATAATCACAAACTATACTGCTGGAACATTTAAAGCGCGGTTTTATAATAACACTGTCTTTAAGACTACTGCTACATCCTTTATTCCTTACACTGTGGAACATATATTTTTTAAAACCCTGCCGATATATTACTTGCCAATCTGTCAGTAGTTCTTAATGGGAAACAAGTTTTCTTTTTAAGAAGTATTTTCTATATAAGTAACATAGCAGGTCCCAACCTAGAAAATAACAGTTGAGGTTGCACTGCAACTGTATAAAACACTTATCAGGCCATAGCTAAAGTATTGCATATAGTTCGGGTCATGGCACTACAGGAAGGATGTGATTATACCAGAGAGTGTACACAGGAGATTTAGAGGAGTTTTGCAAGGGATGGAGAATTTCAGCTATCAGGAAAGATTGGACAGGCTGGGGTTGCTTTCTTTGGAACAGGGGAGGCTGAGATGAGAGTTAATCGAGATGTTCAAGATTACAAGGGGCCTGCATAGAGTGAATAGGAAAGACCTATTTTTCTTAGAAGAGAAGCCAATAATTGGTGGAAGGATTAGAGGGAAATTGAAGAGGATTTTTTTCTTAAACATGTAGGGTGGAGGAGTCTGGAACTCGGCCTGAAAAAGTAGTAGAGGCAGAAATCGTCAATCACATTTAAAAAATACTTGGATATGTAATTGAAATAACCTACAAAGCTGCTGAAAAGAGCTGGGAAGTGGTACTAGGGTGGATAGATCTTTTTGGCCGACACAGATAAGGTGGGTCAAGCAGCCTCCTTCTTCGCCATAAATTTACTATGTTTCTGTATTTTCTATGTGTCACTTCAATCTCCAGCAGCACTACAATTAAACACAGATTTTGATCATTTTCCTCAAAGCAGTACATTAACTGGGAATTGTTGATGGATTAAAACAATGCTATGGTTAGCAGTAGAAAACACTTTGAGCACCTGATGCGCTTCTGTAGCAGCCCATGGCAACGCCCTAAGAGCAATCCAAAAAAATGAATTCAACCCTAAAATCCGGAATGCATTCTAAATTTGTCATGAATAATCTGCTGTGCACACAATTATTTAAAGTTTTTTTTCAGAGTCTTCCCCCTAACAGCCTGGTGGATATAGGGACAACTGGTAAAACTGCTTAACCCTACAGACTGGTAGATACCATGTTTGACTGCTGGTATGCTCCCAGTGCTGATCATCAGTGACTCCTGCTGAAAAGTGCATATGCGGGTATATTAGCTGATAACACAACTACAGTGCCCTCCCTTCAAGATGAAACATGGTTGACACACAGGCTAGAGCAGCACAAAGACTGGACACTTGAATGAGATACAATGGGGTTCTTGGTGCCATAGAACACTATTCCATTACAAGTAAACACTTGCAGGACCAGAAGGAAGAAAGTGATTAAAACAAAAAGTAAAGTTTCATTCAATGAAATTAAAATATGATCTTTAAAAGCAAAGTAAGGATTTGGCAACATTATCCTAGCCAAAAAAAAAAAAATTGCACCTTTTTTATAAATCTCTTTCTTTTCTTCCATTGAAAGAGAATTGATCTTCTCTTGTAGCTTTCCTTTCTCAATTTTAGCTTGATTTTCCAAATAACCTTCATCTGGACTCATCGACAAAGCCAGCTGGTGTGGGTTGTCCTGTAATGCAATAAAAATCACAAATTATGATTACAATAACTTTGGCATTAAGTCAAAAAAAAGTCTCGAGATGGCTTTTGTTTCAAAATGCAGTTTCACAATGAGATGGTGACCTGCTTTAAAAATAATACAAACTGATGGCTTACATCCAAGGATGCTAATGGATTCCAGGGGGAAAAAAAAGTTGGGGCTTAAGCACTAATTTTTTTTTCAAACACTTTTTGGGGGAGGAAAACTGTACCAGGGAACTCGAGGGTGTCAAATTCCCTCTTCTAAAATAGGAGGTAGGGGAAGAACCAGGAAATTCTGAATCAGGGTGAAATTCCTAAGCAATTTCAGAAATATTAATCAGTATAGATATCAAAATCAGATGGTAGATTGAGCTTGGCCAACTTGACAGCAGTCTTTGAAGATAAAGGTAATGCTTGCATGTGGTTTAAATCTTACCACACAAGAAACCGTTTGGTAGTGCAGTATCTATGGCACTGGATTCAGCAACCTGGAGATCACAAGTTCAAATCCTACTAGGTTAAGTTGTGAAAATTAATTCAATACATCTAGCCATTTGTGGATTGGCCACAAATAAAAGTTACCATTGAAGCTGCTAGCTTTGTTATAAAACAAAACGACTAGTTTACTAACAACCTTCAGCAAAGAGAACTTGCTACTCCTATCTTGACTGGTCTATATGTGACTCCAGCATCATGCCGTATGTTTGACTGTGAAGTGGCTAAGCAACCATAAGTTGTAAAAACAATCACCTCAAAAGGAGGCCACCATTGCCTCTTCAAGGCAATAAATGCAGCCTTTGCTAGTGTCATCCACTTCCTTGAATAAAAATATCGATATCCTGTTTAATGTGACAATTCATTAAAAGGCAACATTTAGCTCTTCCTTCCACATAAAGGTCTAGGCAACAGTACTGTGCAAAAATAAATTTAATAAGCATTTATGCTTCAGGTCACAATAATAATTATTCATACAGCCATGACATCCAGCCACTTAATAATGCTTTAAAAGGATAGCTTCTGCATATTTCAGATTTATTTCCAAATTTCAACATGGATTCAAAATATATTAACTTATTGAATAAACCGAATACAGAGTAGAGGATGCAACAACAACGTTCTCGCCCTCACAAAGGAAATCCATATAAATAATCTGAAACAAAAATTGCTTAACACACCAAAACAATTGTTAAAACATAGGCTGGGATTTTAAATTCCGTGATCGATCACGCAGCCGACCCAAACTAGCGTGAAATCGCACAAACAAACCTCGGGTGGGTGTCCCAACGTTACAGCGATGCCGCGTCGTATCACGGTCGGCGGGCGCACGCGGGAGATGGGAGCACGCCTGCCAACAATCAAAGTTCCAATTAAGGCAATTAAAGCCCCAATCGACCGGCTTTTTTAGGGCCTGTGTGCTTTTACGCATGGGACATAGGCCAATCGGCCAGGCTACCTTCACGATTGTGCACCATTCTCATTCCAGGGCAGGACAAAATGCCCAGATGTTTGAAGGTGGAGGAGTTATGAGTACTACTATCAGTTGTTTGTAGTTGCATTAGGGACAGTGTGCGGCATTTTTTGTGTGCAAATATTCTTCCAGCAATACTGTAGCTCCCTGAGGCAGCTCCACAGCAGTTGTCAGCCTTCAGGGAAATCGTTGTAAACCGTCTGCCTGTGCCCTCATTTGTCTCTGTGCCCACGCCTCTTCCCGCCCTTTCCACCCAGCAGCGCTGAGCCTCTCAGCGCGCGTTTCACACTGGCTGCCAGTTAAACTGGCCAGCCAGCATGAAATCGACTGTCAGTTGTGATCGCAGCAAGAAGCGCATATCGTGTCTGCTCCGCCGATTGCGTGCACACGACGAGCGCAAAATTCAGGCTATGATGTTTAGCGTGCAAATGAAAACATGTACTCAACTTGTAAGCAACAATTTCTCTAGTTTATATAGGTGGTCTTCACTATTGAAAAACTGGCTGAGCACAACACTTGAGGTGAACCGAATACACAGCTGAAATTGAAATAGGTTAACAGCTGTAGCCAAAGATCCCAAATCAGCTCACAGCAATGCCTATGCATTTACCTTGAAATACTGCTTGACTTTATCTTGTAAGAAGTGTGGGTCATCTTTCAATGCTTGTCTAAACCTAGCCACTTTTTCACTGATCTGCAGCATCTCTACAGGATCGCCATCATGATTCCAGTTTGCAGCAACATGCTAGATACCAGAAACAAAGCAGAAAAATCAAGATCAACTGTTAAGGGTAAACTTTTAATTATTGGCAACTTAAATTAGAATGAAGTCAGATCTATAAAAACCCTGTTTCAATCAAAAAAACTCAAGCAATTATATAACTCTAAATGAGATATTTTGTTATCCAGTAAGACAATTTAACTTTCAAAACTGAAGATTAGTTATTGAGGTTTGTGCTTCCGCCCTATGTTTATACACAATCTACACAAGTGCTGCAGGAGTTTGGGATTTACTTATGCAGCATAATCCAGATCAGTTTATCTTGCATGCCTTACCTGCTATAATTCATATTACTGCTTTGTAATTATTGCATAAGGAAATGTATTTTAGATGTATAAATAGAATGGGTAAGCAATGGACCCCGACCCCACCGCCCATTTAATAAAAATACGCCCTCTTGCTTTTTTAGTACAAAAACATTCCATTTTCCTGGGTATCAAATATTCTAGTAGATTTAGGAACAGTACCTCACTGGCTCGAGGAAGTGTCTAAAATGGCGGATGAAAATAATCTGATAATGTATGTCATCACTTCCAACAACACTTGATAAAGAACCATAAGGATGGCTATTAGCAAAGGAGTTGGATCTCAGGAGTTATATCATAGTTCTTGTGTTGGATAAGCAGCTGATTGAAATTATGACTCTGCAGTAAGATATTTGGGAAAAAGTGTTCCAGCCAGGCCCCAATGCCTATATATTTACTCATGGAGAAGTTTGCCAAGGTGGGAGTTCCTCTTCCTCTTGGGCAGTGAGTGAGTGCAAGACAAGTTAAACAAACATGGCAAAAGGTGGCATATGCGTTCTGTCAGTGGTAGGGTTTTTCTCCATCTCCTCATCAAAACCCCTAAGCTTTGAACACCTCCACTGAATCTTCCCTTAATCTTCTTTTCTCCAAGAACAATCCTAAATTCTTCAGTTTCTCCACATAACTGGATTCCCTCATCCCTCATACCAACCTGGTAAATCTCCACTCCACTCACTCTAATGCCTTGACATCCTTTCTTAAGTGTGCAGCCCAGAATTGGACATGATTAAGTTCTAACTAGTGAACAGATAACTTCCTTGCTTTTGCATTTTGTGGCCATTTGTGAGGAACAAATTTAATGGCAGGGCTCATTTTAAATTGTACAATGGGTTTCCCAGCCACAGTCAGCAGGACTGACAGTCTAACTGGCTGTTGAATGGGAAAGCAACCAGGTGGCAAAGCAAAGGCAAATCTGAATTTGGGGCATCGAGACAGTGGAGAGGGGGGTATCAATTGTATGTAGGTAAGTTTGTCAATTTGAAATTATGTCCAAGTTCAGAACATTAATATTGTGCCTCACAAGCAGCGTTGTACATCCAGAGGAATCATAGAATTACATCCCTTCAGCTGCCAGGTTTCCTGAAAAGCCTGAAAGAGCTAAAGCCAAAGTCTAAGTTCAATTAGAGGCATCCTCACCCGTCAAATTATTTTAGTGAACAACCCACCTTCCAAAAGTGTTCCCCAACCTGTCTCTGTTAAAACCAAGAGTGGTCAGTTTGGTCATGTTTCTTTTAGCCTTTCACATGGCATGGGGGTTAGAATGACACCTATACCTCTATTTATTAAGTCAAGGATTCCATACACTTAAAAATAAAACAGCTTTATCAACTTGTCTTGCCATCTTGTGCGTATGTGTTCCTGCACTACCTTTAAAATTGTACAATTTATTTTATACTATCTTTTTTCATCTCCCCTTCCAAAATACATAATTTCACACTTTCCTGCACCTACCATATGTCTGCCCATTTCATTTATGTCCTTCTGAAGTTTGTTATTATCTTTCTCATTGTTTATTACCTTTCCAAGCTTGTCATTTGTGAATGTTGAAATTATGCCCTGTATACAAATCTTGGTCAATAATATATACTAGAGAGCAGTAGTCCCAGTACCAATCCTTGGGGGACATCACTTTATACTTATCCCCAGTCTGAAAAATGTTTACTGACAATTTGCTTTTGTTTCAGTCAATTTTTATCTCTCAGCCAATTTTTGCAGACACATTGCTGCTGAACATCATGTGTAGCTGAAAAATTAATTCCAGCCGCTCTAAAATGTTGTCTTGAACACTTCACAATTAACAGATTTGGGTCGCACTGAGCACCACTGAACAGCATATTATGGATTAGTTCGATTATAGCACCATCTTGTGGTAATATTCTCAATACATTGTAAGCAATAGTGTGGCAATGTCTGGTTAGAACGCCATCCTGTGGCTGAAGTAAACAAGAAAACTTACTGATGCCAATGCAAGCCCAAAATGAGTGGTCTGGTGTTTCAACTGAATTTCAATCTTGTGAAGGAGTGCTTCTATCCTCTCTTCTTCAAAACCATTCCTTTCATTTAACAAAAAAGAGAAATTTCTCTGAAGAAAGAATGGATTTTAATCATGTGCAAATCAAACAAATCTTTATAATAATAATTTATGTTTCTGACAAGTATGTCAAATCTATATCATGACCAACTATCAAGACTATCCAGTGATTGTCAAACAGACTACTGCTTTTTCCTCAATCATTTATGCCAAGAAATTCAGTCGTGCTGGTCTACCATTGTATTCGAGCTGCAGGAAAGTCACTGAGAGTCGAGTGCATCTAATATTGGCCTCGAGCCTGGTTAGCATATGGAAAGATGTAATAAATACATATTTCATAATACATTGTCAAGTATGATTTTCGCACCCCAATTTTCAGGCTTTCTTTGGCAGCACACCTGATGGCAAATTTCCATCTAAAACGTTTGATCCAGACAGGAGGAAGTGCAGAAGACCGATTAACTATTCTTCCAAGTGTCTTTCCTCCAGTGAAAAAGCCAATGCCCTCTCCTCAGCAATATCCCACAGCAGGGAAATTGAGATCTCAGAGACTGGAAAGGAACCCAAATGTGTGGTATCTCTGCACAATTACATGCTCTAACTCCATCATGCTGTGTTACTGTAATGAAACCATTAACTCTAAGTTTATATAATAGGTTACATACTCAATTACTTCATCTACTATTTTGGTGATGATCTGTTTCACAGCTTTAACGTCTTGTTCTGCGATGCCCTGCAGCCCCACACTGAAGCAAGCCTCTCTTGTGCTGCCATCATATCTGGAAAACAAAACACATTTACTATACGTGACCACTGAAGCCAAAAAACCCAGGTGATATTTTATTTGGCAATTTCTTTTGAAATTAAACTTTACCTCTATTCCACAAGCAGTTTCATATTGAATTATCTTATTTATTAATTATAATCTTATATGCCATAGATCACGGTGTATAAGTTGACCCCTGAAGCCTCGAAGAAGCCTTCCAAAAACTTACACAGAGTATAAAATGTGAACTGCTGAGTGTGCTATAGGCGGCTGCCATTTTGAAACGTGGCAAAATAACAATGGTAATTCAACTTAAAGCAATGTGACATATTTTATTGAATAAATTAATTCTACAAGGATCCCTTTAACCACAATCAAAATGTTATAAAAACTATCAAATTCATTGTCTTCCACATCTGAAGCAAAGAGTTCATTAAGTTCATTTCGAGTCACTTTGGGGAGACAGTAGTGTAGCGGTAATGGCACTGGGCTAATAATCCAGAGGCCCAGGCTAATGCTCTGGGACATGGGTTCATCCCACCATTGTAGCTGGTGGAATATGAATTCAATTAATAAATCTGCAATATAAAGCTAGTCTCCGTTACTGTGGCATAAAACTATCAATTGTCGTAAAAATTCATCTGGCTCACTAATGTCCTTTTTTGTTTCCTTTAGGGAAGGAAATCTGCTGTCCTTATCTGGTCTGGCCTACATGTGACCCCAGACCCACATCAAGGTGGTTGACTTAACTTCCCTCTGAAACGGCCTAGTAAGCCATTCAGTTCAAGGGCAATTAGGAACAGGCAACAAATGCTGGCCTTGTCAGCAACGCCCACAACCTATGAGAGCATAAACAAAAGAAAACTTTGGATATGGCATCATCATAAGGATCCTACTCTGGGTCAGGGACACCACTTTCAGTTTCGGAATCATCATTCTACAGCAAATCATCTTCCTCTCCATCCAATGAATTGGATATTATGTATTTTTTGAATGATCTGATAGTTTGTGCATTAATAGCATTCCACGATTTGCTGACAAAACATGAAGCAGGGCAGAGTTCAGAGCTAGAGACAGTTTTAAGTAATTTATATTTCTATTTCTGCGTGTTAGGAGTAAGCTATAGCTTTAAATTTAATATATTTTTTTGATTGTGTGTGTTAAAAAGGTGAAACCTGGGTCTAGTTTCATTTTGTTTTTCTCTGTGAGATGAAGCCGGCAAGTCTGAGGCCCTGTTTGTATAATGTGCATTTTTAATGAGGTTTTACGACTCTTGAAGTGAAGAGTTGTGTTACTAAGGGGGTTATTAGTTTAGGGAAGTTAAAATAAACACAAGGTAGAAAAAAAAACTGTTGCCTAGCAACAGGGGTCCAGAGAGAGAGAGAGACCCAGAGAGCCAGGGAGAAACAAAAAGCAGTTTTAGTTCAGTTGGTATTTGGATTCACAGGGTGAAGTCAGAACGGTGTCAGAACAAAGGAGAAAGGTCCCAAAACCAGGCTGTGGGACAGAAAGGTGGTCCCAAGAAGGCCTTCTAGTCAAAGGAAATGAACAAGAATCTGGAAAAGTTCCTGTTAAGTGAATTTAACAGTGAGCAGCAGAGGAAAAGGCTCAAAGTTAAAAGCAGAGCTGCTGGGAACAGGCTTGGAATAAAAGTGGGCTTGCAAGAAGCCAGAAGACCCAAGGAGACAGCCAAAGGTTCGGACTCCTTACGATGGGCCTGTGAAGCAGTGGTTCTGTTGGCATGGCTGAGTATGTGAGAGAGCGCATGGAAGGTGAAGCTTGAATACATATGACGATCCAAGAGAGAAGAACATCGGAAAGAGAGGTCGAAATCCTGGAGGTAGATCCTTGCTGAAGACATCCACAAGAAAGTGTCGTTTGGGAGGAGATTCCAAGGTGAGTTCTTCAACAGTGGAGATTGAGAACCCTTGTGTGAAAGACAGAGTTAAAGTGAGACCGGTTGGTTCACAGTATGACGAGCATCTGGGGGGGCTGGTGAGAGATCCATGGCATCTGTCACTTGATCTTGGAGTGTGGTGTGTCTCCAACCACAAGTCACCTATTGGTTTACATGAGCTGTATACTTATTGTGAACATTAGAGTGCAAGATAGATTTTATAACTTGTGTTACCTTTAAAAATCTGTACACATCTGTAAAGGTATGGTCGTGGATGAAGCAGTAATGTCATATAGTTCACTTTTTTCTTTTTTAATAAATGTTTTATTCATTTGTAAAACAATGAATAAAAATGAAAATAAATAAAAATGAAAGTGGATAAAAAATAAAAATGAGTATTGAGAAAAGGGGATAATCCTCCAACCTCACCCCTTTTTATCCCTTTTTCAATATTAATTTTTATTTTTTATCCACTTATTTTTATTTTCATTTTTATTCATTGTTTTATCCCCAACTTTTATCCTATTTTCGATCTTTTTCCCCCAACCACTGTCCCCTCCCCCACTCCACCCCCACAAGGGCCATCTGTCACTCGTTCACGTTTGTTTTTTCCAAGAGTCCTGCTTTTATCACATTCTGCTTTCTTACCTGAACGCCACCATCAGCACCTCGTTTAGCCAGTACCATTACCATTAACACCACTTTGTCCCTTTGTTCATGACATCTTTGTCAATCTCTCCTTTGCCCCCACCTATCGCTGGCCTTCTTATCCAGCTTCACCTGCTCCACCCCACCTTAAACAGTATAAATTTCATCACATTTTTACTTCTCTTTAGCTCTGAAGAAGAGTGATACGGACTCAAAACGTTAGCTGTGTTTTTCTTTCCACAAATGCTGCTGGACCTGCTGAGCTTTTCCAGCATTTTCTGTTTTTGTTACACCGACTAGCTGTTGCTCTGAAAGCTTTGCTGGACTCAAAGTTTGATTTGGTCTGCTTAAGTGCATATATACTCATTGCATTTCTGATGACAATGTAGCCATTCTGACAGTTTGAGGACCCATTCCAATACACGCTTCTCAAGATCAGGCCAGTGAAGGGTCCTGGTTCTCATGCCGCATTTGATCTTGGATGTCTTCTACAAGGCGGATTCCTTCTTCCATTCTCGCACCAGCTTTTCACTAACACTGAAATGCTTCACTATAGCACACTTATTGAAGAGTTAGCAAATATTACAGCTTTTAGGTTGAAACCAGTTTCGTACTTCATTCCTTTTGCTGGAGGGCCCCTTTCTGTTTAACGTTTGCCACGTGCCCCCTGCTCTGTGTGGGCATGTTTTAAATACCCAGTTCAACCACTATCATCAGCTTGATCCCATATACTGACATACTAGGTGGGTAAAATATGCATTTCTGAGGTGAAAAATTGAGGCCAACTCCCAATGTAAGTATACCATTTCTTAGCAGAAAAGGAAGGGTCGATTTATATGCCAAATATAGGCCCAAACATGAAAGTTGGCGCTGAAAAAAAACCGACTGACTTATTTAGCAGGACCTACAGCAATCTTACATAAGATTATAATTAATCTTAATTCTATTTATTAAAATAATGATTTAGTTTAAAATCAAAAACAACAAAAAATACGTCAAAACTAATCACTTACCCAACAACAGGAGCAAAGTCAGTGCCAATCCGGGCATCAATCAAAGCTTTGTAAAAGGGAGAATTGGGTCCCGATACCAGCAGAGATGACAAAAGATTCAGTGTGAATGCTTCAAAGCTATCGGTGATGCTATAGGAAGACATTGCAGTAAAACATACATTTGGAATAATCTTCAAACATTCTTCAGCCACATGAAAATGATGTTCTTAATATATTACTTTTCAGTGCCATAGAACTACTTAATTTAATAGGCTTCACTGACTGCTAACACCCTCAGATGAATCAGGTCATGGATTCTAGCCCCACTCCAGAGACTTCAGCACATAATCCAGACAGACACTTCAATTAGTATTGATGGTGCACTGCAGTGATATTTTAATCTCACATTCAAAAGAAAGCACCCAAGGCTCTGTCTAATCTCCCAGATGGGTATAAAACATCTCGTGGCACTATTCAAAGATGAGCAGGTGAGGTCTCCTAGCAATATTTCTTCATTAGCCATCACAAATACATCTTTTTTTCTAATCTCATTGCTGTTTGTTTGATCATATTGCATGTAAATTGGCTACCATTTTTGGCTACATTACAGAAAAGTATCCATGGTGTTGGTTAGAAGTAACACAGTACACAACAGGTGTGAAAGATTAAAGTGCACAAACTTCAATATGTCTTAAAGAAAATACACTCAAAATACATCTGCAAATGCATGAAGTGCAGAAAAAGCAAAGGAAATTGACTAAGTTAGGTTTTAAATGGGGTAAAAAACAGTAACATGAATTATGGAAATTGCTCACACCATATGAATGTAGGAATGGAAAAAGGCTATGCAGTCCCCTCCATAGCAAGTAAAAAAGGAATTCGGAACATCTTAGGCTATTGTGATGAAAATTAATATATAAATTACAGCCAGGATGTTTGGAAGAACTCTAAAGCCATTTTCCAGATCAGACAAGAGCTAAGGGATGCATACAAGCATATTCCAATTATTTTAAAATAGGACATAAACAATTCTTTGTAATAGTTTCTCGTGAATTACTGCAAGTTTAGCAAATAATTTTGTTACTTCCAGTAAGTTCGCTGATCATATTCGACAGGAAATTAAATGAATTTGAACTCTGAATTGCAAAACTTCTTTAGAGAAAGGAGATTGATTAAAATCAGTGAAATTGTACATTAATCATAAAAATAGCTGCAGAATACAAGTCTCCTTTCAATACTTTGAGTAATGCTACTGAAAATGCAGAATGAATTTATGGAATGCTCTAAATGCTCTGCACAATTTAATGTAATTAGAGGAGAGACTTAAGTCCCAGTATCATGTGGCAAAGGAAAAAGAGTTAACACATTAGGGTCAATGTCATAAATGGATTAGGATAATAGGATGTTTAATATAATGTATAGTTTTGTACTGACCAAGAAAGAAATAGGAATTGAATTATAAATATGCTTACTCGCCCAATAAGAAGCTCACACTGTAGGTGGTTTGTTTGGTGGGATCAGGAGCCATTGAGTCAGGCCCACAAGTAACATGACACTCCCTCTAGAAAAAAATACCACAAAAATCAAAATATTATATTGCATATTTATTAAAAAAAGGAGATATTTATCACTTTGGTAAGGCTGATAATCTATTTCCATCATTGGTATAAGTAGTACCCAATGAAAATTTACAGCTTCCTTCATTATTTTACACACCGCACACCATCCTTGGAAAGTTAAAGAGGATGGGCAAGGCAATGCCACAGAGTAGTGATACAGATAATGATAACCAGAGGGTGAACAGGAAGAGACAGAGCGTGCAAACATAAGAGAGCAGCTGCAAATAATGTCAGAGTAGGGAAAATTGGTAAAAGACATAATTAAAATTTCTTCATCTGAATGCATGCAGCATTCATAACAAGGTGGATGAACTGATAGCACAGAAAAATAAATGAATGTATGATATGAACCATTACAGAGAGTGATTGGAAGATGACCAAGACTGGGACCTGAATATTCAAAGGTATTTGACATTTCGGATGGACAGGAAGAAAGGAAAAGGAGGTGCTCTATTAATAAAAGGGTGAGATGAGCATAGTAGTGAAAAAAATGATCTTGGTTCAGAAGATCAAGATGTCGAATTAGTTTGGATGGGGGTAAGAAATAGCAACGGAAAAAAGTCACTGGTGACAACAATTTATAGGCTCTCTAACAGCAGTTACAAAGTAGGACAGAGTATAAATCAAGAAATAAGTATGGCTTGTAAGAAAGTTACTGCAATAATTGTGGGTGATTTTAATCTTTATATAGATAGGACAAATCCAATTTGCAAAGATAGCCTGAAGGATGAGTGTATTTATGACAGTTTCTTAGAACAGTGCCATTCTGGAACCAACCAGGGAGCAGGCTATTACAGACCCAATAATGTGTAATGAGACAATGTTAATTAGTGACCTCATAATCAAGGATCCTCTAAGCAAGAGTGATCATAACTTGGCAGAATTTCACATTCAATTTGAGGGTAAGAAATGCAGGTCTAAAACTAGTATCTTAAACTTAAATAAAGGCAATTACAAGGATATGAAGACAGAGTTAGCTAAATTGGACAGGAAAAATAGGTTAAAAGGTGAGAGAGTAGAGAAGCAGTGGCAGACATTTAAGAAAATATTTCACACCTCTCAACAAAGATATATTCCACTGAGAAAAATAGACACCATGAGAAGGATGCAACATCACTGGCCAACTAATGATGTTAAATATGGTATCAAATTGAAAGATAAGGCATAAAGTGCTGCAAAGATTAGTGGTAGGCCAGAAGATTGGGAAAGCATTAGAAACCAGTAAAGAATTACTAGAAAAATAAGAAGGGAGAAACCAGAACATGGGAGAAAACTAGCAAGAAATATAAAAACAAACAGTCAAAGCTTCCACAAGTATATAAAAAGGAAAACAATAGCTAAAGTGAGCATTGGTCCATTAGAGGGTGAGACTGGGGGATTAATAATTAGAAACAAGGAAATGTCACAGACTTTGAACAAGTATTTTGCAACTGCCTTCACAGTAGAAGACTCAAAAAGTATCCCAATAACAGTAGAAAATCAAGAGGCAAAAGAGAGGGAGGAACTTAAAACAATCACAATCACTACAGAAAAAGTACTGGGAAAACTAATGTAAGTAGAGGCTGATACTTGCATCCTAGGGCCCTTAAAAAAGTGGCTGCAAATTGGTTGTAATCTTTCAAAACTCCCCAGATTCTGGAAAGGTCCCAGCGGTTTGAAAAACTGCAAATGTAACACCTTTATTCAAGGAGGGAGACAGAAAGCGGAAAACAATAGGCCAGTTAGCTTAACATCTGTCATTGGGAAAATGCTAGAATCTATTATTAAAGGGCGTAGTAGCAGGATATTTAGAAAATCATAATACAATCATGAAAAGTCAACATGGTTTTGTGTAAGGGAAATCTTATTTGACAAATATATTAGAGTTCTTTGAGAATGACAATCAGGGCGGATAAAAGGGGAACCAGTAGATGTAGTGTATTTGGATTTCTAAAAGGCTTTGATAAGGTGCCACATAAAATGTTACAATACAATAGTCCATGGTATTGGAGGTGATATATTCACAGAAATAGAGGATTGGTTAACCATTAGTCAACAGAGGGTCAGGGTAATAGGCTGATTTTCAGGTTGGCAAGTTGTAACTAGTGGATCAGTGCTGGGACCTGAACTATTTACAATCTATATTAATTCTGCAAAAGGATATAGATAGGTTAAGTAAGTGGGCAAAAAATTAGCAGATGGATTATAATGTAAGAGAAAATGTAAGATGACCACTTTGGCAGGAAGAACAGAAAAGCAGATTATTGTTTAAATGGGAAGATTTGAAATGGATCCTGAGACAGATATTACAGTATGAAACTATATGCAAATCCTTTGCTTGATGGTTGGTTTATTTACTATCTAGAATATTACTTATGCCTGCCTCCTACCTACTAACATGCAGTGTCCCAAGTCTTCATTTCTATTCTCTTCAAAATAAGGCATTAATCAATCAATGCCCTCACCTGTGCATCCTGAATATTGATAATACAATTAACAAACCATTAACAAGAGAAACTTCAGAATGCTGTGGTACAAAGAGATTAGGGTGTCCTTGTACATGAATCACAAACTTAAGCATGCAGATAAGATACAGCAAGTAATTAGGAAGACAAATAGAATCTTGGCCATTATTACAAGGACAATCAAGTATAAAGATGCACTGCAGGAACTCACCAAGGCTCCTTATATAGCACTTTCCAAACCAAAGAATGCTAGCACCGAGAAGGACGAGGGTGGCAGACATATAGGGCAGAATTTTCCCGTTGGCGTGTGGGGGCGGGCCCTGCACATCTGCGGGTAAAATGATGCGCGGTGACATCGGGCAAGTGTCCCAATGTCACCGCGCGCCATTGTGATATTTTGTTGGGCGGGCGCACAATGATATCCACTGCGTGCCCACCATTAATTAACGGGCTACTTAAGGCCATTGACTCACCAACTGATGCCAATTCTTCGGCGTCCATGCAATCGTTGCGTTGGCGCATGGGCGCAATGGGCAGGCGGGTGGGACACATTTGTATAAACCTCATCCACGGGCAGGATATGAGGGCGCATTGGGGTCGCAAGTGTGCTCTCTCAAGTACTGATTTTTCAAAGTTATTGAAACTTACCTGTGTGATCCGCAATACTTCAAAACACATGCCAACTGCTTTGTCTGGACTCTTAACCTTCAGGTCAACACTCTGCAGTGAGGAAATTTTTTTTGGGCCTGCAGGTTTCAGGAAGCCTTCCGTTAGCCTGAGAATGGGAGCCGAACTGTCCCCTGGAGGCACCTCCTCTGAGGAGGAAGGGAGGGCTAGAAGGGGGAGGAGATCAGGAGTGCACATTCAGCCTCCAGGGGAGACACATTTTGGAGGACAGGTGCAGGCACAAGAGGCGCAGGGCCAAGAGGTGGACTAAGGCGGAAGGGGCCGCAGAAGATGCCACTATCCTGCTGCCAGGGTATACAGACGGAGAAGCGGCTACCTCAATATCTCTGAGGTGCAGTGCTGAAGGAGGCTCCGTCTCTCAAGGGAGACAGTCAACTATACCTGTCAGATGATAGGGCCTGAGGTCTCCGCTGCTTGTGTGGGTGGACACCCCATGCCAGTGGCTCTAAAGTTCACAGCTGCCCTCAACTTCTATGCCTCTGGTTCCTTCCAGGGGTCAGCGGGTGATCTTTATGGTGTCTCCCAATCAGATGTCCACACTTGTGTCAAGCAGGTTACAGATGCTCTGTTTAGGCGTGCATTGACCTTCATCCACTTCCATTGGGACGAGGCAAGCTAGACACAGCGAGCCAGAGGCTTCGCGGCCATTGCTGGCTTCCCCCGCGTCCAGGGTGCAATAGGCTGCACATATGTAGCCATCAAAGCGCCAGCAAGTGAGCCTGGTGCCTTCAGCAACAGGAAGGGCTTCCATTCCATGAACGTGCAGATAGTGTGTGATCACGGGATGCTGATTTTACAAGTCTGTGCAAGGTACCCCAGGCAGCTCCCACATCGGCTACATCCTCAGACACTCCCAGGTGCCAGGGCTCTTCGGTGCTCCAGCCTGGCTTGGTGGCTGGCTGCTGGGTGACAAGGGCTATCCCCTCAGAAGGTGGCTCATGACGCCTCTCCGCCACCCAAGAACAGAAGCTGAGCAGCGGTACAATAGGAGCCACGGCTCCATAAGGGCTGTGGTGGAGAGAACAATCGGTCTTCTCAAGATGCAGTTCCAATGCCTGGACCGCTCAGGGGGTGCACTCCAGTACCCCCCAGATGTCTCAGTGATGGTAGTTGCATGCTGCACGCTCCACAATCTTGCGCTGGATAGGGGGGACGCAGTGGATGGCGAAGACATCGACGCAGTGTCTGCGGTTGCACATGGTGAGTCCAGCAGTGAGTCCGAGGATGAGCATGCACAGGGAAATGCTGAGGGGGTAGACGCTGACCCAGGCATACTGCAGGGAGGCAGGGACACCCGGGAGGCTTTAATCCAATGAACCTTCAGCTAGCACACCACAGGTGGACCTCCAGGATAAGCCTGAGCTGTAGGCTCCATACTCGACACCTAAGTGCCAAATGTGCCAGATTAGGAACAGTAACAAAGGGCCTTGTTACTAAAGCTGAATGTCCCACAAAGCACTACCACCTGGAAGTTCCCCTCCAAGCCACTCACCATCATCACTTGGAAACATGTCGCTGCTCCTTCACTGTCGCTGGGTCAAAATCCTGGAACTCCCTAACAGCACTATGGGTGTACCTACATCACATGGGCTGCAGCAGTTCAAGAAGGCAGCTCACCACCGGCTTCTCAAGGGCAATTAGGGATGTACAATAAACGCTCGCCTAGACAGCAATACCCACATCCCATGAATGAATAAGAAAAAAAAGGGACATCTTGTATAAGTGCACTGGGGATTGGTGAGACTGTACTTTGAATTCTGTGCACAGTTTTAGTAATCTTACTAACCTACTGGATTAGAAGACATTCAGGTAAGGTTCATTGGACTGATTCCTAGGATGATGGGGTTGTCAAATGAGCAAGTTGAACCTATTATTCATTGGACTTTAGAAGAATGAGAGGTGATCTTATTGAAACATTTTAAGATTCTGAGTGGGCGCGACAGGATAGAAGCTGGGAGGGTGTTTTCGCTCATTAGGGAATCTAGGCCTACTGGGCGCAGTTTAAATAGAAAGGGTCTCCCAGTCAAGATGGAAATGAAGGGGAATTCCTTCTCTCAGAAGGTCGCTAGTCTTTAGAATTCTCTTCCACAGGGAGCATGGAGACTGGGACATTGATTTTATTAAAGGCTGAGTTAGACAGACTTCTGATCTATAAAAGGAGTCTGGGGGGCAGGCAAGAAAAGTGAAATTAAGGTCACAATCAGATCAGCCATGATCTTATTGAATGGTGGAGCAGGCTTAATGGGCTAAATAGCCCTCTCCTACTCCCAGTTCTTTTGATTTGACTTGGAACTAAATCACCATTCCTTCATTACCACTGGGTCAAAGATCAGGAACTCCCTTCCCAAGAGCACTGAGGTTGCATCAGATGGACTGCAGTGGTTCAAGAAGGCAGTTCACCAATACCCTTTCAAAGGGAATTAGGGAAGCCTTGCCAGCATCGTTCACAGCTCATGAAATAATAAAACCTCCTCTACTTTTAATTTATTTACTAAAATGGGTGGAGAAGCCTGTTAGCTCAATCGGATAGATGGCTAGCATACGTTTCAGAAGAATGCCAACAGCATGTGTTCGATTCCTATACCTCCCCCTGCCCCATAGTAATTGGGAGGCAATGGAAAGCCACCACTGAAAAAATAGCAGCCAAGAAAATGGTTCAGGATACAGCATCAGATGACAATGAGCCAAGGATCTGCCTTTGGGCAGAGCACACATATCACTCACTTATCATCAAAATGGGTAGCAAAGCCACCAAAATCAGAACTATAAACGCGATGAATAAATTTGAACATTAATTAAAAAGTGTTTTTTGTGACACGAAATAGAAAAGACAACTTACGTTAATTTTTCTTGTGCATTTCTGGATGGCCTCTCCAAGTTTCTCTGTTCTTCAATTGTCAGAGCATCACTTACATAGTGCTTTTCATGGCTTTAGGACATGCTTTACAAATAATTATGTACTTTCAATGTCTAACGTTCCCTCTAATTTCACTTTGCTGTGCATGACCTGTTTCTTGCACTACACTGTTCCCCTGAAGATCACCGCATGGCCACATATGCACACATCTTAAAAGGAACTGTTACTTGCGTGCAATGTGTTGTTCCCTGCATGACACATTCCCGATTGCTGTGCAGCCATGCACCCACGCAGCTTAGAGGAAACGTTGAAGTGTAGTTACTGCTAGAAGTGTGGCAACCAATATGCGCACAGCATGAACAGCAGTGAGAAACATGGAACAGCAGGGAGATAAATCACAGTTTTTGAGTGAACCCCCTGTTCTTTTTTGAACAATGTGATAAAATGTTTTAGCTCCACTTGAGAATTTGCTTGAGATTTGGTTTAATGTCTCATCTGAAATTTGACACTTGCAGCAGTGTAGCACTCCCTCAGTGCTACACTGAATTATCAGCCTATATTGCACTCAATGTCTCTGGAGTGGACGTTGAATACACAATCTTCTGGTTCAGAGTCAAGAATGCTAAAACTGAGCCAAGGCTGGTACTAATCTCTATGATTCTATTTTGTTCCAAAGCAACAATTACAAATGCCCAGAGCCACTGAGGGCTTTTGTATAATTTTTAACACGAAGCAAAATCTAAAAAGAAGTGACAGCTGCGTAAAATGTTTATGAATTAGTTAATTTATCACCTTTTGGGTTTAATCTTCATAATACTGTGCTCAAATGCTGGTTTAATTATTTAAGGCCTCTTTGCCACTCCTCTAGAGCTATTAATGGTCACATCGGACATAAATAATTAGCGTGCTTAAGGCAGAGTTTTAAAGTTAATATTAGATCAAAATCAAGAGAGGATTAAGATGATTTGATGTTCCCATTTGCATTGGAAAGTAGGCTATTGTGCCCCACAAGACAACTTTCATTTTGCACACAAGTCAACAATATAAACTGTCATTGCTAAAGGCCTGTAAGCACTTTGACTGCCAATGTTCTCAGATAGGATCGACGTGTAGAAGATTCTACATTATGCATCAATTTAACAACCGTCACCTGCCATTTGCTGCTTTGCATATTTGCTTACAACACAAACGCAATTATTTCCTCTTTCTTACTCTACCAGCAAGATTCAGAAGCACAGAAATTTGGACCTGGTAGCTATGGCCATTCTTCTTGGACCGCTGCAGGCCTTGTGGTGATCCCACAATAACGTTAGGTAGGAAATTTCAGATTATTGACCCAGCAATCTTAAACAGAGTGACTGATCAATATTGCATTTTTAAAAAAACTTAGGGTAGAATATTGAGCTTGGCAGGCGGGCGCGTGCCCGACCCGGCCAAGCGTAAAATGACGCTCGATGGCATCAGGCAAGCGACCTGACATCATTGTGTAGTCCCGCGAAATTTCAGTTGGCGGACGCACGCCGGAGACGGCAGTGCACCCGCCAACAATTAAGAGGCCCATTAAGGCCATTAAAAAGTCAAGTGGACTTTGCACTTTTTAAGGAGACCTCATCCGCGGGCGGGATGAGGTTTCCTAAAGCAAATAAAAATAAAATAAATATTTTACACTTGAATTAAAAACATGTCCCTGCTCATGTGACAGAGTCACATGAGGGGGCATGTTTTATGACATTTTTATTTTCTTCATTAGTTTTTTCAAACAGCGTTTCAACTCCCTGAGGCACAGAGCTGCGCTAGGCCCGCTTGCCCTCCTCCCCCCACCCGCACAGGCAGCGCTAAGCACTGCCGCTCGCGTTCCACGCTGGGCGACCCTTAATCGGCCCGCTCACATAAAATTGCGGTGTGGTGCCAATCGCAGGCGACAGTCAGCTTCCTGACCGCCCCCGAGGGCTAAATTAATCTTTTTTAGACACAAAACTAACATTTATATGAAAAACTCAATAATTTAATTCTTGTATGTTACTTGCAATTATATAATGCCTTTCACATCCTCAGCAAAACACTTCACAGCCAATGAATTATTTGGAAATTTAGCCACTGCTGCTAAATAGGCAAATGTAGGCATTAATCCAGAAACAGCAAGACGATGACTTTACTTACCGGTTCACTCCAGCGTGGCTGTATGGGAACTGAAGTACCAGGTTCAATTTTGTGGAATTTGCAAAGTGCCTCTTCCTGGATTTGTTTAAGGTGTTGCTCCAGTGGCAGATCACCATAGGTAAAGAACCTGAAAGGATAGATGTGTATAAATAAAACTTGCAGACTACTAAACAAATCGGTGTATTTGCAAGGCCTAGCTTTTATTGAATGAAACTTTTGATAATAGCTCCCACAATGGCTCATCAAGTACAGATAAACAGGCCAGGAAGATTACAAATACAATCTGAAACTCATGCTGTGTTAGCTGACCTCAGCCAGAGAGCTAAAAACAAAAAGCTAAAAGCTACTGCGGATGCTGGAAATCCAAAACAAAAACAGAATTACCTGGAAAAACTCAGCAGGTCTGGCAGCATCGGCGGAGAAGAAATCAGTTAACGTTTCGAGCCTTCATGGCCCTTCGGCAGAACTGAAGCATAGTTAGAAGAAGGGAGAAATATAAATTGGTTTAAGGTGGGTGGCGGGGCGGGGGGGGGGGGGGGGGGGTGGAGGGGAAGAGAGAGACATTGAGGGTGTGGTGATTGTGGAGATGAGCAGGGATTGTGGAGGGAACGATCCCTACGGAATGCCGTTTAGGGGGGGGGGGGACCGTTCGTTCCCTCCGGGACACCCTGGTCCACTCCTCCATCACCCCCTACTCCTCAACCCCCACTTATGGCACCTCCCCATGCCCACGCAGAAGATGCAACACCTGCCCCTTCACTTCCTCTCTCCTCACCGTCCAAGGGCCCAAACACTCCTTTCAAGTGAAGCAGCATTTCACTTGCATTTCCCCTAACTTAGTCTACTGCATTCGTTGCTCCCAATGCGGTCTCCTCTACATTGGAGAGACCAAACGCAAACTGGGCGACCGTTTTGCGGAACACCTGCGGTCTGTCCGCAAGAAAGACCCAAACCTCCCTGTCGCTTGCCATTTTAACACTCCACCCTGTTCTCTTGCCCACATGTCTGTCCTTGGCCTGCTGCATTGTTCCAGTGAAGCCCAACGCAAACTGGAGGAACAGCACCTCATCTTCCGACTAGGCACTTTACAGCCTTCCGGGCTGAACATTGAATTCAACAACTGTAGATCTTAAACTCCCCCTCCCCCCATCCCCATCCCGTTTCTTCCCTTCCCCTCCCCCCCCCCTTTTTTTCAATAATTTATATAGATTCTTCTTTCCCCACCTATTTCCATTATTTTTAAATCTAAACTAAAACCTTGTTAGTCTTTCCACCCCACCCCCACTAGAGCTGTACTTTGAATATCCTGTCTTCCATTCTTAATTAGCACTTTTCTCAGACAAATGTCACCACCTTCAACACCTCTTTGACCCTTTTGTCTGTGACATCTTTTGATTATCTGCTCATCTCCACAATCACTACACCCTCAATGTCTCTCTCTCCGCCCCCCCCCGACCCACCTTAAACCAATTTATATTTCTCCCTTCTTCTAACTATGCTTCAGTTCTGCCGAAGGGCCATGAAGGCTCGAAATGTTAACTGATTTCTTCTCCGCCGATGCTGCCAGACCTGCTGAGTTTTTCCAGCCAGAGAGCTGGTAGGAGTAATACATACAATTGCCACCAGTACCTCAGTTTGGGAGTGGGGTGAGGGAGAAATCTGAATGTCTATGAATACCAGTGATTCAGGATTTGGTTCAGCTATGATGCCCCAGTCAAGTAGCCTTGATAGTTTATTTGAACTGTGACAGAAAGTAATTCCACTAAAGAGCAAGGTACAAGATTGTAATCAGTATTAATGCAGCCACGAGACAATGCCTTTGGGAGGGGGAAAAAAGTAAAAAAATTAGGTTAAGCCATTTAAAGATGCTAGCTACTTTCCTATATATTGCAGGAAAAGTGGAATGCATGATGCAGTGAAAAAACTTGCCAGGAATGTCAGCATATATTCTTTAGATATTATAGAACACTAGTTATTGGAATATGAGCAATAATCTCATCAAAGCATCCACAAGGACATCAACCAAAAGAGGACTGTTCTATGCCTTCAATATATTTTCAAAGAGTCTTGCATGCCGATTTACAATATGCATTTAAAAACATGAAAATTTAATTACAGTCAAGAGTGATAGTCAGCAATTTTTTCAATTGTAAAATTTGATACTCAAATATAGTCCTAAATAGTTCATATCTTTGTACTTTATTTCTTTGTATTTTATTCTTATGGCATTTTTCAGTTGCATTTGTAACCAGCAATAATTTTGATACATACAATAGACATTCCTCATACTGGATCTGCAGCTAGTAAAATTCTGTATTTTAAAAACATTATTTACAAAGCAGTTAAGAAGTTTTATTCATGCAGGTGAAGTGTTGTCAATTGTTTAATAGCAAGAAAGAGAGAATATGGTACACTTGTGTGAACTATTGTTTATTTGAATTGAAATCATGCAAATAAAATCAGGCAAAGAGCCATTGTATTAAATTTGCCTAAATTGAACTATTGAATAATTCAAACTTTTTTCCAACCAAGAAACAACCGTGAATTAACAGGAATAGGTTAGGTGTTCACATAGCATACTTCCTATCTGCTGCTCGTACAATTCACAACTGCTGCGTACATGTCAACTTAATTAGATACAAATTAAAAGCTTCAGTTCAGGATCTAAAAACCATAGAAGTACCCTTTAATTAGGCTAGAGGCACTGAAAGTGAATTTAGAATGGATGGTGTAAGCTGAAATCTTTTTTGCTGACCTAAAATGTCAAATTCTCACAAAAATACAAGGTTCAAATTTAAACAAGATAAAGCCGGCTAAGTAAAAGTCTGTAAATAATTTTATGCTCAAGTGATGGAGATGTGGAGATAGTCAGATTTAAAAGTTTCCCTGCTGCATTAATTTCACCCTCTGAAAAGCGGAAAATCCACTGCTGTTTACAAGTAGTTTTTGAACTCGCCTTAAGTGAAGGGTTCACGTCACTCAACATAGTGGCATTACTGTACCTGGCATTGCTAGGGTGATAGTGTGTAGCATGAAAGCGTTTCAATTCTTCCCAAGTAAGCTTGGGTATATGTAGTGGATCACCGCCAGATATTACTGAGTAGGTATGATCTGGTAGAAGCTTGTTCTGTAGATGCTGAGCATAGAGGTTCTCATTGTTTGCCTGAAATAACAATGAGATACAGTTACTTATGTTTAAATACAAAACGAAAACTGATTCTTTTGCAAATCTGCACAGATGTGAAAGAGATATCTATTATTTTGTACCAAAGAACACACTCAACCAAAATATGTTTCATAACAGTCAACATAAAAAGTGTTTTATTGTTCTGTTGTCACTGGTGTAACTACGTTCAATATTAGAAAGCTGTTCAAACATTCAACAAATCCCAAGCACAAGCAAGAACGTGGCATAAAGGATACAAACCTACATGCCACTGCATTCATTTCTTAGAAAGAGGAATATTTTTGAAGTGCACTGAAGGAACTATTGCATAAATTCTCACTTAAAAGGCTTCTGCTTATCTAAAAAAAAAACGTATCAGCTTAAGAAACGTTTTCCTATCCGACATTCTCTACATGGTTAGCTAACTTGTTAAAAGGTGGTCTATCTAGGGCTAAAATGCTTGGTTTCCATAATTTATAACAATGAATAGAACAGCATCAAGTTGCTCAAATGAACTCCAAATGAACTCCATAAGATACCCGTGCAAACATTTTGAGACTATATTTCAAAGCTTTAATTTTACAAAGCTTGCAAGTGTCACGCCTCTATGAAATTGTACCCTGCATTACAATACACATTAAAGTGTTCAAGCCAAGTCTTTTGCAAAAACACTTACGAATACACCCTTCATTTCATTGAACACGACTCCTTTAAAGACAAGTGGTGAGCCTGGGTCATCAGGGGTTTCGTGTTCCAGCCTCCATCCTTCTTGCCTGTTAGAGAAGATAAGGTGAAATTCAATGCTACATTACAAAATATTGTCTTATGCATATGGTTGATATACATAAAAAAGAAAATCAGCTTACCAGAAGTCCAATTCCCTTAGGCATGGAAAAAAGACAGCATCCAGGTAAACAGAGAGAAGATTCTGAAAATCCTTAGAATTTTGGGTGGAAAATGGATACATTGTGTAGTCACTAGCTATAAAAGATCAAAAGAAAAACCCAAAACAACTGTTAGTTTGCCTTGATGCTGTTAAGTTATCCACATGGCACCATTCTCACTTCGTATTCACAATTAACCTCAACAAACTGCCCTGCTTTTAGGTAACATTAGTAACATGATATACTGTTAATCAGAGTACGGTCTATATACCATTTGATATTATTTTACAGAAATTCAGGAGCACTCAATGATCATGGGAATTTGATTACTCAGAACACCAATTGGTAAATCGAGTTGTCAATGTCAATAAATGTAAGGTGGTACATTTTGGTTAAAACAATAATTTTGAGTGGAAGAGATGAGCTTGAAGTAATATGTCAATTGGATAAGGCAATAATAAAGAGCCAAAAGGAATACTAGGTTTTATTATAGGTATAGAAAATAAACATCCAAGAAGTAATGGTATATCTGTACAAAATCTTCACATGTCCATAGTTGGACTACTTTACGTGGTTTTGGGATCCACACTATATAAAGCATATTAGGTAAGTCAGGATCTAATCAAATGAAGGAATAAGCTTGAGGGGCTGAATGGCCTACACTTGTTCCCATGAAGGACAGTGAATTAATAAAGAAGCCCAATGGAGAGTCACTATGGTGCTTCCTGATATAAGGAGTTGCAAATATGAAGATAGACTTGAAAAATTATGACCGTTTTCATTAGAGGGGAGAAGATTACAGGGCGGCTTCAGGAGGTGTTTAAAATTATGAAAGACAGTAGACAGGAACAGATTGTATCCAGTTGTTGAAGAAGCTTTATTTTTTAAAAAAATAAGAGGGCTGAGGTTGTGGAATGCACTCCCCAGTAAATAATTAAAACAGATCCTTTAACATTTAACAATAGGTTAGATAGATAGTTGAAGGAAAAGTAAACAAAGGATATGAGAAAAGGGCAAGCATAAAAGGTTAGGAACAGTACTTCTGTAGAGGATAAACACTAACATGAACAGGTTAGGCTGAGCAGTATAATTACATGTTATACTTTCTTTGTATTTTCTATGAAAATGTAAAATTTTAATGTTTCCTTTATAAAATATATACATAGAAAGAGACCACAGTCCAACTGAACACAAAATCACAGAAGTTATTCAGTCAAATCTGTTCAATGGATTAATTACAAAGCAAGCTACCAAACTCACCCACCCTGCACTATCATCTATCTATATGTCTGCACAATTCAGCAGTCCTGACCTGTGAAGGCATTCATGAAGGTAGCAAGTGATCGGGTCAACATTTTGAAGAAGGGGTCTCTGCATTGGTACTTCTCAGAGCCGCAAAGTACCACATGTTCCAGAATATGAGGAACACCAGTACTGTTGAGCGGTGTAGTACGAAACTGCACACTGAAATAAGAATACACACAGATACCTCAATGTCAGTTAATTATGTGACAATACCACACCAACAAAAAACAGGATGTCACATAAATTCATGAAAAGTTTCATTTTAATCTTTCTTACTCATTTGCAAATGAAGCAATGGAGACATGAAAAGAAAAATTTTCACGCAGCAAATGGTTAAGAGCTGAAATGCACAGCCTGAAAGTTTGATGGAGGCAGGTTCAAATG
Source organism: Cetorhinus maximus (assembly GCF_964194155.1). Lineage (NCBI taxonomy): Eukaryota > Metazoa > Chordata > Chondrichthyes > Lamniformes > Cetorhinidae > Cetorhinus > Cetorhinus maximus. The sequence goes on from NC_135881.1 coordinate 34,756,458, forward strand.
AGGCATTCAAGAGCGAATTGGATTATTATCTGAAAAGGAAGAACATGCAGCATTGCAGGGAGAAGGCAAGCGAGTGGCACTAGGGCAACTGCTCATCTGGAGAACCAGTGTAGACAAGATGGGCCAAATGGCCTTATTCTGTGCTGTATCAATTCTGTGATTTACCATCGCACTCCTCAGTATGAATTACATCAACCTAAATCTTCACAGGTTAACAAAAATTAAACAGCCAATCTTCTACAGAATCATAGGTTACAGCACAGGAGACCAAATCAGCCCACTGTGTCCATACTTGCTCCTTGCAAGAGCCACTCACCTAATCTTATTCTGCAGCCTTTTCCCAATAACAAATTCTTTTCTCTTCAGGTGGTTATTCAATTCTCTTTTCAAAGCCTCATTTGACCCTACCTCCACCATACTCTCATGCAATACACTCCAGATCATAGCCACTTGCTGCATAAAAAAAGATTTTCTTCAAGTTGCCATTACTTCTTTTGTCCATCACCTCAAATTGATATCCCCTGGTTCTTGATCCTTCTGCCAAGGGGAACAGTCTCTCCCTCTCTAGGCCCCTCATAATTTTGAGCACCTCTAACAAATCTCCTCTTCGACATCTCTGCTCTAGGACAACAGACCAAGCTTCTCCAACCTATCCACAGAAATGAAGTTCCTCATCCCTTGAAGCATTCTCGTGAATCTTCTCTGCACTCTAATGACTTCACACCCTTCCTCAAATGTGGTACCCAGAAATGGACACAATACTACAGTTGAGGCTGAACCAGTGTTTTATACACAGATTTATCATAACTTTCTTGGTTTTGTACCTCCTGCACTTACCTGTAAATCCCTGGACCCCATCTGCTTTTTTAACTGCTTTCTCAACCTGCTTTGACACCTTCAATGATTTGCACACATATATCCTCCGGTCCCTTTGCTCCTGCACCCACTTTAGGAATGTACCTTATGCTTTACATTGCCTCTCCTCATTCTTCCCGCTATAATTAATCACTTCACACTTCTCTGCATTAAGGCTCGTCTGCCACTTGTCCATCCATTCAACGAGCCTGTCCATGTCTTCTTTATCACTATTCTCCTTACAGTTGACAATACTTTCAAGTTTTGTCTCACCCACAGATGGTACCCTGTACACCAAGTCAAGATCTTTAATATATATCAGGAAAAACAGTGGTCCTAACACTGTCCCCTGAGGAACCCAATGCATACATTCTTCCAGCCCCAGGAACAATCGATCACCACTTCTTTCTGTTACTTGTCACTCAACCAATTTCCTATCCATGCTGCTACTGTCTCTTTTATTCCATTGGCATACATACCCTTTTAAATACTACTTCACCCTGTCGGGTTCTGCAAGGAATATCAACCATTTTTTTGACATTTCTATGTTCAAATTCTGAACTGTCTAAAAAGAGAAAACGCTGAAAATACTCAGTGAGTCAAGCAGCATCTGTGGCGAGAGAAACAGAGTAAACATTTCATGTCTGGGACCTTTCACCAACTCCAAGGGCAGAATCTAGCCCTTATTGGGTGGGCTCGCAGGGGCATTTGGGAAGCCGGCTGCCACCCGCCCGCAATCAAGGCCGGAAGGCAATTTCATGCTGGCGGGCCAGTTAAGGCTCGCCCAGCATGAAAGGCGAGTGGGACGAGCGCAAACTTCGCACATGTGTGCGCCTCAGGGAGGTGAAGAGTTTTTTTTAAAAAATAAAGAAATTAAAAATGTTACAAAACGTGTCCCTTCATGTGACACTATCACATGAGCAGGGGCACGTTATTATAAATTTTAAATTATAAATTTTAAAGCTTTTATTTTATTTTTTTATTTGCCATAGGAAACCTCATCCCACCTGTGGATGAAGTTTCCTAAAAAGCGCAAAGGCCGCTTGGCCGTAAGGTTGGATGGGCAGGCAGCAAAAAATTTCCTTTAATAGCCTTGTTAATGGCCTTAACAGGCCTTTTAACAGTCGGCGGGCACACTGCTGATTCCGGCGTGCGCCCGCCGACCAAAATATTGCGCGACTGCGTGTTGACGTCGGGATGCTCACCCAGCGCGCACCCGTCGAGCTAAAAATTTTGCCCCAAGTCTTGTTTCGCTACTCACAGATGCTGCCAAGCCGGCATATGTCCAGCATTTTCTGATTTTATTTTATATTTCCAACATCGGGAGTATTTTACATTTGTACTGAACTGTCTAGAATTGATTTTTAAAAAAACAAGTGCATGAGGGAAGAGTTATTAATAAATAAGGGTACACAAACAATCAAACATATTAAATGAGCCATTATTATAAATGATAAATAATGAAATACCTGAAGAGATTGTTTGGATCATCCCTTGCTATATGCAAGTACTGAGCCCCTGTATTATCGTGGTTAAGTTTAACAGCTGTCAGGAAGAGATCAGGAACGGCAGTCACCTGTGGGAAGGAAAGGTTGTTACAAGATAAATGCAGCAATTTTGAACTTGACTATATTTTCAGTCCTTTTAAGATAAGTTCCCAAGACAGCACCCAAATATGACCTTAGTATGTTAGAAAGTTAGAGAAGTAGGATAATCTAATAAATCTTGCTCTCCAACCAACAAGACTGTCCATTGGCAAGAATTTAATCCAATAATGCATCCTGGAGTTTATTGACTTTGAGCATAAGAGGTAGAAGCAGAAGACCATACGGCCTGTCGAGCCTGCTCCTCCATTCAATACGATCATGGCTGATCTTTGTCTTCAACTCCACTTTCCCTTGTGCTCCCCAAATCCCTTGATCCCCTGAGAAACCAAAAATCTGTCTACCCCAGCCTTAAAGATATTTAATGATGGAACATCCATAACACTACAGGGTAGAGAATTTCAAAGATTCACAACCCTTTGAGTGAAGAAATTTCTCATCTCAGTCCTAATTGATCAGCCTCTCATCATGAGACTGCATGCCCTTTCTAGGTTCACAGCCTGCCCAGCCCCTTCAGAATCTTGTATGTTTCAATGAGACCACCTCTCATTCTTCTAAACTCCAGAGAATATGGACACAATTTATTCAGCCTCTCCTCATAGGACTACCCTCCCATCCCAGAGACAAATTTAGTGAACTTTCGCTGTACTGTCTCCAATGCAAGTATATCCTTCCTTAATTATGGAGACCAAAGTTACAGACAGTATTCCAGACGTGGTCTCACCAAAGCCCCCATACAATTATAGCAAGACTTCTTTATACTGGTACCCCAATCCCCTTACAATAAAAAGTAATATGCCATTTACTTTCTTAATTGCTTGCTATACCTGCTTGCTAATTTTTTCTGTTTCTTGTATGAGTACACTCAAGTCCCTATGAACATCATTTACAAGTTTCATGTCTTTTTAAAAAAATTCTGCTTTTCTATTTTTAACACCAAAGTGAATAATCTCACACTTGTCCACCATCTACTCCATCTTCCCCTTTGTAGTCCAGTTGCTTAACCTGTCTATATCTCTTTGCAGCCTCTTTGTATCCTCCTCACAGCTTGCATTCCCACCTAATTTTGCATGGCCAGAAGACTCAAGAAACATTACTCTGTTTCTTCATCTAAATCATTAACATAGATTATAAATAGCTGTCACTTCAACACTGATCCTCACACAAATCCACTAGTCACAGCCTGCCAACTTGAAAATTCTCCATTTATCACTACTCTCTGTCCATTAACTAAGCCTCTATCCATGCTAATATACCACCCTGAACTCCATGAGTCCTTATCTTGTACATGAACCTTTTATGTCGCACCTAGTGAATACCTTTTGGAAATCCAAGTATACCACATCTATTGGGTCCCCTTCATCTACCCTATTAGTTACATCCTCACAAACCTCCAATAAATTTGTTAAACAGGATTTCCTTTCCGTAAAACCACGTTGACTTGTTCTAATCATACTGTGCTTTTTTAAGTGTATTGTTAAAATTTCCTTAATAGGTTCCAGCACTTTCCCGATGACTTATGTCAGGCCAACTGGCCTCTAGTTCCCCATTTTCTCTCTCCCTCCTTTCTTTAATAACAGTGTTACATTTACTAACTTCCAATCTGCTGGGACCATTCCAGATTCTCGGGAATTTTGGAAAATTATAGCTTAGTGGATTTGCTGGCTATCCCTTTTAGAACTTTAGGTTGTGGCCATCCTGGGATTTTTCAGATTTTAGTCCCTCGAGTTTCTCCAGTACTTTTTCTCTGCCGATATTAATTACCTTAATTTCCTCATTCTTATTACAGGTTACCTTCTATTTCTGGTATGTAACTTGAGCCTTCCACTGTGAAGACAGACATAAACTACTTGTTCAATGTCTCTGCCTCGGTTTTTTTTCCCATTTAATGGGCATCGCTGGCTAAGCCCATCCCTTGTTCAGAGGTTAACCACATTGCCTTGAGTCTGGAGTCACATGTAGTGATGGCAGATTTCATTCCCTAAAGGACATTACAACAATCAACAATGGTTTCATAGTCATTATTGGACTTTTAATTCCAGATTTTTATTGAATTCAAATTCCACCATCTGCCATGGTGGGAATCGAACCCGGGTTCTCAGAGACATTACCCTGGGTCTCTGGATTACTAGTCCAGTGACAATACCACTATGCCATCGCCTCCCCCATGAGATATTTTCAACGAACAATTGATAAATCACACATTTGTTTTGCTGATGTATGTTCAGCTGCCATCTAACCCACAAATTTTATTTGCAAAGATCCTTCTGAACACTTTCTACATTACTCACCTAGCTACATGCTTTGTGTTAGTCAATTTAGCATTATTACAGAAATAAGGAGACTTGAATATTGCTGAAAAGAAAAACGTGTTGTCAAAGCTTCTTGTCCTGCATTCACCCCGGCAGGAGTGCTAAATTTCAAAAGCTCACAACAATTTATACTACAAGAGAAAAGGGTGCTGCTGGCAAATCAGCTCTGATTGGCTGAGGTGTTGCCATGGAGAAAGCAGCAGGGAACCATAGGCTCCCCAAGCCCCCAGGAAATTCAAAAAAAGACACAACGTTTGAATACATTATTTTGAAATTTGGCGTTCTTGCATTTGCCCTGATGAGTCCAAGATGAAAAGCTTCAGAAATAGGCCTCTCTTTTCAACAATAATAAGGAAAGACTTGCGTTTATGTAGTGCTTGTCATGACCTCAGGAAATCCCAGAGTGCTTTGTCTATCTAAGTAGAGGTAACAGATTGCATGACATTTTTTCAAAGAAAAGTAGGGGGCTAACCTAGTCTCCGGCCCACGATAAGATAGGGTAGATAGGAAGAAACTTTTCCCCTTAGCAGAGGTGTCAATAGCCAGGGGGCATCAATTTAAGGTAAGGGGCAGGAGGTTTAGAAGGGATTTGAGGAAAACTTTTTCACCCAGAGGGTGGTTAGAATCTGGAACACACTGCCTAAGGAGGTGGTAGAGGCAGGGGTGCTCACAACATTTAAGAAGTATTTAGATGAGCACTTGAAACGCCATAGCATATAAGGCTACGGACCAAGTACTGGAAAATGGGATTAGAATAGATGAATTGATGGCCGGCATGGACACGTTGGGCCAATGGGCCTGTTTCTGTGCTGTATAACTCTTTTTCTATCTATCCCTCGAACAGCACCACAAAAACTGATTTAACTAGTTATTAATTGCTGGACCCTGTTGTGCACAAATTGACTGCTTTGTTTGAGTCTACAAAGGTAATAGTGATTACAATTTAAATTAATTTATTGGCTACTAAGTACTTTGAGTTATCCCAAGGACACAAAAATCTTTATATAAATCCAAGTCTGTTTCTTTCAAGTAAAGGGCATAACATTCTAAATAATCTTTGTTTTCAGGCTACATGTAACAAAGTGCAGAAATACTAACTGAAGAAGTCTTTCGAGATGATGCCATACATTAGAATATATCTCCATTATTGAGTGAATAATAGTTAACAAGTTAGCAAACTACCTGATTTACAGTGAAACCATGAATTTTCTTCCCAACTGTGTACTGTCTGGCTCTCTCTCTCGCAGAACTGCTGTTCGATCGCCATGAACAGTGGCTCACAGATCTGTTGAGAAAAAGGATGTTGGAATGAAAGCAACTGTAGATTAAGTGCAAATTAGAAATATTTTAGGAGTTGATCAAAAAGAACGTTTAGAAAAGAATAAAATGATGTTAGGCATGTTTCTAAATTAAAGCCTGAGGTCAGCACAATTCTTTTGAACAGTGAAGTTAGGATGACATGTAGAAAATTGAACAGATCCCATAATGCAATAACAATATGCAGAACAAAAACAAAAATGCCTGGAAAAACTCAGCAAGTCTGACAGCATCTGCAGAGAGGAATACAGTTAACGTTTCAAGTCCGAATGACTCTTCATCAGAACTAAGGAAAAATAGAAAAGAGGTGAAATATAAGCTGGTTTAAGGGTGGGGTGGGACAGGTAGAGCTGGATAGAGAGCTAGTGATAGGTGGAGATTGCCAAAAGATGTCATGGACAAAAGGACAAAGAGGCGTTTACGGTGGTGATATTATCTAAGGAATGTGCTAATGGTGGCATTAAGAGTTGAAAGCAGGACGAGCAAGGTACAGATAGCCCTAGTGGGAGTGGGGTGGGGTGAAGGGAAGGGATCGAAATAGGCTAAAAGGTAGAGATAAAACAATGTATGGAAATACAATCAAAAATAATGGAAATAGGTGGGAAAAGAAAAATATATGTAAATTATTAGAAAAGGGAGATTGGAAAAGGGGTGGGGATGGAGGAGGGAGTTCATGATCTAAACTTGTTGAACTCAATATTTAGTCCGGAAGGCCGTAAAGTGCCTAGTCGGAAGATGAGGTGCTGTTCCTCCAGTTTGCGTTGAGCTTCACTGGAACATTGCAGCAGGCCAAGGACAGACATGTAGGCATGAGAGTAGGGTGGTGTGTTGAAATGGCAAGTGACAGGGAGACCTGGGTCATGCTTGTGGACAGACCGAAGGTGTTCCGCAAAGCGGTCCCCAGCCTGCATTTGATCTCTTCAATGTAGAGGAAACCGCATTCGGAGCAGCGAATGCAGTAGACTAAATTGAGGAACATGCAAATGAAATGCTGCTTCACTTGAAAGGAGTGTTTAGGCCCTTGGACGGTGAGGAGAGGGGAAGTAAAGGGCCAGGTGTTGCACCTTCTGCGGTTGCATGGGAAGGTGCCGTGGGAGGGGGTTGAGGAGTAGGGGGTGATGGAGGAGTGGACCAGGGTGTCCTGGAGGGAACGATCCCTGTGTAGTGCCGCCGGGGGGGGGGGGGGGGGTGAAGGGAAGATGCATTTGGTGGTGGCATCTTGCTGGAGTTGGCGGAAATGGCACACTGACCTCTAACTCGCAGAGGCTGAGCGTCAACTCGCAGACACTTCCTCCTACCTCCCCCTGGACCATGACCTCACCACTGAACATCAAGCCATTGTTTCTAGGACTGTCACTGACCTCATCTCCTCTGGAGATCTTCCTTCCACAGCTTCCACCCTCATAGACTCCCAACCTCGGACGGCCCGCTTCTACCTCCTACCCAAAATCTACAAACAGGACTGTCCCGGCAGACCGATCGTGTCAGCCTTTTCCTGCCCCACGGAACTCATTTCTTGCTATCTTGCCTCCATTCTCTCTCCCCTTGTCCAGTCTCTTCCCACCTACATACGCGATTCCTCTGACACCCTACATCATATCAACAATTTCGAGTTCCCTGGCCCCAACCGCCTCCTCTTCACCATGGACGTCCAATCCCTCGACACCTCCATCCCCCACTAGGATGGTCTGAGAGCCCTTAGCTTTTTCCTCGAACAGAGGCCCGAACAATCCCCATCCACCACTACTCTCCTCCGCCTAGCTGAACTTGTTCTCTCACTGAACAATTTCTCCTTAAACTCCTCTCACTTCCTCCAAATAAAAGGTGTGGCTATGGGTACCCGCATGGGCCCCAGTTATGCCTGTCTTTTTATGGGGTATGTGGAACATTCCTTGTTCCAGTCCTACTCCGGCCCCCTCCCACAACTCTTTCACCGGTACATCGATGACTGCTTCGGTGCTGCTTCACGCTCTCCTCTGGACCTGGAAAAATGTATTAATTTTGCTTCCAATTTCCACCCCTCCATCATTTTCACATGGTTCATCTCTGACACTTCCCTTCCCTTCTTTGACTTCTCTGTCTCAATTTCTGGTGATAGACTGTCCACCAATATTCATTACAAGCCTACCGACTCCCACAGCTACCTTGACTACAGCTCCTCACACCCCACTTCCTGCAAGGACTCCATCCCATTCTCTCAGTTCCTTCGCCTCCGTCGCATCTGGTCCGATGATGCCGCTTTCAAAAACAGTTCCTCTGACATGTCTTCCTTCTTCCTTAACCGAGCTTTTCCACCCACGGTGGTTGACAGGGCCCTCAACCATGTCTGGCCCATCTCCCGCGCATCCGCCCTCACACCTTCCTCTCCCTCCCAGAACCATGATAGGGTCCCCCTTGTCCTCACTTATCACTCCACCAGCCTCCACACTCAAAGGATCATCCTCCGCCATTTCCACCAACTCCAGCATGATGCCACCACCAAACACATCTTCCCTTCATCCCCACCGGCAGCATTCCGCAGGGATCGTTCCCTCCAGGACACCCTGGTCCACTCCTCCATCACCCCCTACACCTCAACCCCCCCTCCCACAGCACCTTCCCATGCAACCACAGAAGGTGCAACACCTGCCCCTTTACTTCCCCCATCCTCACCGTCCAGGGGCCTAAACACTCCTTTCAAGTGAAGCAGCATTTCACTTGCACTTCTCTCAATTTAGTCTACTGCATTTGCTGCTCCCAATGCGGTTTCCTCTACATTGGAGTGACCAAATGCAGACTGGGTGACCGCTTTGCGTAATACCTTCGGTTTGTCCGCAAGCATGACCCAGGCCTCCCTGTCACTTGCCATTTCAACACACCACCCTACTCTCATGCCCACATGTCTGTCCTTGGCCTGCTGCAATGTTCCAGTGAAGCTCAACGCAAACCGGAGGAACAGCACCTCATCTTCCGACTAGGCACTTTACAGCCTTCCGGACTGAATATTGAGTTCAACAACTTTAGATCATGAACTCTCTCCTCCATCCCCACCTCCTTTTCGACCCTCCTTTTTCCAATAATTTATATATATTTTTGGTTTCCCACCTATTTCCATTATTTTTAAATGTATTTCCATCCATTGTTTTATCTCTACCTTTTAGCCTATTTCGATCCCTTCCGCCCACCCCACCCCCACTAGGGCTATCTGTACCTTGCTTGTCCTGCTTTCTACCCTTAATGTCACCATTAGCACATTCCTTAGATAATATCACCACCATCAACACCTCTTTGTTCTTTTGTCTATGACATCTTTTGGCAATCTCCACCTATCACTGGCCCTCTATCCAGCTCTACCTGTACCAGCCCCCTTAAACCAGCTTATATTTCACCTCTTTTCTATTTTTCCTTAGTTCTGATGAAATCATTCGGACTTGAAATGTTAACTGTGTTCCTCTCCGCAGATGCTGTTAGACCTGCTGAGTTTTTCCAGGTATTTTTGTTTGTGTTTTGGATTTCCAGCATCAGCAGTTTTTTGCTTTTAACCATATGCAGAAGTTTGTCAAGCACCACTGATCTAACAAGGACACTAACTCTCTCTCACATCTGAAGTGAAATACACTTAGGGGTGGACAGCATCTAAGGACAGGCAATAACTCATTCTGGAGAAGAAGGACCAGCATACCCAGTGCAAAACCTTCTACAGGTGGAGAGGAGGTGGCTCCAGTCAGACAGTAATGACTCACAGAGCAGTGACATCTCTGCCCCAACAAGTCCACAGCTCCAGGGGGCCAAGTTGTAAAACTTTGGCATATTTGCCCAGGTCAATCTGTCCTCCTGGGATCAGGATGTACTCAGGCACCGAGAGAGCCCAAGCCAAGCTGTAGCTCTGACCTGGCACAAGGTCAGACTGATCTGTTGAGCATTAGAGCCAGGGCCAGGCTGTACCCACCGGCTGAGCCCAGGCGGTACCTGGACCCTCCGAGCTCTCCGGGTACAGCTCCACAGTTCCCAACAGGGGATCAGTCCCAGTGACTGTCAGCGGGGGTAACCTGCCCTCACCTCAGTCTCTGCAGCACGCCCCGCACACGATCAGCACTCTGCATCCTCCCCGGCGCCGGGCTCACACTACCTGCCCGCTGCACCTACCAACACCCCGAGCCCTAATTGATGAAGGCCTCTCTTAGAACCGCGGCGTGGATTGGCTGCCGTCGGGAGAGAACGTGGGGACGTCATCAACCGAGTGGGCGTGGCCTACTGCGAGCGAACGGGGCTGGTGTGCGCGTGCGCAGAGTGCTGAGCGACGAGCTGAGTCATTGCATGTTACGTAGTGTTAGACTGTCTGAGCTGCTGAATGCTACCAAATCTGCAGGGTTTATTTTTCTGCAATTTTATTAAGGCTTTGTGCACATCTTTCTGGACGCTCCTTATAACCTATAATCTTTTTGACCAAGTTTTTGGTCACCCGTCCTAATATCTCCCTCTGGCCCAGTATTAAATTTCGGTTATCAAGAGTTGGAACACACCATATCGCAATGTTAATTGTGTGACATTAATGCTTCGTTCATTAATGACCCAGCCTCGAAAGCTGACAGCACAACAGGCAATGAAGGAACATTACACTTTGGGTTATGCAAAGGCACTATATAAATGTAAATTGTTATTAAAGAATGCAAAGTGTAGATATAACTGCTGTTAAGAGTATCAACGTTTTATGAAATATATAAAAGTGAACTTACAACAATAACTTATATAGCTATTTTAACATGATGAAACATCCCAATTAGGGAGTTCTGTTGAAGAGTCATGCGGACTCGAAGCGTTAACTGTGCTCCCTTCCACGGATGCTGCCAGACCTGATGAGTTTTTCCAGGTATTTTTGTTTTTGATCCCAATTAAGGTGCTTCACTTAATTAGACTTAGTTCTCCTGGTCCCATTCTGGAAAATGGGCAGCAAATCTCTGCCACCTGCTTGATCCATCGCAGTTTCTTTCACTCTGGCAGGGCGGATGTCAGGAAAGCAAAATATGTGGCCAGCCTCAGCCGTTTCTCTGTCAGGATGCCCCACAGGCGCTTCTTATCAGTTCTCTGTAGCATTTCTTCGTTGGTGATGTTTTCCCTCCATGTGATACCCAGGATCTTATATAGGCAACACTGGTAAAAGACGTCCAACTTACCTGACACCTTTGATATTCACTTCCATGTCTTGCTGGCATAGATTGCAGTTGGTATTACTATGGACATGTTGAGTCGCAGCTTCATGGCCATGTTGATGGCGTATGTGGAGCCTTTGGAAGACCAATGCTGTTTTGCTGATTCTTGTGTAAACATCAATCTCTATATCAGCCTCTCTGGAGATTTTGCTTCCTATGTAGACGATGTGGGCGATGTCCTCAATGTTCTGTTGTCTGATGGGACCAGACATGTTGCTGTCCAGCTGTCACTCCCTTGGTTTTCTTGCAGTTGATGCATTGACCAAACTTGGCACCACTACTCTCAAGACTGGTGGTCATGGCTTGGAGCGCGCCCGATTCTTCAGGCTACAAGGTGATGTCGTCTGTGAATTCCAGGTCCATCAACTGGTGGTGTTACTTCGGGATGCCAAAGTCTGTACCCACCACCGCCTTCATCACGATGAAATCAATAATCAGGAGGGAAAGGAATGGGAAGAGTATGCAGCCTTGCTATCATTCTGTGATGTTGAAGGACATGTGGTACCCGTGCTGGTCATGATACTGCAGGTGGACTCACAATATAAAGCTTTCAAGATGTTAATATACCGCACTGCAATGCCGTACTGTCTTGTGATGTACCAGAGTGACTGCTGATGTATGTTATCGAAAGTTTTCTTCAAATCAATGAAATTGATAACAAGTGGTTTCTGATACTCTAGGCTCTGCTCTATGTTTCTGAGTGTAAAGACCTGTTTGCAGCATGACCTGCAACCCCAGAAACCCTGTCTGTTCTTTGCAAAGGGTACTGTCTATTTATGCTTTCAATCTGTTGAGGAGCACCGTGCTGAAGGCCTTGCCAGGTATTGACAGAAGTGTTATGCCCTTCCAGTTGTTGTAGTGGCTTGGGTCCCTTGTTTTTTTGAAGCTTGACAATTACTCCTCGCCTCCTGTTGTCCAGGTTGTCCCCCGTAGTCCAGATCTTGTGAAACAGATCCGTGAGCTCTGTTGTAACGGTGTTCTTTCCATATTTCAGTAGCTCTGCTGGTATCTATCTCATTGATCCAAGGTGCCTTGTTGTTCTTCAGGCTCTTGATGGCTCTTTGGACCTCTGATGTGGCAATTTCTCCCAGGTTGACGTTCAGTTGTTGATGTGAACAGCTGAACATCAAGGCGCTTCACAGGAACATTATAAAACACGATATGATACAGAGCCGCATAAGGAGATATTGGGTCAGATGACCAAAAGTATAATCAGAGGTAGGTTTTAAGGTATGCCTTAAAGGAAGATAGTAAGGTAGTGAGGCTGACAATGTGGGGACGGAATTATAGAGCTTAGGGTGAGGCAATTGAAGGCATGGCCACCAATCATAAAATCAGGATGTTCCAGGAGCCAAAATTAGAGAAGCACAGATATCTCAGAGGGTTGTGGATCTGGAGAAGTTTATGGAGATAAGAGGGGCATGATCATGGAGGTTTTTGAAAACAAGGATGAGAATTTTAAAATCAAGACGTTGCTCACCCAGGAACGAGCACAGGAGTGATAGGTGAATTGAGACACAAGCAGCAGAGATTTGGATAATCTCACATTTACAGAAGGTAGAATGTGGGAGACCAGCCAGGAAGTAACATGATGAGAGTTTCGGTAACCGATGACCTGAGATGGGGCAAAGTTGGGCAACGTTATGGAAGTGGAAATAGGTGATGTTACTGAAGGCAGTGAAAACGTAGCCCTCTCAGGGTTAAATGTGACACCAAGGTTATGACCAAACTATTTTCAGACTGTTGTCTGGTAGAGGGATGGAGTTGGTAGCTAGGGAAGGGAGTTTGGAGTGGGGACCGAAAACAATGGCTTCAGTCTTCCCAATATCTTATTAGAGAAAATTTCTGCTCATCCAGTTCTGAATGCCAGATAAGCACTGTGACATTTTAGCAGCAATGGAGGAGTCAAGAAAAGTGATGGTGAGGTAGAGCTGGGTGTCATCAGTGTACATTTGAAAACTAATATGCAAAATATGCAACACCTGCCCCTTCACTTCCTCTCTCCTCACCGTCCAAGGGCCCAAACATTCCTTTCAAGTGAAGCAGCATTTCACTTGCATTTCCCCCAACTTAATCTACTGCATTCGTTGCTCCTAATGTGGTTTCCTCTATATTGGAGAGACCAAACGCAGACTGGGCGACCGCTTTGCAGAACACCTTTGGTCTATCCACAAGAATGACCCAGACCTCCCTGTTGCTTGCCATTTTAACACTCCACCCTGCTCTCTTGCCCACATGTCTGTCCTTGGCTTGCTGCATTGTTCCAGTGAAGCTCAACGCAAACTGGAGAAACAGCACCTCATCTTCCGACTAGGCACTTTACAGCCTTCCGGACTGAATATTGAATTCAACAACTTTAGATCTTGAACTCCCTCCCCCATCCCCACCCTCTTTCCGTTTCTTCCCCCTCCCTTTTGTTTTTTCCAATAATTTATATAGATTTTTCTTTTCCCACCTATTTCCATTATTTTTAAATCTATAACTGTAATGCCCTGTCAGTCTTTCCACCCCCCACTCCCACTAGAGCTGTACCTTGAGTGTCCTGCCATCCATTCTTAATTAGCACATTCTCTTAGACAATATCACCACCTTTTACACGTCTTTGTTCCTTTGTCTGTGACATCTTTTGATTATCTGCTCCTATTACTGCTTGCTTGTCCCTACAACCATCCCCCCCCTCCCCCACCTTAAACCAGCTTATATTTCACCCCTCTCCTATTTTTACTTAGTTCTGTTGAAGGGTCATGAGGACTCGAAACGTCAACTTTGTTCTTCTCCGCCGATGCCGCCAGACCTGCTGAGTTTTTCCAGGTATTTCTGTTTTTGTTTTGGATTTCCAGCATCCGCAGTTTTTTTGTTTTTATTATTATTACAGGGAGGAGATTGGTGTGGTATGAGAGCTGGTCCAGTCAGAGGTAGGAATGTGCCAGGGACCAACCATGGGCATATGTGAATTGCCAAGGTTTTCACTCTTTAAACGTGCAGCTGATCTGTGACCACAGGTGAGGTATCATGCAGGTCCGTTCTCGATTCCCAGGGAGTTCTCTTGACTCATATATCTTGTAGATCCTTGTTAGGTAAGGGAATCAAAAGTTATTGGGGTAGATGGGAATCTAGAACTCGAAACACAAACAGATCAGCTGTGATCTTATTGAATAATGGAGCAGGCTCAAGGGGCTGAATGGCCTATTTCTGCTCCTATTTTGTATGTTCGTAACTCTCAGCTTCCTGAGCTTTTTGAGGCTGCTGCCCAGACTGATGGCTGGATCCTGTAGTATAAAGAAGTTTGGGTTAGTAAGGGTTAACATGAGACTGGAGAACAGTACCACCCACAGTATGATGTAGAGCGTCAAATGATAGTGGACCGAGCACAGAAAGTGTAGCAGAAGCCAGCATGGAGACAGAACCCATGCAGGGCTGTACCTTGGAGATGTATATAGTTATGGGTTACCAATAAACACCGAATGTTCAATCAGACAGGCCTCCAGACCTCTTAGTGATACACCAAACAACAGATCCTGGGTGACAAGGACCTTCCCCTCCTGTCCTGATTGATGACAGTGAAAGAGGACTACAATGAAGCCCACAACTCCACCAGAGCCATCATCAAGCAAACTATTGGCTTGATGGCAATGTGCTTCCACTGCCTTGACCAGCCTGGAGAGGCTCTGCAGTACATACCACAGGGGGTAACACAAATAGTCGTCGTCTACTGTGCACTGCACAATGTTGCCATGTAATGCAGAGAACCATTGGAACAGGACGAGAGGGAGGAGCAGCACTTCCCTTCAATTGAGGATGAATTGGATGAGCTTAAGGAGGACGCCACGAATGTGTAAGAAATTGGGGTCTTTAGTAAAAGGGTATTTTCTGCAATTTATGAGATTAGCTAAACACACTGATTCTCTCTCTGGAAAGAGGATGTTGACATTCCTAAACTGATAGAATGGTGTCTTCTGAACCCTCTTATCTGTGTAAAGGTTTAGAAAAGACCAAGATATGACCCTGAGCGTGATGTAAACAAAAAACTGACCTCAAGCAGGTTGACAAACAAGTGGTTGGTAACCACCCTGATGTTTGGAGAACCTGTCCTGTACCCATTGGTCAGAATAATTAGACAGATGATTGACACTGGGAAAGCTACCAGCCCCTCAAAAAGGGTATATAAATTAGTGTCATACCAGTGGTATAGTGGGCGGAGGTGCTGCGCGACTGAGGTACTGGGTGGCTGAGGTGCTGGAGAGGTCCTGCTGAGAGATTGTATACTGCTGAGGCTTTGGGGAGGTTGCAGTACTTGTCGGTAGCTATCTTAAGATTGGCGTGGAGGAGAAGGATGGTGAGATCAACGCATTCCGTGCCAACTACTTGTCTGCCGTCTGGAACCAGTAAACCACAACTGTCACGGGTCATATGCTTCTTTTGTCTAATTAGTTAATGTATCATATCTAAATTGCTGTTTCTTCATAAACTCAAGAAACCATCTTAAAATTACTTGTGACTAGTTGACTGCCTATTTAGGCATCTGTGGTCCCCAATCCTCAAAATCTGATAAATGCACATGAGCCTTTGCTAGACTCCAGGGCCATGGAGAGACTTGCAAGTTTACCAGTCCTCCGAGTGTCAGGGGCCTCAGTTGTCGCAGTTTCCCTCCGCTGCTGGGACATGTGTGCTATATTCACCAGACTGTGCTCCCAAATCTAAACGCAAACCCTCCGTGACCCGTGTGGGTGTAACTGCACTGGTGGAGGTTGTGGAAAAGGCAGGTGATAGTGCATCCTCTGGGTCAGCGGTGCCATCATCCCCTGAGGTGGAATCTTCAAGCTCCTGCCATACCTGTGGCCTGGGTTTGGGATTTAAGGACCTGTAGTGAAGAGCAAAAAGAACCACGTTAAGGGTCAGCACAGTCTTTGAGAGCTCCACATATCCTCGTGTGCCTCCTATGTGCCCATGTGCCAGCACCAATTTGGATGCATTCTTACTTGTATTGCCTGACCAACCCAGCCTCGCTCTCTGTGATTGCTTGGCTGCTCTCCCTTCCTGCAGTCTGCAGTGCCTCTACATGGGTGAGCACTTTCAGGTCAGGCACTCAACCTCTAGTCCTTGACCTCTCTCGCATTGTGGGTCAGCTTCTCCACACCTTGTCTGCACGTATCCCCTTCACATGTACTGGCTCATCAATGGTACGATAGACCCAATCACTCACAAAATTCAAACAGTTGCATGCTTTGGCCTCAGTTGCCATGCAGTACTGGGGCTGATCACTCATTCACCCACCTGGCCAAACTGTGCTCTCACAAAGATACATTATTTGATGACCCCACCAGAGATCCTTTGGTAATATGCGACCATGCCACTTACCCTGGTGCATCGGAGCAGATCATTAAGCCTTTTCCTGCACTGGACAATGATCTATGGTGGACCCCACAGTTTCTCACGTCCTCTGTGATCTTCATCCAGGCCACTTTGATCAGGTGGGAGGGTGTTCTGTTACCATTTGTGGATAAGAGCACTCCTGCCGTTCCCTGGCAGCCTGGAGGAGAATCTGCAGAGAGGTGTCACTAAACCAGTCTCTGTCTTGGCTCAGTTGAAGGGGCTTGGATGTGATGGGGGAAGAGGTCCAGGACCCAAAAGAATAATAAAGGAGGAAGTGATGGGAGGAGTAGTTTGAGGGGATGAGTGTGATGAAGGGCTGCAACGAGAAATTGAACAAAGTACTGATAAACTGGAGGTGGGCAGGAAAGTTGTGACCTTGATGCAGAGCCTCCCTGTATGCCCAGGAGGATCTTTAATAGCTCACCCTTAACTCTCTGCATTGTCACCTGATGGTGGGATCCACCAATATGATGGGTCATCGCAATGAATGCGGCTCCCTCCGTGTAATCGCATGTGTCTCCCATGCCCTTCACCAGCCCTTTAAATTTCAATGTAATTATGTGTGTGCTGGCTCACAACCTGCAAGCGGAAGTCACGGCCACATCTGGTTGCTGGGATCCATATTCCTCTTATTAAATCCTGGCCATGGTGTGGGATTTCGAAATGTAGTAATCCATATTGAGACAGGCTCTTTTCTGTGTAAAAGGGTGGGCTAAAAAATTCTTTTTGAAAGTTGGCTTTGATATTTGTAACCAACTGAAGCTGTTGTGACATTTTGACAGTAACATGAAAAGTTCACAATTATGCACTGTGATTAATACCTAATAGTATGGTCTCATTGGTCTGCTCCATTCATAGAGTGCTAATTATCATTGACATTCGCTTTATGTGCCTACACACACAGGTAGTAGACCCTTTGCATTTGAAGTAAGGAGACTAAAACCAATTTGAAGCCCCAGCTGTAAGATTGTTTTTCCCTGAGGCAGCCAAAGCAGTGTGGTGCCCTCAGCTTATTGGATAGCGTCGCTTCACAGCATTCTGGCACAAGCAAGGGATATCCTCGTGCGCATCCTTTTACTAATGGAATGTCACAACCCATGACTTCTTGTGGTTTTTTGGGTCATGTAATTAAGAAGCTGCAAATGTAAGTGATATATGGAGATCTCAGCTGCGTGAATAAAAGCAAGTTCCCCTTTGAGTCAGGGAGCACAGTTCACTCATAACCGTGTCCATGCAAGGCATGCTGCCTGCTGGCCCTTAAATACATCTGGGATGTTCGGAATTTTAATCTGATCACTTACCAATCACAAAAAAATGAAGGTTAGTGAAAGGAAGAGTTGGAAGTGTAATTTTTATTTTCACATCTGAGTTGATCAGACAACTTGGGACTGGTGACGTTGTGATCAGCATCTGGACTGAATAATAATCATTGACAAGATATTTTCTGGTCTCTGCTTCCAACAGATTCATACATACGCTTTTGGTGAGCACATTTGTTAGAAATATCCAATACAGATAACTTTCCTAATGTGTTTGCAATGTCCAAGGGAATTCTGAACATTTTCCAGGCCTCCACAACTGTTTTGAATTCTATTCACTTCCTCCAGACCAAAGCTGTTGCATTATAAGAATGCACATTGCTTCATAGCTGTCCCTATTGTTTTGTACAATATGAGTCACACTGTTTGAATCCTAATACTGATTGCCTTTTCCACTACACTAATAACTCTGCTGATGTCTTTTACCCTTCCTTCATATTTCCACCCATCTGTCATTTTCTGGTGGTCCATATCTGACCCTTAACTTTCCTGAACTTCACTCTAATTTCTGGAAAGATTCTTTACATACAAATCTATTGTGTAACCACAGACCCCACACCCCCGCCACCCCTGCAAATCTCTGGATTACACTTGTTCGCACTATGCTTCCTATAAAGACTGCATCTCCTTTGTACTTGGTCTTATGACCCCACTTTCCATGCGACAGCTTTTGAAATGGACTCATTTTACTTCGGATGAGAGCTGACAGGTCTCTCATCTTAGTGACATTATTTTCTGTGCCTCTGCCTCTATCCCTCCTATTACAACAACAATAGGATCCCCCTTATCCTCACCCTACAGCTCAACAGCATTACTGTCACCGACAACATGATTCCACAAGCCAGCACAACTTCCCTTCCCTTTGTAGCTTTCCTACAGGTATCTTTTCTCATGCATGCACTTCTTCACTCTATCATTACCTCAGTTTCTGTTAATCCTTCCCCTAGTACTTTTCTATGTAGCTGATGCACTTCTGGTCCAGTTACTTTGGTCACAGCATTGTCTGACTGAAGGCTTGCATTTATATGGGACCCTTCATGACCTGAGAACATCCCAAAGCACTTCAGAATGAAGTAGTTGGAAGAATGGCAGCCGTTTACGCACAAAAACAAACAACACCGAGATAAATAAACAGATAATCTCTATTAGCAATTTTGATTGAGGGGTACATACCATGCGATAGTTTACATCCACCTGAGGAGTGCGGGCATAAAATTGGCTGGTATAGTGGGGGTTGGTTGCAGTTCCCGCCGCCACTGCCATTTTACCAGTGGCAGGGTTGGTAGCAGGAGGCCCATCTGCCTTTAAGCTAATTGACAACTTATCAGCTGCAGCTGGGCACCTCACCATGTGGGGAGACTGCTAGGTGTGCCCTGGCAACCTCCCTGTGGTCCCAAGGGTGGGGAGGGAGTCCCCCTGATCAATCAGGCACGTTGTAGCACATAGGGGGCCCTCTCTCCACAGTGGTAAGTCCTGCGTCTACTGGAAGCCAACCACCCCCCCAACCATACGAACAAGGAGCCTCTCGAGCCTGCGTCGCCACTTAATAAGATCGTGGCTTATCTGATAGTAACCTGAAATCTGCATCCCACCTACCCCTGGTAACCTATCACTCCCTTGTTTACCAATAATCTATCCACCTCTGCCTTAAAAATATTCAAAGACTCTGCTTCCACCACCTTTTCAGGAAGAGAGTTCCAAACACTCACGACCCCCTGCGTGAAAAAATTTCGCCTAATCTCTGTTTTAAATGGGCGACCCCTTATTTTCAAACTGTGACCATGTCCATATCTTCCCCCTCGCCGGGGCCAACCATTCAGGCCCCGGCGAGCCCTGACCCCACTTACTTGCACTGAGGTACCTCGCTGGCTGCTGCACCAGGACTTGCTGCAGTCCCGGGCGTGGCCACCGCTCATGGTGGCGCTATTGTGACTGAAGAGCTACCAGCCATTTGATTGGCCAGCAGTTCTTGGGAGCGGGACATCCTCCCTTAGAGGGGCGAAAACCATGACTGCTGGCAACTGCTCAATGTAAAATCCAGTCATGGCTTCCATTACCAGCAGGGGCAGGTGATAGAGCCACCATTGTGCCGTAAGATCCAGCCAATGTGATTGGGTAGAATCAACATGGATTTATGGAAGATAAATCGGGTTTAAAAAATCTGTTAATGTTTTTTGGAGTTGTAACTAGCAAAGTAGATAAGGGAAAACCAGCTAATTAATGTATTTAGCTTTTCAGGTGACATACAAAAGGTTATTACACAAAGTTAGGTCTCATGGGATTGGTGATAATATATTAGTACAGATTGAGGATTGATTAATGGACATAAAATGGAGAGTAGGAATAAATGGATCATTTTGGTTTGGCAGACTATAACTAGTGGAGTGCCACAAGGATCAGTACTTGGGCTTTAGCTTTTTACAATATATATTAGGTGAGATAACCGAGTGTAATGTCTCCAAAGATACAAGGTTCCGAAGGAGAGTCATATTGGACTTGAAATATTAACTCTGTTTCTCTCTCCACAGGTGATGCCAGACCTGCTGAGTTTTTCCAGCATTTTCTGTTTTTATTATACATGTAATGTATCCAAGTTTGCTGATAATACACATTAGGTGGAAGAGTAAGCTGTCAGGCAGAGGCAAAGAGGCTGCAAAAGAATACAGGAAAATTAAGTGAGCGGACAGATGGAATGTAATGCAGAGAAATGTAAAGTTATCCACTTTGGAAGGAAAAATGGAAAAGCGAAATATATTTTTAAATAATGAGAAACAAGGAAATGTTGATTTACAGAGGGTATCCTTGTACACAAATCACGGAAGCTTAAGGAGCAGGTGCAGTAAGCGATTAGGCAAACAAATGGAATGTTAGCCGTTATTGCTAAAGAATTGGAGTATAAAAGTAAAGAGGTCCACACATGGAGCACTGTGTACAGTTTTGGTCTCCTTTACTGAGGGATAATACGCTTGACCAGTTGGAGTGCAATCAAGATTCACTAGACTGGTTACTGAGGTGATGAGACTATTCTATGAGGAGAGATTGAGTTGACTAGGCCATTATTACCTAGAGTTTCGAAGAATGCGAGGTGATCTCATTGAAATATAAAATTCTTAAGGAGCTTTAGAGGTTTGATGTAGGGGGGCTGTTTCCCATGGCAGAACTTGGGGACCACCATCTCAAGATAATGGTCAGCCATTTAGAACTGTGATAAGGAGAAATGTCTTCACTCAAAGGGTTGTGGATCTTTGGAATTCTCTTCCCCAGACAACTGTGGCTGCTCAATTGTTGAGTATATTCAAGACAGAGATCATCAGATTTTTGGGTACTAAGGGAATCAATGGATATGAGGATAGTGAAGGAAGACGGAGCTAGGGTGGAAGATCAGCTGTAACTTACTGAATGACAGAGCAAGTTCAAAGTGCCAAGTGGCTCCTATTTCTTATGTTCATATGCCATGTTGGAATTTGAACTCATACTCTCCCGATTGCTAGTCTTGTAACATAGGACGGAATTCAATGCCCTCCTCCAGGGCGACTAAGGTGACGGGAGGAGGCATTTAGTTGGGCAGGAGAGTGGGAGTTGGGGGACCAGGCCGGTTTCCCTCCTCTGCCCCAATTAAGTCCAGGATGGGAAGGCTTGTGGACAGCCTTCCTGCCCCACTGCCAATTGAGGCCCTTAAGTTGATGATTAACGCCCACTTAAGGGCCTCATCCTGCTTCCACTGGTATTCACCATGTGACCGGGGAGGGGGGGATTCAGCATGCAGGAAACCCGGAATGCAAACCCTGTCAGGGTTGCTTGCAGGCTTTCAGGGGTGGCGGGATGAATGGGGTGGTCCCTCATTCAAAGGTACTCAGTACCTGATCGAGGGATCCGGCATGTAGAAGGCGGGGGCTCGCTAAGAATCAACCCCCGGACCTTGCTGCTGACAACCCACAACCCCCACCCCACTATCACTCATCTGCGGCCTGGGCCCCTCAGTGATCCTGGGCCTCAGGAGAGTGCATTGCCAACAGCAGCCACCACTCCCACTGGTGCTGCTGAGCAATGGGCGCAGCTGCTGACCTCTGATTGGACAGCAGCTCTTCAGGGTGGGCTTTCTGCCCCCAGGGTCCTTGATCCCAGGGAAGGCCTGCCGCTGCCTGGTTAAGTGCCTGATAGGCACTTCATTCGGTGGGCCTTCCCAAAAAGTGGCAACCCCCGTTGCCTTCATTAAATGCCGCCCATAATCACTACACTGCCATACCTCATTATTGAGTAACAGCATTTCCAGTTGGGGTGAACAGTCTCTACTTGCAAAGTTAACTTACATTTGTTATTGCTGGATGTTGAATAACCCGCTGTTAATTTCCAACATTTTCTATTTCTTTTAATCATATAGAATGTCGTATAATTTTGCAGTACAGAAACTGGCCATCTGGCCCAATAGGTTTAAGCTGGTGTTAATGCACTATACAAGCCTCGTCCCACCTCACTTTACCTCACCCTATCAACATATCCTTTCTTTATCCCTCATGTACTTATCTGGCTTCACCTTAAACGCCTCAGTGGCTTATTTTTAGAAGACTTTCCCAGTTTCCTGTTTGTAGCAAGCTCATTGAATTAATTGTAAGTACACATATAAATGCGAGAAGAAGAAAACCCATTTCTGATTTTGCTGGCACAGAAGAAACCTTTCTCTTTTTTGATACTATGGAATGGATTGAAGGGATAATTAACCCAGTAACATTTGGCTTTTCAATATTTCTGATCCCCAAATATTTATTGAGTGTTTCTGTTTCCTGGAATTTTTTTTTGCTGCAATTTCTCGGTAACCTTTAGTTTTTGGGTGGAACAGCTGCCAGAGCCCTACTTTGCTGGAGTGCCAGGGCAATTTTGGCATTGATTTTTACAGCTTGGCCCTATGCCCAGAATTAGTAAAGGCAGCTTCTAAATCTTACTACCTTTTGAAACTTGCCAATTAGTCCTTGCCTTTTTCTCTTCTAGGTATTTGTTCAAGTTTGATGGAGGTTCCAACAGAATAAGTGCCCAACATTAAAGGGACAGCGCTAAGGTTCTGACAGTCATGGGATGGAGTGGGAGAAGCTCAGAGGAAATTCAACCAACAAAGTATTTTGGGAAATAGAAAAGGTCAAGAGGCCCAAACAGTCTATTCTCTGTTTTGTCAGACTAGCTGCACCTTCTCACTGCATCCCTGAATTCTCGTTCTCTCCAGAAATATCAATAGTTGCCTCCTCACACTATTTATACCCTGCTTCAATGGCCTTCGCTCATGATTTACTCCATATATTTATTTAACTTTATGATTTGCGGGCAAATGAAGATATTAGGAACCTACAAACTAAGCTGTGATAACAGATCCGAAACCTGAAATTAGTTTACAGTCCTCAAATCATTCCCTCAAATGAGTTGTTACACCATAGATAACTTATCGAATATTTACTGCTTACTCATGGCATTGCTCATGAGCAACAGTCTTCTAAATGCATAAAAATGTTTCCATTGTTCCTTAAGATAAAAGCAAAAAACTGCGGATGCTGGAAATCCAAAACAAAAACAAAAATACCTGGAAAAACTCAGCAGGTCTGGCAGCATCTGCGGAGAGGAGCACAGTTAACGTTTTGAGTCCGAATGACCCTTCAACAGAACATCCCAGTTCTGTTGAAGGGTCATTCAGACTCGAAACGTTAACTGTATCCCTCTCCGCAGATGCTGCCAGACCTGCTGAGTTTTTCCAGGTATTTTTGTTTTTGTTTTCCATTGTTCCTTAACTGTGAGCAATAGTTCCAGTCAATTAATTATGCTAATCAAAAAAACTCCAGCCTGTGGAGAAAAATGAATTTTCCAGCACCAAACTTAAGATTCTGGTACTATGTGGTGCATCCCTCAAAGAATAAATCAGTTTTTGGTTTAACAATGTAACAACCATTGTACCACACAGACGAGCGAAGGGACACAGAGGTGATAATGGACAAATAAGTAGACATCTAACACAATGTTTAATAAAAAGCGGAGTGGTGCTGTGGAAAGCAAGAGAGATTTGTTCATTGCTTTAAACAGGCTATTTGCAGAGTAAGTGAAAGCTGCAATTTTCAAAGCGCCACATGATTCACTGAAAAAATTGTTTCAATGACCTGTTTCCTGCCTGTTCCAATTATTGGTTTAACCGAAAGAGCCTTCTTTGAATTTTATTACAGGGATAGAGAGTGTGGCCCAACAGTGGAGTAAATAACTGAGACAGGGTGATCGAGGGAGGAAAATAGAACAAGTAATCTAGAAATGGGAGCGGGGCCCAGAAATGGGGCAAACAGCCAGGAGCAGAAAGGCAAGAAAATGGCAGCAGGACCAAGGGCAGTCTACGAGATGGAACACAATTGGCATGGCAGAAGCAGGATCAAGGCAACTGGCAGCAAATGGAAGAGTGTCCTTGTTAGGCTGACAGAGGTTCGAAAGTGGCCCAAAGTGACATGGAACATGGTGCGGAGCAGCAGTGAGGCTAGGATTGTTAGTATGGTGATGGATGGGACAGATTGGCACATAGAGACCAGTGTGCAGCCAAAGGAGATAGATGAATTTTTTTTTAAAATTGGTAACACTCAGCATGTCAGTCAGCATCTGTGGAGAGAAACAGCGGGCAGTATTTTCCTCTCAGTGCACCGAGATTGGCGGGGGCAAGGCGTGAAAACCGGCGTTTTACCTGCCGGCCGCAACGACGGGTTTTCATGCCATATCGTCCACCTCCCGCCTCATTAATTATCCACACAGGGGAAACACGCCAGACTATGGGCGGGCAGCCTCTGCTTTGCCCGGCTCGCTGTGAGCTCACCAGTTCCTCATTCTAGGCGCCATATTTAAATGGCACACATGCACAGCTTTTTTATTGCCTGCAACCCAGGACTGCTAAGGATGAGAGAGATGGCCCCATGAGAGAGATGGCCCCAAAGAGAAGAAGACAGCCTCCCTAGAACGCCTGCTGGATGCAGGCGTGGCTTGCCGCAATGTCTTCTACCCCTGTGATGGCCACCAACCTCAACACTTTGGCTTGGGAGGCAGTGGCAGCATTGCCAAAGCAGCACAGAAGAGGTCAGCCACCCAGTGCAAACAGAGGAATTATGATCTCATCCGTCCAGCCAGGGTAAGTCAAACATTTCATCACTCTGAGCTCACACACTCACTCAACCCAACAGGCATTCACTGGGATCGTACACACTGCCAGTCAAGGGACATCCCCACTCACTCCCTCATGCACACACACCTTCACATCTCCATCCGGGCTTACATGTTTTTCTTATTCAATCATGGGATGTGGGCATCGCTGGCTAGGCCAGTATTTATTGCCCATCTCTAATTGCCCTTGAGAAGGTGGTAGTGAGTTGCCTTCTTGAACCACTGTAGTCCATATGGTGTAGGTACACCCACAGTGCTGTTAGGAAGGGAATTCCAGGATTTTGATCCAGCGACAGCGAAGGAATGGCAATATATTTCCAAATCAGGATGGTGAGTGACTTGGAGGGGAACTTCCAGATGGTGATGTTCCCATATGTCTGCTGCCCTTCTTCTTCTAGAAGGTAGTGGGTTTTGGAAGGTGCTGTCTAAGGAGGTTTGGTGAGTTTG
The DNA here is from genome assembly GCF_964194155.1 of Cetorhinus maximus. NCBI lineage: Eukaryota > Metazoa > Chordata > Chondrichthyes > Lamniformes > Cetorhinidae > Cetorhinus > Cetorhinus maximus. Next base: position 34,782,041 of record NC_135881.1, read on the forward strand.
TGAAGTGCATCTTGTAGATGGTACACACTGTTGCCCCTGTGCATCAGTGGTGGAGGTAGTGAATATTTGTGGATGGGGTGCCAATAAAGTGTGCTGCTTTGTCCTGGATGGTGTCATGTTTCTTGGGTGTTGTTGGAGCTGCACTAATCCAGGCAAATAGAGAATATTCCATCGCTTTCCTGACTTAATCCTTATAGATGGTGGACAGACTTTGGAGAGGTGAGTTACTTGTTGCAAGATTCCCAGTCTCTGACATGTTCTTGTAGCCACAGTATTTATATGGCTAATCCAGTTCAGTTTCCAGTCAATGGTAACCTCCCACAGAATGTTGATAGTGGAGGATTCAGTGATGGTAATACCATTGAACATCAATGGGCGATGGTTAGAATGTCTCTTGTTGGAGATTGTCATTGCCTGGCAATTGTGTGGCGCGAATGTTACTTGCCATTTATAAGCTCAAACTTGGTCCAGGTCTTGCTGCATTTGGACATGAACTGCTTCAGTGTCTGAGGAGTTGCAAATGGTGCTGAACATTGTGCAATCATCAGCGAACATCCACACTTCTGATCTTATGATGGAAGGGAGGTCATTGCTGAAGCAGCTGAAGACAGTCGGACCTAGGACACTCCCCTGAGGAACTCCTGAAGTGATGTCCTGGAACTGGCATGATTGACCTCCAACAGCCACAACCATCTTTCTTTGTGCTAGGTGTGACTCCAACCAGTGGAGAGTTTTCCCCTGATTGCCACTGACCCCTGTTTTGCCAGAGCTGCTTGGTGTCACACTGAGTCAAATGCTGCCTTGATGTTAAGGGCAATCACTCTCACCTCACCTCTGGAATTCAGCTCTTTTGTCCATGTTTGAATCAAGGCTGTAATGAAGTCAGGAGCTGAGTGGCCCTGGCGGAACCCAAACTGAATATCAGTGAGCAGGTTATTGATAAGCAAATGGAGCGGTAATTAGTCAGGTTGGATTTGTCCTGCTTTATGTGAACAGGATATACCTGGGCAATTTTCCACATTGTTGAATAGATGCTAGTGTTGTAGCTGTACTGGAGCAGCTTGGCTAGGGGCACAGTTTGTTCTGGAGCACAAGTCTTCTGTACTATTGCCAGAATATTGTCAGGGCCTATAGCCTTTCAGTATCCAGTGCCTTTAGCCATTTTTGATGTCACGTGGAGTGACTCAAACTGGTTGAAGACTGTGATGCTGGGGAGCTCAAAAGGAGGCTGAGGTGGATCATCCACGCATCTTCTGGATGAAGATTGTTGCCAATACTTCAGCCTTATCTTTTGCATATCCTCTGAAGTTTGCATCCTCATCCTGTCCATGGCTCCACTCACCACCCACTCATGGCAGGAATCCGTATCATCTGCCCTGGCGTGCGTCCTGCTCACACTTTCCATCCGTCTTTACGCAAGACAAGCTTGCATACAATTGAAGGGAGAGGCCTCAGACTGGGTTTGCAGTGGCCGAAGAAAATGTGGACCATGCCTGCGGTGACAGCAGGGATCCTGCAGCAACTCATGCCTCAGCCAACGATACTGTGACTGCATTGTCCAGTTTTAGAGTCGCCTGCCGTGCACTAATTATCTCTATTTTCTTTCATAGGCAACTCTGGAAAGAGCCCAAGGGCCTCCACAAGCCAGGCCCTCAGCTCGAGCCCAATGACACCTCAGATGAGGAACGAGAAGAGAGCGCCACAGAAGACCTGTCACAGCGCTCGCGCACATCCTCCACCAGTGCAGAGACACACGCCTTGGTAGGAACTAGATCTAGATCAGGATCACAATCTGGTGAGCACAGCACACAGTCTGGTCCACAGCAGGCGGAGGCATGGGGATCCGAGGTTGCCAGCACTCGGAGGACTGCTGGAGGCCAGGAATCTGCGGAATCCGAATCAGATAATAAACCTCCTGACTCGGCCCTAGCTCAGTTGGTGGAGCTGCAGCAACAATCATGGGAACATCCAGGAAGGGATGTCTGCTGCATTCCTCAGATGTCAACTATAATGGCAGAGTCTGTCTACGTTCAGTCTGACGTGATAGTGCCAGCATGCCAATGCATCGAGATCAACACTGGTAAGATGGCGTCTGCCGTGGAGACCTTGGTCCAAGCCATTGGTCCTGCACTGCACCAGGAGCTGCAGTCCAACACTGTAGGCATTGGTGGCATCCATCGGTAGCTACATAAGAAGGGGCCAGGTCATCTCGATCTCAGTCCAGGTGCCCCTTCTACTCAAGAAGTTAGCCAAGGGCCCTTGGGCTCCCATAGGGAGGAGGACCAGCAGCTGAACATCCCGGAGCCATTCACCCAGGCCACTCCAGGAGTGTCTAGCCAATCCCAATCCCTTCTTCTTGTGATCCTATCACCTCCATCTCCACAGGGTGAGGAGGGTGCACCTGCCCCACAGCAGGACAATTAAAGCAGTCTGGAGCCCTATAGGTCCGGCCCTCCAAAGGACGCCTGCCAAAGTCATCACAGACAACAGAGCGTAGCTGTCAGCAGATTGCCTCCACCTCCAATGTGGATGTCAGGGAAGCACCCAGATGTAGCAGTAGTGTTAAGAAAGTAAAAAAAAATATTAGGAGCACAATGGTGGCACGGGTGTTCGTAACATGTATATAATGTTCACAAATGTAAATAGAATCGCACCCATTTCACATTTCCTGTTGTGTATGCCTCCTTTTTATATGAGCTGTGTTGCTGTCAATCAGGTGTGATACCACGGGCCCTCCCTACACCTATCGCAGATGTCGCTATCATGGGCCTTTCGTCTATGTAGTGTACTTCCATATCACAACAGTGTATGCTCTTTCTTCAGATCATTCTCAATATCAGTGATGCCTTGTCCTTAATGTTAAATGTGCTTGTGGAAGGAACCTTGTTCACATGCTTTGCAGGGTCATGTCAATGTTAATTTTAGGCTGTGTAAGACTGAGGCAGAGGTGTTCTCCAATCTCGTCTGCATTCTTGAAAGGTGAAGGTGTAGTGTACAAGGAGAGATGTGTTCATGCATACAGAAGGGTCATATATTGTGCAACTCCATGTGCTGTCTGTCATCTGACAGGGTTTTCATGCTATGAGTCCATACTCAGAGCTCGTGTGCGCTTCTGTCTGCCAATCACGTTTCTGACTTTCCGAGTGTACATCCGCTAATCTCACCAATAAGTGGGAGCACCTTGGCATCTCAAGGTGTTGAGGCTTTGCCCATCTCAGCCACATTATTGTCCTGGCACTTGTGCCTACAATCTTGTGTGCTTCGCACCCTGTATTTGTCTGTATTGTGCCTGCAAGGCTCTTGTCACAATGTTGGGTTGCAGCGCTGTGCGTTCCATCGCCTTAACACTTCCTGAGGTCAGTGATGCTAATTCCAAATGGTGATTTTTGATGGTCAATAGAGTCTTTGAGCATGCTCTGGAAGCACACATTGTAGCTTTAGACAATGTTGAGGGGAGCAATGGGATAGGAGTGAAGATATACTGAAGCTAAGGCTGCTCTTTATTAGCAACTACTCATCACCTTGATGGCCTCATGGTGTCAGAGCATTTTGGAGTATTCAAGGGCTAGGGCTGGCCATGATGGCTGTGTTAAAGATGAGGCATTTTAATATCTGGCAGGCAAGTGTTTGAACCTCATCATCCTCAAGTGGTCTGCACCCATAGAAAGGTGTATGACGCATCCCTAACTGAGAGTGCCAGATGTCAATGTGATTGAGAAGATGGTAACACAGAGGACTGAGTCATCTCTAAATGGATTGACACCTGCAGAACATCCTCAGCTGTCTTGCCCCAAGTGTCACCTACCAGTTTCACCATCGAGGTTACACAGAATATGTTGTAATGTGGGCGGAGATGGATCTCCTTGAGGAGCTTTGTCGGACTGAAGCATACAGCTATGAGTCCATTGAGGATAGTGGAACAGCTCCTGGCTCTTGTAGGCTGTCATTGCAACAGGGTTGCTGGAGAGACGCTTGAAGAGGCAGCACCTCCTGACATCCCATACTGGGATGCCCTCCTCCAGTTAGCACGTCATCTCAGCAAGGATACATTTTTCTTATTCATTCATGGGATGTGCCTGGCGCTGGCTAGGCCAGCATTTATTGCCCATCCCTAATTGACCTTGAGAAGATATTGGTGAGCTGCTTTTTGAACCACTTTAGTTCCTGTGGTGTAGGTACACCTACAGTGCTGTTAGGGAGGGAGTTCCAGGATTGTGACTCAGCGACAGTGAAGGAACCGTGATATATTTCCATGAGGATGGTGAGTGGTTTGGAGGGGACCTTGCACATGGTGGTGTTCCCATCTATCTGCTGCTGTTGTCCTTATAGATGGTGGTAACAGTCGTGGGTTTGGAAGATGCTGTCTAAGGAGCCTTGGTGACTTCCTGCAGTGCATTTTGAAGATGGTACACAATGCTGTCACTGTGCTTCATTGGTGAAGGCAGTTAATGTTTGTGGATGGGGTGCCAATCAAGCAGGCTGCTTTGTCCTGGATGGTGTCAAGATTCTTGAGTGTTGTGGGAGCTGCACTCATCCAGGCAAGTGGAGAGTATTCCATCACACTTCTGACTTGTGCCTTGTAGATGATGGACAGGCTTTGGAGAGTCAGGAGCTAAGTTACTTGCTACAGGATTCCTAGCCTCTGACCTGCTCTTGTAGCCACAGTATTTATATGGCTAGTCCAGTTCAGTTTCTGGTCAATGGTAACATCCAGGGTGTTAATAGTAGAGAATTCAGCGATGATAATGCCATTGAATGTCAAGGGGAGATGGTTAGATGCTCTCTTGTTGGAGATGCTCATTGCCTGGTGCTTGTGTGGCACGAATGTTACTTGCCACTTGTGAGCCCAAGCCTAGATATTATCCAAGTCTTGCTGCATTTGGACATGGATTGCTTCAGTATCAGAGGAGTCACGAATGGTGCTGAACATTGTACAATCATCAGCAAACGTCCCCACTTCTGACCTTATGATAGAAAGAAGGTCATTGATGAAGCAGCTGAAGATGGTTGGGTCTAGGACACTACCCTGAGGAACTCCTGCAGTGACGTCCTGGAGCTGAGGTCATTGACCTCCAACAACCACAACCATCTTCCAACTAGCAGAGAACTTTCCCCCTGATTCCCATTGACTCCAGTTTTGCATGTGCTCCTTGATGCTATACTCAATCAAATGCTGCCTTGATGTTGAGGGCAGTCACTCTCACCTCACATGCTCCTGAAGCTTCATCATCCTGCAAACGATTAGGACAACGTGAGCCTGATGTGCATAGTTGAAATGAGAGAAATAGCAATGCTGATGTTCACACTGGCCCATGATGGAGGGCACTTTTCCAAGAGGAAACTCACTGCAACTCCTTATCGTCCTCGTGGAATCTGGTGGCTATGAGGGCCTCTTGTGCATGCCTGCCTTGGCTGGTGCATGCCTGCCTTGGCTGGTCCATGCTATGGCCTCTTCCCCTGTAGCCTTGGTTTCCTCAAATTCATCACCCTCATCCCCAACGATGTCCTCATTGGAGGAGATGTGCAACCCCTCCATGTTGGTATCAGGCAAGTCCTCCCCCATTGCAGTGCCAGTTGTGTAGTGCAGAGTGTACTTGAATGCTCCGCCAAATCTGCCCAGGCATCAGAATCACATCTTTCAGATGTTTATGGTGTGCTCCACCAATGTTCAAGTAGTGGCATGAACTTCATTGTACCTTCTCTCTACAGAATTCTGTGGCCGCCACTCAGGCATCATCAGCTATGTCCTTTGCGGGTACTCTGTCATTAAGGAGCCGATCCTGGATCCCGTGTGGCCCCTTGAAGATGGTATCTTCCTGGGTGACAGCTTTCTGGGTATCTGGCGCAAACCTGCAGGATTTGTTTGTTATGGTTGCAGACCAGCTGGACATTTAGAGGGTGAATTATTTTTGAAATATCGAGGAGTTGAGGATCATGAAGAGCTGGCACAAAAGAGGAGTTGAGGCCTGGGGCAGATCAGCCATGATCTTATTGAATGGCGGGGCAGGCTTGAGGGGCTGAATGGCTTACTCCTGCTCCTACTTCTTATGTTCTTATGTATTGGGGTGCCTGTTGCCAGAGAGCTTTTATAGCGACATGAGTGCAGTCAATGACAACCTGCACCTGTGGGAATCGGGAAATCTCAGCAAAGCTCAGTGCTCTGGTGTCCTGGCTTGCTTGATCTCTGTCGAAGTTCATGTAATTGTGGGCCTTGAAAAAAACAGTTTTTGTCACCTCATGTATGCGCTTATGCAAGGAAGCTTGCAAGATCCCGCAGAGGTCCCTAGTGGAGCCCTGGAAAGTGCCGCTCGCATAGAAGTTAAGAGCGGTGGTGACTTTCAGAGCCATGGCAGTGGATGTCCTCTCTGTCCCCTTGGCATTAGCTCTTGCAGAATGTGGAAGATGTGTGCTAGCAGATCCCTGGACATGTGAAGGCATCGGCGACACTGCCTCTCGCTCATCTGTAGAAAACAAATGCGTATCCTATACACCTTCGGTCTTGTTAGTCGCCTACGCATGATGTTTCTGTGAGTCACATCCTTTGCATCTGGAGGGTGCCCTGCTGCCCCTTGCTCATCAAGGTGAAGCTCCTCCCTTTGGCAAGCCTGGCACCTCCGTCACAATCGCCACCTTCTCTCCTGCCTGTATGCGATTATGTAGGACAGCAATAAATTCAGGCTCCATATTCCTGATAGTCTCCCCTCTGTAGCATCAATGAGAAACAGACATGAATCATCATTAGCCTCCAAAGGTCTTATTTCTGCTGATGACTTGTCAGTTAGTGTGGGTTCAATGGCTTGGTTCCAGCGTCAGCCACTATTAGCCTCTGAAATCCTGGCCAATGCAGGGTACATTTCAAGGGACTCTTTTCCTGCCGCTTCCTCCATCCCCTTTACATGACTTACTGCATATGAGATTGCTTTGGCCAGGCGCTTGGATGTGCTGCTTTCAGCCCAGATGCTTGAATCTTCATTCACTGCAGTTTAATGCTACACTCTTTGGAATGCACATGAGGGAAAATGTTTAGTCAGGAACTGACATTATTTGAGGGGGACCTGAGGTTCTTGTTCTGTGAACTGCCAGTGCCACCATTATAACACGCATCTGAAGCTTGTCCAGTGGCCCAACTGCTTGGGACTTCATTATCACTCTGGGGAATTTTCATATTGTGAACAAGGGGTTAATACAAGGATACCAATTTGTGCCACTTTTCCGGATTCATCTCGCATGAATGCATTTCATAGCTTCACACTCCTGATTCCCTGCATTGTCATTGAAAGGCTCCTAACATGTCTCAGCTGTACATCTTGCCTCATTTGGGAATACACAGTTCAGTTGTGTGGCCCTTTAATTGGTGCCCCCCACCCACCTAGTGCAGTGCACCTGCCCTCTAATCGGCCCATAAAGCCCTCACCAGCAGAGATTTTCCTCATTTTAACTCTGTACTGCGCCATTGCTGCAGGTTGGAAGATGGTGGTGCTGAGGTCTTCCTGCCAGATCAGCTTGGACCCTTCATGTGTGAGTATAGAAATCCCTCCCATCACCCTGGAGGAGCTTAGTGTTCAGGTTTCCCTCCCTCTAAGACCTCTCTCAAGTTGTACTCCTCGATCCCATCATGATTTTTGTTGATATCCCTTTGTTACCCCCTGAATATTTTGAGGTGGATGTGCCTATGCCTCATATGGACCTCACCCCTCCCCACCTTGAGGCCACGTGCACAGTGAAATATATACACCACCTCAGACACTTTTGAATGCCCCCACAATATCCTTTCCCCCATCTATAGGTTGCAGATGCTTCCCCTGACTGAGTGTACCACCTGCAGCCCAGTATGATGCCAGAAACCCCCTAGACCAACATGCGTGATGTTGCGCCCTGTGCACAACATATTGGACACAACTGCCATACTCTCCCCCTCCCTGGACTGGGACAAGGACAGTATTTGCAAGCTGAACAATGTAAACTGATGCGCTTCTTCACTCAGCTCTCCTCCCACACTGGCCCCAACTTGCTTAAGTCATTCTGTAACATACTCTTTTCCTATCCTGGCACAGAGGAAGCTTCCTCCCTGCAACCCCCTCAGTCATGAATGCTATCTTCCCCACTCTTCCCCCACCAGCGCAGCCTCTTCCCTAGCCTCTATCCAGTTTCCCACTCTTACACAGTTAAAACCTTGCCTTGCAACTCCTTCCCTTGCTTCCGGCTAGTTCCCCCACCAACTTTCCCAGTGACGCCCTAGCCCTGCAGCCCCTTCCCTTCCTTAAGGCCTGTTTCTTCCCACTCCACCCTTCCCCAGTGGATGCCTTGCCCTTGCATCACATTAAAGTCCACACACCCCTACCCCCCTTACTGCTAGGCAAGCCTGTGACACACCTCTGAAAGTAATGTGGTGCTGCCTGCAAAACCTGATGCTGAATCTGGCACTGTGCGATGCAAGGTAAGTGAATGAACCTCAAAGTCATGAGCTAAGTGCAGGTCAGCAGGAACAAATCACTTATATACCGTTGTGAAACATGTCGGTCTAATTGGACTCCGACATGCCCTGTTGATCCAGCGTGGGAGTGGGTGAGGGGTGGATGGTGATTCCAGTGAGCAGCCCTTATAATGAGATGCAAATGTATTAAAATGATATTCCCTACGTGCCATGGTAGGAATCGTGGCCTGCCATTGAAGGCACGATTACAAACTGGCTTTATGACGACGTAAAACGGGTTTTTGGCTTCTTGCGATATTTTACGTTCCTGCCTTTTAGAAGGTGGTTGTGAACTACTTTCAAAAAGCAGGGCAGTCTTTGTGATGTAGGTATACTCATAATGCTGTTAAGCAGCATGTTTCAGAATTTTGATCCCATTGAAGTAGTGGCTATATATTTCCAAGTCCGGATGGTGTGTGGCTTGGAGGGGAACTTGCAGGTGGTGGTGTTCCCATGCACTTGCTGCCCTTGTTCTCCTAGGTGGTACAGGTCATGTGTTTGGAAGGTGCTGTTGAAGGGACATGGCATGTTGCTGCAGGGCATCTTGTAGATGGTATTCGCTGCTGGCACTGGGTGCCAATGTTGGAGGGAGTGAATGTTTAAGTCGTAGATGGGGTGCTGATCAATTGGACAGCTTTGTTCTGGATGGTGTCGAGTTCCTTGAGTGTTGTTGGAGATGTACTCATCCAGGCAAGTGGTGAGTCTTCCATCACACTGCTCATTTGTGTCTTTTAGGTGGTGGACAGGCTTTGGGGAATCAGGAGATGAGTTAATTGCTGCAGAATTTCCAGTCTTTAATCTCCTCTTGTCGCCACAGTATTTATGCGGCTGGTCCAGTTCAGTTTCTGGTCAATGGTAACTCACATAATGTTGATGATGGAGGATTCAGCGACAATAATGCTATTGAATTACCACACCAGGCTTTTGCTTGAAATGCCTGTGGGACAGCTCTCCCAATTTTGGCACAAATCATTTTCCAGCTTCAGTTTGAAAAAATGAACATTGCCTCCACCTATATTTTTCTCCGTTGCTATCGCTAGGCTAGTTTGTCCTCTGTAAGTCCAAGAAGTCAGATGGGCAACCTGTTCCTGGATCTCTAGCAATACGTTACTGACCCAACCACTGTTGCAAGAGTGGCTTGAGTGTACATCCCTAATCAATTGTTCACCATTCCCCCTCTATTGGAAGGTGCCTGCATTGGTGTCTCTCGACAGTAACATGCCTGAAAATGCAAACCCAGCAGAGCTGGGAATTAGATTATCCTTTGGTGCTCTTGAGCGGTACATTATATTTTATGTGAGGGTTTATCCTATTTTTGGACTGTTGATTTATTGGCTGTTGATTGTCATACCCAGGAAAGGCATGTCATATTTGTACTTTTAAAACCTCAACTGTAATCAGTTTGAAATCTTCTGAACTGACATTACTTTTAAACATGGAATTTAAATTGTACAAAAGATGGCTACTGAGAGTCATCTGACCTGATCTGTTGGTTCAAATTACCACGCTGCCTTGAAGGATAAAAGGACACATTCCAAGCTAAGGAGGTGTCATTACCTATCTCCTGAGACCATCCTGTAGAGATTTCTTGACCTAAATGGGTCTTTTCAGAACAAAGGCATAAGTTGTCTCAAAGCCCCAAAGGTGAATGTCTGCAAACAACAACCCAGGTTGTGACTAATCAAATAAGCCTAACACCATATTTGGATAGGGGAACTGAGAAACCACATGCTAAGGCAGCTATGATAAAAGCAAAAAACTGCGGATGCTGGAAATCCAAAACAAAAATAAAAATACCTGGAAAAACTCAGCAGGTCTAACAGCATCTGCGGAGAGGAACACAGTTAATGTTTCGAGTCCGTATGACTCTTCAACAGAACTAAGGAAAAATAGAAAAGAGGTGAAATATAAGCTGGTTTAAGGGGGTGGGACAAGTAGAGCTGGATAGAGGGCCAGTGATAGGTGGAGATAGCCAAAATATGTCATAGACAACAGGACAAAGAGGTGTTGAAGGTGGTGGTTTTATCTAAGGAATGTGCTAATAGGTGACATTAAGGGTAGAAAGCAGGACGAGCATCTGTACCTTGCTCGTCCTGCTTTCTACCCTTAATGTCACCTATTAGCACATTCCTTAGATAATATCACCACCTTCAACATCTCTTTGTCCTGTTGTCTATGACATATTTTGGCTATCTCCACCTATCACTGGCCCTCTATCCAGCTCTACTTGTCCCAGCCCCCCTTAAACCAGCTTATATTTCACCTCTTTTCTATTTTTCCTTAGTTCTGTTGAAGAGTCATACCGACTCAAAATGTCAACTGTGTTCCTCTCTGCAGATGCTGTCAGGCCTGCTGAGATTTTCCAGGTATTTTTATTTTTGCTAAGGTAGCTATGTCGGTCTCACCTTTTAATCTTCGAGTGCTGTCTGCAGAAATGGCAGCAACGTCCATGCCTCAGGTCCTGGAGGCTGCTTATCATAAAGTCTCCAAACCTCTTTCTTTTCAAGTCCATAAGTACAGTAAACTAACCTCCTGGTAACAAGACTACAAGTAACTAACTTCATGACCTTTAGAAAGTCAACCTCTTCGAGATAAATCCTGCAATGACTCTGTTATGACTTTGGTCATTGAATTCACATAACCACACTTCAGGGGCAGAATTTTCTGCCTGTCGGGTGGGCAGGCCCGACCCGATCTCCGGCGGGCGGGGAGCCGATCCCCGCCGGAGAAGCGGGGCCCGCTGCCATTTTACGTGGGCAGGCCAATTAAGGCCCACCCAGCGTGACGTCCGGCGGGAAGTGCTATGCACTTCCTGTGCAGGCGGGGGGAATTCCCCAAAAGCAAGAGTGCACTCTTTTGTGCATGCGCACGAAAGACCGCACATCTCCCTGAGGCTAAGTGCTGCCTCAGGGAGATCACTTACACTTTTAAAAATATGAAAAATAGAAGAAAAAAAAATTCTCTAACATGTCCCCCTCATGTGACAATGTCACATGAGATGGGACATGTTCATAATTAACATAATAACTTTATTAAAAATTTAAAAACCCTGCATGAAACCTCATCCCGCCGGTATCTGTTTGCCGCCGGGGCTCCTGGCCTGCCCGCCAATCTGAAGGTTGGACGGGCAGGTCCTTTAATTGTTTAAATGGTCCTGTAAATGGCCTGTAAATTGGCCATTGACAGGTCGGCGGGCGCACAGCTGATTTTGCTGTGCCCCCGCCTTCCTGAAAATTTAAATGGGGCGGGATGACGTCAGGGGTTCCGCCCGACGTCATCCCGCATCATTTTACATGTCGGCAAGCGGGCCCCGCCCCCTGCTTACTGATGGCAAAATTCTGCCCCAGAATTCTTTCACTAGGCCTGCACCATGTGTTTTGTTTTCCAAGATGAGGCAATCACATGAATTACAAGTTATCCTTTTGTTTTTAACTTGTAAAAGTGCACTATTCTCTTTAACTGTATTTTCCTTGAGAGTGTGCATGTTGTGTGTATGTGCATGTGGGTGAGTGAGTGATGTAGCGTTAGATTTTCAGGGTGCACACGTGAATAAATAATCCTCTTTATTTAAGCCCACTTGCTGTTGGTTAACCAAATGGTCCACACACTCAGGAATTAAGAAACGCCCACTGCTTCCGTTTCAAAACCACACTGGTTACGGCCAGTTCTCTTTTATCCCTGTGCATAACATGATGCAGATCCCCAAATGCCAATATGCCCTATATGCTAGAAATGAGGGTGCTAACTATTATCTGGAGAGTACCTATGTCATCCAACTCTCTGATATTGCAAGATTCAGTGATGGACGTTCCTGTAATTTAATTAGAAGGTGATTATTGGAGGAAAAGAAAATCACATAAATTATCCAATTTCTTGTTTAAACCAGAGTTTCACTCCCGTATAGTCATTTCCATGAAACCAGTGAGTAAATTTCCATTGAATGGGATGGAGTGGGGTCAGGGAATGGACAAAGTAATTCTCAGATGACAAATCTGGAATTAAAAGTTTGGAAGCAATGAAGCACATCCTAGCAATTGTGTAATTTGATACCTGAACCAGATAGGTCTGCAGTACTCCAGGGCACTGTCATTGATTGACCAGCCAGCCTGTTTCATTAATGTAACCCATCATGAGGGGACTGGGAATTTTCACTGTTTGACTTGCCAATGTTTTTTGCTCCTGGCCAGTGCAGTTTTATTGATTAAACTCCAGCAATATCATGTAGTTTGGGATCCCTGAAGCCAATCTGGGACCATAAGAAGAAAGGATATGACAGAAATGACAAACTAAGACTACACACGAGTAAAACACTGCAGATTTTAATTCTTTCATGGGATGTGGGTGCCCCCGGCAAGCCCAGCATTTGTTGCCCATTCCCTAATTGCCCTTGAACTGCATGGTTTACTAGTTAAGAGTCAAGCACATTACTATGGATCTGGAGCCACATGCAGGCCAGACCAGGTAATAATGGCAAATTTCCTTCCCTAAAGGACATTAGTAAACCAGATGGGTTTTTAAACAACAATTGATGATAGTTTCCTGGTCACCATAACTGAGAGTCGCTTTCAATTCCAGATTTATTCATTAAATTCAATTTCCACTGGCTGTCATGTGGGACTTGAACCCACGTCCCCCAAACAGCCTGGGCCTTTGAATTACCATCCAGTGACATTACCATGACACCACCATCTCCCCTATGATGCTAAAATCTGAAATAAAAACAGAAAATGCTGGAAATACTCCATAGATCTGAAAACACCTGTCAAAAGATAAACAAAAGGCTAGGATGGCCACAGAGACAAAAACCAGGAGCTGGATGTGTTTTTGTGTCAGAAAGCCGCCTCCAGTGGGAAACTGGTTGATGTTCAGATTCCATGTGGTCAGCTCTGAATTGATATGGGGGCGGCTCTCCTGTCAATTAAAGTTGGTGGGGCGGGAATGGAGGTGGATCAGATGAAGTGGGAAACTCATTCAGACACACACGGCAATGGCTGCTGATTGTCTTGAGGAACAGAGCTTGTGTCTTAGCCTTACATCGAACCACAAAGAAGCAGAATATCACAGTGGAACCAGAGGCCTGCCACCGATGAGGGAGAGAAGGTGGCTCCTCTTCCACCTTCTCATCTCATCATGCAGCAGGGCTACCCCTCTATTCAGCACCATTCCCTTGCTGCCTCCAATTCCTCTCCCTCTGTTACCTCCTGATCCCCCCCTGATCTGTCCCCTTCCAGGGCCTCACCATTCTCAAGTTCCTCTTGGGAGGGCCATGTTTTGGAGAGCGCAGCAGACCACCACAGTGACTGAGACCCTTGCAATATGATATTGCTGGGCATCACCCAACTTGTCCAGCCACGGGACCCAGTGTCCTCTGAGCCTTCAATGCCCCATGTCTTAGCCTTTCATCGAACCACAAAGAAGCAGAATATCACAGTGGAACCAGAGGCCTGCCACCGATGAGGGAGAGAAGGTGGCTCCTCTTCCACCTTCTCATCTCATCATGCAGCAGGGCTACCCCTCTATTCAGCACCATTCCCCTGCTGCCTCCAATTCCTCAGCCATGATCTTATTGAATGGCGGAGCAGGCTTGAGGTGCCGAGTGGTCTACTCCTGCTTTTAATTTGTATGTTCGTGTAAGGTAGATAGAACTTTCTTCTGGTGGGGGAATCCAGATCAAGAGGACATAACCTTAAAATTAGAGAAAGCCCAGCTTCTTTTCACACAAAGAGTATTGAAATCTGGAACTCCATCCCTTTGAAGGCTTTGGGTGCTAGGTCAATTGAAATTTGCAAGACTGTAAGATTGAGAGATTTTTTTTGGTATTATTGTCTATGGAGCAAAGGTGAGTAAATGGAGATGAGATACAGATTAGCCTACTCCTTTTCCCCTGTTCCTATAACCATGGTGAGAGCTAACACTATGAGAATTGGCACTAATTATTAAGGCAACTTGTGCTGGAGAAACACAGGATTAGAAAAATATATGATTATTCAAATGATCATGGAATTGGATTCTGTCTGTTAGATAGGTTATTGAAAATGGATGGGGATCATAGGGCTAGAGATTATATGTAAAACCTGGTAAAGAGTTAGGGTAGATGACAGAAGTATCTCGTTGCAGGGAAAATGTTTGCTTTATGAAACAGCTAAAATATGCAGTGGGATAGGAATTGGTACAATTCCTTTAAAAAGAAAATTGAAGATCTCCTGAGTGAAGTGGTCATTTCCAGTCAAATAAGATATTTAGCTGTGATTATGAGGAGTTATAGTATACCACAGCCTCCCGTAGCTTACTTGATTGCCTTGGGGAGTTGTGGGGAATTTGTCAAGAGTTTGTCCCGAATCAGGCATGGGTTTTTTCCTTCGTGTTTTCCTTCTCCCCATCTCTCCTAGAAGGTAGGATGGCAGGTAGATGGGTATCTGGTATAAGGGATTGCACTGCTGTCTGAATGGGATAAGGCTAATGGTGTTTTCTTGCCCTCCTTGCATCTTTGCACTTGAGTTTGTGACTAATTCCTGTGCAGCTGGATTGGTTTTGCAGTAAATTTGAACATATTTTATTCATGGTTAATTTCTAATTCCACATAAAAATTAATCTCGCCACGCAAATTCCCATTCAGTGAACGTTTAACTGCAGCAAAGCTGACTAGTAGATCTGGCCATCCTGATTGTAGAACAAATGAAACATCTGTTTGGCAGGCCAGCATGTAATTGGTTTCATAGAGGAATTGTTTTGTGACATGACATTGATAGTTCTTGCAGTGGATTGATAGCTGTCTTGAGAATTAGTGAAGTGCAGCAACAGGATACAATTACTGAGCAATAAAGCAAAGAGTTACTGATAAAATATCCCATTTTAATGGCAAGTGTATTTAAAAAGAAGCACAGATTCTGTTGTTGACCTGATAATGCCATTGTAGACTAAAATAACTGATAAATAACAGTTGCTTATATATCATGCCTAATCATATATAAACATTTCACAGCGCACAATAAGTTTCTATTTTGTAGAACAGAAGTATGTGGGTAACCATCCTCCACCAGCAACACACCAAAAAACAGAGAATGAGAGGGCAGACCAATGAATCTGTTTTTTGGTGGTGTTAGTTAAGGGAGTTACCTGGGCAGGGAGCCAGCTTTTCTTTGAAAAGGAAAGAAAAGGTTGCAATTATATAGCGCCTTTCATAACCTCAGGGGGTCGCAAGGTACTTCACAGCAACTGAAGTACTTTTGAAATATGGTCACTGTTGTAATGGAAGCAAGTGTGGCAGCCAATTTGTGCACAGCAAGGTCGCACATACAGCAATGAGATAAACAATGAGATAATCTGTTTACAGCGATAATAGATGATCAAAGTTGGCCAGAAGACCAGAAAAACTCCCCTGCTCTTCTTTGCAAAGTGCCATGGTTGGTGGGAAAGGGGCGGGGTAGGCAGAGTGAGATGAAATCATGCTAGCAGTGTGAAACTGGCTCATATCCCCAGCCAATATTTCACCACGCCGGTTTTTATTTTCCAATGACTTGGAAAATATTGGCAATATTTTTAAGTTGAAGCCAAGTAAAAGTGACAGTGAGACTAGAAAACAATTCTTCAAAATGTTTGACCTAGCGGCTGGAATTTTCCATCATTTCCCCTCCCCACCCCCAACACCCCTGGCTATGGTAGGTTCCCCCCACGGCGGGGTTGGCGAGCCATTGAAATCTCCATTCACAAGGGTGGGACCGGAAGATCCCACCGAGGCGAGGGGGGGCTGGGAAATTCCGGCCATCGCTTTTAAATTTCAGTGGAAAGAAGTGGTGAAAAATTGACTGCCAGTTCACTAGGAGATTGTTTCCACGCTCGTGTAAACTAATTTCAGCTGTGGGATCTTTCACTTTGGTTTAACGTTTCAACCAAAAGACAACAGTACAGCAGTACCTCTGCACTGAAGTGTCAGCCTAGATTAGGTACTCAAGTCTTTGGAGTGGAAATTTGAACCCACTCCAACCTTCTGATTGAGAGGTGAGAGCTATCACTAAGCCAAGGCTAACACCTCAATTGTAAAGTGAGTTCATTAAAAACCACCCGACCTATCAGGACCGGTGTTTAAAATTTCAATTGAAGAATGGTACTTGCAAGGCCATAGCAACGCCCCAGTATTGCACTGTATTATTCGCTGAGGTAACATGTTCAATTACTGGCGTGGGAGTCAAGCCTATAACCTTCTGCTAAAAGATGAGACTGCTAGCAACTGAACCAAGTTTCCATTATGTTTCTGCTGGCAGGCTAGCACCATCATAAAAGCTGCTCTGGCTCTTGGAGTTGATTGTTAGGCAGTGTGCCAGCTTAAGCAGATTTTAGAAATTATTTAATTTTAATGCTTTGCCTCATCAGCATTCTCTGAATGCAATAAAATTTGTATCAATCTAGAGTCTAGTAAATTTCTCTTTAGGAAAAAAATCAGTTTGAATCAGTACTCTTATTTCCTAGTCTTTACTGGCGTTCCATTTTAAGGCATACAAAACCAATTTGGACCAGTACCCTTTTTGCACAGTTTTTACTGTTTCTTCGTTCTGGGTTGCAGATGGTACTCAGGCTGTACTTTTAGTCATTTGACTAGTCTTTCACCAGGAACAACACCAGGCATACTTAAAAATGATGTGGCAACTTGGTGAAATTACAGCACAGGACTACTTGCATGCCAAACAGCAAAAGCCAAATGCCAGGGACAGAGATAAGGGATCCCACAACTGGTGAACCAGATCAAAGTTCTGCAGTCCTGCCACATCCAGTTGTTAATAGTGGTGGACAAAACAAAAACAGCTAACAGGAGGAGGAATCTCCATGAACATCCCCATCCCCATTGAATGCAAAAAGCAAAACTGAAGCATTTGTTACCATCTTCAGCCAGAAGTGCCGAGTGGATGATCTATCTTGGCCTGCCCCTATGGTTCCCACCATCATAGAGGCTTAATAATGAGCGTATGCTGATGGAATTAGCTCTCTCTAGGACCCCTGCATTGGTGACCTTGTCCTGCCAAAAGATGCTGAGGATATAGCCTAGCCAATGTTGTCCAGGTCTCACCACGGTCGAGGAGCACTCTGAGGATGCAGACTTGGAAGAATCACAGTTTGATGTTCTCATTCAGATTGCTGTTGTTCCACATTCTCTTATTCAGCTTGGACATGACAGCTGCAGCTTTTGCGATGTGAGTTTTGATTTCAGCTTCAAGTGACAGATTGCTGCTGATTGTGGAGCCTAGATATGTGAAGCTATTAATAACCTCTAATGTTAATGGTAATAGATGGCGGTCCAGGATCATCCTGGACCATACCATTTTCCTTCCAGATGCTGATGGTCAAAACAAACTCGTTACAGGCATGGGAGAGTCTGCCCATCTAACATTGCAGGTGTCCCTCAGTGTGGAATGTTGGAGTAACATCCTCAGTGTAGAGCAACTCTCTGATGAGGATTGGACACGCCTTTGTCTTGGATTGCAGGTTGGAAGGGCTGAACAGCTTTCCATCAGTTCTGATTTGTAAATCAACACCCTCTGTAGATGACCTAAAGGCAATATGACAGCAGCAAAGAGAAGAATATGTCAATCAATGTCGGTGCCAGAGCACAATCCTGTTTGACCTCACTGTGGATCTCAAAAGGTTCTGATTTTGCCCCGTCATACATCACATAACCCCTCATGTGGTCATGGAAAGAGGAGATCACATTGAGCCATTTCAGTGAACAGCCAATTTTCTCCAGCAGCTTAAATAGATCGCCTCTGCTCACATGGTTGAATGCCTTGATGAGATTGATGAAGGCAATTTATCATAGTCTCCTTTGTCATAGCATTTCTCTTGTAGCTGCCAGACTGAGATGATCATGTCAATTGTAGATCTTCCAGTTCTGAAACCACACTGGAGTTCGGGGTAGATGTGTTCGGCCAGAATCTGCAGTCTAACAAGGGCAACATGGTTAAATATTTTTCCCTGAATTCTCAGGAGGGCAATGCCGTGATACTTGTTTACTTGTTGCAATTGCCGCGGTTGCCTTTGTTCTTCTATACGGTCACAATCTTTGCATCACGCATAATCTGGGGGACTGCCCCCTCCTTCCAACAGAGACAGAGAAGTTTGTGCAGGTGTTGCAGGAGTGCTGGTTTCCCCTGCTTGATGATTTCAGGCGGTATAGCATGCAGTACCTGGAGCTTTGCCCATGGCAAGCTAGTCAATAGCTTTGCTTCCTCCACTGTGGATTTGATATCCATGACAGGCGGGCTTTCTAGGGTGCCCAGAGCTTCCTCGATGTTGGTCTTCCTAGAGTACAACTTAAGGTAGCGTTTCACCCACCTTTTCAACCATTTATTGCAGTCAGTGGTGAAATTCCCTGCTTTTGTTTTCAATGGAACTGTTTTCTTCGTTGACAGACGTGTTGCCTTTTTAATCCCTTCATATATTTCATACATGCCCCTGATACTCCCTGTGTCAAAGGACATCTGGATATTCTGGCAGGGATGTAACCAGTAGTCACTTGCACACAACCAGTCTGTCGGACTTTACTTTGAGTGCCTCTTGGTGCATTCGGAGTTTTGTTTTTTCTTCCATGGGATGTTGGTGTCGCTGGCAAGGCCAGCATTTATTGCCCATCTCTAATTGCCCTTGAAATGACCTTGCTAGGCCATTTTAGTAGGCAGTGAAGAGTCAACCACTCTGCAAGAGGCGACCGCAGCAATGGCAACAAGGATCGCGGCAAAGAGTTAACCTCAAATCAGTCTGCATTTTTCCGCTCTTGCTTCCCCTATATTGAGAGTGTGGTATTGTAGATGATGTCTCGAAGGATATTCCATTTTGCTTCTGCATTCTGTATTGGAATGCAGGAGAGCACCGGTTCAATCGGATCATCAAACTGTTGTTTTTTATCTAGGTGGGCAGTATGGCTGACATTGATACGAGGACAGCCTTTCTGTTTTGAACGTAAAAACTTCAAGGATTGCATCTTCACCCTAGTGCACTCCAGGGTGTGATCTATATCACAGTCAGAGCTGTGGTAGCTGTGTTTGTTGAGAATGCTGTCAGAGTGTCACTTCTGGTGATGATCAGTAGGTAAAGATGTTCTGACTTAGGGACTCTGCTGATAGAAGTGTCAAGCTCCTCATAGAACTGGTCTTTCGCCTCTGTGGTGTAGCACAGCGTTGAAGCATAGATACTCATGAGGTTAACTGGCCCTATTTGAGTTCAGAGGAAAATGGAGGGACCATGTTCTGAACCATTTGAGGGGATCTATCATCGAGATTGAGTTCCTGACAGCTAAGTGTACACTTTGGGATATAATGTGGGCAAATGTGAAATTGTTCATTTTGGCAAGAAGAATAAAAAAGAAGCTTATTATCTAAGTGGTGAGAGATTGCAGAGCTCTGAGATTCAGAGGGATCTGGGTGTCTTAGTGCATGAATCACAAAAGGCTAGTATGCAGATACAGCAGGTAATTAGAAAAGCTAATAGAATGTTATCATTTATTGTGAGGGGAATTGATTACAAAATTAGGGAGGTTATGCTTCAGTTGTACAGGGCATTGGTGAGACCACACCTGGAGTATTGTGTACAGTACCGGTCTCCTTATTTAAGGAAAGATGTAAATGCTTTAGAAGCAGTTCAGAGATGGTTAACTAGACTCATACCAGGAATGGGCAGGTTGTCCTATGAGGAAAGGCTGGACAGGTTAGGCTTGTATCTGCTGGAGTTTAGAAGAGTAAGAGGCAACTTGATTGAAACCTTTAAGATCCTGAGGGATCTTGACAGGGTGGATGTGGAGTCGATGTTTCCTCTTGTGGGAGAATCTAGAACCAGGATCACTGTTTAAAAATAAGGGGTCACTATTTAAGACAGAGATGAGGAGAAATTTTTTCTCTCAGAGGGTCGTGACTCTTTGGAACTCTCTTCCTCAAAAGGCAGTGGAAGCAGAGTCTTTGAATGTTTTTAAGGCAGTGGTGGATTAGTTCTTGGTTAACAAGGGGGTGAAAGGTTATTGGGGGGTAGGCAGGAATGTGGAGTTGAGGTTACAATCAGATCTGCCATGATCTTATTGAATGGTGGAGCAGGCTCGAGGGGCCGAGTGGCCTACCCCTGCTCCTAATTCGTATGTTCATGTGTTTGTATGTTCGTATGTATTTCCCCTGAGCTCGTTCCCTGCCAGATGAACATGTAATTATTTTTCAGCGACCCAAAGTCTCTTGTAGGGATGCTTTGTCAATGTTCAGCCTAACAAGTTCCATGTCGGTCACAGGTATCTTGCGCATGTTATTGACCAGCTACAAGCCACCTGTCAGTCGAGTGCACGTGGTTTCAGCTTCCCAGTTAAAGAGTTAGCAATTTCTTTCTCTTTGTTTGTTTTGTTTGTTTGCCTGGTACGGTGGATTCTGTCCAGTCGTTGAACAGAGACTCTAAGCTCCAAACACCCATTGAATCTGAGGAACTGTGGTGGGTTAGCAGCTTACTGTCAGGGGCTGCCTGACTTGAGGAGGGTGGTGGCTGGCCAGTGGGATACAATGGACCCTCCCACCGTCAGAGACAGCCCATAGCCTCTCGAGTTGAGCTTGTCACTCGTAACTGCTCCTAACTGTTGTACTCATGCTTTGCAGTGAAACTGGAGGGTCCTTTCCAGGACACAAGCCTGGGAAAAATTTATGGAGATCCTGGGCTGCCCAAACTTCAGAGTCCCCCTCTCAACCTCCCTTTTTGAGTCCAAAGGAATGCAATGCACTACATTTGGCACGGCCTTGGTTCCAGCATTGGCAGAAAGATGACATATTTAGATATCAGTCGACCTTTGAGCTCCACTTTGGATTTTTTGTCAAGGTTTATCCCTTTAGCCTTCAATTCTCCCAAGGTATCCATAAAGCAGTGGAGCTATAGCAATAGCTGGGAGTATCATTCATGAGTGCCAGGGCTTGTCCACATGCCAGTGGGCCTTCACACTGGATGTCTGGGTCTAAACCTCCTCCCAGTTCCTCTAAAGCTTTAGTCTGGAGATGCGTTGGACCCAGTGGAGGCACAGTTGAGGACTTGGCGGTGGAGAGGCTGTTTACTGACAGGAAGAGACTTACACATTTGGCTTTCTTTTTCACATTGCTGCTAGCCAGCTGTGTGGGCTGAAAATGAGCAGCAAAATCATACACAAAAACAGAAAGCATGCTAACTCTATTCACCCACACACTAGACCATCACATCGAGCTGTTGGACACACAGCCACAAAAATACTGTGGCTACAAGAACAGAGTCCGGGTGTCCTGTGACCAGTGAATCACCCCCTGACTCCCCAAACCATCTACAAGTCATAAGTCACTTGTAAGTCACTTAAGTGTAGCTCCTTCAATACTCACGGAGCTCAACATCACCGAAGACAAAGCAGCCTGTTCCATTGGCACCCCATCCACCACCTTAAACATTCACTCACTCCACCACTGTTACACAATGGCAACAGAATGCATCATCTACAAGATGCACCCGTGGATGAGGTTTCGTAAAAAATGCAAAGGCAGCCTGGCCTATTCGCTTGCCTGTAAGGTTGGACGGGCAGCAGATAATACAACTTAATAGGCCTCTTAATTGTCGGCAGGCGTGCTGCTGACTCTCGTGAGAGAGTACGTGATGATGTCGGGTCGCTTGCCCAATGTCATTGCGCGTGATTTTATGCCCGGTCAGGTCAGGCATGCGCCCGCCCGCCTAACTCACCGAGTTACTTCAACAGCACGTGCCAATCACATGACCTCTCAGATGTAGAAAGACAAGGGCAGCAGGCATATGGGAAGACCACCACCTCAAGTCCTCTTCCAAATCATACACCATCTTGGTTTGGAAATATATCGCTATTCCTTCATCGTCACTGTGTCAAAATCCTGGAACTCTCTACCTGACAGTACTGTGGAAGATCCTTCACCACATCGATAGCAACAGTTCAAGAAAGCAGCTCATCACCATCTTCCCAAAGGCAATTAGGGATGGACAATAAATGTTGGCCATATCAGCTATGTCTACATTGTAGGAACATAGGACTCAGTACATCAACAATGTAATAACAATGCTTTAATAAAAACTTAAACTTTTTTAAAAACTCAGCATCAGGTTCCTTGTTGGCAACCATAAGAAACAGTAATGTAATGGCTTATGTAGTTACTCCAATTTAGTGTCATACAAATAATACAATGGGCAGCATTTTCCCTTCGTTGGGTGGGCCCAGGAAAGGCTGCGAAATGGACTGCCACCCGCGATTGGGTCCCGACCACGATTTCACCCTGGCCAATTAAGGGCCAGCCAGCATGAAAGGCGTGCTGAAAGGCTCAGCACTGCCGGGGTGGGTGCAGGAGGAGAGCGAGCACAGCAGTCTGCGCATGCGCGGGGGAGCGCGCACTGACCACCCCCTGAAGGCACAGAGCTGCCTCAGGGAGCTGAAGATCTGGACAAAGGAAAATAAAGATTTAATAAATGATATAAACATGTCCCCACATGCGACTCAGTCACATGAGGAGGGATATGTTTAAAATGAAGTGGAAAAATGTTTTAGCGTTTTTTACTTACCTTTGGAAACCTCATCCTACCCGTGGATGAGGTTTCGTAAAAAATGCAAAGGCAGCCTGGCCTATTCGCCTGCCAACTGTAAGGTTGGACGGGCAGTGAATAGTACAACTTAACTAATTGCCTAAGGGACTTAATAGGCTTCTTAATTGTCGGCAGGCGTGCTTCTGACTCTCGTGAGAGAGTACGTGATGATGTCGGGACGCTTGCCCAATGTCATTGCGCGCGATTTTATGCCCGATCAGGTCAGGCATGCGCCCGCCTGATGAATGTAAAATCCTGCCCAATGTGTTTTTCCCTCCCACACTTATAAAGATACATGTATGCATATATTAGTGCAGAGCTATGAAGATCACGTTAATGTTAGAAGTGAGGGTTATGAAATAAAAGATTCAAGATTCACCATAAATCCATTTAAACATATGTGATTGCTGGATCAAAGGTTAGATTTATTGAATATTTATTCAATACTTGTTGAATTTATAAACCAGGATATGACTGAATTTATGCCAAACAAAATCCTATTCATCAGCCTTAGCAGGAGAGTGCCCTGGTGCATCAGAAGGTTATGGTATTCTTCTCTAAGATCATTCAAGTTTCCCTGTACCTATAGGTAATTTTTAGGAATTTGGTATGATTACTGTTCACACCTGCTGCTCTACAATTAGGTAGGCAACGTATTGCTCCTTCCATTGAATTGGTCCCTTAAGACATTTGACCTGTGTAACCTATTTCACTGGATTTTCTGATATCTGTGCAGAAAGGTCCTTATTATGGCCTGCTGAATTAGATGTCAGTTCAAAATAACGCTCTCTCCAGACTGCAATATCCTCATAGGTATGCTGGCAAGATCCGAGCTTGCCAGTCTTTGGCACAAGACCGGAGGGGATCTTTTGGTCACGACTGATGAGAAACTGTAATAAATGGAAAAGCAAGTTAGGACCACTTTAGTTTTATAGTGAACTCTTACACCTGGATACAACTGATCAATTCCTGCTTCATCTTGTCTTGCTGCCTTTAACACATTGCATCATAATTTACTTGCATCATAATCTGCTAGTCGCTAGCAATTAGTAGGCTCCACTTTTAACTAAATGATCATGGTGAGGCCCCCACTGAAACTCCCTTTCTTGGAGAATAAAAAGCAGAGTCAATCACTCTTGTGCTACTAACTGGTTTGGAGCAGCAGCAATGGTGGAGATATGGTAATAACAAAGGTAGACTTCACTGATGTACTCCAAGGCATGGTTGAGGACTCATTAGCCAGACTGGCTCAGTAATGGAGTCTGGAGGATTACACTTGTCAGTGAGAACTGGAGTTCTTCTCATTTGGCTCTAGATAACCCTGCGGGCCAAGATTTAATGGCTAAAGTCAATCTAGAGGACTGCTCAATCGCAGATGCAGCTGCCGAAAAGCACCCCTGTCCCGACATGGGTGCCTGATGACCATCACACATCCGCTGCCTGTGTGAAATCTTGGCCGGGGACCTCCAGGTATCACAGCCCTGCTCCTGTCACCGATCCTCCATTACCACAGGGCTTTTCATCTGACGGATGCCTGCGTGTGGTTTAGTTTAGTGTGGGGGCTCCGGTGCGCAGGCAGGTTCCACACGGTCTTGTTGGTTGATGGCTGGATTCAGTGGCACGGCGGACCATGACGATAGCGGCCCCTTCCCCCGTTGCAGCCTTCATCCGCCTTCACAGCCGTGGTGGCTGCAGCCCTCCTCCACCTGCGGAGGACTTGAGGACTTTTTGGATTGTTCTTTGTCTGAAATCTCCCCTTTGACCTTATTGCCATGGGAGACCCTACCAGGAGCATGAGCTCCGGAAGGCAACACTCACGGGTTCATTGGGACACGCAAGCCTCTCCACCATGGCAAGGTGACGATCCTCGGAAAGGACCTAATGACTTGTCAATCTAGCTGGACCAATAATGCCAAGTTTACTATTCTGCTGGTATTAGAAGCTCCAGTAGCCTTGTACCTAATTGGTGACCTAGGTCACACTTTTACCAACCATATGTTCTCTGTACTCAGAAAATTAGATTGCATCCTCACAGGACAATATACACACCATATTGGGCAAACAGGAACTCTACAGCTGTGGCAGATTTGTCAGTAGTGTGAAATAGAAGGATCTAAATTTAAAACTTATGCTCATTTATTGAGTCTGAAGTTGGCAGAGCAATAACAAATTTATCTGTGCAGAGGCACACACCCAATCTACATCGATGTTCTGGCCTTTGTTAAATTGGTCAAGGCTCTTTTTTTTTTAGGCGATCACCAGTTCAAGGGCTTATTTCATTGAATATTATTGAATATTTAGGGGGAGGTAGTGGCATAGTGATATTATCACTGGACTAGTCATTCAGAGACCCAGGGTAATGTTCTAGGGACCTGGGTTTGAATCCCACCATGGCAGATGGTGAGGTTTGAATCCAATAAAAATCTGGAATTAAAAGTATAATAATGACCACAAAACCATTGCCGATTGTTATAAAAACCCATTTGGTTCACTAATGTCCTTTAGGGAAGGAAGTCTGCTGTCTTTACCTGGCCTGGCCTACATGTGACTCCAGACCCACAGCAATGTGCTTGACTCTTAAATATTGTCTGAACAAGGGCAATTAGGGATGGGAAATAAATGCTGGCCTAGCCTAGTGACTTCCACATCCCATTAACAAATAATAACAAATAATGTTCCTGTACCCACCCGATTGTTAAAATCTTTTGTCATATTCAGAGTTAAAATCTTTTGTCCCATTTCCTGGGAACCCAAACCAATGGTTCATAAAGGAATTACTCGAGGTTACACAACAACAGGCTGCAAAACTTCCAGGAATGTGATATTGTGGAGTGGGAAATCTCAGAAGTTCTCCCAAGTCCATAAAACAGCTGCACTCCTCCTTTGTTTCCACACATTTGTTTCTCTTCTCCCTTTGTCAATTGGAAAATGGGTTGGGGAAACTGAATGGTGGCTGCATGAAAAGTTATGATGAGCTCTGAGGATGAATTTAGTTTGACCTGTCAGCCTCAACCACTCAAAGACTGGGGCCAGAGTCAAGCCATTTTGGGGCCCAAAGAAATAAAGGGCCTAACGAATATAGAAGAGAGTCACCAGAGGGAGAGTTTCTAGTGAAAGGTCACGATCTGAAATGTTAACTTTGTTTCTCTCTCTCCACAGATGCTGCCAGACCTGCTGAGTATTTCCAGCATTTTTTTCTTTTATTATCTAAAAAGTGCATGTATGGTTTGTAGCACCTTAGGGTATGAAATAGAATACATTTTATTTACTTTAGGTAATGAAAACTGTTTCCAGAAATGACATGGATAGCATGAAACTCAGATTGGTCATTGTTTGGGTAGTGTGGTTGGTGTTTAGAACCCAAAATGGAATCTGTGGCATGTGCATAATCATCTAGAATGCAATATTGTGGAGGACGTTGGCATGGTGCAGTGGATGGCCGCAGATGTAGACAGTTCATGATGCCAGTCAGTGTGCAATGCTGATTTGATGCCAGTGGTATCATTTTGGAGGTCAACATTTCAGCTAACGTTGTTCTGATCCTTGGCCAGACCCCCAAGTTGTTGGAGAGGTCTGGTTAGGGACCAACAATGTCTTGCTTAAAGTAGACAAAGTTTGAGATTTAAGACGCTTGCTCAGTGAAGAAAGCCACAAGATTCCATGGGTTTTGAACAAACAAAAGCATACAAGACTATACAAGGTCAAGAAGATGTAACAATTTACAAAATCTACCTTATACTCTAATATTCAGGTTAAGTATGAGGTACATGTGAATTAAAGGATAAACTGTGGTCGGACGTACCACATTACACATAAATAGCAGATGTGACCTAAACAGATTCCATAGATTTCTCAACAACCCAGTCAAACGTTAGTCACACTGTGAGTCAACCAATCTCACAGAAACTCCATCTCTCTCACGAGGGTTTCCAATCTTCATCTTCGAGGATCTCACCTTGGAATTCTCTCCACAAGTCACTCCAAGTTGGATGGCTTCAATGATGACCAACCTCGCAGGACTTTTGATCTCCTTCTGAGATTCTGTTCTCTTGGATTCCTGAGTACACTCAAGCATCAACTTACAAGTACAATTTCAGCTTTTTGGCCATACCAAGCAGAACACCACTGCTCCAATGTAGTATCTTTGCCCCAGTGGCCTGCAGCATGGAAACAGCAACTTTTGGCTGCCTTCTTGGATCTTCAGGGCTTCACTTAAGCCCTCTTCAATTACCAGACATCAACAATGGCCCACCTCGCAAGATTTCAATTTCACCTTCCAAGATTCTGTTCCCCTGGATTCCTCCCAGCCCAACTCAGCTCCCGCTGCTACTTCAACAGCTCAAACAGCAACTCTAAGATACCTTTTCCCCCTTTCATCTCAGGTTGATTGTTTCTGGTTGTGCTTCACATCTGTAAATGTTTGGGGTTTTCTACACTTATTTCAAATTGCCAAAGTCTGTAGGCAGTGGTGTGCTCGTAGGTGTTGACGTACTTTGTCCTCACTAAGGCTTCTGCACAACCAATTGCTCCCAGACATGGGTTCACTGGTAGGCATTCCCCTTGCAACACAGCATGACTTGGAGAAAGAAGAGAGGCCACACAGAAGGAGACTGAGGAAGAGAGGGAATAAGGGCTCTCAAGAGACTATACCAGCGTATTTAGGAAGCAATTATCTTACCTCAACCTTAGCGCGGGACACTGTGTGTGATGTCTGCTCTTCAGTAAGGATGTCGCACTGAAACCTACTGCAGCCACAATGGCAACCTCAGAGCAGGGCAGGTATTGTCCAGTGGCTGGGAAGGTGACCGTGACAATGAACTTTTGTGTGTCTGGCTCCTTCCAGGCTGGAACTGGAGATATTTCAAAACATTCACTGTTGCATGAGGGAGGTCAATGATGCTCTCCATTTTTTGAGAGCTGACTATATTTCATTCTCTCTTGCCAGAGAGAAGCAGACAGAGTGAGCATGTGGCTTTGCGAGGAATAGATATCTGTTCATGGCACAGGATGTTATTGGCTACACACACATTGTTTTGTAGATAACACGCCAACTTTGTCCTATACTGGAATTGAAATGGACTCTCCTCACTCAGCGTCCAGCTGGTGTGTGACCATATGCTGAGAATCATGCAGGTCAGTGCCCGGTATCCTGGTGGCGTGATGATGCCATCATCTGCAGCAGTCTGCTGTGCTGACAAAATTGAGCGCCCGTGGCAAAACAAAGGGACCATACAAGATGACAAGGTCTGTCTGTTAACCACATGGCTGATTACTCTGGTGTGCCATCCAAGCAGATATGCACAACATGCCTACAATGAAAGCCTTGCTGCCAGATGAAATGCGATGGAGCAGATGTGCTGATACAATGCTACAACTGTGTGGAGCGTGCTGGTGAACCCTGCATTACTCAGCAGAGTGCGTGCTAAGAATCGCGGTTGCCAGTTCATGCTAGACAACCTCGCTGTTATCAGGGCACTGCCTTTACTCCCAGACATACAGTGAACAGTGGGGAGCAGGAGCATGAGGAACAACAGCATGAGGAGGAAGAGGAAGAAGAAGGGAGGAGGCAACTCATTTGAGTGAGATACCAATAACCACAACCCCAATTTCCCCATTCACCAACAGGCTGACACCTTACCTTCTGTCACTGACCATCACAGCATCTGCTTGGTCACAATGCAAAAACAAAAAATAAATATCCCAAACGAAAATTATAAATGTAATTATTCCATATTGTATACAAAAGTTAACTAATGATCCTTGTGCATTCCCATAGTGCTTGTCTTCTATGTGCCTTTGCCTGTCCCAGTGCTCCTACAAGGCGTTACCCCAGTGGCTGCAGCATGGCTGGTGGAAGGCCGCTGGTGGCAGAAAGCCTTCGAGGATGACCTTGTGCAGCTTTGGCCATTCCCATGCTAGAAAGGAAGGGCTCCAAGCTCTGCACAAAGCCCTGTGCCAGAATGCAGGTTTCCTGGCAAGCTTCCCAATGCATCATTGTGCTGACTCATCAGCCTCTTCTATACGCTGCCCTATCAAATTGCACATCTGAGTCCTCTGCAGCAGAGCTGGTGATGTAGCATGGGAATTATACTTGCCCCTTCCCCTGGCTGCAGGCCAATTGTGCCCAGTAACTCACATGTGCAGAATCTGCCACTACACAATCCTTTAAATTAAGCACAGTGGCAGTACCTGAGTTGATGACTGAGTGTGAGAGCAAGTGATAGTATTTCTTCTTTTTGCTGTTCCTCTACTGTCTGGGCAGTTTGCACTTCATGGGTATTTGGAAGGAGAAAGGCACAAAAAAGGATAAAGTTGTGGTGAGAGGATATAGGGAAAGTAAAAGAGCATGGTCACACCATTTACAGCATTACAATAATAATAATAATCATGAAACTAAAAAACACATCTTCTTCACTACTGTCCTTCAGGGAAGGAAATCTGCTGTCCTTACCTGGTCTGGCCTACATGTGACTCCAGGCACACGCCAATGTTTTTGGATCTTAACTGCCCTCAAATTACTTAGCAAACTGCTCAGTTGTAGATTGTTCACCACTACCTGCTCAAGGGCAATCAGGAATAGGCAATGAATGCTGGCCTTGCTAGTGATGCCCACATCCCAAGAACAAATAAAGAAAAACTTGTAAATCAAAAGGGAGTGGGGGATGTGTGGCAAATGGGATGTGAGGAGCAGGATTAGGTGTGAGGATACCATCATCTATGATAACTACAGCCTAGGTAATTGTCTTCCTATTAATGCCAATATTGTCTCTTCTGTGTACGTCACAATATGCAGATATGCCTGCTCCCCTCTAGTTAGCCTCCTGCTGTGTGCCACCTTGTCCTGCATGAGAGGGGAAGTATGGCAGTGAGCATTATGCAATCTGTTTGGCTGATGTGGCTATAATGGTAGAATAGCAGACAGTAACCTTTGAGATGTGGGTGTGCAGCAGTGCTATGTGTGTGAGGGTGAAGTGAAGCATACGAAAGTTAAATCTGTGTCCTGGTTGATAGAGTTGGTTGGTAGTTGCTTAATGGATGTGTGATGCAGTGACTGAGGCTAGTGGTGCAATTGGTGGGATCTGGCATTTGAAGACGCATTCGCTGACCTTGACTGCTCATGTGAGATCATTAAACCTCAAGTGGCACAGCATCCACATCCTTGAGAGTTAACTCCTAACATTGATTTCCATTGCTATCTGGCCACACAGCCTTCTGAACATGTATCTGGAGGGCTCTCCTCTGGATGTAGGACTTTTCCAGCGTCTCCACCAAGACTCGCAATGCAGAGTCCAAACACCTTGGAGCCTGTTGTGTCATTCTTCTGGCTTTTCCAGGTCAGATTCAGCTCTCAGAGGATGGCCAGCACCAGCTCCAGTCACAATGCACCCTCAGTTTAAGAGGTGCAGACTGATTCTAAGCAGTGCAGGCTTGCTTTAACTGGTGCTAGCCACTCACAATGTTGGCCCGTTGTTCAGGCATCTAGCTAATTAGCAGCACCATTCACTCTGGTTGGATGCTGAAATCATTGAAAACAGCAGGTAGTGTTGTAGTCAACTGGTGTGGGTTAATCACACATCACAATCTCCGCACCCATTTTCAGGGGCTATTAAATTTAGTCCTCAAAGAACATTGACAGCATCATTCATCAGTTGATTTGGGGATACCAATATTAAGATTAACAAACAACAGCATATCTGTTAACAGTAGGTGGCAGCACATAATCAGTAAAAACACAACTTGAGGCAAAATTTACTATGTATGTGAATCTAATGATCATGAGTTAAATTTCTCCTTGTACAGTCAGATTTTTGAGCTTTTGGTGTGGTATATCAAAGAAAGTGCGAACCCATAATTACGTAACAAGGGAAGCAGAGTCCTAAGTGAACTGGACACTTAGTGTCATTCTTCTAACTTTTCCAGGTCAGATTCAACTCTCAGAGGATGGCCAGCACCAGCTCCAGTCACAACGCACCTTCAGCTTAAGAGGTGCAGACTAACTCTAAGCAGTGCAGGCTTGCTTTAACTGGTGCTAGCCACTCACAATGTTTGCTCGTTGTGTTGTGTATCTCCTTAGCCAATCAGATTGAAAGACTGTGAAAATTATCAGTGCAAGGACTGAGAAAGAAATGTAAATTAGAGTGGATGAATTTGATGTCAAAACACGTATAGTAAGAAAAATGAACGGATGAAAAAATTATTGGATTAAGAGAAAGGAAAAAGAAAGGAAAGCGTTTTAATTTTAAATTTGACATTTTAAATCCCCAACAATTAGGAATGAGACTCCACACTTGCAATAGTTAATTTTCAGTGTCAGAGAGGTTCATTGGCAGCAATTAACATTTATCAAATGTGAGACAGACAGCAAAATGACATTTTTGTGAGGTTAATGGCAGAAACGTACAACTGGGTTAGAAACTTTGGGATTTTTGAGTTTAATTGTGCATCTGTCCCTTGCTTGAATTTGCTGTACTATTGCATATAAATAATGGAACATACCATTAGCTTCACCACAGTTTTGACAGGAAAATCTAGGCCGTTACCTCATGTGGCTTGGTGTCAGATTGTGTTTGATAACACTATTAAAAAGTGCCTAGGGACAATTAAAGGCACAATATGAATGCAAGATTTTGGTGGAGTGATAGGATAACTGAGTGAAAATTGCTATACTAAGACTACATAAGACTTTCTTACCTACACAATTTGAGGTCTTGTGGAGCAGTGGGTACTGTCCTTGCCTCTGAGCCTGAACCTCTGGGTTCAAGTCCCACTCCAGGACTTGATTGCCAATGGAGGTACATTCATAATGGGTCCAACAGGATAAGTGTCAACCTGCAAATACTTCCAACCTATGCCAATGGCAGGCAGGGAGACAAAGAGAGATTCCTACTCAGCCACGTCATGAAACAAATGTTGGAGCCTCTACCTTCACTATCAATAGCTCCAGATCACAGGGTGCATGTAAAAGTGCATGTTGCCACAGCAACTCCAACCCCCTGATTGAACTGTAACACAAACATCCACAATTGCTGCAGTATTACAATCAGTCTTGGACCTTGCACTTGAAGAGTATTAAGTTGTTGGTGAGGATACAGGGGGAGTAACAGGGTGATACCATATCTTGTGCTCCAAGCTATGAGGAGAGGCTGTGAGCATTTGGATTATTTACTTTGTTGAAGTTCAAATTGTGGGGGGAAATATGATTGATGTTTTAGAATGATGAGTGGATTGGATACAATGTGGAATAGATGTTCAGACTGGATGGTCTGAATGTGATGGCCTTTGGCCCATTTGTGAGTTTGCGTGACACACAATAAACAATGATCTGATCAGGATAGCTGCGATGTGCTTTATTTCTATGCCATCTTTGGACCTGAGAAGAGCCTGGCTTACCTCAGATCTTCTCCGCCGATGCTGCTGGACCTGCTGAGTTTTTCCAGGTATTTCTGTTTCTGTTTTTGACCTGGAAGAGTGCCCTGTAGGGGAATCTAAAACTAGGGGACTTAGTTTAAAAATTAAGGCTGAGCCATTTAAGGCTGAGATTAGGAGAATTTTTTTTTCTCCCAGAGGGTTGTTAGTTTGTGGAATTTTCTTCCCCAGAAAACAGTGGAGGCTGGGCCATCGAATATATGCAAAACTTAATTAGATAGACTTATGATCAACAACGGAGTCAAGGGTTATGGTGGGGTTGGAGGGGAATGCAGACAGAAAAGAGTTGAGGCCACAATTGGATCAGCCATGATCTTATTGGATGACAGAGAAGGCTTGAGAGACCAAATGGTCTAATCCTGTTCATAATTCTTATGTTCTTGTGTACATAGGCCGTATATCACAGCGATTGGCTAATCAAATCAAACAGCTTGTTCCTTTGGTGTTCGTAATAGGCAGAGTACAGACTGTACTCAACCAACCCCTGCTCGCAAAACCCAAAAGAAAACATTTACTGTTGAATGTAATTCCGCAATTCAGCAACACTTGTTGAATAATCCTGAATGTGTTAATAGCTACACTAACAACTAATGTAAGATAATCAGTTGAGCTTGTAACTTGGCTCATTTACGCTTAGGAGTGACATACATTCATACCCAGGGACCCGTTCTCTTCAAACAGAAGGAATATGTTCAAGTCTTGCACCTTTTTTGAATTACCTGGGAGCTTGGGAAGCCTATTGTTCCCCAATGCTTTCTCCATGACAATGGCTCAGCCAATCAGAGTTGATTAACCAACCAATCAGCACCATTTTCTCCTGCAGAATAAAGTGTTGTGATTGTTTGAAATTTGGCATTCTTTCATTTGACCTGATGAGTGCAAGACAAAAAGTTTGGGCAACATGTCTCTCTTTTCAGCAGTATTCAAGTCCTGTACTACCAAGTGACTGTTTAAATTCAGTTAATTAAATAAATCCAAAATGAAAAACTAGTAAGGGAGACCACAAAACTACCAGATTGTCATAAAAATCTATCTGGTTCATTAATGTCCTTAAGGGAAGGAAATCCACTGTTGTTATCCAGCCTGGCCTAAATTTGATTTTAAAATCACAGCAATGTGGCTATTCAGTGTAAAAAATAAGGCTGAAGTATTTGCAACCATCTTCAGTCAGAAGTACTAAGTGGATTATCTAATTTGGCCATCTCCTGAGGGCCACACCATCATAGACACTAGGCTTCAGCTAATTCAATTCACTCCACATGATACTAAGAAATATCAGAGCACACTGGATACAGTGAATCTCTAGGTCCCAACAACATCCCATTGTAGTGCTGAACACTTGTGCTCCAGAACTTACTGCACTTCTAGCCAAGCTGTTCCAATACAGTTACAAAATTGGCACCTACCTGACAAAGTGGAAAATTGCCCAGATATATCCTGTCCACAAAAAGCAGAACAAACCCAATCTAGCCAATTATCGCCCCATCAGTGTACTCTCAATCTCATCAGTGAAGTGATGGAAGATGTTGTTGACAGTGTTATCAAGTGGCATTTATTCATGAATAACCTGTTAACCAGTGCTCATTTTGGGTTCCACCAGGTGCACTCAACTTCAGACCTCGTTTCAGCCTTGGTCCAAACATGGACACAAGAGTTGAATTCAAGAGGTGAGGTGAGAGTGGCTGCCCTTGACATCAAGGCAGCATGTGACCGAATGTGGCATCAAGGAGCACTGGCAAATTGAAGTCAATGGGAATCTGGGCAAGAATGAAGAGTTCCTTACAAGGGAGAAGTTTACAAGGGATCAGCTTACAAGAGAGTTCATCTTCATTCAGATATTTTGCACATAGTGCTGGGGACTAACCAAGTTGTACTGAGGACAATGAGAATGAAGGTACTTGCATGGAGACTGAGACTTTAATGTCGAGGACAGGCATAATGGGCATTACCAATGAATGGGAGTCTGAGCAATGATGCCTGGTGGAGATATGAGGGTGACTTCATGTTGCAAGAGTATTTGGGACACATGGTCAGTATGACACTGCTTCTATATCTAATCTGATAGGCATGAGAGCAAAGCTAGGCCATCAATGAGATGCTGGCAAGATCCAGATCCAGGGCAGCTTACTGTTCAGCTTACTGTTTTGGATCTAGCACCCATGAATAACACTAATTTTGATTTGTTTGTCTGGGAGATCAGACAAGCCTGGACAATAGAACATCCAGTCCCCACCCTGCCTGCCTGAGACCCTCAAGCAGATTAGTGGCTGTCCAATGATGCGGGTAAGTTGATCGTTTTAGTTATCTCCCAAGTCCTGACAATATTCTGAAACACCTCACTGTGGAGCACCTGTCAAGGTGGACTACAGATCTGCTAAGTGTGCTGACAGCTGTGCTGTCCACTTTGGCCTAATGTGATACCCCATAGTTCAAGCACCAATAGGAAGCATTGGGCTGAATTTTGCTGGGTTGGTTGGAAACCCAGGTGTGTCGTAGTGGGACTTTGGATGCGATCTTTCCAGAGATGGCCAATTAAGAAGCTGCCTTCGGGAGCCCGATCCAATTAGGGACAATAACCATGTTCCAGCGCTTGGGAGGGCTGCTAGCCTCCCTCACAATGTGGGGCTGTTGAGGGGCCAGCAGCAGGAATGACAGCAAGACCATGGAGGTTACTTTAGTAGGAGGGGGCTGCTGCCATTGCAGCAAGACCTACATTTTTATCCTTCTTACGTACAGGGGCCCCCTAGTGCCAAAGGATAAAATTAATTCCATTTCCTCAATAGGGGCTAATTGCCCTATTAAGTTCTGTACTTGGCTAAATGCTACTGCTGGGTGGGTAGCAACCACTGCTGGGAGACCACCTCTGGGAAAAGAAAAGGCAAGCAGGAGTACGTCTTGGAGTTAGCCCAATTCCAGTCGATCCAATTTTCTTTACCTAGCCCCCATTCCACCCTCCCAGCCTCCAAATCTGCCTCAAGGTGTTGGGAAATTTCAACCCAAGTGTCATCTTGATGGAGGTACCTAGGAGTGGGTCCCACTCTGTTTCTGTAAACTCTGTAATATTGTGTATCTGGAGACACACTGACTAATTCAGTTCCTTACTTTGACACCTATTTACATGTGCCAGAAGAGGCAGAGTGGGTTTAACAATTCTCTATCCCTTTGTTGCACGCTTAGATAGATCTGTGGGGTGGGGGGTGGGGTGGGGTGGGGGAGGGGTGGTGGTTGGTGGCGGGGTGGATGGGGCACAGGAGGGGGGGAGTTATAGGTCATGTTGGTGTTAATTTGAAATTGAAAATGGGAGTCTCCTTTGAGCAACTGAAGAAGAATGTGTTATGATCTGAGGCCAAACCCCCAAGCTGTTGGTGAGATCCAATTAGGGACCAATAATGTATTGTTCTAGTGGACAAAGTTTGAGATATAAGACACTTGTTCAGTGAAGAAAGCCACAAGATTCCACGGGTTTTGAACAAACAAAAATAAACTTTATTATACAAGGTCAGAAAGATAAAACAATTTACAATATCTATCTTACATTTTAATATTCAGGGTAAGTATGAGGTACATGTGAATTTGCAAGCTTACTGTGTTCGAACATACCATACTACACATAAATAGCAGATGTGACCAAGGCAGAGTCCATGGATTTCTCATCAACCCACCCAGACATCAATCTACACTGTGAGTCAACCAACCTCACAGAAATTTAATCTTTCTCACGAGGGTTTCCAATCTTCACCTTTGAAGATCTTACCTTGGAATTATTTCCAAACATCACTCCAACTCGAATGGCTTCAACAACAACCTACCTCACAGGGTTTCAGTCTCATCTTCCGAGATTCTGTTCCCCTGGGTTACCAAGTGCACTCAAGTAACAATTCACAGGTACAATTTCGGCTCTTTAGCCGTGCCAAGCAGAACACTGCTGCCCCAAATGGGTACCTGTGCCCCAATGGCACTTCAGTTGTCTTTCTCCAATCTTCAGAGCTTTTCCTGAGCCCACTTCACTTAACGTATGCTCCCTGCAGCCCTTTCTCGAATTAGAGCTTGTTTCTCCTTTTCTTAACTTAGCTGGGACCTGTTTCTGTCCTGCCTCTTGTCCCTGCCTCTGGGACACTTCTTGGGACCTCTCCCTGTCCCCCTCCCTTGTTCCTTTCTATGGGACACTTGCTGAATCTGGCGTTCTGCACCCAGTCACCTGACCTGGGTTTTCGTGCTCTTCTTCCTTTTCCCCTAGGTGCAGGTGTGCAGGGCCTGTCCTGGGCCTGAAGAATGTGAAGATGCCAAACCGTACACGTGCAGCCTGCACCCAGCCTACGCATGTGTGTGAAGTCCGATGTTCATCGGGACTTGGAGTTGCTGACCTCCAAAGTAAGTTTGGGTTTCCTAACAAATGTGTAAGATCATAAGGCATGAAGAAAAAATATATATATAAAAGTGTATCTATTAACCCATTTAACCTAGAAATACTTAGGTAATGCACATTTGGGCGCAAAACTTATCGGCTTGGTTCTTTACTTGTTATGCTTCTACTCACAGATTCTACTGTCACCTTAGCATTGAAGGCAGAAAGTTTCATCAGTTCTAGAGTTGAATATTTGACACCATCTTCAGAATGGGAGACTATCCAGAATAGCGGCAGTGCCATCAAGTGAATTAGGATCTCTTTCAGAAGAGGAGCTGTCTGACATTACTGAAGTTCTGCTTCGAACACTTCATCAGATTTTCCAATGTGGATGATCAGGTGAGGATGGCCAGATTAGGATTCCGTAGCCGTGAAATTGTGATTTTCGTTCACACTGCTGCTTTCATGCACAAATTACAAAGAACCTAAGTCCCTGCCTTGATTATTTAAGAATTATTTATTATTCATTTGCAGGTTATGGGGCATTGCTGGCAAAGCTAGCATTCATTGTTGACCCCTAATTGGTCCCAATGCTGCTGAGATCCCGACTTGTGCTTCTCCACCTCAAACATTCTCAGCACGTCACATATTTAAATGAGCTCATCAAGGAAATCCCACCTAGCATCATAGACCCAAAGAGCTCATTTTGTCTATTATGTTTGTGCTGTCTCTTTATAAGTGCTATCCAATTAGTCCTACTCCCCTACTCTTGCCCGCTTTGTTCTTCAAGCTTTATTCCTATGCTATCCATGCTGGCAAACACTTTGAGTAACTGATTATTCAGTTCCCTCTCTCTCTCTCTCTCTCTATCTCTTGCTCTCTCCCCATTCATTCCATCCCAACTTCTGTGAGAAATATTGATCAACACCAATCAGCAGTTTAACTTCTGTGAATGTTTAAATTGTTTCAAGCTGAGCTGTCGCAAAGGCTATCCTAAGGTCTAGGACAAGCTGACTAGAACAGCCATCGTGTGGAAACTGGCCCATGTTTCTATTTCCAGGATTTGAGCCTTTATATCTGCCGATGGATTTGATAGTTACTCACTCTGACTTCCACCAAGAATGATACAAACTGGAACTGCAAGCAACAACAAACCTGCTAT
The DNA here is from genome assembly GCF_964194155.1 of Cetorhinus maximus. NCBI lineage: Eukaryota > Metazoa > Chordata > Chondrichthyes > Lamniformes > Cetorhinidae > Cetorhinus > Cetorhinus maximus. Next base: position 34,820,015 of record NC_135881.1, read on the forward strand.
AGCAATGTCAGTTGTTCAGTGATATTTCCAATGCCTATGTCCTCTTCACAAAGCAAAGCTGCTCAGATCTTCACATTCACATTCACTGCTGGGTATTTCAGCAAGTTCGGGTGGTAGTGGTGGTGCAGTGTGGGGAATCAGTGGCATAGTGATAATGTCACTGGACCAATCACCCAGCGGCTCAGGTTAATGCCCTGGTGACATGGGTTCAAATCCCACCGTGGTAGTTGGTAATGGTAACCATGAGACGATTATCCTAAAAGCCCATCTGGTTCATTCTTTTCGTTTTGGGAAGGAAACCTGCTGTCCTTATCTATTCCTACATGTGACTCCAGACCCACAGCAAAATGGTTGACTCTTAATATCCTCTCAAATGGCCTACAAGCCACTCAGTTATATCAAACAGCTATGAAGCCTAAAAGGAATGAAACCAGACAGGCCAACTGGCATTGACCTAGATGCTAGGAATGACAATGGCTAACTCTGCAAAGTCCTCCTTACTAACATCTGGTAGCTTGTGCTTGGAATAGCTGTCCCAAAGACTAGTCAAGCAACAGCCTGACATAGTCATACCCATGGAAATCATACCTTATAAGTATGGTAATGAATCAGTACTCCTCTATGTTGAACACTGATTGGAAGAAGCACTGAGGGTGGCAAGGGCACAGAATGTACTCTGGGTGGGGGACTTAGTATTGAATTAGGAGATGGTCACTCGGTCCTCAAACCTGCTCTGCTGTTCAATAAGATCATGGCTGACCTGATTGTGGCCTGAACTCATCTTTCCTTCCTACCTTCTATACCCTTTAACTCCCTTGTCAATCAAGAATCCATCTAACTTGGCCTTGAAAATATTCAATGAGCCAGCCCCCACCACGACCTGGGGGAGTTCCACAGCCTTACACCCTTCTGAGAGAAAAAAAATTCTCCTCATCTCCATCTTAAATAGGAGACCCCTTACCTTTAAACTATGTCCCCTAGTTCTAGTCTCTCCACAAGGGGAAACATACTTTCAGCATCCACCCTGTCAAGTCCCCTCGGGATCTTATATGTTTCAATAAGATTACCTTTCATTCTTCTAAACTCCAATAGATACAGGAACGATCTGTCCAACCCTCCCACATAGAATAACTCCCTCACCACAGGAATCAATTGCGTGAACCTTCTGTGAAGTGCTTCTAATGCAATTATGTCCTTTCTTAAATAAGGAGACCAAAACTATACACAGTACTCTAGATGTGGTCTCACCAGTACCCTATACAACTGTAGCAAAACATCCCTGCTTTTATGTTCCATTCCCCTTCCATAACTAACGACATTCCATTTGCCTTCCTAATCACTTGCTATACAGGCATACTAACTTATTGTGATTTAGGTACCAGGACACTCAGATGCCTCTGGATCTCAGAGCTCTGCAATCTCCCCCGATTTAAATAATATGCTGCTTTTTTATTCCTCCTGCCAAAGTGGACAAGTTTGTATTTTCCCACATTATAATCCATCTATCTGCCAATTTTTTGCCTTCTCACTTAACCTATCTACATCCCTTTGCAAACCCAATATGTCCTCTTCATACCTTACTTTCCTACCTATTTTTGTGTCATTAGCAAATTTAACAACCCTACATTCGGTGCCATCATCCAAGTCATTAATATAGATTATAAATGGGTGAGGCTCCAGCACTGATCCCCATGACACTCTATTCATTACATCTTGCCAACCCAAAAATAATCCATTTATGCTACTCTCTGGTTCCTGGTAGCTACCCAATCCTCTATCCATGCCAATATGTTACCCCCTGCACCATGAGTTCTTATTTTGTGCTGTAACCTTTAATGTGGCACCTTGTCAAATGCTTTCTGGAAATCAAAGCACACTTCATCCACAGGTTCCCCTTTATCCACATTGCTTGTTACTTCCTCAAAGTGCGCTAATAAATTTGTGAAACATGATTTCCCTTTCACAAAACCATGTTGACTCTGCCTTATTGTATTATGAGTTTCTAAGTGCTCCGCTATAACCTCCTTAAAAAATAGATTCCTCACCAAGAGTGGCCCAGTAGCACCTATACTGACCGAGTTGGCAGTGCCCTAACTGACATAGCTGCTAGACTGAGTCTGCTGGAGATGGTGAGGGAACTAACAAGAGGGAACAGCCTACTTGACCTCGTCTTCACAAATCTACCTGTAGCAGATGCTTCTGTCCATGACAGTATTGGCAAGTGCGACCATCACACAGTCCTTGTGGAGACGAAGTCCTGCCTTCACATTGAAGATACCCTTCATCATGTTGTGTAGCGCTACCCCGTGCTAAATGGGATAGATTTTGACCAGATCTACCAACTCAATACTGGGTATCTATGAGGCACTGTAGGTCATCAGCAGTAACAGCATTGCATACAACTACAATCTTTAACCTAATGGTCAGGCAAATTCCCCATTCTACTATTACCATCAAAGTGGGGGATCCACCGTCTTCATCCAGAAGTGCTAAGTGGATTATCATCTTCCAATCTTCAGCCAATTTGATTCACTCCATGTGATATCAAGGAATGTCTGAAGCCATTGGATACTGTAAAGGCTATGGATCCTGACACCATTCCAGCAATAGTACTGAAGACTTGTGCTGCAGAACTAGCTGCACCCCTAGCCAAGCTGTTCAAGTACAGCTACAACATTGGCAACAACCTGACAAAGTGGAAGAGTGCCCAAGTATGTCCTGTCCACAAAAAGCAGGGCAAATCCAATCAGGCTAATTACCACCCCATCAGTCTACTCTCAATCATCAGCAAAATGATGGATAGGATCATCAACGGTGCTATCATGTCATGAAGTAATGTATATAATATTTTGGAAAATATTTTTCTCTTAAGATAGTGGTTTAGTCTGTGGGTATGTCTTAATTGGATTAAAGCCAGCTAGTCTGGGTGCTTTGATATGTATTAGTTTTGATATGTAAGAGAAAGAGCGTGTACTTGCATTTTTTGAATAGAGCATTCAAGAAGTGGGGTGAAATTTGACTTCTTTCTAGCAGCTACCAAGCAATGTGTTTATATGACTAATAAAATTGGTATTATGAAAGGGGTTTCATTGTTAAAAGTTAAAATTCAAAGAGGTTGTTGATAGAACGAGAATTAACATTCAATGGGGCTGGTAGTTTTCGGGTGTTCAGGCAGAGGCAATGTAAGATCAAAAGGCAGCTGCAAACCTCCAACTGGCCCCACAGCAAAAAAAACCTCACTTGAATTCGTAAGGTGAAAGTGCTTTGCCCGGTGTTTGGTTAAGTCTATGGGTTGCTATTGCCTTAACGGAGATTAGTTTGGGAATTTGTTAAAAGTTATGATAGTAGTAATTTGTAGCCATGTGTACATATATTTTAACCTGTGTAAATTAATAAAATGTTTCATTTAGTTAATGTAAAACCTCGAGAACTAGTGGTCTGATTCCTGAATTTAGAGTCGCATCTGAAACATAACACTTAAAGTTATAGGTTGTGACAATTGTTTAAAGTTTCCCTCTGGGATTTTTAAAATAACTCCACTTTACCAACTGCATCCGTCGTAACATATCAATAGACAATAAATAATAGACAGTAGACAATATGGGCACCATATTATAGGAAGGATGTGAACACATTGGAGAGAGTGCAGAAGAGGTTTACAAAAACAGTCCCAGGGATGAGAAACTTCAGCTATGAGGATATTTTGGAAAAGTTGGGACTGTTTTCCTTAGAGGGGAGAAGGCTGAGAGGAGACTTTATAGAAGTTTTCAAAATCATGAGGAGGTTGGACAGAGTAGACAGGGAGAAGCTGTTCCCATTTGTAAAAGAATCAAGAATGAGAGGGCACAGATTTAAAGTGATTTGCAAAAGAAACAAATGTATGTGAGGAAAAACTCTTTCACACGAGTGGTTCGGGTCTGGAATACACTGCCTCAAAGTGAGGTGGAGGCAGGTTCAATTGAGACATCCAAGAGAGCATTAGATGATTATTTGAATAGAAACAAGGTGCAGGGGCACAGGGAAAAGGCAAGGCAGTGGCACTAGGTCATAATGCTCATTTGGAGAGCCAGTGCAGACACAATGGGCCGAATGGCCTCCTTCTGTCCCATTAAGATTCTGTGATTCTGTTACGCACATCATTCGCTCCTTTATACATATTTCCCCACTTTGAATGCAAATTCCCATTGTTTCACTATGTTTTTGGACTTTATCTTCCTGATAATAAAAACCTCTCATAGCACTCAGTTTTACCAGTAATCTTTGGGAAAAATAAACACACTGGGTGGAATTTTCTGTGCCCGCTGGGGCAGGCGTGAAAGGTGGCATGAGTGGACAATATGGCGCGATCGGTTTCACGTTGGCGGGAAGGCAGGTTGCGATTGTCCACTCAGCCTGCTGCCTGCAGGCTTTGTTTCCTGCCATCAGTCATTGGGAACCTCATTGTAATACGTTAACATATCATTATCAGGCCATCCTACCAGCATCTTGCACCCCAGCTGGATCGTCCGTCCACGTCAGCGGGAAACACAACGTGTTTCACAACAGCACAGAGACGATGTGCAGTTGGCAGCCTGCACTTTGGGTGAACTGGAGGTGAGCGCACAGCAACATTCTGCAGAGTTCTCCAGGGTCGCCTGTTGCTTTGCAAGCTTCAGGGGGTCAGGGTTAAGTGCAGTCCAGCTCGAGTGGTGGTGAGGGGGGGATCAGGTGAAAAGTGGAGCCCCGCCTCTGAGGGGACTTTTGAGAGTGAGTGGGAGGGTGGGGTAAGTGCAGACTTGCTGTTGAATATAGCGCACAAGCATTCGTGGTGGGGGGCTAGGGTGGGCAAGGGAAGTGGTCACTCAATCGGGAAACCTGTAGAAAACAACCATTCCTCTGCAACTGAGACAGTTCAGGCGCAGCCACATTGATATGATTGGGGTTGGGCTCCTAGTGTATCTGCCCACTCAAGCAATGCAGAGGAATCAAAGTGCCACCGTGTTCTGCAGAGCTCCCGGGAAGCGTTAAGGGGCTGTCACACTTAACCAGGACAGGTTCTTAGTTTACCCAGGCTAACCACATGTCTCTCTCTTTCATCCTGTAGGAGGAGTACATCAGGATCATGGAGCCTGCTGAACTAGCTGTATGCCTGATGGCCTAACAGAGCGCGAAGAACACGGGGGAGAGAGCGACTGAGGCTCCTGGCTGTGCAGAGGCAGGAGTAGCAATCTCAGGAGGGCGGCTGGGGCTCCTGACCACGTCACCCAAGAGCCACAGTGAGTCATCGCTGGTCGGTGCCTAATGACGCCTAGGGCCTATAGATGCCGCCTGCCATTCCTGCACATGACCAAGAACTAGTGTCGCCGAAGACTGCGCATGTCTAGGGAACTGGTTGTTCACATCTGCCAGTTACTGCAGAATTTGGCACCATGGGAACATGTAGGGCATCCACTGCCAGTGGCTGTGAATGTGGCTGCGGCGCTAAATTTCGATGCCAGTGGATCCTTTCAGGGCTCCACAGGTGACATCTCTGGGTTCTCTCAAGCCTCCACCCACAAATGCATCCATGATGTCATGGATGCCATCTTCATCCTGAGGGCACAAAACTTCCTGCATTTTGCCAGGGGTCAGAACAGCCAGGATACAAGAGCGATTGGATTCACCCAGATCTCGGGTTTCTCACAGATGCAGGGTGAGATTGACTGCACTCATGTGGCGCTCAGATCTCCACCGCAACACACGGTGAACTATGTCAGCTGCAAGGTGTTCCATTTGCTGAATGTGCAGCCGGTGTGCAACCACCAGAAACGCATCCTGCAGGTGTGTGCACGGCTTCCAAGGGGGTGCAAGGCACCTATATCCTCAGTTTGTCACAGATCCCTGAAGTCTTCCAGGGTGTACAGAGGCTGCAGGAATGGCTCTTTGGGGACAAGGGCTATCTGCAGAGGCCGTGGCTGATGACACCCGTGTGGCGGCCTCAGACTGCAGCAGAGCGACAGTATAATGAGACTCATGCTGCAGCTCGCAGCTTGGTGGAGCAACCATCGGGATGCTGAAGATAAGGTTCCGGTGCCTGGACCGGTCTGGTGGAGCCCTGCAATACAGTCCGCAGAGGGTGTCACACATCGTCATCGTCTGCTGCACCCTTTAAAACCTGGCATTCCAATAGGGAGATGAACTAGATGAGGAGGAGACGGAGGAGCTGCGTGTCTCCTCTGATGAGGAGGACGCCGATGAGGCTGAAGAGGTCCTTGAATGCGACGATGACGGGGATGAGGCCCTTTTTACTGGCTAGACGAGGCAGGCGTACTCGGGAGTCCCTCATAGCTGCTAGATTTGTGGAGGATGATGACGACATGCAGTGAGGTGACCCCATAGATCCTCACGTCGCATCTGTGAACATTTGACTGCAGTCTGGCTTATGGCAGCGTGAATATCCTCTGTGAGAATTCTCCTGTCACGAAGACGCAGTGGAGGCCCAAATAGTTGCTTGATTGCAGGAGGATGATGATGACATGCATTGTGGACACTCCATAAATCTTCACACAGCATCTGAGAATATCTGACTCTTGTCTGGCCGAGGGCTGCTTGCTTGCGCTCCGTGATCAGGGCCATCTCAGAGACACAGCCAGGAAACTTTAGACGCATCTGATGCTGTGTCCACCTTCAGCACCTCAGCCCTTCAGAAGCTGGAGCAGAGGATCACTGCTCACAGATGTTGAAGAGATGGGGACAGCCCCTCCATAAAGGTGCTGAGAGCACACAGAGAGAATGAAAGTGCTCTGTGGTGCCTGCCCACTACATTCTGGCAGCAATGAAAAGCACTGCCGAGGTGCAGGTATCAGCAATGTCCATCACTTTGGTCTGAATGCTGCACAGAGCATGGGGAAGAGGCCCTGGACTGAGACATCATGTGCAGAAAGGTTTCACATTTGAGTGACAAGAACACTGCTCATCAGAACAAGGAGCCATAGGCAGGAACACATTCTTGGTAGTTTATTGACAATAGTGAACAGTATGTACAAGATATTAATACCCATGCCCAGGCTGTGCAACTAATTCTCCTTAACTGTCCTAGCCCTGCCGCTACGTCTTGGTGCTCCCCGGACATCCACAGCAGAGGTGGAGGCAGCCTGCTGACTGTGACGCCCTGTCTGTGATGACTTAGGCTGGCTTCCTCTGGAGGACCGAGATTTGGAGGGCCCCGGCCTGCTTTTGGGGTCATGCTGTGTGGCAGTGGCACCCTCCTTGGTCTGTGGAGCTGGATCTGCTGAGGTCACAGAAAGAGGGGAGTCTGATGGGCCGGTCACTCCCAGAGTCACCTGGATGGATGAGCCTGGTGTGTGCACCTGCGGATCCCCCCTCCCTTTTGGTGCCCGGGGCCCCAGGCTGACTCCTTGAGAAGCAGGGGTATCTGGACTGATATCAGGCCTCCCAGCACCCCTCTCACGTACACACTGTTGGAGGCCAACTATGGCATCAGCGATGGAGTTGAGCCCAAGCAGCAATACAGGAGCCGGCACTCCATGCCGGCCGCCATCCTACCAATGTTGATCTCGGTGCAATGGATTGCCAGTGCTGTCACCTGAGACTGAAGGCAGACGGACTTCTCCATCATGCTTTGTAATCTGAGGAGGGCAGTGGACATCCCTTCCTGATGTTCCCGAGCTTGCCTTTGCAGCTCCAGCAGCTGTGACATGACCGAGTCCAGAGGCTCACCATCTGACTTGGACTCAGCAACGTTCTGGCCTCCAGCAGTCCTCCGGACACTACCGGACACCTAGGAAGTCCCTGCTGCAGCCTACAGTTGATCAGACTGTGCACATCGCATTGTGATCCTGGGGCTACTCTAAAGTTAGGTCACACCGAGGTGTGTGTCTCTGTTCTGGTGGAGGGTGTGGATGAGTACTGTGACCGGACTTTAGGGAGGGTGCCTCCAGTTTCCTCTTCAGAGATTTCTTCGGGGCTTGATTATGGGCCCTGGGTCATGGACTCTGTCGGCTGTTTGGCAGATGTGCCTGCGAAAGCAAGGGGAGATAATTAGTGCATGGCAGTGGCCTGTGAAACAGGACACATCACTCACAGCATGGCTGTCTGATGGATGTTGCACTGCTGGATCCTCACTTGTTAGAGCACCACCGACCTCACCATCAGCACAGGACCGGTTCAGATCCTCGCCGGCCAGCTGGATGGCTCTGTTTTCAAAATCCGTGAGGACATTGATTTTGGGCATTCCTCTCCCTCTTGTTGTGTGCCAGCTTGTCTTCCATGAATAAAGATGGAGAAAGTGTAAACAGGAGGCCTGCCAGTCCGGGTGACAAGTATGGCTGCCCTGTTTGGGTGTTGAGTGATCCCATGGATAGGATGAGGACAATGCTGGTGAGTGTGAGGGAATGAATGGTGGTGCCCCTTGAGCTGGCAGTGAGTGTGATCCCTGTGGGTGTGTTATGGGTTTGTGAGCGTGTGAGTTAAATGATGAGAAGAGTGACTTACCCTGGCGGAATGGAGAAGATCATTCACCCTCTTGCAGCACTGTGTGGCTGTCCTCTTTTGAAGGGTGTTGGCACTGACCACCGCTGCCACCTCCTCCCAAACCGGATTAGGACTGTTGCTGCCCATCCTGCTGGCAGAATGTAGGGTGGAGAACATCCCGACGGGCCTCCACGGTATCCAAAAGTTGCTCGAGAGATGCGTTGCTGAACCTCTCCGCTACAGCCTTGGTCAGCTTCAGGGCCATGACTTCCATGCAGCAGTGGTGAGCAGGAAGCACTGAGATATAGTGCACGTGGCTGGACTTTATACATGGCGCCTGGCGTGATGCAGCAGTGGGGATATAGCGGGCGGGTGAATGAGAGCTGCCTGCCATGGAAACGGCGTGTTTCCTGGGAGTGCATAAATAATGAGGTGGGTTCAGGATGATATGGCATGAAAACCTGCCATCGCAGCCAGCGGGTAAAATGTTGTTTTACCCACCTGCTACTGCACTTAGTGTAAATCTGGGAAGTTGACACATTTCACCCCTCCTTTGAAAACAATCTAATCTGATTTATTTAAAAATGCAAATGTCCTTTTACCTTACATTCTGAACTTCTCTCAAGTTTACCATGTTTATATCAAAGCCTTCAGTCCAGCTGCTTTTAATCCAGTTAAGTCTAGGACACACACACACACAAACACAGACATCCCACTATTACTCTATTTTACAATAAATTCCAATAACATTAGAAGAGTTATTATATCTTCCTGACATCCCCCTCCTTATTAAAAAATGAACCATCATAATTTTAAAAGATGGCTTCATTTTTATTAACCCATCTTATACTATCTCCTATATTTACCTATATACTTACACTATTACATTACCAGATGCATGCATTAACATAACAATATATATACAAATCCTTCGCACCAACAGAAATCATTCCAGTTCAGAGTCTAGGTTTTTAAATGTCCAATTTTTCCTTTAAGCTTAAAACTCTTGATAAAGCATCTGCAATCTGATTTTCTCATCCAGCAACTTGTATAATCTGCAGATTAAATTGAAGCAATAATGCACTCCATCTGAATAGCCTTGCACTTCTGTCTTGAAATTTCTCCAGTAACTGTAAAAGATTGTGATCTGTATAAACAATTGATCCTGATGAATTGTTTGCCACATAAATTTCAAAATGCTGCAACGCCAACACCAAACCCAAAGTTTCCTTTTCGATCATTAAATATCTTCCCTGTTGTACATTCAACTTCTGTGAAAAATACCTTATTGGTTTTTTAATTCTAGTGTCATTTTCTTGCAATAGTATGGTCCCAATGCCTATATCACTGGCATCAATGGCCAACTAAAATTGCTTGGCCTAATTGGGCACTGCCAAAACTGGTGTTGTAGTTAATACAGTTTTCAAACTGTCAAATGCCTTCTGACACTCATGAGTCCATTGAAACTTCTTGCTCTTTTTTAATAGTTGTCAGTGGAGCAGCCACACTGCTAAAATTTGGTACAAGTTTCTGATAAAACCCACTCATGCCCAGAAATCTCAAAACTTCTTGTTTTGTTGTAGGCACTGGGAAACCCACAATAGCTTTGACTTTCGCATCTCTCGGAGTCACCTTACCATGTCCAATGGTATGGCCTAGATATGTAACTTGCGCTTTTGCAAATTCACTTTTAGCCAAGTTCATCACCAAATTAGCTTCTTGTAATTGAGTAAATAATTCTTCCCGGTGTTGTAAATGCTTCTCCCACACAGGACTGAAAACTATCAAGCCGTCAATGTAAACAGCACAATTGCTCAGGCCTGCAATTACTTTGTTCGTCAATCTTTGAAATGTTGCAGGTACATTCTTCATACCAAATGACATGACTTTAAACTGATATAGTTCATCTGGAATCAAAAAAGCTGATGTCTCCTTTGCTCTCTCCGATAATGATGCTTCAATCTTTGTGATACATTTTTATTGTCCCACTTTCTCAATGCAATCTTCCAGCCGTGGTATTCAAAAATTCACTTTTGTCACTGCATTTACCTTTCGATAGTCCACACTTTGTGTTCCATTTGGTTTTGGTACCAGTACAATAGGTGAACTCCAGTTACTGCAACTAGATTCAATTATGTAATTTTGAAGCATGAAGTCAATTTCTTTCTGTACTTGTGATAACTTTGCTGGATTTAATCTATAAGGATGTTGCCTTTGTGAAACTTCTACACATACATCATGTATAGCTAAATTTGTGCTTCCCAGCTTATTTCCACAAATACACTTGTGTGACTTCAATACCTTTTCCAAATCACTTTGACATTTATCTGGAAGGTAACTCAATATTACATTTGAATTTTCAGATACCCCCTCATTATCTAATTTGATTAGAGGAAAATCAATTTCAGAATCCAGCATTTCTACTTCTGTCTCATTATCTACTACCCTAACACCTCTTTTTGGTCCTCTTCCCTGTCAAAGTACTTTTAAAGCATATTAACATGACACACCCTTTTCTTCTTTCTTCAATCTGGAGTATTTATTAGATAGTTTACTTCACTTAGTTCCTTTTCAATCCTGTGAGGCCCACAAAACCTTGCCTTTAATGAGTTACCCACCATTGGCAAGAGAATTAGCACTTTCTCTCCAGCAACAAAATTCTGAGCTGCAGCTTTACTGCCTGCTTTCAATTTTATCATTTGCTGTGATGTCTTTAAATGTTCCCTAGCCAACTCACTTGCTCTGTCTAATCTCTCTCTGAAGATTGATACGTAATCCAGGAGAGTAGCTTCTGAATTTTGACCCACTAATTTCTCATGAACCAATTTCAGTGGTCCCCTCACCTCATGACCATAGACTAGTTTGAAAGGACTAAAACCAATCGATGCATTAGGAGAGTCCCTAATAGCAAATAACAAGAATCTAAAACAATCCTGTGGATAATCCTGACTGTACGTTATCATCATAAAGGTTTGTTCATCACCAGAACTTTCCTCAGTATCTGAGGTCTCCTCTTTTTAAAATCCAGCTCTTTAAGCTAATATTCCCTGTCTCCTTCCTTAATTCTCTCTTCCATTGCTAACTTTTCCCTCTGGAGATTAAGTTTTTGCATTTCCATTTCTTTTTGAAATAATCTCTCTTTTTCCCTTTCTTTTTCTGCTGCCTCTAGTTCCAGTTTTTTTTTTCATTTTGAATTCTTTTTCCTTTTCATTTGTCTCCAATTCAAGTTTTCTCAGTTCCTTTGCTTGTTTAAATTCAAGCCTCTTCATTTCCTCACTACTTTCAGCTCACTAGCATCTGGTATCACTTAAAACTTTAAATGCTGTGCTATACCTTAAATTATATCTGTTATCTTAGACCCATCAGGTAACCCATTTGTAATTTATCCACCAATTCCACTAACTTAACTTTAGTTACCTTTTATAAACCATCCAGTTATAACTTCAACTCCCAGACAAGTCTGAGCAACGGCCAAAGCCATATTGCAGCTTCACCACTTCAAAAAAACCTCACACCAACTCCCAAATTCAAAGTGCTTCTCGCACTCATAATCTTAAGGTTCACCAACTGCAACCCAATCAAGGAATTTCAAATATATCTTGGATGAGCCCCCAACTATGTTGTGGCACAGCTGATGGTAAATGCTAAGTTGTTCACATCCCAAATGTAAACTTGAAACAACTGTCACAACTTGTTTTGCAGTTTGTATAAATTTCAAGATGTGTGCCTTGAATTCAGTAGTAATAAGACCACCAAGTCTTATAGGTTTTACAAAACTAGATTAAACAATTATTAATAAGAGAAATGGTTTTTAAATACATACACAGATGTACAAATTACTACTATGATAACTTCTAAATCCCCTACTAATTCTGACTCCCAGTTATACTTTCATTAAGGCAACAGTAAGGCACATAGATTCTAAAAGACCCAGGCAAAGAAACATGATGCTCAAAACAAGTCGAATTCAGAGTGAGCTTTCTTAACTTCAGTTCTTTGAAAACAGCAGCTTGAGGCATAGACGCTGAAGGCTTTTCACACTTGTTAGATCTCAAAATGCCTACCCTTACACACAGCCTTTGCACATATCCCCTTTGACTGCAAATTCCCATAGTTTCACTATGAACTTGGACTTTATCTTCCTAATAATAAAAACCTCTCATATCACTAAGTTTTACCAGTAATCTTGGGAAAAATGAACACACTGTTTCTAAACCTCACCTGGCTAGGTGACACGTTTCACCCCTCCTTTGAAAACAATCTAGGCTGGTTTATTTAAAAATGCAAATTCCTTTTACCTTACATTCTAAATTCCCCCATGTTTACCATGCTTACCTCAAAGCCTTCAGACCAGCTGCCTTTAATGCAATTAAGTCACCCACGCATGCATGCATGCATTCAAACACACACACGTAGACGCATCCCACTATTACTCTATTTTACAATAAATTCCAATAATATTATGAAAATTATTATATCTTCCTGACAGGGAATTGGGGGGAAACTTTCTACTGGCAGGAGTCATACCTAGCTCACAGTAAGATGGTAATAGTTGTTGGAGTTCAATCATCTCAGTCCCAGGACATTACTGCAGGACTTCCTCAGGGTAGTGTCCTAGACCCAACAATCTTCAGCTGCTTCATCAATGACCTTCCCTCTATCATAAGTTCAGAGGTGGGGACGTTTGCTGATTATTGCACAATATTCAGCACTATTTTCAACTCTTCAGATACTGAAGCAATTTGTGTCCATATGCAGCAAGACCTGGACAACATTCAGGTTTGAGCTGACAAACGGCAAGTAACATTTGTGCCACACAAGTGCCAGGCAATGACCATCTCTAACCAGAGAGAATCTAACCATCTCTTCACATTCAATGGCATGACTATCACTCCTATTGTAGGGGTGTCCATTGACTGGAAACTGAATGGCACCAGCCATATAAATACTGTGGTTTCAAGAGCAAGTCAGAGGTTGAGAATTCTGCAATAAGTAACTCAACTCCTGACTCCCCAAATCCTGTCCTCTAACTACAAGGTCCAAGTCAGGGGCGTGATGGTATGCTCTCCACTAGGCAGGATGAGTGCAGCTCCAACAGCATGTAGGAAGCCTGATACCATCCAGAACAATGCAGCTCACTCTATTGGCACTGCATCCACCACTTTAAGCATTCAATCCCTCCACCACCAACGCAAAGTGGTATTGTGTATCATCTACAACTCACCAAGTCTCCTTCAACAGCACCTTCCAAACCCTCGACCCCTACCATCTAAAAGGACAAGGGCAGCAGATAGATGGGAACACCACCACCTGGACGTTCCCCTCCAAGCCACACGCCATCCTGACTTGGAAATACATCACCATTCCTACACTGTCACTAGGTCAAAGTCTTGGAACTCCCTTCCTAACAGCACTGTAGGTGCACCTACACCACATAGACTGCAGCGGTTCAAGAAGGCAGCTCACCACCACCTTCTCAAGGGCAACTAGGTTTGGCAATTAATGCTGGCCTAGCCAGCAATGACGATATTCCATGAACGAATAAAAAAATAGTTGTCAGTTCAGCTCCATTTCCTTCACTTAGAATTGTTGTGTAACCCCTGCCTCAAATTTACCAGATTATGAACCAATTGTGATGTTTGATATCAGTGTGAGGGTGAGGCTTGTCCCTGTTTAGTCACAGTTTGAACTGTCCTTATACAATGCGATCACCTTGACAAAACAGGGTTGACAAATACCCCTGGATTTCATTAGGTTACAATGACTTGATGGGCTAGAATGTAATAACAACTTTCTATGTGGCTACAACCCAGCAAAAGGGCACTTGAGCGAGGGGCTGTAATGGGATTGTTTGTCTTTTCCTTCGCCTGATGGAAGATAATCTCAATTCTACAATGTCCCCTGAAGCAACAATTGGGTTTCTTTAGCTTGGAGCACAGTTGAGCTGTATGTTCCATATCCGCTCTGGTGCTGGATACCATTGACCAAGACCATTTAATGATGTTTTGGTTCCAGTGAGGCAGGGAAAATAAGGATGACCTTATGTGGATCTGGATTCAATTCCTGCTGCACTGTTAGTGATATTGGAGACAAGGCTTTTTTTGAACAATTTCAGAATAGGGGGTGATCACCAAACTCAATGACTGGCAGCAACTAGTTAATGAAGAACCTGGGTTTGGGGCTCAGTGACCATTAATAACCAAATTATAACCTGGGGTATCTATGAGCCATACAATAGAAAATCTCCTACTGACAATAAATTCAACTTTATTATCCTACGCTGCACCAATATTATTGGTCTGTCAAACTATCCATATTGCTCGTTACGATTTTCATAAATAATGGTGCAATTTAAACAGGTTAGGACAAACCTTTCATTGCTCACTGCCTTCTGTCAAATCTGCTACATATATTTTCATTGTTTTTTTTTTCCTTTCACAAAGTAAAGCTTTTAAGATCTTCTATCTGATCACTTTCACTCCTAGATAAATCAGCCAAGTAGTTAGTCTGTGCAGCTTCATCTTCTTCATCTAATTTGGTTTTGGGAAACCCCTGCCTTAAATTTACCCAGTTTACAAAACTATTATGATGTCCAATTCACTGTGGTGCACAGTGTGAGGATGAGGCTTGTTCTGTGATGTCACATCTTGACTTATCTAATTAAAGAAGCCTCAAGTAAATTAAACAGATTTAGGCAAATCTTAAAACTAAAGACAGACAATTCTGGAGAAAAACCTGGAAGAGCATTTTTGCACTAAGCCTGGTAGAAATCTGTAACTTTCTTCACAAAAGGCTGCATGTGGATGCTGGAACGTTTTCAAGACTGAGATAAACAAATGTCAGATGGGTAAACATTTCAAGTCATATGCTGCAAAGTTGGGCAAATCAGCCATTGTTGTGTTATTATAATGACATAATGCCTTGGGCTTATTTATTGTACAAGGCATCAATCACTCACAAGTGATTGGGTAAACAAGTTGTGGGATAATTTATTAAGACTAGGCACATGAGAACAGATATACATGGGTATAAAGCTTGAAGACATCAGAGCTGTGTGTGTGCTCTGCTCAAAGCAAAAGTGAATTCAACAAAGACTGACACATTTCTCTTCCAGTGATGTCATGCTGACATCCCTTAAAGGTATATTACAACAGCCATGATCAGGTTTAACGTCTGAATAGGCTCAAGGGGCAGGATAGCCTACTCCTGTGCCTAATGTAATACATTATTGAAACCCTGTCAAAGGAGGAAGAGACAGTGTCGCCCAAGGTGAATATGGCTGCAGTCTAAGCATTCAGATGAATTTTGGATTGTGGCCTCTGCCATGAGAACCTGTACTACAGATATTCCTCGAACTGCCACTCGGTCCAAGATTGATTGCAGCCTTTCAGTACCAGGCATATGAATAGATGTGGGCCTATGGAGTGTTGCACACTGTCTTCATGTATTGAAAGCTCCTTGGTAAATTAGCCAATGACACCAACAATCTTCTTGTGCCCTGCTACTTTTAAAGCTGGACGCTAGAGATCAGAATCTCTTCCCATCTGCTGTCCACACTGATACTTGCTGCTTCTCATTGAGGATCTCCATTTGCTCCTGCTCGCTTCTGACAAACTAATGTCCCACTGTGCTTCACTCAAACTGATCTGCAAAATCCATCCACCATACTGGTTGCATCTATGTGGGTGCTGCTAAGAGTGAGATTGAAATAATCACATCTCATGAGATTAATGGAAAGTTAATGCTATGGTTGGCTGACATATACAGAGATTTAATGATATTGTGTCTGACTGAACCCTGGATATGATGCTCTGGATTCTTAATTTTTGTTATTGACCCAGAAAATGACTAAACATAATTTCTAAAATCCTCTGTGGATAAGTCAATTGGTTGCAGGTGGATTTAGATTAATTGGTAAATGGGCCCTTGTGGGACAAATGTTACTTTACAAAGAATTTACATCATTTGGTCCAATAGATTTATGCTGGTGTTTATGCTTATCATGAGCCTCCTTGCTTAATCTCACAGTAATAGCATATTGTTCTATTCCTTTCTCCCTCGTGGACTTACCTATCTTCTCTTTAAATGTACTCTTCACCACAACTACTCCATGTGGCAGCAAATTTTATATTCTATATTTTTTATTTTTATATTTTTATATCAGAGTAAGGACTCTACAGTAGAAAAATAAACTCTAGAATTGTTGGCTCTTCAGCATATTGAAGTTTATGACCGACACGGTAACAGAAACACTAATCTACACTGACCATAATCCGCTGGCATTCATTGAAAAGTTTAAAACTTGAAATGCGAAACCGTTTAGATGGACTCTATTGTTTCAACCATTCAATGTGAAGATTGTTCACATTGTAAGTAAGATAGTGTGATCACGGATGCATTGTCCCGGGTGTAAACTACTACAATAAGTTAAAAGGGTAAGAAATGCTGAAGAATATATAAGGGGGAGGAAGGATGAATGTAAGTAAGTCTCATGAATTGTTGACAATGTGTCACATACTTTGTGATGAAATGCATTTCTGAAATGGTGTTTCATCTCTTTTAAGGATGGAGGCATGTAAGGGATGTTTTTTTAAATTTCTGTTGGACTGTTGTAAAGAACATGGGCGGAAGTTTCTGAGCCCACTGGCATGAGAGGTGGCGTGAGTGGAAAATATGGCACGACCTGTTTCATGACGGCGTGAAGGCAGGTCGCGATATCATCCGCTCAGCCCGCCAACAGCGGGCTGCGTTTCCTGCCATCGGTCGGCGGGGAGCTAATTGTAATACATTAGCATATAATTAAAGGCCATCCCGCCAGGCTCTTGGAACCCCGCTGTATCGTCCGTCCACGTCGGCAGGAAAGCACTTTGGGAGGTTGGGTGGTGGGGGCGGGGGCCAAGTGCACAGGCAATCGAGGTGGGGCCAGGATAAGCGAGGGAGTGGCCACACGTCAGGAACACTTGGATAAACTGACCATGCCTCTGCAACTAAGACAGATCAGGCACAGCCACAATGATATGATTGGGGTCGGGCTCCTAGCCTGCCCGCCCATGCACCAAAGGACCACCAAGCGCTCCATAACTCACCCTCACCCCCCACCCCGCCCCCCCCACGCCCCCTCCCCCCCCCGCCACAGTGCCCCCCCAACCCACCCAGCACAGACTCCAAGTCTGCCACTACTTTATTGGACCGCGGAGCAGTTGGACTGCACACGTTGTACAATCTCCTCACCAACACTGGCCATGTAGCAGTCACTGCTGGAGGTGCTCACAGCCCCTTGCAATCTCAGCATCCAGTGTCCCCCATGTCTCAGGTTGACAGGGCAGCCATGCAGTGCACTCATCTCTGGCCATCTGAGAGGTGACCAGCACTCTCCAGGAAGCATTAAGGGGCGATCACACAGGGCCAGGAAAGGTGCTAAGTACAGTCATGATAACCACGTCTCTCTCTTTCACGCTGCAGGAGGACCACGTCAGGATCTTGGATCCTGGTGACCTAGCTATATGCCTGATGGCCTACAGAGACCATAGAAAATAGAGGAGAGCGCGACTGAGGCACCTGTTTCTTATCTTGTGCAGAAAGGTTTCACATCTGAGTAACAAGAACACTGCTCTTGAGAACAAGGAGCCACAGGCAGGGTGACATTCTTAGGAGTTTATTGACAATAGTGAACAGTATGTACAAGTGATCAACACCCATGGCCAGGCTGTGCAACTACTTTTACCTAATTTTCCTAACCCTGCCGCTTGTTGCTCCCCGGACATCCACAGTGGA